>NC_090647.1:363734129-364382879 GCF_040937935.1 Hyperolius riggenbachi | reverse complement strand
ATAAAAACAATGTTTACAACGTTTAAAAAAATTGCTTAGGAGGCAGTGGTGGACTTACCTCCCTCAAGCAGACACAGGGAAGCTGTGCAATTTCAACATAGATAATTTTTAATGGTATACTCCAAAGGGTTTGGTACAACACGTTTCGCAGGTCTATACCCGCTTCATCAAGCAGTATAAAGTAGGAGCACACAGCAACGTAATGTCAGAGTAACATCTGGCGTCACAAAGGTGCCAGATGTTACTCTGACATTACGTTGCTGTGTGCTCCTACTTTATACTGCCTGATGAAGCGGGTATAGACCTGCGAAACGCCTTGTACCAAACCCTTTGGAGTATACCATTAAAAATTATCTATGTTGAAATTGCACAGCTTCCCTGTGTCTGCTTGAGGGAGGTAAGTCCACCACTGCCTCCTAAGCAATTTTTTTTAAACGTTTTAAACATTGTTTTTATCCTTTTGGCGCCTCTGTTCAGTCTATAACGCATTATATATCCACCTTTGGTGGAGGGGGATACCCCTTCTTTTCACGTCTACAGAGAGTGACTTCTTAATCCTGAGTGGGGACAGGTCAATCTCCTCACCTGCTTATACAGTGGTTGCCTGGAGGTAACCCGTGTTTGTGAGTATACATTTTACTCCTTTTTCAAACATACCAATTACCCTGACATACTACACCATATTGGGCTCTCGGTTCTCCTTCTTTATATTTCCTAACATTGTTCAGGTATGTATTTGGCTGGTGTTGGCTCCGCCTACTATTTCTAACCCTAATACACAATTACTCAATAACCAAGTTTGTGAGCTTTGCGGTCTTTGGCATCAATAATTTGCATTGAGATTAAACAAATCTGTTGGCTGTTTGTGGCTCCACCCCTTTGTCTGAATTTGAACCCCAGTCACCCAATGACCAACTGTACCAGGTTTAAAGAGACACTGTAACATCAAAAACATCCCCTGGGGGTACTCACCGGGTGGGGGAAGCCTCGGGATCCTAATGAGGCTTCCCACGCCATCCTCTGTCCCATGGGGGTCTCGCTGCAACCCTCCTAACAGCCGGCGACAGACCCGACTGTCAATTCAATATTTACCTTTGCTGGCTCCAGCAGGGGCGCTGTGGCTGCTTTAGGCTCCAAAGTAGACGGAAATACCCGATCTCAGTCGGGTCCGCTCTACTGCGCAGGTGCCGGAGACTTGTGCCTGCGCAGTAGAGCAGACCCGACGGCGATCGGGTATTTCCGCCTACTTCAGAGCCGACAGCCGTCAGAGCGCCTGCACAGGAGCCGGGAAGGTAAATATTGACGTCACCGCTGTACGGAGGGCTGCAGCGAGACCCCTGAGGGATGGAGGACGGCGTGGGAAGCCTCATTAGGATCCTGAGGCTTCCCCCACCCGAGGTGAGTACCCCCCAGGGGACGTTTTGAAGTTACAGATTCTCTTTAAGGCTTGTGCCATTAAGAGTGCAAGAATGGTAGCAATTACATATTACCCTTGAAAATCAATACGTGAATTTTGATTGGCTTTTGTAGGCTCCACCCACTTCTCTGAATATTAATCCCAGTCACCCAGTGACCAATTGTGCAAAGTTTGAGAACCCTACCATTAAAAGTGTAAGAATTGCTGCAGTTTACATTTTCTCAGTGAAATTTGCATTTGTCTCCGCCTACTGATGACCTGGCATTGCCCGATTATGTATTTTGCAGGTGCTGGCTGCGCCCACTTTTCCTAACCCTAACACACAATTAATCAATTACTAAATGACCAAGTTTGTGAGCTTTGCGGTCTTTGGCATCAATAACCTGCATTAAAATGAAACAAATCATATTGGCTGTTTGTGGCTCCACCCCCTTTTATAAATTTAAACCGCAGTCACCCAATGATCAACTGTACCAGGTTTGAGGCTTGTGCCATTAACAGTGCAAGAATGGCAGCAATGAAATATTCCCCTGAAAAATCAATAGGTAATTTTTTATTGCCTTTTGTAGGCTCCACCCACTTTTCAGAATATTAACCCCAGTCACCCAGTAACCAACGGTGCAAAGTTTGAGAACCCTACCATTAACAGTGTAAGAATGGCTGCTGTTTACATTTTCCCAGTAAAATTTGTATTTGTCTCCGCCTACTTATGACCCGGCGTTGCCCGCTTATGTATTTGATGGTGTTGGCTGTGCCCACTTTGCTAACAATAACACACAATTAATCAATTACCAAGTTTGTGATCTTTGTGGTGTTTGGCATCAATAATGTGCATTGAAATGAAACAAATTTAATTGGCTGTTTGTGGCTCCACCCCCTTTCTGAAATTGAACCCTAATCACCCAATGATCAACTGTACCAGGTTTGAGGCTTGTGCCATTAACAGTGCAAGAATGGCAGCAATGTAAATATTCCCCTTGAAAATCAATAGGTTAATTTTGATTGGCTTTTATAGACTCCACCCACCTTTCTGAATATTAATCCCAGTCACCCAGCGACCAACTGTGCAAAGTTTGAGAACCCTACCATTAACAGTGTAAGAATGGTTGCAGTTTACATTTTCCAGTGAAATTTGTATTTGTCTCCGCCCCCTTTTTGGTTATGGAAATAAAAAGTATCCTATACTTTATTTCAGGTAGTGTACTATGTGTGTGCCAAATTTCATTCAAATCCGTTCAGCCATTTTTGCGTGATCGAGTAACAAACATCCAAACATCTAAACATCCAAACATCCGAACTTTCCCATTTATTATATTAGTAGTATGACCTAGTAGATGCAGTAGAAAGCAATGTTGCTATTTTTGCAGATGATACAAAATTGTGCAGAATCATCAACTCTCGGGAAGTTAGTGACATATTGCAACAGAAAAACAATTGTCCGCAACACCAGCAGTATGGGCGAAAAAATCACCAAACATTAAGTGTAATGGGGCTCAAAATATATATGTACATAGTAAGGGAAAGAAAGCCCCCATGACGAGCACCACTTAAGAAAGTACAAAATGTTTATTCAATATTCAACATCGATAATAAAGGACACAATAAGATTCAACATATTACTAAAATCAAGTAAAAACGGCAAGAACACACCTGCTGCAAATAATCAATAATGTCAAATGTCAATCTATCAATAGCACAGCATAAATACTGAACATAATAATGTATTGACATTAAAGTGCACCTGAAATAGCTGAAAGTACAATAGTAACAACATATATATGATATTTGTGCAATAATATAAGCCTAGTGGGCATCTATAGAGAGCCCACTAATGCTTGAACCCGGGTTCAGTAATATATATGTGCAATATAGCATGTTACACACAAAAACATCAAACTATGACTTGACAAAGTGCTGGTAATATTGGTAATAACACTAAGGTGCAAAGGACTGCAATAAACATGGAGGAGCAGCCTAAATATAAAGTGCATGAGAGGATAGTGAGGTGCTAAAAAAGAGAAGATACTTAGCCCCGATGATTCAGGAGGTGCATGCAGCAGGAGTATGGTAGGCTTCCCTCAGGACAATCCCGCTAGCTCCGCGGGCGTCACCCCGCTTTGAAAGGAGAGAGGACACCGCACAGTTACCACGCCGAGTCGGCGTTTAAATGAGGAAGGACGGAGGGCGTGCGCATAGACGCCGGCTCTGCGCCAACAGGACGTGACATCATGAGCCGGCGGAAGTGACTGGGACTGGTGAGAAAGAAACGTAACCACGCTGGAACGCAGCGGCTGAACCAGGAAGCCGCAAGGTAAGTGGAACGCAAGTCAGGGAGGACGGAGGATAGAGGGAAGAGCACAACAACCACATATATAATGGGCAAGATGAAGAATCCCCCGTGGATAAAGAGAGACACCCCTATCAGATACGAAGACAGTACATATTAATATAAATCACAATATAAATAACATAATACATGTAAATATTTTGCATATAAGGAGTCCACATGAACAGTGATCTTAACTATATAATACAACATTATAACATCATAATATTGATGTAGCATAATGTGCCCCCCATATATGGACTTCTTAAAGGGGCCATGACCCTCACAATGTAATTTGTCATTAATGGCATCCAGCTCAAGGGCAGACGCCCACAATGTTCCAGAGCTCGAGCTCATAATACAGGTATCATCTCCAAAAAGGAATTCGTTTTTCTAACAGTCAAGCATCCAGTAATACCCAGTTTTTATTTACTGCCAAAGATCCATAAAAACATTACATGCCCACCAGGTAGGCCTATTGTGGCAGGCATTGGAGGTCTTACTGCCCCGATTTGTGAGTTTATAGATTTTTTTCTACAAAGACATGTAATAAGTCTGGACTCATATCTGAGAGATAGCTCTGATCTTTTGAAGACTTTGGAAGGTCTACCTGTGACACCAGGGACATTATTGGCATCTTTTGACGTAGAGTCCCTATATACAAACATTTCACACAAATGGGCTCTACAGTCTATGTCCTATTTTCTCGGTATGGAGGGAAATCAGCAAGGTGACCTCAAACAACTACTTTTATGTCTAACCGATTTTGTTTTGAGCCATAATTACTTTTTATTTAATGGTTCTTTCTATAAACAGGTTTGTGGGGTGGCTATGGGCGCAAAATGCGCCCCCTCTATTGCTAATTTGTTTCTGGGTTTTTGGGAGCAAGAGCTGGTGTTCGGTCCTGCAATGGAAGAATTCCATCCATTTATTTTAGGGTGGCATCATTTTATCAATGATATTTTCATGTTATGGGGCGGGTCTAGGGAGGAATATAATCGGTTCTTAACTGTATTAAATAATAATGAAATGAACATCCACCTAACTGGGCACATCTCTTCTACAGATATTGACTTCTTGGATATCAAAATTAAAATTGATGCACAGGGCCATTTGAGCACGGATTTGTTCCGTAAACCCACCTCGGTAAATTCTCTTCTGCACTATCAAAGTGCGCGTACCAAACCGTTACGCAATAACATACCAGTGGGTCAGTTTCTGCGTGTACGCTGTACTTGTTCGAATATGGTTGATTTTTCCACACAGGCACGGGGTCTCACTGACCGCTTTAAAGACAGGGGTTACCCCAAAAGAGTGATTTCTCAAGCCTATCAAAGGGCCAAAGCTACTGACAGGACTTCATTGCTGCACCAGACGTCTAGGCCAGTCAACCAATTGGTAAGACTCAGCACCATGTACAATAATCAATGGAGAGATTTGTACCGCATTTTTAACAAAGCATGGCCAGTTCTGCTTTCAGATACTACAATTGCTAGGTTCATCACGCCTCGGGCTTCCATTACAGCTAAGAGGTGTCCAAGCCTTAAAGACAAACTTTGCTCAAGCCATTTTATCGAAGGAAAGAACAAATGCAGAGGCCCCCTTAAAGGTAGCTATCCATGTGGGGAGTGTAATATTTGCCAACATATGCGGCCTCAACAAACTATTTGTGACATAGGGGGAACCAAACAATACAGGCTAAAGGGTTACATTAATTGTAAAAGTAGGGGAGTAATATACGCATTGATTTGTCCCTGTAACAAGATTTACGTGGGGCAAACAAAAAATATGCTTAAAATTAGGATCCAACAGCATCTCTCTAAGATCAGATTGGCTGCACGGGATATAGCCAATGGTCAGGTTCTCACATCAGTGGCCGCACATTTCCTATCTTATCATGGGGGGTCATCCACAGGCCTACATGTAGTGGGCATTGAGCAAATTAGGCTTGGTTTAAGAGGTGGAGATCTGGTGAAGAACCTATTGAAACGTGAGGCTAGATGGATTTACCAATTGGGAAGCATGGTTCCATTGGTAATCAATGAAGAAATTGACTGGTCTGGCTTTCTGGGCTAAGAATTTTTGTTTGATTTTTTGTTTATACTTATTTTTGTATTTTTGAAGCACTCGCCAGTATGGGCTGCCCTATTGATTGAACCATACATTCCCTATTTTGATCTAGTGACTGTCAATTACTCATGCAAAATATTAATACCTGTTGTTCTTTCATGCAGATTGTAGCATATATCTTTATGACTTGTGCATCTAGATGTGGACCTTTGATCAATATGGACCTTGCTTTGTGGACCCTTGCTTTGTGGACCCTTGGACTTCTGAGGTCTGGGGACCCGTGGTTTTGACCACTTTTGAACTTTGTTCCGGATCAAGATTACTTATGTGTTGCGGCCGTTGTGCGTAGTTTGGGGCTCCCCCTGGAGGCCTGTTTCCTCTGGAACATTGTGGGCGTCTGCCCTTGAGCTGGACGCCATTAATGACAAATTACATTGTGAGGGTCATGGCCCCTTTAAGAAGTCCATATATGGGGGGCACATTATGCTACATCAATATTATGATGTTATAATGTTGTATTATATAGTTAAGATCACTGTTCATGTGGACTCCTTATATGCAAAATATTTACATGTATTATGTTATTTATATTGTGATTTATATTAATATGTACTGTCTTCGTATCTGATAGGGGTGTCTCTCCTTATCCATGGGGGATTCTTCATCTTGCCCATTATATATGTGGTTGTTGTGCTCTTCCCTCTATCCTCCGTCCTCCCTGACTTGCGTTCCACTCACCTTGCGGCTTCCTGGTTCAGCCGCTGCGTTCCAGCGTGGTTACGTTTCTTTCTCACCAGTCCCAGTCACTTCCGCCGGCTCATGACGTCACGTCCTGTTGGCGCAGAGCCGGCGTCTATGCGCACACCCTCCGTCCTTCCTCATTTAAACGCCGACTCGGCGTGGTAACTGTGCGGTGTCCTCTCTCCTTTCAAAGCGGGGTGACGCCCGCGGAGCTAGCGGGATTGTCCTGAGGGAAGCCTACCATACTCCTGCTGCATGCACCTCCTGAATCATCGGGGCTAAGTATCTTCTCTTTTTTAGCACCTCACTATCCTCTCATGCACTTTATATTTAGGCTGCTCCTCCATGTTTATTGCAGTCCTTTGCACCTTAGTGTTATTACCAATATTACCAGCACTTTGTCAAGTCATAGTTTGATGTTTTTGTGTGTCACATGCTATATTGCACATATATATTACTGAACCCGGGTTCAAGCATTAGTGGGCTCTCTATAGATGCCCACTAGGCTTATATTATTGCACAAATATCATATATATGTTGTTACTATTGTACTTTCAGCTATTTCAGGTGCACTTTAATGTCAATACATTATTATGTTCAGTATTTATGCTGTGCTATTGATACATTGACATTTGACATTATTGATTATTTGCAGCAGGTGTGTTCTTGCCGTTTTTACTTAATTTTAGTAATATGTTGAATCTTATTGTGTCCTTTATTATCGATGTTGAATATTGAATAAACATTTTGTACTTTCTTAACCACTTGAGGACCTAGGGCTTTCTACCCCTTAAAGAGAATCTGTATTGTTAAAATCGCACAAAAGTAAACATACCAGTGCGTTAGGGGACATCTCCTATTACCCTCTGTCACAATTTCGCCGCTTCTCGCCGCATTAAAAGTGGTTAAAAACAGTTTTAAAAAGTTTGTTTATAAACAAACAAAATGGCCACCAAAACAGGAAGTAGGTTGATGTACAGTATGTCCACACATAGAAAATACATTCATACACAAGCAGGCTGTATACACCCTTCCTTTTGAATCTCAAGAGATCATTTGTGTGTTTCTTTCCCCCTGCAGCTATCTTCCACTGAAGTGTCAGGCTGTTTCTTCCTGCAGAGTGCAGACAGCTCTGCCTGTATGTAATTCCTCAGTATGTGAAAGCCCAGCCAGCTCAGAGGAGGATTTATCCAGCTTGTAAAAGATAAGAGAGAAGCTGCACTAATCTAAATAATACACAGGCAGTGTGCAGAGAGGGGCCTGGAAGGGGGAGTTCATAGCAGAACCACAACACTGAAGAACTTGGCAGCCTTCCAGACACAGGCTGACAAGTCTGACAAGAGAGAGATAAGTTGATTTATTACAGAGATGGTGATAGTAGAACGTGTTGCAGTAAGCCAGAACACATTAGAAAAGCTTTTGGAACTTGTAGGATGATAAAAAACAGGATGCAATTTTTGTTACGGAGTCTCTTTAAGGACCGGCCACTTTTTTTCCATTCAGACCACTGCAGCTTTCCCGGTTTATTGCTCGCTCATACAACCTACCACCTAAATGAATTTTGGCTCCTTTTCTTGTCACTAATAGAGCTTTCTTTTGGTGCTATTTGATTGCTCCTGCGATTTTTACTTTTTATTATATTCATCAAAAAAGACATGAATTTTGGCAAAAAAATGATTTTTTTAACTTTCTGTGCTGACATTTTTCAAATAAAGTAAAATTTCTGTATACATGCAGCGCGAAAAATGTGGACAAACATGTTTTTGATTAAAAAAAACCCCATTCAGTGTATATTTATTGGTTTGGGTAAAAGTTATAGCGTTTACAAACTATGGTGCAAAAAGTGAATTTTCTCATTTTCAAGCATCTATGACTTTTCTGACCCCCTGTCATGTTTCATGAGGGGCTAGAATTCCAGGATAGTATAAATATCCCCCAAATGACCCCATTTTGGAAAGAAGACATCCCAAAGTATTCACTGAGAGGCATAGTGAGTTCATAGAAGATATTATTTTTTGTCACAAGTAAGCGGAAAATGACACTTTGTGAGAAAAGAGAAAAAAAAAAAAGTTTCCATTTCTTCTAACTTGCGACAAAAAAAATGAAATCTGCCACGGACTCACCATGCCCCTCTCTGAATACCTTGAAGGGTCTACTTTCCAAAATGGGGTCATTTGTGGGGTGTGTTTACTGTCCTGACATTTTGGGGGGTGCTAAATTGTAAGCACCCCTGTAAAGCCTAAAGGTGCTCATTGGTCTTTGGACCCCTTAGCGCAGTTAGGCTGGAAAAAAGTGCCACACATGTGGTATTGCCGTACTCAGGAGAAGTAGTATAATGTGTTTTGGGGTGTATTTTTACACATACCCATGCTGGGTTGGAGAAATATCTCTGTAAATGACAATTTGTTAATTTTTTTTACACACAATTGTCCATTTACAGAGATCTTTCTCCCACTCAGCATGGGTATGTGTAAAAATACACCCCAAAACACATTATACTACTTCTCCTGAGTACGGCGATACCACATGTGTGGTACTTTTTTGCACCCTAACTGCGCTAAAGGGCCCAAAGTCCAATGAGTACCTTTAGGATTTCACAGGTCATTTTGAGAAATTTCGTTTCAAGACTACTCCTCACGGTTTAGGGCCCCTAAAATGCCAGGGCAGTATAGGAACCCCACAAATGACCCCATTTTAGAAAGAAGACACCCCAAGGTATTCCGTTAGGAGTATGGTGAGTTCATAAAAGATTTTATTTTTTGTCAAAAGTTAGTGGAAAATGACACTTTGTGAAAAAACACAATTAAAATCAATTTCCGCTAACTTGTGACAAAAAATAAAATCTTCTATGAACTCGCCATACTCCTAACGGAATACCTTGGGGTGTCTTCTTTCTAAAATGGGGTCATTTGTGGGGTTCCTATACTGCCCTGCCATTTTAGGGGCCCTAAACCATGAGGAGTAGTCTTGAAACGAAATTTCTCAAAATGACCTGTGAAATCCTAAAGGTACTCATTGGACTTTGGGCCCTTTAGCGCAGTTAGGGTACAAAAAAGTGCCACACGTGGTATCGCCATACTCGGGAGAAGTAGTACAACGTGTTTTGGGGTGTATTTTTACACATACCCATGCTGGGTGGGAGAAATACCTCTGTAAATGACAATCTTGATTTTTTTACACACAATTGTCCATTTACAGCGGTATTTCTCCCACCCAGCATGGGTATGTGTAAAAATACACCCCAAAACACATTGTACTACTTCTCCCGAGTACGGCGATACCACATGTGTGGCACTTTTTTGCACCCTAACTGCGCTAAGGGGCCCAAAGTCCAATGAGTACCTTTAGGATTTCACAGGTCATTTTTGTTTCAAGACTACTCCTCACGGTTTAGGGCCCCTAAAAAAACAAGTTAGCGGAAATTGATATTAATTGTTTTTTTCACAAAGTGTCATTTTCCGCTAACTTGGGACAAAAAATAAAATCTTCTATGAACTCACCATACTCCTAACGGAATACCTTTGGGTGTCTTCTTTCTAGAATGGGGTCATTTGTGGGGTTCCTATACTGCCCTGGCATTTTAGGGGCCCTAAACCGTGAGGAGTAGTCTTGAAACCAAATGTTGCAAAATGACCTGTGAAATCCTAAAGGTACTCATTGGACTTTGGGCCCCTTAGCGTACTTAGGGTGTAAAAAAGTGCCACACATGTGGTACCGCCGTACTCAGGAGAAGTAGTATAATGTGTTTTGGGGTGTATTTTTACACATACCCATGCTAAGTGGGAGAAATATCTCTGTAAATGACAATTGTTTGATGTTTTTTACACACAATTGTCCATTTACATAGAAATTTCTCCCACCCAGCATGGGTATGTGTAAAAATACACCCCAAAACACGTTATACTACTTTTCCTGAGTACGGCGGTACCACATGTGTGACACTTTTTTGCAGCCTAGGTGCGCTAAGGGGCCCAACGTCCTATTCACAGGTCATTTGGAGGCATTTGTTTTCTAGACTACTCCTCGCGGTTTAGGGCCCCTAAAATGCCAGGGCAGTATAGGAACCCCACAAGTGACCCCATTTTAGAAAGAAGACACCCCAAGGTATTCCGTTAGGTGTATGGCGAGTTCATAGAAGATTTTATTTTTTGTCACAAGTTAGTGAAAAATGACACTTTGTGAAAAAAAACCCAATAAAAATCAATTTCCGCTAACTTTTGACAAAAAATAAAATCTTCTATGAACTCGTCATACACCTAACAGAATACCTTGGGGTGTCTTTTTTTCTAAAATGGGGTCACTTGTGGGGTTCCTATACCGCCCTGGCATTTTACGGGCCCAAAACCGTGAGTAGTCTGGAAACCAAATGTCTCAAAATGACTGTTCAGGGGTATAAGCATCTGCAAATTTTGATGACAGGTGGTCTATGAGGGGGCGAATTTTGTGGAACCGGTCATAAGCAGGGTGGCCTTTTAGATGACAGGTTGTATTGGGCCTGATCTGATGGATAGGAGTGCTAGGGGGTGACAGGAGGTGATTGATGGGTGTCTCAGGGGGCGGTTAGAGGGGAAAATAGATGCAATCAATGCACTGGGGAGGTGATCGGAAGGGGGTCTGAGGGGGATCTGAGGGTTTGGCCGAGTGATCAGGAGCCCACACGGGGCAAATTAGGGCCTGATCTGATGGGTAGGTGTGTTAGGGGGTGACAGGAGGTGATTGATGGGTGTCTCAAGGTGTGATTAGAGGGGGGAATAGATGCAAGCAATGCACTGGCGAGGTGATCAGGGCTGGGGTCTGAGAGCATTCTGAGGGTGTGGGCGGGTGATTGAGTGCCCTAGGGGCAGATAGGGGTCTAATCTGATAGGTAGCAGTGACAGGGGGTGATTGATGGGTAATTAGTGGGTGTTTAGGGTAGAGAACAGATGTAAACACTGCACTTGGGAGGTGATCGGACGTCGGATCTGCGGGCGATCTATTGGTGTGGGTGGGTGATCAGATTGCCCGCAAGGGGCAGGTTAGGGGCTGATTGATGGGTGGCAGTGACAGCGGGTGATTGATGGTTGGCAGTGACAGGGGGTGATTGATGGGTGGCAGTGACAGGGGGTGATTGATGGGTGGCAGTGACAGGGGGTGATTGATGGGTGATTGATAGGTGATTGACAGGTAATCAGTGGGTTATTACAGGGGAGAACAGATGTAAATATTGCACTGGCGAATTGATAAGGGGGGGGGGGTCTGAGGGCAATCTGAGCGTGTAGGCGGGTGATTGGGTGCCCGCAAGGGACAGATTAGGGTCTGATCTGATGGGTAACAGTGACAGGTGGTGCTAGGGGGTGATTGATGGGTGATTGATGGGTAATTAGTGGGTGTTTAGAGGAGAGAAGAGATGTAAACACTGCACTTGGGAGGTGATCTGATGTCGGATCTGCGGGCGATCTATTGGTGTGGGTGGGTGATCAGATTGCCTGCAAGGGGCAGGTTAGGGGCTGATTGATGGGTGGCAGTGACAGGGGGTGATTGATGGGTGGCAGTGACAGGGGGTGATTGATGGGTGATTGACAGGTGATCAGTGGGTTATTACAGGGAAGGACAGATGTAAATAATGCCCTGGCGAATTGATAAGGGGGGGTCTGAGGGCAATCTGAGCGTGTAGGCGGGTGATTGGGTGCCCGCAAGGGGCAGATTAGGGTCTGATCTGATGGGTAACAGTGACAGGTGGTGATAGGGGGTGATTGATGGGTAATTAGTGGGTGTTTAGAGGAGAGAATAGATGTAAATGCTGCGCTTGGGTGGTGATCTGATGTCGGATCTGCGGGCGATCTATTGGTGTGGGTGGGTGATCAGATTGCCCGCAAGGGGCAGGTTAGGGGCTGATTGATGGGTGGCAGTGACAGGGGGTGATTGATGGGTGATTGACAGGTGATTGACAGGTGATCAGGGGGGATAGATGCATACAGTACATGGGGTGGGGGGGTCGGGGGAGAATCTGAGGGGTGGGGGGGTGATCAGGAGGGAGCAGGGGGCAGGGGGGGGGATAAAAAAAATAGCGTTGACAGATAGTGACAGGGGGTGATTGATGGGTGATTAGGGGGGTGATTGGGTGCAAACAGGGGTCTGGGGGTGGGCAGGGGGGGGTTTGATGGGTGCTGTGGGCGATATGGGGCAGGGGGGGGGGGAAATCAGTGTGCTTGGTGCAGACTAGGGTGGCTGCAGCCTGCCCTGGTGGTCCCTCGGACACTGGGACCACCAGGGCAGGAGGCAGCCTGTATAATACACTTTGTAAACATTACAAAGTGTATTATACACTTTGTATGCGGCGATCGTCGGGTTAACATCCCGCCGGCGCGGGGGCGTGGCCGAAAGTCCATGGAGTAAGACGTGCAGGACGAGAGCTCCCGCCTGAATCTCCGATAGAAATCATCCTGACCCGAATTTCTCATTCCAATCAGCGCACAGCTTGTCACTCTTGGCTTCACACTGCCCCGTGAGCACGGAGGTACCATTAGCCATGACAAGAAAGGGCTCTGAGGCGGCCGCCAAGCTGGCAAAATTCCGACATGAGGCCCAAGATGGCGACGAGACCTTGGACTCTGATACACCTGCCCCGTCACTCCAACAAATTATGCAAGGCATCTCATCCTGTCAAGCAGCCCTCACAGCCATAACTACTAAGCTCGAGGAGGTGAGGTCGGATGTCTCTCTTCTCAGGGCTGACATGCAGACACTGCGTACCAGAGTGACGGAGACGGAGGATAGAGTCGGCCGCCTTGAGGACCAAATGAAGCCTGCGCGTCGCGACATTTCGCAGACCCAGACGGAGGTCAAAACTCTCCGTGAACGCCAAGAAGATCTTGAAAATCGCAATAGGCGCTCTAACATCCGTATAGTGGGCTTACCGGAAAAGCTAGAGGGTAACTCGCCGGAACTCTTTGCGGAAAAGCTGCTGGTCGAGGTATTCGGCAGAGAGGCCTTCTCCTCCGTGTTCATTATAGAGTGCGCACATCGAGTTTCCCCGAAGGTGCCCCCGCCAGGATCACCCCCTCGCACATTCATCATGAAGTTGCTAAACTTCAGGGACCGGGACGCAATCCTTAAAGAAGCCCGTGCCAAGGGTGTAATAAGCTACGAGAACGTTCATATCTCATTTTATCCTGACTACTCCATTGACCTACAGAAACAGCGTGCCATGTTCATCAACGTCAAGAAGAAACTTCGTGACCGAGGCTTGGCCTACGCCATGCTTTATCCCTCCAAGCTGCGGGTGGTAGAAAACGACCGCGTTCACTTTTTCAATACCCCAGAAGCTGCTGCGGACTGGTTGGAGAAGCGCCCAGCGGCCCATCGTTCTCCCGCGCGTAGCCAACATTCATCGGATGAGTGAGTACACTACAGCTATACGCTTGATCCCCCCCCAACCCCGATGTACATTAAAATGACGCACTTTTCCTCAGGCGTGTTGCCCGCTGTTCAAGACACGCCAACTGGGCCTACAATATATCCGCTGCCTCCCATGAGATGCAGCAGCGCCATGCCCACAGTGCCTCTGCACTTATTTCCTTTGCCATATACCTCCTGGCCTCTCCTCACTTTATAGAATTGCTACATAAGTGCCTATGGCAACGCACAACTCTTTGCCGGATGACTTTACATTTGCAACCAAGCCCGCATTGCACAGCCACACTCCATTTACCTCACCGGCATGTACTTTTTCAGGATACGCTGTTTGCTCGCCCTGACTTGGAAATGCACGCAACTGAGGCAGATTTCTACGCTACCCGTATACGCTGCTGTTGCCGAGACTCTGGCATTCATAACCTGGCATTTTCACCTAATGGCCACTTAGCTTATATTCTACATTAGATTGACCAGCATCATACGTTTTAGTATGCCCAATGTACAATCTTCCTCAATTACATCTATCCTGGGCTCTCCTTAATCTGAACTCATGTTACTGGCTCCTAATAGGCTCTTCGCAAGCCAGCCGCACAAACTGAGGGGGAAATTCTCCTCTGGCCCCTCAGGTTATGAATGCTTATTGAAAACTACGTCGCATCGCAGATGCTTCAGTTCTCTATTCTCCTACAAGTTGCGTGATACTCATGTGTTTACAGTATAGCTTATATATGTAGTACATGGCTCAAGATCGCCATATTGATGTAATATGTGGTTATGGGAAATATGTGATTTGTTAAGGCGGGAGGGCCGGGAAATAGAAGACAGCCTTTTATGGGCTGCCTCCCTTTTCCCCGCCACCCCCCATCTGCAGGTAAATATACAAGTTTTTCTGTTTTGCAGGTTCTTTTGCACTAGTGCAATAAGGTATAGGGTAGGCTTCCGCAAGGCACCCCCCCCCAACAGCAGTGGTCAATTTTTGGCTAGCTGTTGATTGTTGCCGTTGTTAGTTAAGGGTATAAGGGTCTGCCCACTTTTGGGCTGACTAGGGTGGGCTAGGGGTAGTTTAGGGACGGGGATTTTATTTCAAGTTAAGTTTATGTTTATTAATGCTCAGAACGCTACAAGTAACACAAGATACGGGCCTCTATGCAAACATAGCAACACTTTTGGCGAGCTACTTTTCAACTAGGACACTGTACATAACCACTACAACCGTACTCAGTCACTCACCATGCATACAAATGCAGTCTCTTAAGCTGAAATTTGTAAGCTGGAACGTAAGGGGTATGAATGACCCTATGAAGAGGCACATGATTTTTAACTATCTCAACAGACACAGGCCGGACGTGGTGGCGCTTCAGGAAACCCACATCTCGGGAGGTAAAATATTGGCACTAAACCGGGGCTGGGTTGGATGGTCTTACCACTCCACCTTTTCCCAATACTCACGCGGTGTCTCCGTGTTGATCAAAAAATCGGTACAGTTTCAACCATTACATGTCAAATGTGACCAATTCGGCAGATTCGTTTTCATTCATTGTAAAATAAATGGAACCGAGTTGCTTATATTTAACATATACATCCCCCCTCCATATTGTGCCACAGTGCTCCAAGAGGGCGTTAAATTCGCAACACAACATCAGTGTGCTCAGGCACTGTGGATGGGGGACTTTAACACAGTGAGTAATGCCTACCTTGACAGGATTCCCCCTCGGTTGGATAAACCTACCTCATTTGCAAATTTAATAGCTGAGATGGGTTTGACTGATGTATGGCGCAACTTCCACACGCAAGATAAACTCTATACATATTACTCTGCTACTTTTAAAACCTCCTCACGACTAGACTATTTTCTGGCATCATATATAACCCTGAGGTGTGTGGTGGAGGTTGGAGCGCTGCAGCGCCTGGTGTCTGATCACTCGCCAATAACTCTTTCCCTAGACTGGGGCTTAAAACCGCCCTTTGAATTCTGGAAATTGAATCCCTTTTGGCTAGAACTAATAAATACACACGACCAAATAACAACACATTTAGAAAATTTTATATTCGACCACAGAGACGAGGAGGATGCACTTTTGGTATGGGAAACATTCAAAGCCTATACTAGAGGTGAAATGATTCAAGCTGTAAGCGCCTGCAAGACCGATTCAAAACAGCGTGAGGCAGACCTTATTACCAAAATTGATCTAGCCAAAGCCCAATATATACATAACCCATCTCCTGAAACTCTAGCTGCATGGCAGACGCTAGAGCGGCAACATAAACTAATAATAGAAGAAATCACTAAAAGCAAACTCTTCTTCAACAAACAAGCTCATTTTGAACAGGGCGAGAGAGCAGGCACGCTACTAGCTAAAATTTCAAAGGTTTATACCTCGCCCCCTGTAATCACCCACATCAGCGACACCACTGGTTCACCAGTCTTCGGATGTGCCGAGATCAATGCAACCTTCTATAAATACTATAAGTCTCTATACACTAGTAAAACCCTGGCTTCACAAACGGACTCTGAGATCTTTCTGTCTGAGATAGATCTCCCTAGGTTAACTCCAGACCAGGCCGAATTACTAGATGCCCCTATAACCCAAGACGAGCTATCCACGGCAATAGCTAGCTTCCCTAATAAAAAAGCCCCGGGCCTGGACGGCCTTCCTATTGAGGTTTATAAAAAATACTCGGACTCTATCACACCTCTGTTACTACAAACCTATGAAGCGGCTTATGAGTTAGGCCAACTCCCCCCCTCCATGACAGAGGCTCTTATTATTGTTTTACCCAAACCTGGCAAGGACCCCCTTCTATGCGACTCGTACCGTCCAATTTCTCTTCTCACAGCAGACATTGAAATTTTAGCAAGATGCTAGCCATCAGATTAAACTCAGTAATATTAACGTTAATCCACCCTGATCAGACTGGCTTCATGCCTGGGAAAAATACGGCAATAAACATTCGGCGTCTAATGACTAACTTGCAAGCCAACCACTCTAATTCTGGTCATAGGGCTGTTGCCTCTTTGGACATGGCCAAAGCATTTGACACGGTCGAGTGGCCCTATCTCCAGGCGGTTCTTTGCCAGGTTTGGCTTTGGGGAGGTATTCAGCAAATGGGTCAAATTGCTATATCAGGCCCCTAGGGCAAGGGTGGGCACGAATGGTTGGATCTCAGAGTCCTTTTCTCTAGGC
Source organism: Hyperolius riggenbachi (assembly GCF_040937935.1). Taxonomy (NCBI): domain Eukaryota; kingdom Metazoa; phylum Chordata; class Amphibia; order Anura; family Hyperoliidae; genus Hyperolius; species Hyperolius riggenbachi. Next base: position 364,365,745 of record NC_090647.1, on the reverse strand, counting down.
CGTGGAACTAGACAGGGGTGCCCCTTATCCCCCCTCCTATACGCTCTAGCTGTAGAGCCTCTGGCCTGCCGTATTAGGGCCAATCCCATGATTCATGGTCTACGTACAGAGCACTCAGAAGAAAAGGTCAGCCTTTACGCTGATGATACAATTTTGTTCCTGGGGGACCCGGGCCCCTCTCTCGCGGCTGCGTTGGACGTGATAGAGGAGTCCGGTTATTACTCCGGTTTAAAGCTGAACAAATCCAAATCGGTCCTGATGTACTTAGATGACCCTCCTATGCCTCAACCCCGGTCGTCCACTCCATTACAAATAGTGCAGTCCTTCAAATACCTTGGAGTGCTGATCCACTTGGACCCTAAACAATACATGACATCGGAAATACTGCCCCTTATCAACTTGGTACAAACAAAATGCAAGTCTTGGTCCAAACTATACCTATCGGTAGTGGGTAGAATAAATCTAGTCAAGATGGTTTTGCTCCCCAAGCTTCTTTACGTCCTCCACCACTCCCCTACATACATACCGCTCTCAATCTTTAAGAAATTTAGAGGCATTATTCTATCCTTTGTGTGGAACAATAAGAGACCCCGTGTTAAATACTCTCTCTTGATAAACCCAAATGGCCTGGGGGGTTTAGCCCTTCCATCTATCCAGCATTATTATTTCGCGGCCCAAATCCAACACATAGCGACCTGGTTCTCCACCGATAACCTATATAACCCTGAAGCACTGGGGTATGACAATGACCCAGCAAAAGAGAGTATTGCCCTGGATATACTCCGCGAATATATCCCTCCAAACAAATCACACAATACAATCCTAGTACAAGCCTGCACAGTCTGGAAGAGAGTTGGCGGTCTCTACTCCTCCACTAAATATGACTTCCATACCCCGCTCTGGCATAATCCACAATTCCCTGAGTTTAATACCATCCCTGACCCGGCATTTTGGGAGAGGGCTGGAATTATATTCTTAGGCCACATATTGAATGGGCAGAACTTTATCTCATTCAACACCCTGCTAGGACGCTATCCCACCATTGCAGCTCACCAATTTAGATACCTGCAATTGAAACATGCCTTCCAGGCGCAATTTAAGAAGTTATCTATTTGCACTGAGTCCCATAACATACTACATCTAATTGAAAAAGGCCCCACCAAACACCAAATAGGAGATATCTACAAAGAATTAATAGAAAGTGGTGCCTGCGATCGCACTCTAGTATCTAAGGAGAGATGGCTCAATGAGGGTCTGGTCTTGGAGGAGGACGACTGGGATGAGGCCCTGGAGGCAGTTAAGAGAGTCTCGGTGTGCATTAAAGACCGAGCTACCCAGCTATACATTTTACATCAGGCGTATCTTACCCCGTCTCGAATGGTCAAATATGATGCCAACGCCAGCAGACTACAGACTATGCCCAAAATGCGGGCTCGACTCCCCTTCATTTTTTCACTTAATTTGGAGCTGCCCTCAAATAACCGTTTTTTGGAAGCAAGTAATAAAATTTTTACACGATAAGATGGGCTCCCCAGTAACCCTTGACCCAATTTTGTGTGTGTTGGGCGTCATCCAGGATGAGGGCCTACAACCTTGCATTAAGGCATTTGTTCGTGAGGCCCTATTTGCGGCACGACAGGAGATAGCCCTACGTTGGCTGTCCCCTGTGGTGCCGGCGCTCTCTAGCTGGATTAAATGCTTGGATGATGGCTTGGCTTATAAAAAATTGGTCTATACACATAGGAGTCGTATACCTCAATTCCACCTAATTTGGGATCAATGGAAAAACCGTAAATAATCCCCAGTTCTTTAACTCAATGTGCCCGTACTAACATTGCTTGGTAAAAGGCGTGACGCCCTACATCCTAAATTGTGGTTAAAACAGCACCTGCAACCTATATGTCACACAGCACTTCACTGCATTGTTCTAATGTTTTATCCCCCCCCCTTATTATTATTTACTCTCGCCCCTCTGTTAAACCTTTTAGCTATAAATGCAACCATCTCATGGTTTATCACTCTCTTCTTAAATCTATAGTAACTGGGCGTTCACAATGTGACGTGTATTTTCAACCTGTGCACATGGTTATGTATACAATGTGTCCCCTGTATCTGTGATTGCATTCTTTGCCTGTACGTGTATTATATGCTTAATAAACTTTTTTTGGTTAAAAAAAAACATCCTGCCGGCGCTTCCGTATGGCCGGCAGGATGTTGCGGCGGGTGAGCGGCGCCAGGCGGAGGATCGCGTCACTGATGACGCGATCGCTCCGCCCATGCCCCTACAAGGACCGCCGCCATTTGTCAATACGGCGGTCCTTGCGGGGTCCACTTCCCGGCCGCCAATTGTATATACGGCGGTCGGGAAGTGGTTAAGTGGTGCTCGTCATGGGGACATATTGCAACAGGATCTGGATAGGATGGCTATATGGGCACATAAATGACAGATGAAATTCAATGTTGAAAAATGTAATGTACATGTAATGAGGAGGTCTCCCACAATAGGCGCACTAGTAAGCAAAAGTGAGTTTACTTCACCTGATGGTAGTGAGTGGCTCCGCAGGGGACAACCACAGGGAAACCACAGAGGCGGTAGATGCAAGTCCTGCAAACAAATGGCGACGGGTACGCACGTGCCAAGCATGCACGTTTTTTTACGTGTAAAACGAAATTTGTGATTTATGCCCTGTGGTGCCCCTGCGGAAGGTTCTACATAGGAGAGACCACGAGAATGCTCAGTGAGAGGTTCAGAGAACATTCTAATTCAATATCTTCAGGGAGGGGCTCATTTCGGGTCATAGAGCATATAAGAAGTGACCACGGAGGTGACCCAAACACTTTAAGGTTTGCAGACCTAATGCACGTTTAACCCCCATCCAGGGGAGGTGACGGAGAAAGAATTTTGAAACGTGAAGAGGCTTTATTAATGCTAAGGACTGAAGCTATGGGACCCTTAGGTCTGAATGACCACACGGACCTTTCATGCTTTTTAGACCCATAGTCTGGGCATCTATTACGTGACTCTTTGCAGCCTGATTAGGTTATCTCTCTCTTTCAGTTTTTCCCCCCACCTCTATCTATCTGAGTAATCAATACGTGCCCCTTTGCAACCGTAAGAAGCCATCTTTCCCCTTCTTGTAGTCACGGGACATGAACTTTTTTCCGTGAACGGTGGTATCAGATTGGTGGACACAGGTGTTATTCCAGCACTATATGCCTGTATGTGACCACCACTCCTTGTTCCTCCCCTGCCAAATCGCTCATCCTTTTTAGATGGGGCTTCCGCCTGCACCACAAGGTTCTGAGGTGAGTAAGATTTTCAGTGCAATATAAGATATTTATCATTTAAATAGTAATGATTTACCCTGGTATTTATCATTTTTACAGCACAAGTTTATTCCGATAGGAATTCCTAAATCTCACTATTCCCCACATATTAAGATGTGTCAGGTGGTATTAGCACCACTTGCGATGTGCACACATGGGCAATGTCACTTGTTGTCAGTTTTTTTATGTACATGGTATATTGTACACTTCTTTCCTGTTTATCGCATCTACACTTTCGCTTTTGTTTCTGCTGCGTTGCAGCCTAATATTTCACACGTTTTACTGTGCTTCAATGTTCATCCTCACTATTTTGTTCTTTAATTTCACTTTTTGTTGCTCATCCTCACTTTTTCCGAATATTGCCAATGGGCTGCACATTGTAAGGCTGCAATACCACTTTTGGACACAAGATGTCGCACCATCAGTACCCAGTGCGACTGAATGTCTGCATTATGCAGGACTGACACCACCTAATACAGGCTGATGTCTTGACGCACTTTGGGGAGTCCTCTGCTCCCATAGTAACAGGCTGGAACGCGGAAGCACTCCAAGACACCCTACAGGAAGCAGGAAATTGATGGGCGGGGCTAGAGCGGCGTTTGCCGAGTACAGAAGGCTACAAATGTAGTTAGCATTGAAACCCCCCGTTGCAGCCTCAGTGGAAGCGCGTACTAGCGCGAAACGGCTGTCAGGCAAACAGCACCCAAGCACCCACTGCTTACCAACCACCTAACCTTCCTACTAAGGGTATGTTTTTCTGATTCATACAGCGCATGTATATGACTGCAAGCTGTTTTTAATGTTTAAAGTTACTGAATAAGCAAGCCAAAAGAAGTAGTGCCGGTTTCTCTGCTGTATATCTCTTTACGCCAAAAGCTTGTGTAAAGTCATGCATTTTGGTCGTACCAATGGTTTAGCACCCAAAAAAATAAACGGGATACAGATGGGAACATAAAACTTGGAGAAGGACTTAGGAGTACTCATCGACAACAAGTTAAATAATTGTATTCAATGCCAAGCCGTTGGGGTTGGGTTGTATTAAAAGGGAAATAAAGACTCGAGATGCTAGCATAATATTGCCCCTGTTTAGCTCTCTAGTAAGGCCACATCTGGAATATGGAATTCAGTTCTGGGCACCACATTACAAAAAAGATATTGCAGTTTTAGAGCAGGTGCAGAGACGAGCAACAAAATTGATACGTGGGATGGAAGGTCTCACTTACCAAGAAAGGTTAAATAAACTGGGTTTATTTAGCCTAGAGAAAAGACACCTTAGAGGGGATCTAATTAACATGTATAAATACGTCAGAGGGCAATATAAAAGCTTGGCGGATGAGCTTTTTGTCCCTAGGCCTTCTCAAAGGACTAGAGGACATGATATGTGCATGGAGGAAAAACGTTTTAGCCATTTATTTAGGAAAGGGTTATTTACAGTAAGAGTGATTAAGATGCGGAATGCATTGCCACAGGAAGTAGTTATGGAAAATTCTATATCTTAATTTAAAGGAGGCTTAGATGCTTTCCTTGCGATGAAAGAAATCCATGGCTATAATTATCAAGTAACTAGTGACCTTAGCTTGTTTAAAAACGGGTTAGGTCTGTCACTACCCCGCCACGCGCCTGTCATGCACGACCGCCGCGCGTACGCACACACCCGTCCTCCCTCAGCTCTCCTCAGTGTCTCTGCGTGCCTCCCTGCACATACGCAGTGCAAAAAAACACTGACACAGGGACATAGCGGACGCAGAGACACATGGATATTATATAAAGAGATGCCCAGTGGTGTTGATCCAGGGATTTTATCTGATTGCCATCAGGAGTCGGGATGGATTTTTTTTCCCTTTTGGGGCTAATTGGACCATGCCTTGTAAGGGTTTTATGCCTTCCTCTGGATCAACAGGGGTATGTGAGGGAGCAGGGTGGTGTTGTACTTTGTTCTCTGGTTGAACTCGATGGACGTATGTCTTTTTTCATCCCAAATAACTATGTAACTATTGTACATTTTTGGAGAACTGAACTACACTTCTGTTTGTAGAACTCTTGAATTCTCTATAACATGGGCAAAAGGGACACAGTAAGTTCTTTTTAAGTGCTCCAATTTTATCCTGGTCGTTGGTTATCTATTATACAAGCCTCAGTGTCAGTCAGAAATGTGTGGCGAAAGGACAAAGTAGGCTTATGCACACAGCACTTCTTGGGGATTATCTGAGTGCTGAGGCAAGGGCTGCCATGTTATTGTGCCTCAATTCAATATTACAGCTGGGTCACTCTGGGACATTGCATTGCTACTGATTGCAACATTTCTCTGTGACAATTACAATTTTTCAGCCATGACAAATCCTGATCTGATTATTTGTTCTGCTTGCAGTGCTTGTGGGCCTCATTACAGTATCAGCTTGGGAATTACTGTCACAGTGTATGCTCTTGTGGCTTTACTGAGCATAACTGCGTTATACTCTTATGGCAAGCTCAGTAATTTGTCATCCGCAATGCTCTAATCCCTTTGCATGGTGTATTTGAATATTTCTTCTTCAGCTCAACTTGGCTTCTGAAAGTCACTATTCATATTATTAAAAGCCTATCATGGCATTTCTGTAGTGCTCTGCTTATGGTATTTTCTGGCTGAAGATAACAAAATAGGCACATGGCTCCTGGCTGCTAAGATTTTATAGTTCTTTGCTGATGACCTGTATATGTAAACTTGCTACGTTTTTAGCACTATTTCAGAGGATAGACAAACATTATGGCATCTTGGTTTAATATTGGAGCTGCCACTGTTGTTTTACAGGTGCAAGATCAGAAAGCTCAAAAGCTTCATTGATATTCATGTATTGCTCAATTAGTAAATCGCAAACCTGAAAGTATATACCCCAGAATAGGACCCTTCACCCCCTAACGCACGCACACAAACACACACACACCTCCCAACTGTCCTTCTTTTGGAGGGACAGTCCCTCTTTGGGAACCTGTCCCTCTTTCTTCTTCATTTGTCCCTCTATGTAAATAAATGTATTTTTCTACTGAAAATGTGTCTTAACTTGATTACAATCTTTTAAATTGATATATTTCTTATTTTCAAGTGTTAATATGAAGGAAAGTCAACCAGTATAGGAAGGATCAGTGTGGTTTGAATCATAAAATATTTTTTTTTCTTATGAAATCTTTATAGTATGCGTGACTAGGGATGTGCCGGGGGAATGGTTAGGGGTGTGGTAGGGGCATGACTTGCGTGTCCCTCTTTCTGATGGGTACGTACACACACACACACACACACACACACACACTCTCTCTCTCTCTCTCTCTTGCCTGAAAAACAAATGTGAGACCCAAGGATAAACTGATCCCCCAACCCAATGCTTCCCCCATATATGTGATGCAGAGTGTGCATTGGAAGCTTGCTTGTATCTATAGTTATCTCTGCTCATTCCTGGCAGCCATCTTCCTGTCACCCTTGTAGCTCTGTACTCAACACTAGAGGTCCAGGCTTCATTGCCATGTGACCGCAGTGCAGCCTGGACCTCTAGCAGTGAGTATAGAGATGCAAGGGTGACAGGAAAATGGCTGCCTGGAATGAGAAGAAGTTGAAGACAGTGAAGTCTCGACTCTAACAGCGAATACAGAACTGCAAGTATGGGAAGCTGACTGCCAGGAATGAGGAGAGGTAACTATAGATACAAGCACACATCAAATGCATGCACTGCACATGTGTCCCACACACCTGGTTTGAATATGAGTCGACAAGAATTAAGCTTCTGAGCTTTCCGAGCTTGCACCTGTAAAAAAAACAACAACAGTGGCAGCTCCAATAATAACACACATGCCAACTTCTAATTTAAACTGAACTAGTGCTTAACTTAACAAGTTTAGATATACAGGTCATCGGCAAAGAACTGTAAAATCTTAGCAGCGAAGAGTGGTGTTCACAGTCTGGTCCACACCTTCTCCAGTGGCCCCCGAAGCTGTTTTTTATTATTTAAGAGCATGCGGTCTGCAGATCGTTTCTGCGCTGGCTGCATCATTACAAATAAACTGATGCATGAGTCAGCACAGCAACAACCTTGCATAGGTCAGCAGCCCCTGTTCTCTAGATAGGCCCACATTCCTCAATGGACTTACTGAAGACCAGGTTGATATTAATCACCCAGGCCTTCAGTGTGGATGATTGGAGTCTTGGCTGTGAGGGATGAGTCCTGCTGTGGTTAGTAAATATGGTTCCTTTTGCAAACACCAATGACTTGAGGGGAGTTCTGTGGGGCACACTCTTTATTATTAGCGGGGGGCACACTGCCTGTTTGAGTGGGTGCACTCTGCCTATACCTATAGTTATTTATGCAGGACACTCTGCCTATAGTTGTTGTTGATACTGTACATAGTGTTATTTGTGAGGGACATTCTGAATATTATTTGTGGGTGGCACTCTGCATGTTATTATTTTGAGAGATGTTCTATATATATTTATTTTGGGAAATACAAACATTGTCATTTTGGGGACGTACTGGGTATTTTGATGGCACTGATTATGTTTTATTGTTGCCTAATTATGGTGTATGGGTGGAGGGTCACATGCTGCCCAATAATGCTGTTAATTATTTTCAGTTTGGCTTTTATTTGATATCTGCCTGGCATTGATATCAGCTTATTTGTATTATCACTGAAATCTGTCTATCGGTTGGTAATATCTAGATGTCACTGAATCTGTCAGTCGTTGGCACTATTTGTACATGACTGGATTCGCCTGAATACAGAATTACATTTTTTTTTATTGTTGTTGAATCGAATCTGAAGTACTTTTAAGTTCTACATGCCCACACGCAAACTATTTTTACAACATTTTGAAGTTGCAGTTGAGTGCCGCATATTTCCACTTTTCTTGCCTGCACACTGAGGGGGAAATGCTGACTGCACACATAGTATATATGTTTTATTTGTCAAAATAGTATTTTCCAGACTACAAAACGCTCCTGACCATAAGACGCACCTAGGTTTAGAGGACAACAACCAGGGGAAAAAAATATATACTAAACCTGGTGCATTCATGGTATAGGGACATCTTGTGGATTATGTCCCCTTGTACCTTTTGTGTCTCCCTGTGTCCTCCTCTGTCCCCCTTGTGTCCCCATGTGTCCACCTCTGTCCTCAATGTGACCTTATCTATGCCTCTTTGTGTCACCCTTGTGTCCTTCTCTGTGCCCCTTTGTGTCCCCGTGTGTCCTCCTCTGCATGGGTGCAGTACAGGGAGTCCCTGGCATTGCTGCTGGTTGAAGGTTCATATTGACAGGTGTTCACAAGTCTCCCAGCATTTGGACTATAAGACGCAGTTTGACTTTTTTCACCACTTTTGGGGGAGAAAAAGTGAGTCTTATAGTCCAAAAATACAGTAATAGGCAAAGCGTACCTAGTGTTCCTAGGAGCAATCAGCAAAAATGTCCATAATTTCCCTAGCAATCAGCCCCCTAGCAACCTCAAAAACGAATATATGGCCCTTTGTCTAAAAGTTTAGACACATTATAGTGCTTCTAGAGCAGTGTTCCCCAACCCTGTCCTCAAGGCCCACCAACAGTGCATGTTTTGTGGAAATCCACAGAGGTAGTTTATCAGCTCTGCTGAGACACTAATTACCTCACCTGTGCATGTGTGTGGTTTCCTGCAAAGCATGCACTGTTGGTGGGCCTTGAGGAAAGGGTTGGGGAACTCTGTTCTAGAGCACTTAGGATGCTTCAGTCAAAGTCACAGGCCTCAAGCACTAGAAATATCCAATATACTGAATGGAAGGCTCTTTCAACATCTTAACTTAATAGGAGTGTATCCTGAGAACTTTTATTTGCATTTTCTATTATGAAACCCAAGCTGTAAATAGACACTTACAGCACCTAAGGAAAAAGAGGCTGCTGGCCGGTCCAGAGGCTTCCCATCTGCTCCTCTGCTCCATGGTTGCCGCGCAGGAACCCTCTGAATGGCCATGCCTGCAAAGTAAACTGAAGCCATTCACTTGCAAGCAACTTCATGCTACTGCACAGGTGCAACCTTACTTACTTTTGCTTAGTAAGGCTGCACTTGTATACAAAAGAGAGCATTGCTGCAAATTATAAGTGGCTCCCAGCAGTGGTGGGGGAGGACAAAGGAAGCCTCTGGACCATATAGCTCGAGTTTGCTTTAAAGCCAATTTTGAATTTCTGTTGTCAAAGTGTATGTTGCTCCTCTCCCTGGTACTTTGAAAGATATTGTTTTTGCTAGTAAATCATTTCTCATTGGAGTTCACCCTCTAGTGGCTTGGGTTCTATACCAACAAAACAAAATATATGGCTTTATCTATGTTTAGTTTATTCAAAAGCGTAAGGGAAGGTTTACAAAAGAATTTATGTATGTGTGTGTAAGGGGGGGGGGGGGGGGATGCGAAACACAACATTTCCATTAAAATGTGCTGAATTATGGAAAGAAAAGTGAAGGGGTAATACTGGGAATATGGGAATAGTTAATGCAGGGAGCAAGCTTATTCGGCTTCAGCTCATGCCCAAATTACCCCACGCCTTTTTCAAATGTACTCCTTGGGTATTGCTACCTATATTAGTTTCAAACAGTTTTATTAAAGTTAGCATAATAATTACAAACAATCCCAAATGGGATATGCAATAGGATAGCAAAAGACATAACAGTTGGTAAACATAGTCCGTCAAAATATAGCCACTCCTGAAATATACAGAAAGAGAAATCTGAAAAACAAAAAACATGCAAAACATTTCGCAACAATTACAGTGTTTCATCCAGAAAAGAACCCAGTCTATTAGATCACTATTATCTAAACAAAAGAATAAATTGAAGTCTGGGACATCTTGAGAAGTGGTGTCTTTAGATGATATATTATAGACCAATTATTGAGCAATATTTATTGCTAAGAGTAAGTGGACAGGTCAGCAACCTAAGCCAGGAAAATCCTAGCCGTTACCCTTCCTGTTCCACTAAAGGGAAGCCAATGATGAAGTCATGTGGATTAGGTATTTTATCAGTATTGGAGTTAGTTGTCATTATAGTTATAAAAAAGAGGTGAAGGAGGGAATTGTTAAGACTTAGCTGAATATCTAAATTGGGGATGGGAGGTACGGGCCAACCAAGGCAGGAGGAAGAGTAGCAGGTCCTTAAATGTAACCCCTTGGATTGAGAAATTAACTAAAGTACATAGTATAATGAAGGCCCACATTATCCGCATACTGTATCCAGGGGTCCCACGTCTTTTGAAAATGGTCTATTCTGTCTGAAGAAATAGCCAACATTATTTCATAAATCATTAATTGGTGGATTCTATTAATAAGGGGTCTAGTTGGTAAAGCAGAGGACTTCCAATTGGCCGCCAGATATGATTTGGCCCCCATAGCAATATATTGGACCAATTTGTGGGCCTGGTGGGTAAAATGCAAAGGTTTGTGACCCAAAATTAGGATTGCTGGGTCTAGCCCTACCGTAAGGGAGGTAACTCTATGGATTAATGTTGCAACTTTATTCCAATAAGATGATACTAGTGGGCACGTCCACCACATGAGGGAACGTGCCTATTCCTCCACAGCCTCTAAAACATAACGAGGAAAGATTTAAATTAGCCTTATGAAGGCGGTATGGGGTAATGTAGGCCCTATGAAACACTTTGATATTTGTTTCTATTAGAGAGTAGTATAGGCTTCCCTTTGTGAGAGTAGTGAAGCACTCCAACCAGTCCTCTTGGTCCAGGGAAACCCTAAATTCCGTGGTCCAAAAATTCTTGATCTGCTCAATTCCTGAGGAGCTATGTTCTGTAATGATGGCATAAAGCTGAGAAATAAGACCACCTTCCAGGGGTGAGCTGGTTAGCCAATTTTCAAAAAAGGTACATTGAGTGGTGTAGCCACGGGGAACAATTGATTGGAAAAAATGAAGGATTTGGGTAATTTGGTATGAGTATTTCAGTGGGAGCTCTGCTTTCTCCAGGATCTCTCGACAGGTGAGTAATCTTCTACCTGACCAAAAAGCTGACATATTAGTCATTTTCTTGTGGGAGGTCCAGGAGAAATCCTGCAGATGGCCAGGAGGAAAATCGGGGGTTCCCTAGTATAGATGTTAAGGGTGAAGGACTGGAGGATAGCCTCAGATGCTCCCTGGACCTTTTCCACAGCTGTAGTGTAAGGAAAGTTGAAGGTAGAACAAATTTAGAGAGAGATGACCTGGGAATTGATGACCAGACCAAGGACTGTAATTTATTTGGATCGCATAAAGATGTCTCCAGGTCCACCCACAATGGAGCCCTAAGCCCAGCAAAAATAGGGGCGACCTGGGCCAGCTGAGCTGCCCTATAATAGCCATATAAGTTTGGAAGCGATAACCCCCCCCTAGCCCTGGGCTGAAACATGTTGGCACGTAGGGCCCTGGGTCTTTTATTTGCCCAGATAAGGCCATGGATATCCAGTTGAAGCCTATGAAGGTCAGATTTCTTGACCAAACAAGGAAGAGTCCTAATCAGATACAATATTTTTGGTAAAAGAGTCATACGGATCGAATTTATTCTCCCCAGCCAAGATATTGAGTATTGATGCCAGTCCTTCAGCAAACTCCGCAAGCTAGGTATCATTGAGCCATAGTTATATTTAAATAAGTCAGAATATGAGCTTGTAATCTTCACTCCCAAATATTTTATATAGTGCTCGCAGTACTGTAGGTTAAATTTGGCAGCCAACAATCTAGCCTGAGCTAATTAAGTAATTGCTAAGTAATAGGGTAATTGCAAGCTAACATCTCAGATTTCTTTAGATTAAGGCATAAGCCTGAGACTTTCCCGAAAGCATCCATGAGGTGAAATATAGATGGAAGGGAGATCTGAGGTTCCGAAATTGTTAAAGCTAGATCGTCTGCAAAAAACGCAGACTTGTATCTTTCTTTCCCACTATATACCCCTTAACCTCCTGATCATTAAGGCTAAGGGCTCTATCGCAAGGGCGAAGAGGGCTGGGGAAAGTGGGCATCCCTGCCTAGTTCCTCTAGTTATAGGTATCAGAATTTGGGTTGGAGAGGGGATTTTAAGTGTTGCAGAAGGGAATGAATAAAGAACCTGTATGCCTGAAAGAAAAACACCCCTAATTCCAAATTTTTTGAGTGCAGCCAGCATATAAGGCCACTGAAGACTATTGAAGGCCTTTTCAATATCTAAGGCCACTACGGCCAATTTATTAGAGTGAAGATTTGCGTGGGTAATAATATCAATGATTCTGCGGATATTATCCGTGGCCTGGCGAGATGGGACAAAGCCCACTTGATCCCTGTGGACCAGATCAGGAAGAAGCGTATTAAGCCTGGCTACGAGAACTGAGGTAAGGAGCTTATAATCAATGTTGAGCAAGGAAATAGGTCTGTAATTTTTAGGTGACAATAGATCTTGACTGTCTTTGGGGATGACTGCTATCTGAGCAGCCAAAAACTCAGGGAGTGTGCGATGTCCTTTCATAGTTCAGCCCTACAGTCTCTTTAGGTAAGGTAGTAGGAGATATTTAAACTTTTTATAGTAAAGGCCAGAAAGTCCGTCCGGGCCTGGAGCCTTCCCAGATTTAAGTTTTTGTATAGCCTCTAAAATTTCCTCCTCTGAGATAGTAGAGTTGAGGACTTTTCTAGAATTATCTGTTAAATAAGGAGGATTAACGCCAGACAAAAAGGCAGAGGCTTCCTCCTCAGTGTCCATCTGGGATGGATTATAAAGTTTTTGGTAAAACGTGTGGAACGTCTTGTAAATTAGTGTGGGATCAGTAGTCTCCCTACCAGATTCCAGCCTCACTTTATGTACTCTATTTATTTGTTGCTGGGCTCTCAATCTGATAACGAGCCATTTATCTGCTTTGTTTAGATATTTATGAAAGTTAGATCTAGTCCACTTAAATGGTTTCTCAGTCATATTTGAGAGGACTATGTCTAGCTGAAGCTTGGTATCAGATATCAATTTACGAAGATAGGGTGTGGGAGAACTCTGAAATGCTTTATTTAGGCGATGTAGCTTAGTTTCTAGATTATACTGAATTTCTGTACGCTTGCGTTTCTGCTGGGAGGATATTTTAATTATTTCACCTCGCACAGATGCCTTGTAGGCACACCAAAGGATATCCGGCTTGACCTCTGGAGAATCGTTCAGCCTAAAATAGTCCGAAAGATGCTCAGAGATTCGGCCTACATTGGAAGAATCATAGAGAAGAGCTTCATTAAGCCTCCAAGTTTTAGCAAAACGTAAAGAAAGAACATCCTCAAAAGCAACTAGGACAAAGTCGTGGTCCGACCAAGAAACTGGTACATGTCTTGCAAAAATTAGGTTAGATAAGGTTGCCGAGGTTGTAAGTATGGCATCGATACATGAATGGGTTCTATGCTGAGGAGAATAATATGTATAGCCCCGGTTAGTTCCGTTAAATTCCCTCCAAGTGTCAGATAAGGAGAACAACTTAATATAGTGATTCAATTTAGATCTCTGTACCTTAGTTAATCTATCCCCAGAATGACTAGATGAGTCCAAGAGGCAGTTGAAAAGCAAATTGAAATCTCCTGACCAAAAAATAGTTCTAAAGTTAAGGGAGAGAATTTTCTGAGCACAAGCAATAAATTATTGCACTGGGTTAGCTGGATGAGCATATAAATTGACAATACATACTGTTTCAGAATGCAGATTGCCCACAAGAATGAGGAAGGTTCCAGAGCCATCCTTATAGGTTTCTGTTATTTGAATAGGGATTGCTACCTATATTACCCTCCCTGGCGGTTAATTTATTTTTGAAATTGGGCAAAAATCCTTTTTTTAAAATTTTTTTTTTTTTGGTTTCATGTAAAGCTACCAGAGTGGTAGCTACATGAAACACCACTAGAGGGCGCATGTGGCCCTCTAGTGCGATCGTCGCCGGCATCAATAGCAAACAGGGGAACGCGTATATAACGCGTTCCCCTGTTTGGCTTCTCCTGTCGCCATGGCGACGATCGGCATGACGTCATGGACGTCAGCCGACGTCCTGACGTCATGCGCACTCGATCCAGCCCATAGCGCTGCCCGGAAATCATTGATCCGGGCAGCACAGGGCTCTGGCGGGGGGCCTCTTCAGCCGCTGCATGCGGGCGATCGCCGCAGAGCGGCGGCGATCGAGCTGTGCGCGCGGCTAGCAAAGTGCTGGCTGCGTGCACAGCACTTTGAATGGGGCGAATCGCCCCAGCAGGCCCTGAGAAATCCTCCTGCGCAGCATAGCCCGAGCTCAGCTCGGGCTTACCGCCAGGGAAGTTAAAGGGTAGATGGTAAACACTGTCTTTCTAAATAGTTGTATGCTATAATAATGCTGAGAAATACTCGTTTTTCCTCATTTAATAAATGTGCATATGTTTAAAGAGAGTCTGAACCCCCCCAAAAAAACCCTCTTTAATGGCCATTTATCTTCAGCAATAAGATCATAGCTGAAACGCTGCATTCCCACGGCAGAACAATGTATTTATACCCCCAAAATACCTGGGGCAACATTAGGGGCTCCTTCCTGGTAGAGGCAGAGCTTTGCGCTGTAGCTCTGTCTCTGCTCGCGTCAATCTCCGCTGATCTCCGCCTCTCCCCACCCCTCTTATTCTTCTTTCACTGAGAGGGGCAAGGAGAGGCAGAGATCAGCAGAGATTGACTGTACTGGAGACAGCTACAGCGCAAAGCTTTGCCTCCCCAGGGCAGCAAAATCCACGACCTAGAAAGTTGTGGAATTTTGCCCTGGGATTTTGGGGGTATAAAGACATTGTTCTGCCGTGGGAATGCGGCGTTTAAGCTATGATCTTATTGCTGAAGATAAATGGCCAGTAAAAAGAGTTCTTTTTTTATGGCGTCAGACTCTCTTTAACCATTTCAGCCCATGGGGATTTTTCACCTTATGCATCAGAGCAATTTTCACCTCCCATTCATTTGCTAATAACTTTATCATTATTTAACACAATTTATTGATCTATATCTTGTTTTTTCGCCACTAATTAGGCTTTCTTTGGCTAATTTTGCTAAGAATTATTGTTTATAAATGCATTTTAACAGGATTAATAAGAAAAAAATGGAAAAAATACATTTCTCAGTTTTCGTCTATTATAGCTTTAAAATAATCCAAGCTACCATAATTAAAACCTATGTATTTTATTTGCCCGTTTGTCTCGGCTATGACACTATTTAAATTTTGTCCCTATCACAATGTATGGCGCCAATATTTTATTTGGAAATAAAGGTGCATTTTTTCCGTTTTGCGTCCATCACGATATACAAGTGTAATGATCCGCTCAGCTGGCTGCACAGGCAGACAGCTGTTTGACCATTCCTTATGTCTGAGAGATGCAGGTCTCTGGAAAAGAGACCTGGCTTCATCTTGCAACTTTCAGAGTTGCTTTGCTGAGGGATTTGCATACATGCAAATTGCCCAGCTGTCTCCTTTGAGGGCTGGCAGTATAAAAGCCTTCTGCTGGACAGGACATTCTCTGCGGTAATGTATGGATTGGCACAGGGAACTTTGTCCCCTGCAGCAAATCTCCCCTGCTCCCAGCAACATCGCGATCTTGGGCATCCGCCCGCACAGCCCCCAAACTGCAGGGACGTTACTAGCGTGTCCCTGCGGCTTTAGCAGCTGCGGACGTGAAGCTCACGTCCGCGCGGCATAAATGGTTAACCTCCCTGCCGGTATGATTTCATGCTGCGCAAGGCCGCGGTTTTTTGGGGTTTTTTTAAGCTGCTTCTCCCCTCCCTGCGGCGTCCGCCCAGCCCCTCCGATCCCCTCCGGCACATAATCCCAGCAGGAAATCCCATTCTAAACGGTATTTCCTGTATGGGCTTCCCCCGTCGCCATGGTGACAATCGCGATGATGTCATCGACGTTGTGACGTCAGACGGGGTCCCGATCCACCCCTCAGCGCTGCCTGGCACTCATTGACCAGGCTGCGCAAGGGGTCGGGGGGACGGCGCCGATCGGCGCCGATCGTATAGAACATGCAGCTAGCAAAGTCCTTACCACCAGGGGGGTTGAGGAAAGACATTTTTCTGCCAGAAATATCAACCAAAACAGAGAAAGTGGAAAATGAAGTACAGAAAATATCATGGTAAAAATATATTTTGGGGGAAGTACAAATGAAAATCAGGGATGTACCGTAAGTAAAATTGACATTTAAGATTGGGGAGGGATTACATAATATGATATACTGCTGATTGTTGCTTAAAGCAAACCTGAACTGAAAAATAAAAGTCAAAATAAACATAGACGTCATACTTACCTCCCGTGTAGTCTAATCATCAATCTCTTTCTCCTATCCTGTGTCCTGTTTGTCTACTGTGATCGATGGAATTCTGTTTTCCATTTTAAAAATGGTGATGAGCCCGTGACCGCTTCCTGGTCAGCACACTGTACAAACTGTAATATCGCCCACTTGAGCCATAGGGAAACATTGACATTACCTTGCACATCATTTGTCCTTTCAGTTGTAACTGACAGCTGTAACTGACAGCAACTGATATTTTAGTTCTGACAAAACAAATTCCGAACTGAAAGGAGTTGTTGGTAGAAGAAATTACTGAGCTTCTGCGAGGAACTGATGACGAGGTAAGTATGTAATATTCATTTGGTACATCATGTGTTTATTTTAAGTAATTTTACTTAGTTTAGGGTCCCTTAAAGAAATTGGTCGTTGACAGCATGGAAAAAAATATATTCCTTATTAAATGCAAGCAGTAGGGCCCCATATGCACCAGTATCCACGGTTGAAAACAAGTGACCTACTTTCTTCTGAAACATGTACAGCAGATGAGCAGTCAACACTTGGTAGACATAACTGTCTATTCCTGCTCTAAATTAATTCTTAACTGAATATTAAAAGTAAAAAGTAATTCCCTTGAATAAATATGGTTTTAGTACATTTATAGATGCATATGTAAAAAGTCATACCTCATTAACTATGACAAGTTTAGAAAGCAATTATAAGCACTGTAACGTAAAAAAAAAAAACCACTCCATTGTTTTTTACTGTAGATCCTACAGAAAACCACGCTTTTCTTTACTTACAAATTCTGAATACCAAGAGTCTCTCAGTTCAAAATTAACAGCATCTTTTTGCAGTTCTCCTACTTTCTTCAAAACAAAGAAAATCTTGTATGCAAAATCAATCAATGGAAACCTGCAAGGTGTGATTGGCCCATTTTCAAGCTACATAAATCTGCATAATCCTACATCAGCTCAGTTATTTGCACTTTAATGACCATCCCTGTTTTTCAACTTCTTCATGTGATTTTGTGGGGGTTCAAGGACTGCAGCCAGCAAGCTGCACACATATAAGTGAAGGTCTGGTTCACTAGAAAAGTATAAACACACACACACACAAATATTGAAGACCAAACTTAAATATATATGGGTCACTATTAGCCTTTTTGGTTTTAAAAAAAAAAGTCTTTACCACATGAGAAGCCAAAGGGTGCGGACACACATCCGATTTTGATTGGTCAGTAACTGACCAATTTTACCGCTTCCATGTAGTATGTGGGCCAACAGGGAACTTCTTAAAGTTAAGTTAAAAGGGGAAATGTCACTAAACTACCAGGGAAAGATATTGGGGTGGAAGGGGCATTAGACTACCAGAAAGAGCTGCAGAAAAGAGGGAGGCCACTAGACAACCAAGGAATGCATTAAATGGGAAGGGGGGGGGGGGGGCACTAAACTAGCAGGGACTGCCTTAAGGAGGAGGAGAGGGCCACTAAACTGCACCAAGAACATATATGAAAGAGAGGGAGCCTACTTCACCCTAGGGAGATCTATAAATAGGAGAAACCACTAGTTGATCAGAACAAGCTATAACAAAAAGGTGTGTGTGTGTGTGTGTGTGTGTGTGTGTGTGTGTGTGTGTGTGTGTGTGTGTGTGTGTGTGTGTGTGTGTGTGTGTGGGGGGGGGGGTTATTACCTTAAAATAACACCCTTTAGCCACATCTTATAGCCCTTTTGAAACCACACTCCCTGCATATAAAGCAGCTAAATTACCCTTTCTATAAGTTTTTGATTATTCTTGTTTACTTTTAGAAATGTTTTTATCATCAGTACTGCACTAGTAGAAAAAAACTACATAATGCAGAAAAAAATATACTTTTTTTTATTTTTTTTTACAAAATTGAATATCGTCACCAGTGTTTCTCAAACCTGTTCTTGTGGCTCCCCAATGGTGCATGCATTGCAGGCAACTTTACTTATGCACAGGTGGGGAAATTAGTGTCTCGGCTAAGTAGATTCCATGTTGCTGAGACTCTAATGACCCCACCTGTACATAGGTGTGGCTACCTGAAAAGCATGCACCATTGGGGAGTCATGAGGACAGGTTTGAGAAACACTGCCATATATTGTAGCCGCAACAAAATGTAAGTTTTATAATAAATGGGATACATATCCAAATTTGATTAAGGAGCACTTTTTATTTTAAAATAATAATAGGTGAGAAACTATCTTTCTTCTTTTTCTCTTTAATTCAAGCACAGAGCTGACCCATTCACTGTAATGTATGGGATCAGCAGCGCAGCGAGTAGCAGCACAGATGGAGTTGCGATCGTACGGCCATCTGCGCTACACAGATGTAAATGAGGACTTAATCAGTTGCTGTCAGTTATAACTGAAAGGACAACTGATTTTCAAAGTAATGCCCATGTTTCCCAATGGCTCAGGTCACACATTGGCTTCAATTCAACAAGCATTACCGCATTCGGTAATGCTGAAAACAGCTGACTTTACTGAGCACTTAGGAATATGTCAATTCATCAAAGCTGTTACTGCATGAAAAGCTGAAATTATGGAACAGTGAGATAAATTACCAACTTGTTCAGTTATTACCTCAACACATGTCAGTAAATGTCAGCAAATGTCAATTCATTAATGTTACAGCATTTGGTAACGTGTGGTGATTATCTCCAGCTCTCCCCTGTCGATAACAAACTTCGAATGCCTTAGGTGTGGATGTCTCCATGATTGACAAGAGCAGGCAGCCAATAGAAACAGCCTGTCTCCTGCAAGTGCAGCTGATGGGTCAAGCAGGCTCCTCGGGTGGAAGGAGCTTTTAGACCCCCCCCCCACCCCCCCCCCCCACCCCAAGCAGTGAGCAGAGAGAAAGGAACAATAGATGTTTTCCAGACACCCTTCGGTAGTGCAACCCCTTGAGTGCCTGTTTGAATATGCAGAGATGCTAGTGGGAGCTTGTGGAGAAATGACCTAAGCAGGGCATGTGTAATGTTTCTTGGCAGTTCATCTAAGATGTGGCAAGTAAATGAAATATTAAGACAAATGGGACAGATTCGGCATGAGCAGAGGCAGTGCAACATGCCCATTTGTAGGGCTGTCAGGGATGCCTCTTTTCTATTGTAATGCCCTCACTGCATGGACCTCTTCTGTAAGTTACTGAACATCTACCACATGTGTGAAAATTACTGATGAATTAGCACACACAAGTCTAAAATACCGAAGGCGGTATTTTAAGGACTTGGTTATTGTTATCGAACAGTCCTTGATGAATTAAAGCCTATATGCATTTAACGTAAAGACGTTTCATAATGCACCGCTATGGAGAAGAAAAAAAAACTCGTACCAACTGATTAAGGCCTCTTTCACAGTGAGACGTTGCGTTTGATGCCACGTTAAGGTTGCATAACGTGCCCCTAATGCAACGCATTGAAAGACTATAACTTGGACATTATAGTACATCCTTTAGCCCTGCTTTGGTGCGCCGTTTTCGTTGCACAATGATGGAGCAAAAACGACGCATGCGTTTCATTAAAGAAAAAAAACAAAACATTACTGAGCATGTGCAACACACACAACACAGCAGATTTATTGCTAAACGCACAGCATGCAGCACTCTCTAAATATTGCTACACGTTACACACAATGCAATGTATACACTGTGGATGTTGCACAGACTTAATATTGCTGTGCGTTAGTCTACGTTAAAACATTTTCTAACGTGCGACTTTAACGTTGCACTGTTAAAGAGGCTTAAGTGTAAATGGGGCCTTAATGTGCAATCTCTGCATGTTAGGTTAACCAAGCTTCTGTGAATTTACCCCATAATTATATAAACAAAGATGTATACAATAAATATGCGAATGAGGCAGTCAATGTACAGTTTATCCCGTGTCACATGTGAGTTCAGGCACAGTTTAAGTCAAATGGCACAAAACTATTTCAAGTTATATGTCCTTCATAAGTGCAAAGTCTGGATTTGTTCTGGCAATAAAGATGCAAGGCTGGTAAGGGTTGGCAGTACCAGGTACCAAGTCATATAATGGAAGTGTATTATGTCAAGCCTACCTGCTTGTATGTTCTTTCTGCTACACACATCAAGAAGAAGAACATCCATGTTAGGCAGATACGCAGCACCAGGTTAACAGTTGACAGAATTATTAGCAATGGTGATGGAGGGCTCCCACAGAACACTGCTAGAAGTTCCCTGCCAGATATTGAAAGGATCTGCTCCATATCCCGCTGGTGACACAAGTGAAAGAGGAAGGGGAAGATCGCAAGGCCCAAAGTGACCACGTTTCCCAACATCTGATAGCCCACACCATGTTCATAGGATCTCACCTGTATATTACAAAAAGCAAACATGTTATTGTGTCTAGACAGAAAATGAAAAGCATGCATTTTTTCTGTCTTTTCAGGTTATTTTTCTTTTGTATTACACACAGTGAAATTGAGGAGAGAGCCCTAGGGTACTTGTTTAAAGTAGAACTACAATCAAAATGTAACCTCTGCTCTAATAGATTAGCCACATGATTATGAGTTAGAAAAATCTTGTTTATTTGGTAATCTCAATGTTGTTCTATCACCAGGTATTATTGAAAGGTGGTTGTTAAATAAAGACTCTTCCAAACCTATCTCTAAATTTTATTCCAATTTAATGGAAAATAAATATAATTCTATAATCTCTAGGATTTGGTTGGGATGGGAGGAGTGGGGGGAAGAGTTTCGATTATCGGATTGGCAAGATTTTGAGGAATCATATATGAAAACTGTTGTATGCTCCAGAGACAAACTTATACAGACACGTTGGTCTCACCAGATTTACTATACCCCTGTTAAAATTACCAAATTTGCAAAGGACTCCAATGATGCATGTTGGAGGTGTGGGCACAGTCCAGGCACATTTTAACATATGATTTGGGAGTGAGACAAAATACGTTCCTTTTGGGATAAAGTTTTACGATTTAAGGTCAGTTTGCATATATTCTCCTCTTACAAGTATTGTCTCCTGGGAATGGTGGACGATCTTTCTTTGAGTAAAAGTAAGAAAATACTGGTAAGGTTGCTTTTCTTCTATGCCAGGAAATGTATTGCTCTGGAGTGGAAGAAAGCTCCGGAACCTTCCATAACCCTGTGGAAACAATTAATCAATTCATCCTTACCTTTATACAGACTAACTTGGCTAGCAAGGGGATCTGCTTCTAAATTTTCCAAAGTGTGGGATGTTTGGGTAAACAATGAAAAATCAGCCATTGTTAATTTGGACGTGAATCTTAAAGAGAACCTCCAGACTAAAAATCGACTCAGCAGCACTGGAAAGGCCTGGTGTTTCTTTAACAGTTTCACAGCATCAGAACTTTGTTTCTCTTAGGGCCGGTTCACACTTGCGGTTCTCTGCCAAACGGACCGGATGACCTGACCGGATCCGGATCGGAACCGTACGGTTCTGATCCGGATCCGATCCGGATCCGGTCAGTTTGCATCAGGTGTTCATCAGGATGCGATCCGGATCCGTTTGGCAAAAGATAGTAGAAATAGAATAAAAATGTTGGGGTCTGGGAGGTCAGCAGAAGGTGGACCTGTGGAATCAGGCCCTCCGCTGTTTAGCACTCACCTCCACCTCCGACATACTGCCAACATCTCCAGCACGTTTAAAGTCACTGCTGCTCCACTCCAAAATGCTTGCCCATGTGTCCCCATCTAAAATCGCCGCTACAATACGCATAGGAAGTGGGGTAGAACATCCGGATTTTTAGCCAGTGTGTTGTGCGCTCTCCGGTTCTCATTGGTTTGTATTGGCCGGATGGTGCAGTCCGGCTCCGCTCCGGATACGGCTGCCGGAGGAGCCGGACCAAAAAATAGCGCATGTTGGGTCTTATGCCGGAGTCCGGATCCGGTCCGGATCCGGTCCGGACGAAACGGACGCATGTGAACGGACGCATAGGCTTTCATTGCTATGCCGTGCGTCCGTTCCGTTCGTTCTGCATGCGGTCCGGCTCCGGCACGGCGATTCCGGACGGCGACCGCTAATGTGAACCGGGCCTATACAAGTCTCATTTTTAGCTGCACAGAAAAAACTGCCTGGGCATTTTTCCCCTGATGCTGTGCAAAGCATGATGGGATTTCTGATGTTGTTCTCGTTCTGCTTTTTTGGTGTTTGTTTGTTTTTTACATTTTGAATTTGAGATTTGAAGCCTAGCACGTGCAGCTGGGAGGAGTTATCAGGACACAGGACAGTTGGAACTGTGTCTCATGCTCCCTGTCACCTCCTTTCAACCAAAAAGATGGCTGCCCTCATGACAAAGATGGCAGCCCCCATGAATCACAAACATTTGCCTGTTCTTTTAAAACATAACTAATGTAACTTAATGACAGTATGTTTGTTTTGGCTGAAGTTCCCCTTTAACATAGTGGACTCCTTGTAAGCTGTATATAGGGTCTCTTCTGCCCCTCTAAATGGAATATACAGGGTTTTTTTTTCTGTCCTCATAAAGCTCTTATATCTATTAATTTTCTACCTGATGTGACTCATTTTCGTCAACTGTTTCATGATCAGCCCTGGTTGTATTTAACCTATACTGTTGTTTTATACTGACTTTAGTTGTATGTATGTGGAATCTGCTCTTCATGGTGTAGTATGGCAACACTTTTATATGATAATGTTGGTCTCCACTGTCAACTGACCTTGTCTGTTTTTTGTTGTGTGTTTTAAAATTCAATAAAACGAATTTCAAAAGAAAAATCTCGTTTACAAAAAAGTGCCTGAATGGGTTTATAGATTTTTCATTCTTATTAGTCACCAAGCCACCGCACTGGCCTGTCCAGGCTGATCTCTGAGTGCAAGAGATGAGGCATTATTTACAGAGGGGAACTTCAGTGAACAAGGTGTGAAACAAAAGTGACCGACACGCGTCCAAGGACACAAAACGGCCACCATAAACCATTCGCCTGAGCCTGTTTGCACCCACCTCTTCACTCTTATATGCCACTATCTCAATGGATATGTGAGTTGCTTTTGCATCTGGTTTGCCTAATACTGTACACTATACAGTGTGAGTACACAAGCAGTGCTAGTCTCTTTCTTTACGTATACCAGAGAATGTTATTCCTTCTCATACGGAGTAGGCAGAGTAGTTGCACACTACATGTCTGCAGCAAAGCTGCACAAAATGGTGCAGGGAAATTTGGGCCCACCATGTGCCGCCATAGACCGTAATATGAATTACAGTTATAGTGGAAGCTCAGACAATAATTTGGTCTCAGTCAAAAGACAGAGCCCAAATTACTTTTTAAAATGCGTAGTTCGGCCGCCAGCAAGATCTGGCAGAGGAATTACATCGTACCCCTTGAGTCTATGGCAGCCTGGAGGGGAATAGTAATTGATGCCATCAGGACTTTTGCAGAAGCAGGGTGAGCCATTTTTCTACTTCACCCTGCACCCAAATTTCCCAGCACCATTTTTGCATGAATGTGTCTGCAGAGCCATACAATACAGATACCCCATCGCAACCAGCCACTATTACAACTCCTATTCAAGTGCCACACTGTCTCTTCTATTTTGTTTTCTTTTTATAGAAAAAAAAATCGAGCAGGTAATAAAGCTACATAGTCAATCAGGAGTTGAAAGACTTGGTTTACTTCAATGCTATTCCAGACTAGTTTTGTTTTAATAAGAAAAAAAGGCAATGTGAAGAGTGCAACAGCCTATATCAATCAGCAATCATCTATTTTTTTTTCTACCTGTGCTAAGACTAAAGAAGAATGAGCAGAGAATAATAATATAATACTAAATAAGCAGTCCTCAAAATGGATCAGAGTTGGTAAATATCTTGGGGAGCATATAGCTCTCTCAATTAACCAACTCACTATGGGCCCCAAAACTTAAGCACCAAGCTTAATCAACAACAAAAATCAAAGCTTACAGAGGTCTCAGGGTTCCATGAAAAATACAAAGCTTTATTTTGGACACAAAAATCACAGCAACCAATATTAAAATCAATTAAAACCTCAGAGTCACATACAACACTCCATTCACACAGGCCACTCACTGATCCATTACCACACCACTGCAGCAATAGCTAGCATAAATCAGAAGATAAATGGTATATCAGATGGTATATCAATTGTGCAAAACTAGCCACCTAAGAAATTCTACAAAATCTGGGCAACTGGACATCTAGCGAAAAGCTTGAGTGCACTCAGACTGATTACGAGCTCGCAAAAGGATTATGCTTGCTCTAAAAGTCCTGCTAATAGCTATAGCCAGTAATATCACAGCATCCACAATGCATACATTTTAGGCACAGTTCATGATTCGTCAGCAATGCTTGTGGGCAGTTAAGCACAGTTCATCAGCAAAGCTTGTGAGCAGTAAAGGTACCAGTTCTACATAGAGATCATATATACAGCAAGGGAATTTAACTTCTACCACTGTATCCATAGTTAGACAGGCATAGGTTACCTTCAATATCCGCTAACCTGCGGGTCCCCCACACTCTGTGGTCCGCATGATCCCAGCATAGGAAATCCAACTGCTCTGCTACTTACATACGCTGCAGCAATATGTTTAATCAGCAAATGTGGTCTGGGCTGAAGTCACGCACGGTCCACCCACTCATTGCAGCTAATTTACAGCGTGACAGCGGGGATCTAGCGTGTGGTCGACTTGGAGTGGTGACTAAGGCCGGCCTCCCGAGACTCCTCTCACTTACATGTTTCGCCCAATGGGCTTCCTCAGAGTGACGTCAGGGGGCGTGGCAGGTTGTCACCTAGGCTTTTTATATGCATCAGGGAATCATTTGACCCTTCCCATACGGCCAGAAAGCATGTAAGAGAAACATCACAGTTTGCTTACATGTGAAGTGTGGTCCGGTGTTAGTCGAGAAGCAGAAATGCAGACATCAATGTTGCTTACATGCAACATATAAATGAATGGGGGAAAGTTTGAGCCTATTGCCATTTAAATATGTTTGTGTGTACAACTTCAAAGTGGTAATCTCCTTTTTTGCAATTTCTTTGTGAAGTGATTGGTGTATTATGCCTTCTTAATACACCAAGCATTACTTTATAGTAGGAGGGCTTTTCTGTCACTTTTAGCCCCCTATACATTCCTAGTGGTTTGGGTCACCCCGAGCTGCTTGGTTACTCTGTTTGTGAAGTTACTGTTACAAAGAGATGCCAGCACATTTGAAAATGTAATATTAGATATACAGCATACTCCAGTGAGCTTGCTTTCTCACCTACAGTTTTATTATTGTTATTCTGTGTATGCAATCTGGACATGCAATACTGCTATGTGACAAATGTTTAAAGGGACTCCGAGCAGTGCAGAAACTATGGAAAGATGCATATCATTTTAAAGCTCTCTTTCTCCTCTTTCCAATGATATATAAACCACCACCCTACGCCTTTTAGTTTTCGCTATTTTTGTGATTGAAATTGCAGCGGCCGCGATTTCAATCGCGAAAATAGAGAAAACTAAAAGGTGTAGGGTGACGATTTAGGTGTCGCCAGAAAGAGGAGAAAGAGATCTTTAAAATGATATCCATCTTTCCATAGTTACTTGTATTACACAGGACGACACTTTCCCCAGTGTCAGCAGCTCCATTCAGCAGAATGGAGCTGCTGACTTTAGGAAAAAGTCGCCCTGTGTAATACAATGTAACTATGGAAAGATGGATATCATTTTAAAGCTCTCTTTCTCCTCTTTCTGGCGACACCTAAATCGTCACCCTACGCCTTTTAGTTTTCGCTATTTTTGTGATTGAAATTGCAGCGGCCGCGATTTCAAATTGCGAAAATGAAGAAGACTAAAAGGCGTAGGGTGACAATTTAGGTGTCGCCAGAAAGAGGAGAAAGAGAGCTTTAAAATGATATCCATCTTTCCATAGTTACTTGTATTACACAGGATGACACTTTCCCCAGTGTCAGCAGCTCCATTCAGCAGAATGGAGCTGCTGACTTTAGGAAAAAGTCGCCCTGTGTAATACAATGTAACTATGGAAAGATGGATATCATTTTAAAGCTCTCTTTCTCCTCTTTCTGGCGACACCTAAATCGTCACCCTACGCCTTTTAGTTTTCTCTATTTTCGTGATTGAAATCGCGGCCGCTGCAATTTCAATCGCGAAAATTGAGAAAATTGAAAGGCGTAGGGCAGCGGTTTATATATCATTGGAAAGAGGAGAAAGAGAGCTTTAAAATGATATGTATCTTTCCATAGTTTCTGCACTGCTCGGAGTCCCTTTAAGCCCATAAGCCCTTCTGATTATTCCATAAAGATTTTGGTTCAGGGGCGTAGGAATAGCTATAGCAGTCATAGCAGCTGCTATGGAGCCCTGGAGCATAGGGGGCCCAGGAGGTAGTTTATGTGTTCACCAATAACTTCCTTGTGTTTCACCACCTTCTGACTTTGTCTCAGTGCCCATGAACTATGTGCAGTGTTGATTGCATAAGAATATACATTTCCAATTTAACCATATCCATAGGATAGGGGCAGGTGGCATTGCTTAAGAGTGACTACATCTTAGGGACACTTGAAAATGTTGCTATGGGGCCCCATGATCTCTAGCTACGCCACTGTATCTAGTTTCTGTATTTACTTTGTTGCCAATTTATATACTAATTGCTAAGCTTCACGGCAACTCAGATCCTTTCCTCCCTGGCCACAGACAATGTGTTACAAGCCTCACTAGCAGTGTAGTTGGTGACTACTTTGGTTTGGAAATGCTCTCAAACTCATCCTCTAGGATGATCTAGGATGAGCTCTCCTCCAAACTTCATTCTAGTAGCTGGAGCTGAAAAATGGGTGGGATCACATGCTGCCATGAAGATTCACCACAAAAGAGAAGAACAATGGGTAAACATACAATTCTCCTCATTCCCTGGTGCCTCTGATGCATGATTCAGGGAATAAACTTGCAAAAATAGGTTGGGTGCAATAAACTTTGGTTTCATTCATGTAAAGACATAGCTGAAGGTATAAAATGTTCCAAAAATTAACGTAGAATACAGCAGGTTCAGTTCTATAGTGATACAGAAATATGTTGCAGGATGACCAGCTAGTTCAGAAGTCATAGCTATAGACACTTTCGCAATAGGCTGCATGGGAAGCTCAATTACCATTAGTAGAGTGCTGCTTGGATTGTCTTTATTTTTTAGGAGATAATAGTTCTTGAACAAGCCATTTGACCTTTCTGGTATCCATTCAGCACAGCAAACAATTTTTCTGAAAGCAAAGTATTTCATGGAATTCACATTTGCATTTAAACAAGCCTAGACAATCAAGGCGTAAAGTAATTGAAAATTCTGCTAAAGGCAAAGTAATCTCCTGGTTAATGTGGAAAGATGACACTACTTTTGGCAGGGAATGCAGCAATGGTCTTAAAAATGCTCAATCTTCAAAAAATGTTAGAAAAAGTTAATTTTCTTTAGGAGCCACTATCTCTGACTCTCTACCTATATACCCTAAAGGTGCGTACACACACACTACAACAGCCAACGACGGGTCTGTCGGCACCTCCCACTGGGCGGGTTTTCAGCAGACTGCAGTGCGTGTGTACGCACTGTCGGCGGACTGATAAGGCTGTTCCTGAACGATTCGCCGGGTGGATCGTTCAGGAACAGCCTTATCAGTCCGCCGACAGTGCGTACGCAAGCACTACAGTCTGCTGAAAGTCCGCCCAGTGGGAGGGTCCGACGGACCCGTCGTTTGCTTCTGTAGTGCGTGTGTACGCACCTTAAGAAAAAGTGATACTTAAGATACTTAAGTTAAAACAAAGTGAAGAGATAAACAATTGTATCTATCTGCAAAACGCTAGAGGTTTTTGAAGCAGATTTCAGAGCGATTTAGGCATATTTAGAGATGTTTTCTAAACATGCGTAGCGTTTTTTGGAGTGTTTTTGTGTAGCAGATTACAAATATTGTTACAGTAAAAGCTGTTACTGAACAGCTTCTGTTACAAAAACGCCTGGAAAACTGCTCTGATCTAGCGTTTTTCAGAACGGTTTGAGTTTTTCCTATACTTTAACATTGATGCAGAAACGCCTTAGAAATCTAAAAAATGCTACAGCCCCCGAGTTTGCATTTGTGGAAAAAACGAACCTCTCTGGTGTGCACCATCCCATTCACTTTCCTTAGCCAAGCGGTTTTTCTCCCTGCAAGCGTTTTAAAAAAATGCTTCAGAACCAATCTGGCGTGCACCAGCCCTTAGAGTGCTCAAATATATGAACTATTGACCTTTTTTATATCTCCTCTCCTGGCAGAGAACTGGGCTTCCTAGAGAAAAGTATTTTATGGCTGTAATTCCTTATCAGTAGTCCGACTGGGTCCCCGACTGAATTAAAACTGTCAATTACATAGTAATGCAAAATGCTAATTTTAACTCTTTCAGGTAGAAAAAGAAGAAAAACATCACAATATATTGATTTGTGTGGTATGCACTATGCATACACATGTCTGTCTATCTCATCATGTCACATGTCACTTAAGGTTTCCTTTAATGGTCAGGTTTATAAGTTAGCAAGATTCTACTGGACTAAAAGGCAGTGTTTTAACAGTAAAGACAAATGCCACTTTGGAAAGGAAGACTTGGACAAAGGCTTGATTGTAAGTAACCTCAATATTAGAGGGACTGGAGGGAATGCAGAGGTCATTGGAATATTCTACTGCTGAACTAGATCATTCACCTCTGGGGGTTGGAAACAATCACCGTTGTCAAGTTGTCAAGACAGAAAGTCTGCCTGTTGATTCACAACACCTGGAAAATGGAATGAATTTTTTTCGATCTTAAAGATGCAGTTTGACCCAGGCCATCGCAGGCAACAGTCCTCTGAGTGGAGCCAGACTGTGAGTCACTCTCTGGCAAGGATGTATGCTACGTCCACTTTGCGGTCTATCTGAATGCGGACTAATCTTCTATTCACCGAGTGAGCAAATGATTTCAGCTCCAAGATGTGTGACAGAGGATCAGGATACTCTAGGATTTAGTTGAGTACAGTCAAACTGTGACTTTCTCCCTGTTCTAGAATGTATGCTACTTCCACGTTTGTTGACTAGCTGTACATGGGCCAACCTTCCTTCCACCAGGTGACCAAATGATTTCAGCACCAATCAGCTTCAACTTCTAAATGTTTGACACAGGATAGGGATACTATAGAATCCAGGATGCCTGTACATCCTGATGCAAATAAAGTGCTTTCCATCCTTGGTGAATGGTGTTTGGTGTAATTGTGATCCAAGATGTGGTAAGAAGAAAATAGATTCTTAATACATTTTCCTGCCTTGTTCAAAACCAAAAACTGTTTGATATTTAAGGACAGATGGATTATTTGGGATAGAGAAACGTTGTTTGACCGGAGCACAAACCCCAACTGAAAATGACATGTATCACTGAAAATATTTGACCTTCAGAATAGTGGCTGTTAACGATCCTATTACTTGAAGAGATTAAAAAAGCAAAGGCAGGATTGAAATATCACTGTTTTGGCTAGGCTTTGGATCACCTGGATCTTTTGCTGGAGGAAGCCCCACTGTGTTTGAGTGAGTGTTTAACGGGACCATACATTCACCAAAGTTCTTGATGGTATCAGTTGGCTTTTCTGGACATTTGAAAACTTCTGAAATTATTTTGAAATCTAGTGAAAGTTTTAGTTGTTTGCCTGTAAAATGACTGACTGTACAGACCTTATTTTGAAATATCTTACTTTGTTATATTCCTTCATTTGAGATCTAAATGTGGATGTCAGGATCGTGATTTTCACCTATAATGAAATATTAATGAATGAGGCCTTTCAGCCTTACACTTTTTAAACTAGAGCAATAGTTCCTTGAGAAATGTTTGTAGGAATGAAGAATGCTGGTGGATGAGTTCTGAAACACCAATCGAGGTATGGTTATTGTCTAAAAAGGATCTGAAATGTCTACACGGAACTGTTGAAGCCTGGCACATACTGGTCAGGCCTGAGTAGGCAAATCCTCAAAAATGTCTTAGCATTCCCTTAGGTTTTGCTGTGGTGGACTTGATGGTTTTCATCAAGGTACCCTGAGCCTGAGAATTATTTGATCCCTGCCTGTATTAATGTCATGAATTTGTAAGCATATTGGCGCTATTGGGAAGCAAATTTCTGCTTGATCCTTGTGTTTTTGGGGTTTGAGACCTGATTTGCTGAGTGGCTCTGTTGATTTCAGTATCCATTTTGGAAGCATCTATGCAAGCTCTATGCATCATGCTACAGAAGCTCAATACAAGGTTCCATGTTTTGTCTGGCAGAAAATGCTGCAATGATACAGCCTATAAGCAGGTCTCTTCTTACCTCTATAAAATATCTTAAAATAAATAGAAATAGCATTGTTGTACATTTTACAGTATTTTCAAAGGCAACTCAATAACCATTGTCAATTTGCCATTTCATGAGGTGTAATATAAAGGCAAATAGAACACAGAACAGCTGCTTCACATGATGAGTAGATTAATTAAAACACATCTTAATGCCATCAACCTGACAATGATGTTATGTCCAGGGATTAGGAGCTCCATACATTTCATTAAATGGGATAATTACTGCTTTAACATTTTTGCCTACGCATTGAACTGAGCTTCAAACACCCAAGTAGAATGTCAGGGGTGAGTTTATGAAGGTCATTATCACAATGAAAATGATAAATATAGAGCAAAAGCAGATGGCTCAAGGATATATCACATATCACTATTAAAGTCACTCTACATAGAGATGGCATTTTGTGGGCTGAATACTGTTCAGCACACCACAGCATGGTGATATCAACAGTGTTCATGAGAATTATTCTATTCTTTTTATGCATGTATAATTGATGTAACTAGTCATCTGACTGATCCTTATTTTTATATTTTATTTATAGAGCATTAACAGATTATGCAACATTTCAATAGGAAATGAAAATTACGAAATTACAGTCAATGAATAGAAAAGTGATGCAAGAGAAGACAACTATGCCCAATCAAAGCTGTTAAAAACCTTGCTCTATATTTGCTCAAAACAAAGGAATGGAGAATTCCCTGTACTATAGCACATTAAACATGTATAGCAGTATAGTTTTGTACCATGTAAACCATAGGTAAAAGCAAGATGTTTTGAATCAAGATGATACCATTTATTGTATTTTCAAGTTAGCCAATAAATGGAATCATTCTGATTCAAAACGTCTTGTTTAGACATGTATAGTAATTATTCCCTGCAAAATTTTCAGTTAATAAATGATATAAACTCTAAGCTGCACACTACAGTTCTGTCTTTCTCTTTGTGGCCAGCACACATACACAGACTCTCTCAGAACTTTTATCTACAGCATTCAGGGATTAGAGAACAATCAGTAGCCTGGAGAGCTCCACACTACAGCAAAGCCAGCAGCAAGAACCACCCAGCGCACTGAAAAAGAACACACACACACACACACACACTTTTTAAACAAGCACTGTGAATATTTTGTACTGTATATTATTTATATTGACATTGATGTAATCAGTTTTTTTTTACTTTCTGTAATATTACAATCCTATAAATCAAGTAGATGGTGTATTTAACTGGTCACTCATTTTTGTATAAGTTTAAATATCTACTGTAAATCCTATTGTGTTGTAAAGGTCACCTTTCAGGGTACACTAAACAAAAAGTAGTGGAATATAAATAAATTAGTCATTAAAGACCAAATACCCACTTGTTTCATGATGATCCCACTAATATCCAGCACAGACATATCCGCCTTCTTACACTCATTCTTCTCCCATAGGATTGCACTAACTCTTTCCAACGTAGGGCTTGCACCTTGTAGCCAAAACAGTTGGTTCTGCAGAGACAAATACACCAAACACTGTAAATCTTCTTGGAGAACAAGAGGTACTAGATATGAAAAGTAAACAATTACTGCATGTGATCTAAACTTTTGCAGAGAAATAAAAAGGACACTTTATATTTCCTATGATTCTTGTTCAAGCGGTTTAGTTCCCTACTATGACTAGCATACAACTGATTTCCCCCCCTTAATTTAAAGGACAACTGAAGTGAGATGAATATGGAGGCTACTGCACTGAGCGCGCGCCCAGCCAGGCTGCAGCTCTCTTAAGCTGCTCCAGACCTTGTCTCAGATTTCTACACCTTTAAACCTATTTGTGCTAAAACTGGACCCAAAATACAGAGGAATTCCACCCACCACGACTAAGGCTACAACTACAACCAACCAGAACAATCGGATTACTTTGGATGGCAGAGATTTAAACTGGATTGAAACCCTCCATGAAGCCTACCATTCCTGAACACACGAAGCCTTCTAACAGCTGACCTGAAACAAGACCTTCAACCTCTCTGTGATTGCCCTCACTCCACCCTGTGAGTAATCCTTTATCCATTATCCAAAGCATATGCACCAAGTGACTATTTTCCACATTTATTTCATCATTTATCATCTAACTCTAAAACAAGGAACTTTACTTAAAATAAATCTATGATCCAACTCTGTGTAGGAATGAAAGCATTTTGCACAGATCCCTTTTCATCTCAGCATGATTCCAGAAGTAAAAGTTAACTGAAGAAGTCTATTGTCTCTAATGTCAACATACAAACACTCATCAAAGGACCTTTTCTCCCAAGAAACAATTACAAATTAACACCTCACTAGCTCTGCACTTAAAATCCTTTGGGATACTCAGGAAAAGCAGAAGGGGGCGGAGAGGCAGTGGATCCAAAAATAAACACCAGGGAAGCAACACTAGGCAAAGGGTAACAAGTTTGACAGTGAAGTCTAAAAAACATAGCTGTCCCCAGGAAAGCTCAATCACAGCCATACTCTGCAATGCCAGATCGATAAATAATAAGACTGCAACTATACATGACCTAATAGAGCTCTCTGATTTGACCAATTTGACAGAGACCTAGCTTGGGAAACATGCAGGCCCAACTCTTGAAGCAACTGTGCCGACCAATTATTCAGTCTTGCACTGTGAGAGACAAGTCTGCAAGGGTGGGGAGGTTGCCATATGCTTCAGAACCCCTTTGAACATAAGGCCCCTGGCCATAGGCCCCACTGAAACCTTTGAATGTCTTGCAGCCCAACTGTCAGCAGAGATGAACATCAACATATTGCTCATATACCGCCCCTCAGAAAATGGCGCAGCCTTTCTTAAAGAAATCTCTGAACTCTTGTTCTGCCTTACAGTGGAACACCCTAGATCAGGGGTGCCCACACTTTTTCGGCTCGCAAGCTAGTTTAAAATTTGCCGAGGCCAGGAGATCTACCAACGTCCCAAAATCCTAAGCACGCCCCCCGCGTAGGTTAGCCAGGTATATGTGCCTGCAGCATAGGTTACGTGCCCTCAGTGTAGGTTAGCCAGGTATAGGGGCCCTCAGTGTAGGTTAGCCAGGTATAGGGGCCCTCAGTGTAGGTTAGCCAGGTATAGGGGACCTCAGTGTAGGTTAGCCAGGTATAGGGGGCCCTCAGTGTAAGTTAGCCAGGTATAGGGGCCCTCAGTGTAGGTTAGCCAGGTATAGGGGCCCTCAGTGTAGGTTAGCCAGGTATAGGGGCCCTCAGTGTAGGTTCTCCAGGTATAGGGGCCCTCAGTGTAGGTTCGCCAGGTATAGGGGCCCTCAGTGTAGGTTCGCCAGGTATAGGGGCCCTCAATGTAGGTTAGCCAGGTATATGGGCCCTCAGTGTAGGTTAGCCAGGTATAGGGGACCTCAGTGTAGGTTAGCCAGGTATAGGGGCCCTCAGTGTAGGTTAGCCAGGTATAGGGGCCCTCAGTGTAGGTTCGCCAGGTATAGGGGCCCTCAGTGTAGGTTCGCCAGGTATAGGGGCCCTTAGTGTAGGTTAGCCAGGTATAGGGGCCCTCAGTGTAGGTTAGCCAGGTATAGGGGCCCTCAGTGTAGGTTAGCCAGGTATAGGGGCCCTTAGTGTAGGTTAGCCAGGTATATGGGCCCTATACCTGAGAAAGCCTGAGATCCTCCTATACCTGAGAAAGCCAGGTATAGGGGTCCTCAGTGTAGGTTAGCCAGGTATAGGGGCCCTCAGTGTAGGTTAGCCAGGTATAGGGGCCCTCAGTGTAGTAGCAGGCTGCGCAGGGGTCTGGGGGGGGGGGCGGCGCGGTGGGTAGCGGCGGCGATCGCGTACCACACGCAGCTAGCAAAGTGCTAGCTGCGTGTAGGGGAAAAACATTTTTGAAAATTGGCCCAGCGGGGCCTGAGAAATCCTGGTATAGGGGCCCTCAGTGTAGGTTGGCCAGGTATAGGGGCCCTCAGTGTAGGTTAGCCAGGTATAGGGGCCCTCAGTGTAGGTTAGCCAGGTATAGGGGCCCTCAGTGTAGGTTAGCCAGGTATATGGGCCCTCAGTGTAGGTTAGCCAGGTATATGTACCTGCAGCGTAGGTTAGCCAGGTCCTCTGAACTCCTGGAACCTCCGGCAGGCAGGCCACTGGCCAAAAAGGATGCAGGGGAGAAGACGCGGCGAAGAGAGAGGCGGCGCGGCCGCTAAGTCATGGCTGGGGGCGGCGCCGGGCACGTTACAAGCACGCACGTTGCAGGCTGCCTGCCGCCGCCCCCAGCCATGACGCATCGGCCGCGCCGCCTCTCTCCTCCCTCTCTCCTCGCCGCCTCACCTCCCCTGCATCCTTATTGGCCAGCGGTTTAAACGATCTACACAATTCACCATGCACAGTGGTTTGACAGCTCACTAAAGGACCTAAAAAAAGAAGTGCGCAGACTAGAAAGGAAGTGGCGAAAATCTCACCTGGTCTCTCACCTGGAAAGCTACCAAAATGCGATCACCAAGAAAAAATCCTCCTACCTATCACAGGAGATCGCAAAGGCCGCCAACAGGCCAGCCCAACTATTCCGCACAGTTGATAGACTCTGTAACCCATCCTGTCTAAGCCCTACTAGAACTCCCTCAAAGGAGCTATGTGAGAAATTTGCTCGCTACTTTGCTGACAAAGTATCCTCTATTCGGTCTCTCATTCAGTCCACAGCACCTAAGACTTATTCAACTCCTGGAAATAGTTGCAAAAACAACCTAACACCCTGGACTGGCTTCAAAAGTATTAGTGAGGAAGAGATCTCAGACATCCTCCGTCGCCTCCGCCAGACAACCTGCGACCTGGACCAACTAAACATATGCTGAAATGCCCTGACCTGCTTGGTCCAGCATTTCACAAAATAGTAAATTGCTCTCTGCAAACAGGGAGGTTTCCTACCTCTCTAAAAGAAGGTATCATCAAGCCCCTTCTTAAAAAACCTTCCATGGATCCAGATGCAATGGAGCAGCTACAGACCTGTCTCCAACCACCCCTTCTTAGGTAAAGTTATTAAAAAGGCTGTCTATCTGCAACTTGAAACCAGGCTGTCAGTAAACAACATCCTGGATCCTCTGCAATCTGGCTTTAAGAAACACCACAGCTGTGAAACAGCCCTCATCCAAGTCTGCAACGATCTGCTCATGGCAAGGGACAGAGGGGAATGCTCCATCCTAATCCTGTTGGATCTCTCAGCGGCTTTTGATACAGTTGACCAAGAAAACCTGCTTAACCCCCTTGCCGGTCCAATTCCCGCGGCAAGGGGGCAGCAGAGCACTTTTTTTTTAAATCATGTAGCGAGCCCAGGGCTCGCTACATGATAGCCGCTGAGCAGCGGCATCCCCCCACCCACTCCGATCGCCTCCGGCGATCAGAGTAAGCAGGAAATCCCGTACAAAACGGGATTTCCTGCTGGGCTTCCCCGGTCGCCATGGCGACGGGGCGGGATGACGTCACCGACGTCATGGACGTCGGGATGTCAGAGGGAATCCCGATCCACCCCTCAGCGCTGCCTGGCACTTATTGGCCAGGCTGCGCAGGGGTCTGGGGGGGGGGGGGTCGGGTAGCGGCGGCGTTCGCGTACCACCCGCAGCTAGCAAAGTGCTAGCTGCGTGTAGGGGAATTTTTTTTTTTTAAATCGTCCCAGCGGGGCCTGAGAAATCCTCCTACGCAGGTTACCCCGAGCTGAGCTCGGGATAACCGGCAAGGAGGTTAACAGACTGCAGGAGTACTGTGGCATCAGTGGATCAGTCCTCCAGTGGTTCAGATCATTCCTGACTGACAGAACACAGAGAGTATCCCTAGGATCTATAATGTCCAAACCTGCACCTCTACAATTTGGAGTGCCACAAGGATCAATCCTATCCCCTCTGCTGTTTGCAATATACATGTTGCCACTCGGTACACTTATCCAACGACATGGCCTGACGTACCACTGCTACGCCGATGACACACAGCTATACCTGTCCTTCAAACCTGGTGGAACAGACCTTACTCCAAAAATAAACTCTTGCTTAGCTGAGCTACAGGCATGGATGAACGATAACTGGTTGAAACTGAATGCTGACACAACTGAGGTCCTTTTTGTCCAAAGCCAGCGCTCACCATCAAAACAGCTCTATCCTAAAGCAACACCAATCAGGATTGGGAATTCAGACATAAACAGCTCCAACCTTGTGCGCAGCCTTGACGTACTAATCGATGGGGAATTGAGTTTCAGAAACCAAATTTCATCTGTAGTTAAATCTTCCTACTTTCATCTGAAGAACATCGCAAAGATTAATCTGATTCCCCCAGAGGATCTTCCAACCCTAGTTCACGCCTTCATCACATCACGGCTGGACTACTGCAATGCCCTTTATGCCGGCCTCCCCAAAAAGGACCTGCGTCACTGCTGCCAGATTGCTAACAAACCAGCCTCGCCACTGTCACATTACACTGATCCTTTGCTCACTGCACTGGCTACCAGTAGAATGGAGAATAATCTTCAAGATTGGACTGCTGAAATTCAAATCCCTGTACAATCTGGGCCCTGGATACATGAAGGACTTGCTGAAGCTGCACCACACCTCTCACGACCTCAGATCAGCAAATTCTATAAACTTGGTCATTCCCAGAGTGCACCTCAAAAAATCTGGAGATAGAGCCTTCTGTCAAGCTGCCCCTACTCTTTGGAACTCCCTGCCACACCCAGTAAAGACAGCACCATCCCTGGAGCTATTCAAATCCAGACTGATAAGCCACCTGTTTAGCCTGGCATTTCCGGACTTATAAAATTCTTCCTCTGTACCACGATGGTCTGAGCCATGCTTATGCGCTTTGAGTCCTACAGGAGAAAAGCGCTTTACAAATGTTATTTGTTGTTGTTGTTGCCATATTTATTTCCTTTTAACCAGGTTTACACCTCCTAGTGACCAGGCGATTTTTTACAATTCAGCACTGTGCAGTTTAATGGTTTATTGCACGGCCATGCAAGTTAGCACACAAATGAATTTTACCTCCTTTTCTTGTCACCAGTAGGGCTTTCTTTTGGTGGTCTCCGATCACTGCTGATCGCTGCGGTTTTTTTTTTTGTTTGTTTTTTTTTATAACAGCCTGCCAGCCGCGATCGCAAGCTGGCAGGCTGATCACAGAGCTCCACATCTCTGCAGGGAATCTCGCGCTCGTTCCATGCTAAACCCCATGCTAAACCCCATCCACAGGACTGGACGTTCAGTGCAAGGCGGATGGGAAGTGGTTAAACAATACCAGTTGCCTGCCAGCCCTGCTGGTCTATTTAGCTGCAGTAGTGTCTGAATAACACCAGAAAAATTCAGAAATGGGAAATCATAGACCTGTATGCTTAACATCAGTTGTGTGTAAAATGAAGGTATTCTGAGGCATGCTATACAAGACTTTATAGCACAGAATTATCTAATTCAACATTCAATCAACTCAACATTGTTATATTATGGATAGAGAACTGGTTAAGGGGCAGAGGACAAGGAGTGGTTCATAATCAAAATAGGAAATTGTTAGCAATAGGGTTCCACAACTAGATCCAATCCTTTTTAATTTACTTATTTCTGATTTAGTACATTGAATACAGAGTAATGTTGACATCTTTGCAGATGATACAGATTATACAGAATTATAGCATTATTAAGCAGAATAGTGACATTTTACAACAAAAATTTAACAGCATTGGCATATAGGCATATGAAATTTAATGTAGATAAATGTAAGGTAAAGCACCTTTAACAAATGGTAGAGCACCATACAAGATACATTTTGCTAAATGAAAATTACATTTTAAATGGTGATTTTTGTGAAATAAAAGCCTTAAAAGCCTAGAGATGTTAACACACAATGATGATGCAATTTATCATACAGGATAAGGCATTTTGTGCTGCATTTAGTCAGCTTAAAAACACTGAGGTCAACCCTGATTAGGCAGAGAAAAGTTATATACAACTTACAAAACTGTCTAATGTACTAATATGGTGATTATGTTCTATTTGTGAGGTATTTGGTCGAGGTTGTTTAGTTCATCTTATGAGTTTTTATTAAATGCTATATTGGGTAATGAATGTGGTCTATTGCAAACTATTGTACTAACTTCAGTTGCCAAACATCCATTGGTGTAAGACTATCTGTAGCAAATGTATGTTCTCCTATATCCCTTTTTGCAATAAAGGCCTAGTGAAAGAAAAAAAACACTGAGGTTTTCAAGGCAACTTCAATAAATACGGGGGAAACAGAAAACGCTGCATACAATGGGACTAAGCATCTTCGCAGACCCTCACTGCAATAAGTAAACCAAGAGTCTGCTGGTATTTGCCAGTGAACAAGCCCTAGGGGCTTGCAGGTTGAAGTAGTAAATTTGGCTGTGATATGTGTCCGTAAAAATTTGGGAGGTGCCCATGTTAACATACTGATTCGCCAGCTGCAGCCGGTAATTTGGGCACTGCGGTGGAGTTTCACTACTCTGTAGAGGAACTCATAACGTAAGTGGCAGTGTTAGGTTTAGATATGGGAGTTAGTGTTAGGCATAGGTAAAGGGGAAGTTAGTGTGAGAATAGGATAGTGCAGGACAATAATAGAATATTGGTAAAACTACCAATGTTCTGCTATACAGTACATAGCAGAAGAATATAGAATATCTGTAAAATGACTATTTTCTACTGTCAGGTTATATCTCATGCCCGTATTTCACTGTGGTGCCTTTATAGGTATGGCTTGCAGGTATAGGTGGGTGGGAGCATGTACTGTGAGCCTTTAGGGGAGAGTAAGGTAGGGTGGGTAAAAGGAATGTGAGGGGGTCATTTTGAATAGTGGAGAAAAAGCTTAACCAGTTGTGTACCGCTGATATATATTTATATATTCGATATACGCACTGTTTACTTACCACCACCACGCGCGATCAGTGCATCGCTCCCGTTTGCTTTCGCTATGCTGTTCTTCCGTGATCGGGGAATGGGAAACAGCTGTTTCCAACCCCAATCACTGTACCTGTGATGAATGAGAGCTACGTCTAGTGAGACAGCCTCATTCATCAAAACCAAAAGTGAACAGATGCACACTATAGTTCCTGCTTACGGTTTACAGTAATCGGGAGCTATGTTCAGTGCCATTTTGTGGCCAAAAAGTAAACTACATCCAAATACACCATTATACACATTTACATAGAAAAATAAAATATATTTTTTAACCCCTTCCACCCCTACCCCATAGTTACCAAAATAAAACACTTGCAAAAAAAATAAATACATAATTTAAAAAAAATAAATACATAGTTACCTTAGGGACTTTTTTAATATGTATGTCATGAGGGTATATTACTGTTATTTTTGTATATAAAGGCTTGTATTTATTATTACAGTAACAAAAAAAGCACTAAATGGAAAAATACACCTTTATTTTCAAATAAAATATTATCACCATACACTGTACTAGGGACACAATTTATATGTTGCAATGACTGGGACAAATGGCCAAATAAAATGTGCAAGTTTTATGTATCGAAGCACATTTTATTTTAAAACTATAATGGTAGAAAGTTGAGTAATAATGTTTATTTTCATTTGTTTTCTTCTTCTTCCCTGTAAAATGCGTATGAAATAAAATAATTCTTAGCAAAATGTACTGCCCAAAGAAAGCCTAGTTTATCCTGGAAAATATAATATATAGATCATTACAGTGTGATAAGTAGCGATAAAGTTAACCAGTTCAGCCTATCTGGAGGACGAGCATGTTCGTGCAGATAGGCTATGGTGCTGCTGCGGCACCGCACGTGCTCCCACCACCTGCCGTTAGTCCCCCGATCAGTGAATGGGAATATAGTTCCCATTCATCGATCTAAGTCCCCCGCAGAAAAACCAACGATCTCTTATCAGAGACCGCCGTCTTTCTTAAATAAAAAAATCCTGTCCTCTTTCTAGTTCCTGGATGCGAGATCATTCACAACCAGGACTTTGACTGTGGCCATCTTGTGGCCAAATAGTAAACTACACCCACATACATTTTTTATTAAACAATTACATTATTTTACATTTAAAATTAGCTGTTTCCCTCCCACACCAAAAATTACCCAAATACATTTTTTAATTAAAAAAAAATTAAAAAAATTACAATTGAAAAAAAAAAAAAAATATAGCAAATATTTACCTAAGGGTCTGAACTTTTTGAATATGCATGTCAAGAGAGTATATTATATTTTTTTTAATTATAAGCTTGTAAATAGTGATGGATGCAAATTTAAAAAATCCACCTTTATTTCTAAATAAAATAACGGCACCATAAATTGTGCTAGGGACATAATTTAAATGGTGTAATAACCGGGACAAATGGGCAAACAAAATACATGAGTTTCAATTACGGTAGCATATATTAATTTCAAACTATAATGGCCAAAAACTGAGAAAAAATGATTTTTTTTCCATTTCTCTCAATCTTCCTGTTAAAATGGATTTAGAAAAAAATAATTCTTAGGAAAATGTACCACCCAAAGAAAGCCTAATTAGTGGCGGAAAAACGAGATATAGATCAATTCATTGTAATAAGTAGTAATAAAGTTATTGGTGAATGAATGGGGGGTGAACGTAGCTTGGATGCATAAGGTTTTCGACACTGTGGGGCTGAACCGGTTAAAGTTCCAAAAAAGGATATCCCACTACACTAATTGGCAAGGTAAAAAAAATTCAACGCTTTATTTAGAACATCATTTGACGTTCTAAATAAAGCCTTGGATTTTTTACCTTGCCAATCGGTGTAGCGGTATATCCTTTTTTGGAACCTTTGCTTGGAGACGTTTGGATCCTTAGCTCCCCTTTGGCTCTGCAGTGGTGGTTGCAGCGGCTCTATCTTCCATTGCTATCTAGCGATAAAGTTATTGGCAAATGAATGGGAGGAGAGTGATGTGAAAATGGCTCTGGTACAAAAGGGGAAAAAACATGTTGTAGGGAAGTGGTTAAAATAAAATGTATATTGCATGTTAACAGGAGGCATTTACTTCATATTTTTAGTCTTCACATTTATAACGTAAAATAGCAAATTTCTAGATTTTGCTCACCAGTTGGAATATATCTTTTGTTGGAGAGTTTCTGTTTTCTCCTGCATGATTCTGGGTGATCTCATCATCGGTGTCACTCTCACAGGATGATAGACATTGTGGTCCAAGCAACAAATCATCCACCAGCATATCATCAGTCTCTGAGCCCTGCCGGGTGCTCTCTGAGTCCTGATGGGAGACTGGGTAAGTGCGGGAACTGCAGCTTACACCAGACCTACTGCCCTGCCAGAGCAGAAGGACAAGTAAGAACAAGAGCAGAAGATCACCACAGATCAATAAAATAAAAATTGGCTGCTAACATGTCATTCTGTTTTTAACTACTTCATAGACAGAGACATCACATAAATAGACACTCTGATTTGCGCACAGTGTCAGCTTTATTATAGTACCTGCTTGGTACAGAAACCAAACACAGTGGCCTCAATTCACGAAGATCATACTGGAGATAAGGCAAGAGAAAACTTACCACCACACATCGATCTTGCCTTATTAAGGTGTAGAGATAAGTTTTCACAGTGAGAGAGTTATCTTATCATTTCTGTCCTTAAGTTACCTCCTCTGTAGTTATTTTCACATGCAGTTACAGCCTGTCTTTAACTTTAGAATTCTGCAGTTATTTTAAGGATTGAATAGTTAACTTTATAAATCTCTCCTTAACTTAAAGACAAAAGAGTTAAGTTTACTACATGCCTTATCACCATCGTGATAACACTAGAAACAGCTGAGAAACGTTATTAAAGACAGGAGATAAGCTTAGTGAATTGAGGCCAAAATATGACTATTTTGTTGATCCAACTTTATGCAAAGTCTTTACATAGCCAGGCTTGGAACCAATGGGACCTGTGATCTCCTCACACAAACATTGCAAAAGGTTGCCATGGGAAGCTGGTTTCCAGAAATGCCTTCGTAGGGCATGCTCAAGAATAGCAATATGTACTAAGGCAAGTTCCACACTTAATAAATGCGTCAGATTGGCTGGTGGTTACTTTTCTGTTGTGTAGCTTAGTTGATGATATTGTTTATAAGTACAGAAGGGACTTCCTTCTGACACTATATGTTTAGTTAAAGGTTTTTAATTGTTCTTCTTTCTTCCTTTCTTTTTTTTGGGGCTGGGAATTGGGCAAAATAATTTTCTTTTTTTCTTGTAAATGTAAGGTCAAAAGTTTCTTTTTTCTTAAAATGATATGTTAACATTCTAGCAACAGAAACCAATCCATAATATAAAATTATGAATTTAGACTGAATTTTTATATTTCACATTGCATCTATTCACAATGTTATATAAAGGAAGAGCCTCCAGATGTAAATGTATTAAGTGGCATAGGCTTGTAACTCTAACCTGGGTCATAGCAGATTACAAAGAGGCCCATTGAAAGCTCACTCAAAACGTTTTCGGAAGACACAGCAGTAGCTGGATGGTATAATTATGATCAATACACAAATTGCAACCTTTTTCCAGCTATGCTATATGATCTCAAGTGATATCCAACTGGTAGGATCTTTGAATGGACTGTTCTGTAGGATGTAATTTGAAAAGTGAATTATTTATCTCCAGGCTGTCAGAAGCTCCTAGAAGCAAAATCATAAAATGACACTTTTCCCAGCAGGGGTGGGGAGGTTGAAGAGAAAGAACAC
Source organism: Hyperolius riggenbachi (assembly GCF_040937935.1). Lineage (NCBI taxonomy): Eukaryota > Metazoa > Chordata > Amphibia > Anura > Hyperoliidae > Hyperolius > Hyperolius riggenbachi. The sequence continues at coordinate 364,322,176 of NC_090647.1, read as the reverse complement.
CTTGCAGAAAGGGGTCTCTATTGACAAATAAACGCATCTCCTAGCTGCAGTCTGTTGGGATATGGTGTATGTGTAGGTAGATAGGAAGGTAGAAAAAAGGGCGGTAGGAGAGTTGGGAGCCCAATCTGGTGCAGTATTGTTAGTAGAAGAAAAAGTAGCTCCAAAATAAGTCAGTTATACTCACAAGGCTAGGTTGCGTACAGGCAACCACTGTAGTCCGCATGTGGAGAAGTACCATCTCCACTCAGCCTTGCGATTATCAGTATGGTGGTGGTCGCAGCTCCTTAGAAAAGATCCACCTTCCCAGGTGGTGACCCCTGTTCCAGGGTAAGCGTCAGTAGATGAGAGGTAGGAGGCGTCCGTTCTTTAGTAGTGGTACACAGGTTGAGAATGTATTCTGAAATATATGTATATGTATATGTGTATATATATATATATATATATATATATATATATACACAAAAAACATATAAATAAAAGGTAGAAGATAAGTGAAATGGTCCTACCTTACAAAGTAGTCCATTCATTATAGCTTTAAAATAAACTTTTATTGGGCACTTGTGACAACGCGTTTCGCGGTTCTTACCCGCTTCCTCAGGTCGAATATTGTGCCTTCGGTTGAGGTAGTATTGTCCTGGGCGCCTATTAAGTCTTAATAGGCGCCCAGGACAATACTACCTCAACTGAAGGCACAATATTCGATCTGAGGAAGCAGGTTAAACCGCGAAACGCGTTGTCACAAGTGCCCAATAAAAGTTTATTTTAAAGCTATAACGAATGGACTACTTTGATAGGTAGGACCATTTCAGTTATCTTCTACCTTTTATTTATATGTTTTTTATTTTTACATACATATATATACATATATTTCGGAATACATTCTCAACCTGTGTACCACTACTAAAGAATGGACGCCTCCTACCTCTCCTTTAATGGTGTATGTGTAATATAAGATATGTTCAATGTAGACCTATTAAGGCCTGTATGTATTGATTAATAATATATCACAATATATGCTAGCAATATTGGTTTTCAAGAAGCATTAGGTTTTGTTCAATAAAAAAAGAAGCAGCCTTGCATCTTTCATCAAGTTACTCTCCCTTGACTATATGTCTGCCTTGCAAAGGAATTGAAATGCTACTTGCAGCATAGTGAGCATAAGCACATGCACAGCACACATCACAAGTAGGGAGATGCTAGCCCAAGTCCCATGAGAGAAACCAGCATGACTGACTCCAATCTTGGGGATGTCAGATGAATAAACCTATTATTTTGGCCTTCATCAGTGGTCATTTTAAGTTTAACCATTTGGTAAATGCATGTTTATAAATGTCCTATGTGTGCACCTTTAGTGCAAATAGGGTGTTTATAAAAGAGAAATTATTCTGCTAAAGTGCACGTGTGCCATGAGAGTAGGCATGCATGTGGAAGCACATGGACACGCGTGCATTTAATTACTCCAGATGTATGGGGCAATTCTTCCTGCTCTGTGTGAGCTAATTAGCTTGCAGTAAGAGTACTTTATATGGCCTAGTATACACAGATGTTGGCCTAGTACACACAGATTTCAAGGCTTTAAATGCTGTAATTTAAAAGACAACTGAAGCAAGTGGTATATGGAAGCTGCCATATTTATTTCCTTTCAAGTTATACCAGTTACCTGGCTACTCTGTTGATCCTCTGCCTCGAATACTTTTAGCCATAGACCCTGAGCAATCATGCAACAGATCAGGTATTTCTGACATTATAGTCAGATCTGACAAGATTAGCTGCTTGCTTGTTTCTGGTGCGATTCAGTTACTTTTGCAGCCAAATTGATCAGCAGGGCTGCCAGGCAACTGGTATTGTTTAAAAGGAAATGCATATGGCAGCCTTCGTATTGTTCTCACTACAGTTGTCCTTTAAACACTCTTGTGTTACTTTCTCATTTATGGCATGCTGTGTCCGGAGGCTATTTACTTGGATGAAAACACAGCACATAAACACGGACAACGGTGTCAAAAGGTACCAATAAGATTTTCAGTGCATATGGTGATGCTTGAAAGTCTGTGAGCCCTTTAACATTTTCTATACATTTATATGAATGTGATCTAAGGCAACATTTAGTTCTCCTAAAAGTACATGAAGAAAACCAAGGTACGCAAATGAAACAAAATATTATATTTGGTTATATATTAATTAGTAAAAAATGATACAGTATTAACATATTTGTTTGTGGTATAAGTTAATCAATCCTCTCAATTATCATATAATTTGAAGGTAAGGGTGGTGTTTTCAGTTCGTGGGATTGAAATCAGGAGTGAAAGAAGTGAAAGACCCTGTTTTTTTGTTTTTTTTGAAGAACATGGATACAGTAAAAGCTTGTTCACACATACAACACATTTGTGGATGAGTACCGTGCCTCGAGCTAAGGAGGCGTCTGGGGACCCCAGAAAAAGAGTTGTTGAAGCCCTTAAAACTGGAAAAGTTTACAAGACCATCTCTATACTTTTGGACTTAACCAATCAAAAAAAAGTGTAGTAGTAGTGCAGGGAAGTAAAGAGGAAGCCACTGTAAGCCGTCAAAAATATTGCTGACCATCTATAGTTTGCTAAAGATAGTGCAGACAAAACCAGGAGGATTCTGGAAGAATGTTTTGTGGACTCATGCTGCCAAAATAAAACTTTTGGGCTTAAATGAATCATATTACATTTGGAGAGAGAAAAAAACCCACTGCATTTTAGCATAAGAACCTTATTACCTCTACCTGAAAATGGTGGTGAGAGTATTCTGGTTTTAGACTGTTTTGTTGCTTCTGGGCCTGGGCAGCTTGCCATCATTCATGGAACAATTAATTATGAACTATAGTAGAAAATTCTAAAGATCTGTTTTTGAACTAAATGTCTGTAGACAGTGGGTACTGCAGCAAGACAACATTTGGAAACACACTTGCGTTGTTGTTCTACAAAACAATGGTTAAAGATGAATAAAGTGAATGTATTATCAAGTCAAAGTCCTGACCTTGATCCAATTGAAATGTTGATTAAAGACCAAAAGCAAGTAGTCGATGTGAGGTACTCACCAGCATTCAAGAGCTGAAGCGGTTGTGCATGGAGAAATGGGCTAAAATTCATCCATGTCAATATGCAGGACTGATGAGCAGTTGCCACAAAATGTTTAGTTGCAGTTATTGCTGCATAAGGAGATCACCCCAAATACTGAGAGCAGGATTCATGAACTTTTGCCATACACATATGTTATTGCATAATTTTTTTCAATAAACGCATGGCCCAATATATTAACTCTTGTTTAATTTGCTTAACTGGGTTTATATCATTATACTTCTAGGATTTGATTGAAAATCTGATGATATTTTAGGTAACAATTAAATACAACATAGATCATAGAAAATTTAAATTTGCTTGTTGTATGTAACCATGGTGCATAACACATTTTCAAACAAGTGTGTTATGTAAGGACGGTCAATAGGATGCAATTCCAAGATGATGCAAAATTATGCACATTTTGATGCACTTATTCTCCTGTTCTCCCCTAGGTGATAATTTCACACCTAATTAATAAAATGCCTTTTAAGCCACCAGCAAGCAAAAAAAAAAAAAAAAAGACTCAGAAGATGGCCCAGTGCACACCGAGCATTTTTTGATGCGATCCGCCGGCCGCATCCGCCTGTCAAACCGCTCGGTTAATGTATCTCAATGAGATGGTGCACACCGGTGGTTTGCTGCTGCTGCACGTTTGCAGTTTGTAGAAGCGTTTCTGCCTCAATGTAAAGGATTGGAAAACGCAAACCGCTCTGAAAAATGCTACTTCAGAGCGGTTTGCCAGGCGTATTTGTTACAGAAGCTGTTCAGTACAGCTTTTACTGTAACAATTTGTGTAATCTGCTACACAAAAACGCAGCCAAAACCGCTTGGCATGTATAAAAATTCGCTCTAAACATGCCTAGAATCGCTCTGAAGTCTGCTCCCAAAACCGCTAACGTTTTGCAGATCTGCTAGCGGTTTTGGTGTGCACTGGGCCAATACTTTTCCCCTCCTTTTGGTCCTTTTTTGTTTGCAGAGTGCTGAAAGTTATTTTAAACAGAAGATGAAAACTGAGCTCCTAGGGGAAAACTTAGGAGGCAATGTGAATCGAATAAGGGCCAATGTGTAACAAAAGAGATGATTAAAAAGAGTACCTTTAATCCCACATTGGATCATTTTGCAGGATAGCTTTGATTCTGCATTGCATAATATTTTGGTGTGTTTATACTTTTTTGGTAACATACAGTAACTAGCAGTGCTGAAGCTTTTTCCAGGGTTCTAAATGCTTTGGTATGTACCTCTCACCACCAATTTCCTTTCCTAACTGGTTGTTCTTCTAAATGCTATCGCTGCTGCAAATACAATTAATTATCTCATAAGTTTATTTTCAGTTCAGGTTTGCACTACATAAAAACCAGAACATAGTTATAGTGGATGAAAAATTAGTGAATTGGAAATTGAGTGATAGTCGTTGTGTGTGCCTCCAATGAAAACTTTTTTTTAATTAAGTGAGGCTATCCAAGATTTAATAAAGATGTTCTTGCTGTGGGTGTGTACAGGTGACTGTAGCAATGCAAACCCTTATTTACTAAACGTTCAGCAATATTAACAGTATTGTATTACGATCCGGGTGAGGGATGCAAACTTTTGCCATATTATAACAAACCCCTTTTAAAGAAAAAAAAAACAGTTCAGGTTTGCTCAATGATATGTTCAGTCTTAGTAAGCCAATTACACAGGAACTCTGTGGTTGAAGATACCAACATTTAGATTTATGCCGACCTTAGACATATTCAGGTATACATTGCCTAGCATTCTAACCTATAGCATCACTACTTGAACAAGAGGTATTTTTTCATTGTGTTTCAGCCAATCTATAGGCTAGCTTCTCAGTGCTCAGTTGCATTGCAAAATAATTCTGCATGTCAACTAACTACCCATACAATTCAATGGGCCTGTTCACAATAACGGATTGCGTTATTTTAACTCACTGCATGCAGGATTTGCATTAAAGTCTATGTCCAGTCTTCATTGCAAATCACCCTCATTATAACAGGTGTATTATGCAACTGACCATTGTGAACCAAGCCTTAAATTGTCTATATGCATATATAATTTGCTTTTTTTCCCCCAAGGTGTAGGGTAAGAAGATGACATTTTTCTGTGGGATAATTTACAGGCGCAAGTCCTACATAAGACTTATATAATGTACGGTATGTTGTATAGTAGATTAATTCTACAAGCTATTGGTGAAGCTTTCATGTGTACCTGGCTCAAGATTGATTCCTCTTCTGAATCCAAAGAGCTGTCTGATTCTTGGTTGTGTTGGGATGTCTGTACTCCTCTCAATTTTTCCTGAAGAAATGTGAAAGAAAAATATGTAAGCTTTCCATTGAATGGAACACAACTGTTTCTCTAGCAGATTTAACGCTGTAACAACTATAAAAAATGTTCAGCAAAGAGACAACTTTTATTTTATGTCAATAAAATAGTAAAAAAAGAAAGGAATGTAGAAGCTGTTTCTTACTTACTTCTTCCACTAAAGGCTGCAAGTTGGTTGTCTAAATCATCTACTATTCTTAAAGTGCCTTCTTGATCAATATTTTAATGAAAGTCTTGCCTGCTCAAACATGTAATAGATACATCCTAGAGTATAAAGCCTCTTTCAGGGAGGGCTCACACATCTCAGCGTGGAAAAAGTGTCAATCTCAGTGTCTCCCTGTACCACCTCTGCCCCCCCTTTGTTCATCCTTCTGTCCTACTGATGATTGTAATGTACTCATTTCAGTTGCACAACATTTCACATACAATTTCGCAATTACGATTATACCTAAATCTGATTTTGAAATTGAATTGATTTCAAGTAATCCACACAAACTTAAGCCCCATACACACGCTCAATAGCGGTCTTTTATGCAGCACAATTGTCAAGCAACTTTTGTTGTGAAACACGTTGAAACAACTAAAAAAAGTCTCTTGCTATTGTTCAAATAGTTGATAAGAGTTATAAGACGTCAATCCAACTGTTGGATTGACTTCTTATCAGTTTTATCAGCTATTTCAACAATAGCAAAATACTTTTTTTTTTTAGTTGTTTCACAACAAAAATTGTGAAAGCATAAAAGACCGCTGTTGAGCGTGTGTATGGGGCTTTACAGAGAGTCCCAGTGCCTGATCACAGGTTTGCTTTAAAAAGTATAAAATGTGTAGGCAGGACTCTGAACTCGCTGTATAGCATAATGTACTGCAGAAAAATGTAATTTTACAGAGTTTAAAAAACATATTTTTCTTAAATTTTTTTAATAAAAAAAAACTGCAGTCTATTCAAAAGATTTTTCTTATTCGTTCCTATTTTCATGCCATTCGTATCGGCGGGTTGTTCGTAAGCCGGGCATTCCTAAGGTGGTGATTACATGTACTCTTCTATCTACTTCTTGGTACCGTTTCAATTGCAAAGTGCTGAAAAGTTATTGTAAACAGATGATGAAAAATTATCTCCTAGGAAAAAACTTGAAATGAAAAAGGCCCCATGGCCCGTATTCTTTCTCCCAGCAGATAATTTCTAATTTTATATAAACATAACCTTTAACCACTTGCCGACCGCACACTCATAACGTGCGTCGGCAAAGTGGCAGCTGCAGGACCAGCGACGCAGTACTGCGTCGCCAGCTGCAGCCTAATTAATCAGGAAGCAGCTGCTCGTACGAGCGGCTGCTTCCTGTCAAATCACGGCGGGGGGCTCCGTGAATAGCCTGCGGGCCGCCGATGGCGGCTCGCAGGCTAGATGTAAACACAAGCGGAAATAATCCGCTTTGTTTACATTTGTACGGCGCTGCTGCGCAGCAGCGCCGTAAGGCAGATCGGCGATCCCCGGCCAATCAGCGGCCGGGGATCGCCGCCATGTGACAGGGGACGTCCTGTCACTGGCTGCACAGGACGGATAGCGTCCTGTGCAGCCCGGATCTCAGGGGGGGGAGCAGGTAGGAGAGGGAGGGGGGAATTTCGCCGCGGAGGGGGGCTTTGAGGTGCCCCCCCCGCCACCCACAGCAGGCAGGAGAGATCAGACCCCCCCAGCACATCATCCCCATAGGGGGGAAAAAAAGGGGGCAATCTGATCTCCCTGCCTGCACCCTGATCTGTACTGGGGGCTGCAGAGCCCACCCAGCACAGATCAATCAAACCAGCGCTGGTCCTTAAGGGGGGGTAAAGGGTGGGTCCTCAAGTGGTGAAGCATCTAGCAATTGAAAATTTACAAAAAATAGGTTAAAAAGTAATATCAAACTTATTTTTAGTATTTTCTTGCATGCTGGGATTTAAATTGCTTAGTGGTGAGGAGATTAAAGGTATTTTTTTGGTAAGGTTTGAAAATATCTCCATGGAGAAAACTCAGGAGAAAAGTTAATAGACTTATGTGCGTTCATCTGCGTTACAAAGAAGGTGTTTTGCCACAGTAGCTCAAAGATGACAATGACGATGAGAAAAGGCACAAGATGTGTGAAAGTATGCAGCACTGCTGTCATTTTTTTCCGCATGCAAAATTTGCATTTAAGCGTAAATGACCCCATTGAGTAACATTTGGTTTGAGGTTGAAAAGCTAAATCGCATACGGGAAAATGCATGTGAATTTAAGTGCTGCCTCAACGTTGTGCCTCAATGTGGTGCCTGCATTGAAAGATGGCAATGTTGAAACAGTACCTGAATGCAAACCAGGCACCTTGAGTAGCTGATCAGGAACACGCCAGGGAAAGATTGCCCCTACCTTTCCCAAATCCCCTGAGGAGCAGTGCCCCACCCCTATGTTTTGTTGTGAGCTCCTTGTATGTCCAACCTTGTATGTTAACCCATTTATAAATACTATAACTAATAATACTATTATGGACAATGTGGCCTACTATTGTTCAGGCAGCATTTTGACAGTACTAACCCTCACCGGGAACAATGGTTAAAAGGCTTTTTTTTTTGCCAAAATGTTATTTATATAAGCTTACTTGACTTCCACGTATAAAACAGCCATTTGAATCAGATGAAAAATAAATTTAGCGATTAATACAAAAAAAAGTTCAAATTAGTATTTTCTGTTATGATCGGGAAAAATAATAATCATTCAGCACTAGTTCGTAATTGAAACATACAAATTCCTATTTGCATAAGTTCATTACCATCCCTTAACACTGGTGACTGTTGTAATTGAATTAGGCTACTAAAACCCCCATATCACTCATATACTATTATCTGATGTGTTTTAACTGAAATTCTTTTTTTTCATAAAAATAGAAATTAATGTTAGCAATAAGCAAGCCGTTTGCGCTACTGGCCAGTTTTCGGAAACTAAATGTTCTACAGACCTCTCTGCAGCCACTGTGCTGCACAAGAAGTAACAAAGACCCTCAGCGATAACGAGATTCTCAGCAACAGGAGACAATGCCTCCACACCAGAAGGAGGAAACAACAATCAGAATATGCATGCAATTTTAAGCCCTGTGCACACACTTGATTAAAGTCAGCTGAGGCGGCTGGTAACAACCATATCGGCTGATAATCAGGCGAGTGTACAGTGACCCACAAGTGATCCAGCGGATCAACTTACCACCAGCGATGGCTGATCCTTTTGTGCACTCCTCTCACCTGCCATGCCATGTGACATCACAAACGCACAGCTCTGTTGTCCCTTCGCCCCCTGCATAGCAGCAGGGTGCGTTGTCAGCTTCACAGCTGACTTTATTTTGTGCAGCCTGCCGCAGTGATATCACCCCAATACCCAATGGGCCACATCCATCAAAGGTGTGTTAAAACCTTAACTCTTCTCAGATAAAAACTACTCTGGAAGTAGTTCATTGTGAAGAGCCCCTTTCTAAACAGGTGGTAAAATTTCCTTTCCTCTATGCGTAGATCATGTCCTTTGTATAGACCTAGGAATAAAAAGCTTATTTTCCAAGCATTTATATTGCCCTTGGATGTACAGTATTTATACATGTTAAGCAGGTCATCTCTCAGTCATCTTTTTTCCAAGCTAGATAAGCCCAGTTTGTCCAAAGTTTCTTGGTAAGTGAGACTTTTCATCCCTCTGATTAATTTAGTTGCCTGTCTTTGTTCCTGTTCTAGAATGTCAATGTCCTTCCCATAGTATGGTGCCCAAAACCATGCATATCCTATACACCAGATGTGGCCTCACAAGTGACTTACTGAATACAGAAGGAGTAATAGATTAGCATCTCATTATATTATTTCCCATTTTATGCATCCCAGAATTTTATTTGCTTTAGTCGCTCCTGCTTGACATTGAATATAGTTAAATAACTTTTTATCAACCTTGAGACACCCATTAATCACCTCCTGTCACCACCTGTCACCCCCTAGCACATCTACCCATCAAATCAGGCCCTAATTTGCCCCGTGTGGGCTCCTGATCACTCGGCCAAACCCTCAGATCCCCCTCAGACCCCCTTCCGATCACCTCCCCAGTGCATTGATTGCATCTATTTTCCCCTCTAACCACCCCCTGAGACACCCATCAATCACCTCCTGTCACCCCCCTAGCACTCCTATCCATCAGATCAGGCCCAATACAACCTGTCATGTAAGAGGCCACCCTGCTTATGACCGGTTCCACAAAATTCGCCCCCTCATAGACCACCTGCCATCAAAATTTGCAGATGCTTATACCCCTGAACAGTCATTTTGAGACATTTGGTTTCCAGACTACTCACGGTTTTGGGCCCGTAAAATGCCAGGGCAGTATAGGAACTCCACAAGTGACCCCTTTTTAGAAAAAAAGACACCCCAAGGTATTCTGTTAGGTGTATGAAGCGTTCATAGAAGATTTTATTTTTTGTCACAAGTTAGCGGAAATTGATTTTTATTGTTTTTTCACAAAGTTTCATTTTTCACTAACTTGTGACAAAAAATAAGATCTTCTATGAACTCACCATACACCTAACGGAATACCTTGGGGTGTCTTCTTTCTAAAATGGGGTCACTTGTGGCGTTCCTATACTGCCCTGGCATTTTAGGGGCCCTAAACCGTGAGGAGTAGTCTAGAAAACAAATGCCTCAAAATGACCTGTGAATAGGACGTTGGGCCCCTTAGCTCACCTAGGCTGCAATAAAGGGCCACACATGTGGTACTCACGTGCTCAGAAGAAATCGTATAATGTGTTTTGTGGTGTATTTTTACACATACCCATGCTGGGTGGGAGAAATCTCTCTGCAAATGGACAATTGTGTGTAAAAAAAAATCTAATATTTGTCATTTACAGAGATATTTCTCCCACCCAGCATGGGTATATGTAAAAATACACCACAAAACACATTATACTACTTCTTCTGAGCACGGCAGTACCACATGTGTGGCACTTTTTTGCAGCCTAACTGCGCTAAGGGGCCCAAATGAGTACCTTTAGGATTTCACAGGTCATTTTGCGACATTTGGGTTCAAGATTACTCCTCACGGTTTAGGGCCCCTAAAATGCCAGGGCAGTATAGGAACCCCACAAGTGACCCCATTTTAGAAAGAAGACACCCCAAGGTATTCTGTTAGGTGTATGATGAGTTCATAGAAGATTTTATTTTTTGTCACAAGTTAGTGGAAATTGATTTGTATTGTTTTTTTTTTTTTACAAAGTGTCAATTTCCGCTAACTTGTGACAAAAAAAAAAAATCTTCTATGAACTCACCATACTCCTAACAGAATACCTTGGGGTGTCTTCCTTCTAAAATGGGGTCACTTGTGGGGTTCCTATAGTGCCCTGGCATTTTAGGGGCCCTAAACCGTGAGGAGTAGTCTAGAATCCAAATGTCTCAAAATGACCTGTGAATAGGACGTTAGGCCCCTTAGCGCACCTAGGTTGCAAAAAAGTGTCACACGTGGTATCGTCGTACTCAGAAGAAGTAGTATAATGTGTTTTGGGGTGTATGTTTACACATACCCATGCTGGGTGGGAGAAATCTCTCTGTAAATGGACAATTGTGTGTAAAAAAAAAAAAAATTGTCATTTACAGAGATATTTCTCCCACCCAGCATGGGTAGGTGTAAAAATACACCACAAAACACATTATACTACTTCTTCTGAGCATGGCAGTACCACATGTGTGGCACTTTTTTGCACCCTAACTGCGCTAAAGGGCCCAAAGTCCAATGAGTACCTTTAGGATTTGACACTTTGTGAAAAAAAAAACAATTAAAATCAATTTCCGCTTACTTGTGACAAAAAATAAAATCTTCTATAAACTCACTATACTCCTAATGGAATATCTTGGGGTGTCTTCTTTCTATAATGGGGTCATTTGTTGGGTTCCTATACTGCCCTGGCATTTTAGGGGCCCTAAACCGTGAGTAGTCTTGAAACCAAATGTCGCAAAATGACCTGTGAAATCCTAAAGGTACTCATTGGACTTTGGGCCCCTTAGCGCAGTTAGGGTGCAAAAAAGTGCCACACATGTGGTATCGCCGTACTCAGGAGAAGTATTATAATGTGTTTTGGGGTGTATTTTTACACATACCCATGCTGAGTGGGAGAAATATCTCTGTAAATGGACAATTGTGTGTAAAAAAAATAAATAAAAAAATTGTCATTTACAGAGATATTTCTCCCACCCAGCATGGGTAGGTGTAAAAATACACCCCAAAACACATTATACTACTTCTCCTGAGTACGGCAATACCACATGTGTGGCACTTTTTTGCAGCCTAACTGCGCTAAGGGGCCCTAAGTCCAATGAGCACATTTAGGCTTTACAGGGGTGATCACAATTTAGCACCCCCCAAAATGCCAGGACAGTAAACACACCCCACAAATGACCCCATTTTGGAAAGTAGACACTTCAAGGTATTCAGAGAGGAACATAGTGAGTCCGTGGCAGATTTCATTTTTTTTTTGTCGCAAGTTAGAAGAAATGGAAACTTTTTTTTTTCCTTTTTTTTGTCACAAAGTGTCATTTTCCACTAACTTGTGACAAAAAATAAAATCTTCTACGAACTCACTATGCCTCTCAGTGAATACTTTGGGATGTCTTCTTTCCAAAATGGGGTCATTTGGGGGGTATTTATACTATCCTGGAATTTTAGCACCTCATGAAACATGACAGGTGCTCAGAAATGTCGGAGATGCTTCAAAATGGAAAAATTCACTTTTTGCACCATAGTTTGTAGACGCTATAACTTTTACCCAAACCAATAAATATACACTGAATGTTTTTTTTTTTTTATCAAAGACATGTAGCACAATAAATTTGGACAAAAATGTATACAGAAATGTTACTTTGACAAATTTTATCACAGAAAGTTAAAAAACAACATTTTTTTGACAAAATTCATGTCTTTTTTGATGAATATAATAAAAACTAAAAATCGCAGCAGCAATCAAAAAGCACCAAAAGAAAGCTGTATTAGTGACAAGAAAAGGAGGTAAAATTCATTTAGGTGGTAGGTTGTATGACCGAGCCATAAACCGTGAAAGCTGCAGTGGTCTGAATGGAAAAAAAGGCTCTGGGGGCGAAAAGACTGTGGTCCTTAAGTGGTTAACTCCAACCTTTAACCCTTGCCTAGGGCTAATTATCCCTTATTGCACCCTTATAAACACTCATGTAAGGGTCCCAAGAAATGTTGTTTTGTGTCTAAAACACACAACATTGAATAGAATTTCTTTGGACTTAAGATTAATAAACACTTTAAATAAACAAGAGCTCAAGATGTCTTCAATAAATAAATACATTGTGTTTGTTTATGCCAGAATTATTTAGTCTGCTGAAGGAAATTTAAGTATGGGTTTTATTAAATATTCAGACAAATGTGGTGTGCAAAGAGAAACTTACTTCCTGTATAATAATCTTTGTGTGACAAGTTCGGTCACCCTTTAAGTAGCTGACGAACCGAATGGCTATGTCATGAAAAATTAATGCATTTGTTCCCTTAGGAAATTGAAGTATGCAAGTAAATTATGCTTCTGTTTAAATAATGATAGCACTGTAATTACACTGCAAATAAAAAGGATAATGAGCAAGATATCTTCTGGACTGAGTTGCTTTCTGGCACATGATATTGTGAGATATTTTATATTTCATTTACAATATTTGGGGAGGAACAGTCACTCATTGTTTTCCAGTCATTTCAATTTGAAAGCCCTACTAAATTCAGGATTGATAAAAGCAAATACATTTTCATAGCAATTAATGACACTGGTAGATAGAATACATTTTTATGGACCAAATGTGCTTGTCAATGCATTATAGTTTGCTGCCTTTCCTCTGTGGATTCGGCTAGTGAGACCCAGGAGACTAATTTGATTTTTGAAGACCAGAGGGACATTAAAGAAGCTCACTGGAGTGTTGAGATTTCCACTCCATATCAAACTTAAGCATCATGCACTTTAAATACAAGGTAACATTAGAACCAGACTTAGAGCTAACCTTAACCAGAAGGGAGCTGGTACTGGACTCTTTAGAGGAAACCTGAGATGATTATTTATACTTACCTGGTGCTTTCATCAGCCTCATGTGGACCATGGGCACCACTGCTGTCCTTTCCACTCGCTCTGTTCTCGGCTGTGTTATTTCGGCCAGTTGTGGCAGAAAAGCACGACTGGCCAAATTTACACATCTGAACACCTGATGTTTGCCATTAGAGAGATTCCTTAGTCTTCCACTGTCTTTTCTCCCTATGAGTTGCTTTATGAGAGACCCCCCAGAGGATTGCTGGACAGTGAGAAAACTCCACACAGATGTGTTATGTGACTCAGATGCAGGACAGGATAGTCTTTATTCAGTATACAAAAACGAGACTGAACTACTGTTAAAAATAAACAAATATATATAATTTTTTTTCAGTTACTTCAGACCAGACAACCCAACATGCAGGAGCGGCTCCAAGATTTTTGTAGTGAGTGTGCTAGACAGGTGCTGGATCTGCTGGTAAGGTAGCTAGGCACTGCAGCAAGGCGTGGTCATACACTGTAATGTGGGTGTGGCCATTATGGGTCATGGGTAGGACCAAAAAATCCCATAAAATAACTAGCTGCTCCCTGCTATGTCTGCACTACACTGAGCGGGAGGAAGCCAGCAGGAGGCGAGGGAGCAAAAGACTCATAGCTATGCAAGTGAGTCCTGGACCTACTTGTGACAGTGTGATGCTGCAGATTGTGGTGGCTGGGGGTGCCGTTGCTATCAGGGTGCTAATAAAAATTTTGGGGGTGCTACAGCACAGGAAAGCTCCCCCCTGACACCATGACATGGTCACAGAGCCAGAGGAGCGGGTTAAGTTGAGGCCTTATAGAATCCCTGAGGCCAAGTGGGAAGCAATTACAGAAGACACAAAGAAAATGTTAGAACAAGGTGTCATTGAAGCGAGATTGGCCCACTCCCATTGTCCTTGTACCCAAACTAGATGGAAGTTGGTGATTTTGTGATTTCAGAAAACTTAACACAGTAACCAAGTTTGATAACTATCCCATGCCAATAATAGATACAGTAAGCTCGGTTAGGTGCGGCCCAATACATAACAACCGTTGACATTAACGAACTCTGCTAAGGAAAAAGAATGCCTTTGTAACACCATCTGGCTTATTTCGGTAAAGAATTATGCCTTCTGGGCTACAAAATGCACCAGTTACTTTCCAGAGAGCAATGGACAAGATCCTTAGACCACAATATTTACACAGACACGCACACCATGCTGATTACATTGCAATGTATATTCCAAAAATATAGAAATAGTTTACAAAAGACAAAGTAGAAAAAGCATGAATGATCACAACCAATCCAAGTATTGCAAGGTACACTATAATACATAACACGCCAAAATAGTTAAATGAGTACACATATATACCAGTTAGCAAATGACACAAAGACGTTGGAATCACATACAGTCTAGTGCAACAAGATGTCTATCAGTAGATCCTGAGGTAAACTCATTAAACTCCTCTCTAGATTGTAAGCATTTGGGCAGGGTCCTCCTCCTTTTGTGTCCTACCTGATCTTGCACCTCCATTACTGTGAACCCATGCTATGCATCTGAGTGACCCTAACTTGCCTAATCTCCATGCTCTATCCAGTGACTGGCTAAGCATTACCTGGAACTCATACTGTGCTGTGTGATCTGTTTTTCTTGTATTCCTGTATGTCACCCCTAAATATTGTCTGTAACCTAAATTAATGTTCAGCACTGCGTAATATGTTGGCACTTTATAAATACAATAAATAAATAAATGTAGGTTTACCAGTAAGAGCTATAAAGTTCCTAGTGTGATCCAGGGTAAAAGTTTATTCGACCTGGCTATATTTGACCCAGTGGGTTTCTGTACTGAAAAAAAACTATAAGACTCTTTCCTTTGCTACTAATGTTCTATTTCTTGGCTGTACTACACATACAATTCATTATATCTTATGTTTATTTTTGCTTCAGCTTTGGTGTAAGCATTCATGGTTTTCAATAATTATAGTAAATCAGGCCAACTGTGTGAAAAATAATGGAGGTGCTTTACCCTCTTCACATACATGTGGCAGATCAGATTCCCATTACCCAAATGTTATAAAATAATGTTTTAGAACCAGCTTGCTGTATGTGTACTTTACAGATATACAGTCATGTATTGATTAACCTCTCTGTCACTGCACGCAAATTAACATTCCTGCAGCACATACCTCGTGGTGCTAGAATATTAACCTACTGAGCCACTTTCCTTGCATGTTCCTTTCTTCCAGGCCACATTGCAAGTCACAGCTTCGGCATCTGAGAGCGATCAGACATCAGTCAATGTGTTATCTGATCCTGTGATCCTATGTGATCACCTTGATGATCAAACAAAAAATGGTTTGCTAAAAAAAAAAAAAACTTATTTTAACCACTTAACGACCGCCCACTGCACAGGGGCGGCCGGAAAGTGGATCCCACAAGGACCAGCTCATGTCCAGAGGCGGTGGTCCTTGTAGGGGCATGGGCGGCGCGATCGCGTCATTCGTGACGCGATCGGCCGCCGGGGACTGGCTCCGCCCACCTTGCGCTCTAACCCTCCAGCCTTTCGGAAGCGCCGGCGGGTTACTAGCACCCGGATCGCCGCATACAAAGTGTATAATACACTTTGTAATGTTTACAAAGTGTATTATACAGGCTGCCTCCTGCCGTGGTGGTCCCTCTAGCCACCCTAGTCTGCACCCAAGCACACTGATTCCCCCCCCCCCTGCCCCCTGATCGCCCACAGCACCCCTCAGACCCCCCATGCCCACCCCCCAGACCACTGTTTGCACCCAATCACCCCCCCTAATCACCCATCAATCACTGTCAACCCTATTTTTTTTTATTCCCTAAACTGCCCCCTGCTCCCTCCTGATCACCCCCCACCCCTCAGATTCTCCCCAGACCCCCCCCCCCCCAGACACCCCCCCTGTGTACTGTATGCATCTATCCCCCTGATCACCTGTCAATCACCTGTCAATCACCCATCAATCACCCATCAATCACCGCCTGTCACTGCCACCCATCAATCAGCCCCTAACTTGCCCCTTGCGGGCAATCTGATCACCCACCCACACCAATAGATCGCCGGCAGACCCGACGTCAGATCACCTCCCAAGTGCAGTGTTTACATCTGTTCTCTACCCTAAACACCCACTAATTACCCATCAATCACCCCCTATCACCACCTGTCACTGTTACCCATCAGATCAGACCTTAATCTGCCCCTTGCGGGCACCCAATCACCCGCCTACACGCTCAGATTGCCCTCAGACCCCCCCCCCCCTTATCAATTCGCCAGTGCAATATTTACATCTGTTCTTCCCTGTAATAACCCACTGATCACCTGTCAATCACCCATCAATCACCCCCTGTCACTGCCACCCATCAATCACCCCCTGTCACTGCCACCCATCAATCAGCCCCTAACCTGCCCCTTGCGGGCAATCTGATCACCCACCCACACCAATAGATCGCCCGCAGATCCGATGTCCGATCACCTCCCAAGTGCCGTGTTTACTTTTTGTTCACTTTTTGCACCATAGTTTGTAAACGCTATAACTTTTACCCAAACCAATAAATATAGGCTGAATGGGGTTTTTTTTTATCAAAAACATGTTTGTCCACATTTTTCGTGCTGCATGTATACAGAAATTTTACTTTATTTGAAAAATGCCAGCACAGAAAGTTAAAAAAATCATTTTTTTGACAAAATTCATGTCTTTTTTAATGAATATAATAAAAAGTAAAAATCGCAGCAGCAATCAAATAGCATCAAAAGAAAGCTTTATTAGTGACAAGAAAAGGAGCCAAAATTCATTTAGGTGGTAGGTTGTATGAGCGAGCAATAAACCGTGAAAGCTGCAGTGGTCTGAATGGAAAAAAAGTGCCTGGTCCTTAACCTATTTTGGTTCCTGGACGTAGAATCTACGCCCAGGAACCATGCGCGCTACTGCGCACTTCCCGCGGCCGATCGCGCGCGTTGCACGCGCACTCCCGGCTGCGGATTCGGTAGCCACGGAATCAATGTATCGGGCTATGGTGCCCGATCATTGATTCCTCTCACCCGCAGAAAAAGCAACAGCTTCTCTCGGAAGCTTCGCTTTTTCTGGCTGTCACCTCCCCCATGCGTCGCTCTAAGCATGTGTCCTATGTGATCACCTTGATGATCAAACAAAAAACGGTTTGCTAAAAAAAAACAAAAACTTATTTTAACCACTTAACGACCGCCCACTGCACAGGGGCGGCCGGAAAGTGGATCCCACAAGGACCAGCTCATGTCCAGAGGCGGTGGTCCTTGTAGGGGCATGGGCGGCGCGATCGCGTCATTCGTGACGCGATCGGCCGCCGGGGACTGGCTCCGCCCACCTTGCGCTCTAACCCTCCAGCCTTTCGGAAGCGCCGGCGGGTTACTAGCACCCGGATCGCCGCATACAAAGTGTATAATACACTTTGTAATGTTTACAAAGTGTATTATACAGGCTGCCTCCTGCCGTGGTGGTCCCAGTGCCCGAGGGACCACCAGGGCAGGCTGCAGCCACCCTAGTCTGCACCCAAGCACACTGATTTCCCCCCCCCCCTGCCCCCTGATCGCCCACAGCACCCCTCAGACCCCCCATGCCCACCCTCCAAACCACTGTTTGCACCCAATCACCCCCCTAATCACCCATCAATCACTGTCAACCCTATTTTTTTTTTATTCCCTAAACTACCCCCTGCTCCCTCCTGATCACCCCCCACCCCTCAGATTCTCCCCAGACCCCCCCCCCCCCCCCAGACACCCCCCCTGTGTACTGTATGCATCTATCCCCCTGATCACCTGTCAATCACCTGTCAATCACCCATCAATCACCCATCAATCACCGCCTGTCACTGCCACCCATCAATCAGCCCCTAACCTGCCCCTTGCGGGCAATCTGATCACCCACCCACACCAATAGATCGCCGGCAGACCCGACGTCAGATCACCTCCCAAGTGCAGTGTTTACATCTGTTCTCTACCCTAAACACCCACTAATTACCCATCAATCACCCCCTATCACCACCTGTCACTGTTACCCATCAGATCAGACCTTAATCTGCCCCTTGCGGGCACCCAATAACCCGCCTACACGCTCAGATTGCCCTCAGACCCCCCCCCCCTTATCAATTCGCCAGTGCAATATTTACATCTGTTCTTCCCTGTAATAACCCACTGATCACCTGTCAATCACCCATCAATCACCCCCTGTCACTGCCACCCATCAATCACCCCCTGTCACTGCCACCCATCAATCAGCCCCTAACCTGCCCCTTGCAGGCAATCTGATCACCCACCCACACCAATAGATCGCCCGCAGACCCGACGTCAGATCACCTCCCAAGTGCAGTGTTTACATCTGTTCTCTACCCTAAACACCCACTAATTACCCATCAATCACCCCCTATCACCACCTGTCACTGTTACCCATCAGATCAGACCCTAATCTGCCCCTTGCGGGCACCCAATGACCTGCCTACACGCTCAGATTGCCCTCAGACCCCCCCTTATCAATTCGCCAGTGCAATATTTACATCTGTTCTTCCCTGTAATAACCCACTGATCACCTGTCAATCACCTGTCAATCACCCATCAATCACCCCCTGTCACTGCCACCCATCAATCAGCCCCTAACCTGCCCCTTGCGGGCAATCTGATCACCCACCCACCCCAATAGATCGCCCGCAGATCCGATGTCCGATCACCTCCCAAGTGCCGTGTTTACTTTTTGTTAACTTTTTGCACCATAGTTTGTAAACGCTATAACTTTTACCCAAACCAATAAATATAGGCTGAATGGGGTTTTTTTTAATCAAAAACATGTTTGTCCACATTTTTCGTGCTGCATGTATACAGAAATTTTACTTTATTTGAAAAATGCCAGCACAGAAAGTTAAAAAAATCATTTTTTTGACAAAATTCATGTCTTTTTTAATGAATATAATAAAAAGTAAAAATCGCAGCAGCAATCAAATAGCATCAAAAGAAAGCTTTATTAGTGACAAGAAAAGGAGCCAAAATTCATTTAGGTGGTAGGTTGTATGAGCGAGCAATAAACCGTGAAAGCTGCAGTGGTCTGAATGGAAAAAAAGTGCCTGGTCCTTAACCTATTTTGGTTCCTGGACGTAGAATCTACGCCCAGGAACCATGCGCGCTACCGCGCGCTCCCGCGGCCGATCGCGCGCGTGCACGCGCACTCCCGGCTGCGGATTCGGTAGCCACGGAATCAATGTATCGGGCTATGGTGCCCGATCATTGATTCCTCTCACCCGCAGAAAAAGCGACAGCTTCTCTCGGAAGCTTCGCTTTTTCTGGCTGTCACCTCCCCCATGCGTCGCTTTAAGCGTGTGTTACGCTTAGAGTGACGTCATGTAAACAAACTCATGGCCCTCATCTTGTGGCCAAAAAGTAATACTACAACTGACAGTAAAAAAAAATAAAAATTAACACACATTTACATTATAAATCTATTGTTTACCTCCCACCCTCCCAAAACTACGCAAATAAAATGTTTACTATAAAAAAAAACATTACAATAAAAACAAACAAACATGTAAATATTTACCTAAGGGTCTAAACTTTTTAAATATCAATGTAAAGATGAAATATTTCTATATTTTTTTATTTTAAACTTGTAAATAGTGATAGATGCAAAATGGAAAAAATGCACCTTTATTTCCAAATAAAATATTGTCGCCATACATTGTGATAGGGACATAATTTTAACGGTGTAATAACCGGGACATATGGGCAAATACAATACGTGAGTTTTAATTATGGAGGCATGTATTATTTTAAAACTATAATGGTTGAAAACTGAGAAATAATGAATTTTTCAATTTTTTTTCTTATTCTTCCTGTCAAAATGCATTTACAGTAAAGTGGCTATTAGTAAAATGTACCCCCCTAAGAAAGCCTAATTGGTGGCGGAAAAAACAAGATATAGATCAGTTCATTGTGATAAGTAGTGATAAAGTTATAGGCTAATGAATGGGAGGTGAACATTTCTCACGTGAAAACGACGGAATGCGAATGGGTTAAGGGGGGTAAAGCCCACGGTCCTCAAGTGGTTACGTTCAACAGAAAAGGGTTACCGGTAAATCATGGGGATTTGCTTCATGACAGATTGACCAATTTACCACTTCCATGTAGTATGAGGACCAACAAGTTTTGAATACTTTGAAGAGATTGTGTGGGTAAGCTCTCATACTACATGGAAGTGGTAAAATTGGCCAATCAAGATTGGATGTGTGTAGACATAAATTTGGCTGAAGTGGCCAATAATGACCCACTGCTGAGAATCCAAGTACAGCAGCTCCTGACTCCCCTTGGCCACTTGGCTGACAGCTTTGTTCTCCTCTCTCACCTGGCTCACTGCATGATTTCACTCCCACGCCACTTTGCTGGGCTTCTGCTTCCTGTATAGCAACGGAATGCATTGCTAGCCTGCAGAATAGCGCCATTTCGGTACAGCCTCAGCCCTGCAATGTCGGCTGAGATTTTAGGTTCCGATACCCGCCAGGCGAGTTCCATAAAATGTGTATACTGGCTAGCTGATGTCCCCTCCCAGTTCCTTCCTGGCTTCCTAAAGAAAATAGTAATTGAATAGGGGAATAGTTTGTAGACAAGGGGTAGTGCTAGACACCATCCTGAGACATACCCTTTTTATGGTTCGTCCATCTGGTACCCACCATGAGCCCCAACAGTAGTTGCTTGGATTATGAGTATCAATAAAATAACTCCTCTTTATTAACCTTCAGACTGCCTATTTTTTTTGTGTGTGTGTTTTACAGTGCCACTTATTTTTTGACTCTCCCAATGCAGAGCGGCAGGGAGTTCTTGATATTTACTTGATCTAGATGCAGGATTTGCTCTCCCCTTGCAGGGAGCAGATCTTCTTCCAACACCAGCATCGGCTCTCCTCTTCAACCACTGAACAGCGTGGTAATGCTGACATCCTCCTCTGGGTCCTGATCACATGATATGCTGTGATTGGGACTAGAGATGTCGCGAACGGTTCCAGGCGAACTTTGGGGGTTCGCGTTCGCCTGCATCAGGTGAACTTTTGCGGAAGTTCGATTCGCCCCATAATGCTCTATTGAGCAAAACTTTGACCCTCCATATCACTGTCAGCAGACATATTATTGCGAAACACACTTCTCTCACTGCTGGAGACCCGCCCACCCTCCCTCCTCCAAGCAAGGTCCTTATACCATTTGACTCAGTTGTCTGCCTACACTAATTAGTTATGGGACAGCTGCTACAGAGATTTTAATTAGTCTCTTGTGGGTCTCCCTCCTCCCACCTCCCAGGGAGGAGGGAGGTGGGATGAGGGAGGAGGGAGGTGGGAGGAGGGAGGGAGGAGGGAGGAGACCCACAAGAGGCTAATTAAAATCTCCCTAGCAGAGTGTGTAGCAGCTGTCCCATAACTAATTAGTGTAGGCAGACAACTGAGTCAAATGATATAAGGACCTTGCTTGGAGGAGGGAGGGAGGGTGGGTCCTCCAGCAGTGATGTGTATTTCACTCAATCAGGTGTGCCTCCAGGTATTAGAGCTCTTGAAACATGTTTTCTATCATTTTTCTAGCCAGGAGAATTTTTTAAAATTTTCAAAGTTCGCCTCCCCATTGAAGTCTACTGCGGTTCGTGAACCGAACCTTTCGCGGAGGTTCGCGAACAGGGTTCCCGAACCGAAAATCGGAGGTTCGCGACATCTCTAATTGGGACCCAAAGGGAGGATGTCAGCATTACAGAGTTGATCTCCTCTTCCACCACCAAGCGGCTCTGTAACACTGACGTGTCGGCAATGCAGCCCACTCGTTGGTGGAAGAGGTGAGCCAATCCTGGTGGTGGAAGAGGAGAGCCTATTCTGCAAGTGGAAAGTGAATCCTGCACCTGGATCAGGTAAATGTGAAGCACTCCCTGCCACTGTGCATCAGGCAGCCCAAGTTTAGGCGGCAGTGGCAGCCCTGCCCCAAGTTATATAAAACAAGATAACTCGGGCAGAGCAGTAAGAAGGTTAAAAAAGTATACTTACATATAGGTTGCCCATCTAAAATTTAAAAAAAGTATGGCTATCCTGGATGGATTCTCCCCGAATGCTTCCTATCAATAAGGCTCAGATTATAACCAATATACCTTGTACTATAATACATTAAGTCACTGTAAGGTTGCAATACTTTGAGTTTAGCAGCTAATATATTTTTGTTACTTGTACAACAGCCTATTGCTGTTGGTTATACTGTTAAATTAGGTATGCTTACTATATTACCAGCCTTGCTATTAGTTAGATTAAAATATTCCTGTGCAATCAAATTCTTTCACTGATTTTACGCTTGATGTATGTGACATATGCTCTTGTGACTTGCTTTATCTGCATATTATTGATAATTAATGTATGCATCAAGGCATTGATTACCGTTCTCAATAAACATGTTTAAAAAAATAGGTGAATAGTTTGGATGTCTTAAAGGTTTTCTGTTTTCTCAGGCAAGCAACACTGGCGCAGGAAGACAACTTTGCAAATTAAGAAAATCAGGTAATAAAAGAGAACACAAAAATGATTTATGTACAATGCACAAGAGTCTGTGCACTGCAGTAATATTACTACGCATTTATATAAAGCCCCAACACTTTGAGTATATAGTCATGCCACTAACTGCCCTCTAAAGCTGCTCACCATCTTATCACTGCCAAAGCCCATAGTCTTAAGTTCTTACAATGGAATATGGTCAGTTTCTGGGAGGAACCATTTAACTTGAACTAAGGCTGAATAATATCTAAAACCCAAACCTGAAAACATCAGTGCTTGTGGCTTGCAAAAGTAAAAAAAAAAACAAACAAAAAAAAAACCCAGAATGAGAGTAATAGGTAAAAGAGAAATAGAGGTAAAATACTCACTAAATCAGCATGCTTTTTAGCAAAAATATTTATGGGAGAATGTTTAAAACCATATAATTTAAAATAAGCAAATATGTCACAAAGACTATAATAAAATGAACCTGAGATCTAGTAGTGACAGTTGAATTCCGGATCCTTCTTGTTAGAGTGAAACCATTATCGCTTGAAGCTCCCTCTACACTTCTCTGGGACAAGCAGTCATTCTTGGTGTCCATATCACCCTCGCTTGTCAGATCTTCTGACATCCCATTACCATTTTGTCTCGATTCATTCTACCAAAACACAAGGATGACATATTCATAGATCACCCAATTCAGCAAACCTAAACACTAATTAAAACTAATATGCATAAATATACTACAGTAGCCTGATGGGAACTTTTTTATTTGTTATGCAAAAGCAGCTCATCTACAACTGCACACTAACTAAACCATAAAACTACATGAAAATGAAGAAAGAAAATCAATATCACATATTTATACTATGAAAGTTCATAATGCAAGACACATAATAATAAAATTCAACATAAAATTTAACATAAAATATAATTAATTTCTACCAACTGTAACAGATTGTTAATGATGGGTAGGGATAGACTACAAGCTCTTTTGTGAAGAGTTGTCATTTTCAAGTGTTGTGTCCTTGTTCATCTAATGACATGGACTAGTCCATAACCTGTAACATCTATCAGATTTCTAAAACCTACCTTAACATGAGGCAAATTAAACCACTGTAGCTTTACTTTCCTGAGTATAGTACTATACCTTATTTTTGCCATTGTCTGCAGACATTTGTAAAGTTAAGTTATGTTTCTACTACACAATTGTGTTTTGCATGTGAACATTTGCATTTAAATGTAAAATGTATGTAAAACATATGCAGATTTTTTATCACACATGCACGATTTGGACATGTAATGCTGAAAAAAAAATTTCACACGCACATGCATTAATACAAATTCACATTCCATGTAAACTAGCCTATTGACTATCATTAGCATGCACTCTAATGTGAATTTTAAGGCTGAGTTTCCATTTATATGGAAAAATGCAAAAAAAAAAATAGCATTAATGGAAACCCAAATTTACAGCCTCGTAAAGACATAAAAGGAATATTACACGCACGGATCAGGACTTAATCCCTTGGGTGATAGACTCTGTATAGTAACAACACTAGCCTACAGACTAGCAACACGTCTGTTACTACAGAGCATGGAGGAGGGAACGGCATGCATGCATGTCAGAGTGGCCTTGCATGAGCAGGGTGAGAAGAACAATGCATTCAGTGGTCGGTCGGGCATGCTGGTTCTTAGGCGAGGTTAGGGGGCTCCCACTCACATGCCAGATTATCACCCGAGATGGTCCTGATGGATTTTAATCTAGCGTGTGTACATAGGTTATAGAGCACCATTATTAGATCAATCTATAAAAACCTCCGAGGATATTCTATGTATACATTGGATGCCCTCTAAAGGTGCCCATGAACGGTACAATTTTTAGCGAATAATCGTATTTTCTATAACATCATTCAGAGTTTTTTATTTAGTATTTATATAGCGCAGACATCTTCCACAGCACTGTACAGAGTATATTGTCTTGTCACTTAACTGTCCCTCAGAGGGTCTCACAATCTAATCCCTAAAATAGTCATATGTCTACGTACAGTATGTATCGTGTAGTGTATATATCGTAGTCTAGGGCTAATTTAGGGGGAAGCCAATTAACTTATCTGTAAGTATTTTGGGATGAGGGAGGAAACCAGAGTGACCGGAGGAAACCCACACAGAAACGGGGAGAGCATGCAGATAGTGCCCTGGCTGGGATTCGAACCGGGGACCCAGCGCTGCAAAGCGAGAGAGCGCACCACTGCGCCACTAATCTATCCACACAATTAACGAATCAAACTTATAATTATATCTCCAGCAGTTCCGATCATATGTATGAAAAATCTGTCAAGTGGAACGATCATTTCTTTAACCATGCAAAATGGACATATAAACAAACTATTTGTTCACTAATTTGTTCAAATAGGATGTTTAAGAAACATCTATTCTGCCTAAATACACCTACATGCACACCGTCGGAAAGTGTGCATATGTGCACTGGGTGCGTGTGCCATTTTAACTCTTGAATGCATGGCGTTAAGTGGTTAAGGTACCAATCGATAATGTGATCATTCAGGATCGATTGGGCCCATCAGCTTTTCTGTTTTCATGCAATACTGTCTGAATTATCTCATAGAAAATGCCATTGTTCACTAAAAATTGTACCCTTAATGCACACCTTAAAACACGCGAGGACAGAGAGACACCAAACCCAATTTCTGTTCACAACTCTTGATGTTATGGTAGGTATGGAAGTTGGTAACTCTCTCTTGGAAACTAGAACATTTTACTAACAATAGCCATTACACTTAGGGTTCAAAGTTTTCTTGACACCCAAAGTTGAAATAATAAATGTATATATTTCCAAAGAAACATTTTTAAAATAAACCATCTAATTAGAAGGAATAACTGCTACTGATTTCATGATAACTGGTAAATATACAATACACCATATGAAAAACCTTGAAACAATGCTTTGGCTTATTTTCTCACATTAGCTCACCTCACGTAATCTACTTAACATACTGAGGCTGTTATTACTCTTTGCATTAAGTAATTTATTTCACTTTCAATATATTGTCGCTGATGTATTACAAGACTTGAAACTTGCTGCATTATTGTATTACTGCAAGAGTGTAAACTAGAAGCATTTTATCTGCTTTATTAAAGGCAGAAGGGGTCTTGGTGTTATAAGAATACCAGGGCCGGATTTACCATAAGGCACTGTAGGCACGTGCCTACAGGCGCCTTTAAGTGGAAGGGGCTAGTCCCAGAATGCCCTTCTGGCGAAATAAGAGGTGCAGCTGCTGTGCTCCTTTCCTACCAATAAAGATTTCCCCCTACCGCGCTTCTCTCCACCTCAGACGCAGGTGTCTCCAAGCTGTGCGCCTTTCTCCTGTGTCTCTCTGATGCAGGAAGCAGGCAGCAGCGCTCTGTCCCTCCGGTGGCTCTGCATTACGGTGATGGCAATCCTGTGTAGTGTTTCTTTAAGGGCCCTTGCTTGATGAGGTCATCAAGTCAGGACCCTACAAAAGGTCGCCGCCAGTGAATGCAAAGCCGTGCCAGCAGGACAGAGGGTGAGTGCCCCTTCCTACATCAGATGGAGAATGGAGCACAGCATGGGACACCTGTGTCTGAGGCAGAGGGGATCGCTTGTACTGTCTCACACCCTGCAGAGTTTCCATTCAGACCTTCACACTCCTGGCTGGTGATCCGTTTTAAAACTGCCGTGAAGGGAGAATGCAGAAGCTTTGAGGTACATTCTGAGTCTCCCTATAGTTTGCTCCAATAGCAAGTGCTTGTAAAGTTTATTGTGCAGAGCACAGCAAGGGGGATATTTGCATTAGAGGGAGGAACAGAACACATAGCTCAGATAATGGAGAGCACTAGATAAGGCCATCCTTTGAAGCGAGAATCCTGTCAGAGGAAATATCGGAGAAGAGGTGATTGTCTTAAAATTGTGATCATGTGTGTCTGCCCCTGTTCAAGTGTGTTTGTTTAGGTGTGTGTGTGTGTGTGTGTGACTGTGTTGAAGTGTGTGTGTGTGTGTGTGTGTGTGTGACGGTGTTGAAGTGTGTGTGTGTGACTGTGTTGTAGTGTGTGACTGTGTGTGTGTGTGTGTGTGTGTGTGTGTGTGTGTGTGTGTGTGTGTCTGTGCTGAAGTGTGACTGTGTTGAAGTGTGTGTGTGTGACTGTGTTGAAGTGTGTGTGTGTGACTGTGTTGAAGTGTGACTGTGTTCAAAGATTTTGAAGTGGGCTTCAAAGATGTGTAGCTTTGTCAGTATTCTAAGGCCCTATTTGCACTGGTACTGCGTCTGTTTCTGAATTGGACGCGGCACTCAGGCTATTGGTGAAGCCACAGCCGAATCGTTATAGCCATGCCATGCATGGTTATAGGGATTCAGGTGCATGCTATGTAAAACTGGATTACTTGGGATGGCAAAGATTTAAGCTGGATTGGATCTTCCTTGGTATCACACACTGCTGGACACTGCACACCTTCCTTGGAATTGACCTGAGACCTTAAAGACTTTCTGCCTCTTTGTGCCCGCCGTCTCCCATCCTGTGAGTAACTTTCATCGATTATCTTCAGCATCTATGCTCAATAGACTATATTTTTCTACATATATTATATATTATATCTTCAAACTCCTAAACAAAGGACTGTGTTTTTAAATCCATGCTGTCCATCCATACATCTCTGTGTAAGGACAATTCAGTCTATACAGGCCCTTTGATCTCTGCAGGATACCAGCCACAGCCGTGAAAGTTCACACCTTGACTTTAAAATAGGGCCTTTCTTAGCAGGAGCCCTGAGCTGTCTCTTGTCCATCCTAATGTGTAAACATCAATATTCAGCACAGACACTTCTAGCTGTATACCAACCAAGAAATATATATCCAATTGACAAATCAACAATAATTCTACTTAAGTCTGTTGGAATCTACAGAAAGACAAAGAGAGGATCCAGGGGACGTGGGAAAAGACGTTATTCACTGCAGAACCAAAATAACTTTGTGACAAAATCTACAGAGTACACCCAGCCAACAACCCTAATAGCTCCAGCACAATCCAGCAGAGATGACAGCCACACAGCTGGAGACTGTTCCCTTCTGGAGTCCTCAATCTCAGACCTCAGCTCCCAGGGTAGCCCCATCAAGGCTGTCCTCTGCAACGTCAGATCAATAAACAACAAAACAGCAATCATACATGATCTAATAGAGTCTTCTGATCTGGCCTGCCTGACTGAAACCTGGCTTTCTGAACCTGTTGGCCCCACCCTGGAGGCAGCTGTGCCAACAAACTATTCCGTGATATACTGCAACAGGAAAGAACGCAGGGGAGGAGGGGTTGCACTTTGCTTTAGATCAGCTCTGAAAATCAGACTACTTACTGTAGGTCCTACCAACTCGTTTGAATGCTTGGGGGTGCAACTTTCAGCTGAGGAAAACATTAACATATTGCTGATCTACCGCCCACCAGAAAAATACTCAGACTTCCTTGAGGAACTTGTAGACCTCCTATGCAACCTAACACTGGAACACCCCAGATGGATTGTTCTTGGAGATTTCAATACATGGGTGGACGACTCCTCCTCACAATTTGGAAAAGAGCTACCTCGTGCCTTACATGAACTGGGCTTCCTCCAATCAATCAGCTCTGCTACTCACAGGAAAGGTCACACTCTGGACCTTATATTCCATACTGGGCTGTCAATAGCCAATGTGGAAATTAATCCTGTTGCCTGGTCAGACCATCACACTATCCACTTCTCCCTCTCAATACCAGCCGTCAAACACCAGGTCAAGAATCAAAATATCGCCGCTTAAAAGGGCTAACACCTCAACATATCCGAGATAACCTTAGCTTTGATGAATTGACTGACTCCAGCTTGGACCCTGATACTCTGGTGTTTAAATACAACAAATGTGTGTCCTCCACCTTTGAGACCATTGCTCCTCTGCGCACCAAATATCTTACTCCACACCATCATGCACAGTGGTTTGATAACGCTATAAAAGAGCTGAAAAGACAAGGCCGAAAACTTGAGAGGCTGTGGCGCAAATCTCAGTCCCCAGAAGACAAACATGCCTTAATCTTCCACTTGAAGAGCTACCAAAAGGTAATCACGGGAAAAAAATCATCCTTTCTATCACAAGAGATTGCAAATGCAGTTAACAAACCAGCCCAACTGTTCCGCACAGTGGAAAAACTCTGCAACCCAGCATGTCAAAAACTTAATATCGAGTCTTCAAAGGACCTCTGTGACCAATTTGCCCATTTCTTCACAGACAAAGTCTCCGCTATAAGGTCCGCCATCCAACTTACAGCATCTGAGCCTAATATAGCGCCGAAGACCATTAGCAGAGACAACGTAACACCTTGGTCAAACTTCAAAGAAATTGATGAAGAAGTCACATCAAGCATCCTCCTTCACGTCCGCCTAACTACCTGTGACCTGGATCCTGGCCCAACACAGTTCATGTTGAACTGCCCCGACCTGTTCGTACCGGTATTCCTCAAAATTGTTAACTGTTCCTTACAATCAGGGATATTTCCTGCTTTACTGAAGGAAGCAATCATCAGGCCTCTCCTCAAAAACCCCTCCCTGGACCCAGATGCAATGACCAGCTACAGACCTGTCTCTAACCTCCCCTTTCTGGGAAAGCTAATTGAAAAAGCTGTATACCTCCAGCTAGAAGCCAGAATCCTACAAAATAACAGTTATGACCCATTCCAGTCTGGCTTCAGGAAACACCACAGCACTGAAACTGCCCTCATCCAAATATGCAACCACCTGCTCATGGCAAGAGACAGAGGAGAGTGCTCGATCCTCATACTGCTAGACCTTTCTGCAGCCTTTGACACAGTTGACCATGACATCTTGATAAACAGGCTACAGGAATACTGCGGCATTGATGGCATAGTACTTCAGTGGTTCCAATCTTTCTTGAGTGGCAGAACCCACAAAGTGTCTATGGGGCCCTTCCTGTCCACCCCTGTAACACTTAAGTATGGGGTGCCCCAGGGCTCAATCCTCTCTCCCCTGCTTTTCACGATTTACATGCTACCGTTGGGAAAACTAATCCAAAAACATGGCCTGACATACCACTGCTATGCAGACGACACCCAACTATATCTTTCCTTCAAGCCTGGTGTGACAGACCCAACTCTAACTATAAACGCCTGCTTACGTGAACTACAGCAATGGATGAATGACAGCTGGCTGAAACTAAATGCAGACAAAACTGAAGTCCTTCTGATTGGAGGGCAGAGCATGATAACAAAACAACTTGACTTGCAGTCTTCACCACTGGGAATAGGAGGCACGGATCTACGCAGCTCTGATCATGTGCGTAGCCTGGGAGTTCTAATTGATGGGGATTTAAACTTCAGAACTCAAATCTCTGCTGTGGTGAAATCATCCTATTTTCACCTGAAGAACATTGCAAAAATCAAGCACCTCATACCCCCAGAAGATCTGCCAACCTTAGTCCACGCCTTCATCACATCCCGACTGGACTACTGCAATGCTCTCTACACTGGCCTTCCAAAAAAGGCCTTGTACCGCCTACAGCTGATACAGAATACTGCTGCCAGACTGCTAACCAACCAACCCCGTCACTGCCACATAACGCCAGTCCTGCATTCCCTTCACTGGCTACCTATAGAATGGAGGGTCCTATTCAAGATCGGCCTACTGACATTTAAATCCCTGAATAATCTAGGCCCTGGATACATGAAAGATATGTTACAGCTGCGAAGCAATCCCCGCATTCTCAGATCCACAGGTTCTAATAATCTAGTCATACCCAGAGTCCACTTAGAAACTTTTGGTCCCAGAGCCTTCTGTCATGCTGCCCCTACGTTTTGGAACTCCTTACCTCAACAGATCAGGACAGCCCCATCCCTGGACGTGTTTAAATCCAGACTGAAAACCCACCTGTTCAGTCTGGCATTTGCAGAAATATAACTTTTGTTGTGTGAATACTTCATCCTACTAATTACTGAATCTGAGAGAGCCTAAGCGCTTTGAGTCCTATGGGAGAAAAGCGCTATAGAAATGTTATTGTATTGTATTGTATTGCATACTGTCCAGAATCACACTGTAATGCGATTTGTATGGTAAGCTACTGTCTGAATAGGCAGCGTTTCCCTATCCAGCTCCCATGTGGAGAAACACTGTGTAAGCAGGGATGGGAGCGCAGCATGGGGACACAACTTTTTAATGGTGAAGGGAGGGCACCCAGGGTTCACTACACTGTCCAGGTTATTGGGGGCTCCCTGCCTGATGTTGCTAGCTTCCCTCAGATGTTTATAGTCTAATCCCTGTCTCCAATCACTGCCCTCAAGAGCTTACACCCCAATCCTTGTCTCATGTCACTAAAGGTCCGTACACACGCCGGACTGGAGGCAACGACGGGTCCGTCGTTGCCTCCCGCTGGGTGGGCGTTCCAGCCACAGTCCGGCGTGTGTACAGTCTGTCTGTCTGAAGACTCATACAGCTGTTTCGCCCGGCGGATCGCTAAGAAACAGCCGTATCAGTCCGCCGACAGACTGTACACACGCCGGACTATCGCTGGAACGCCCACCCAGCGAGAGGTAACGACGGACCCGTTGTTGCCTCCAGTCCGGCGTGTGTATGGACCTTAAGGATGACTGGGCAGTGATTAGAGTATAGGATTCTAAGGACAGATAGTGACATGAGGCAGGGGATAGAGTTTAGAGCATTTTTACTTGGGGGTGTGGCCTGTGTTAAGGGGCGGAGTTAGGGGCGCCAGAATGCCTGTGCCTACAGGCTCCTGAGATGTAAATCCGGCCCTGAAGAATACATTTTGTGCTTGTAAAAGGCAACACAAATAACAAGCAAGAAACAACATGTAGACTGCACTGTTCATGCCAAGCTTTTCTCTGCTGTATGTAAGGAAATAAAGTTGAGTAAACTTACGGGAATCTTTTCTCCAGCTGTTATGTTGGGCTTGCACAATGGGCAATGAGATTCAGACATAGAGGAATTGCCTCTCCTTCTTCCAGCACTTTCATTCTGTAAATTATTGTCTACAGGGCAGGATTTCTTTTGTAGATTTTTTCTGTTAACCCTAAATGAAAAGTAAAACGCATTCAGGGGGCATATTAATAATTATTATTAAACTTTATTAATAAAACACTGCCATATTACACAGCGCTGTATAATAGGGGAGACATTACAGTGTTAAGCAATGCTACACAGCGACATTGCAGCATTAAACAATGGTACACAAAATAGTGATACAACAATTAACAATTGTACGCAAATTGCAAGGGTCTAAGTGTTGGGGGAGAGGGACACAGTGGGGGGGGGGGGAGTCTAATTAGAAGGAATGGGGAAAGATGGGTCTTTAAGGCCTGCTTGAATGAGTTTAAGGTGAGAGCGAGCCTGAGTGAGGGAGTTCCATGAAGTAGGGGCTTCTCTGGAGAAGACCTGGAACTTTGTAAGTGAGTAAGTGAGGCGAGAGGGGGAGGAGGTATCCATAGAGTGTTGCAGGAGTGGAGCATGTTGGACAGTATCTCTGGACCAGATCGGAGATGTACAAAGAGGAGGTTGGAGTCTGGTTAAGTAGGATCACATTTTGGTGATGTTGCAGGGAAGGAACTGGCAAAACGTTAGAGATTTTTTGGATGGGGACGGGGGGGGACGGGGGAAGAGTGTGAAAAAGAATCCTGAATCAAGGGTGACACTCAGGGAGCAAGTTTGAGGAACAAGATGGGTGGATGTGGTATTGATAGTAATTGAGGTGTCAGGGGAGATAATGGACAAGCAAGTGGAGATTGTATCCAAAGTGCAGGGTGGGAGTTGAAGGGTTTAAAGGTAGATTTGGGTTTTTTTAGCATAGAGGTGGTAGTTGAGGCCCAGTGAGGAGATGAGTTTGCCAAGAGAGGAGGTGTAGATGGAGAAGAGTAGGGGGCCAAGGAGAGAGCCCTGTGAGACTCCAATAGAGAGGAGGGTGGAAAGGGAGGAGGATTCATTAAAGGAGGTCTGGAGAGAGTGATCAGAGAAGTAAGAATAGAACCAGGTTAGAGTTGAGATACAGATACAGTGTAGAGTTTTGAGTAGGAGGGGATAGTCGACTGTGTCAAGAGCAGAGGAGAGGTAAAGGAGGAGAACGATGGAATAGTGGTTGACTGATTTGGCTATGATGAGGTAATTGATTTTAGTGAATTCTGTCTCTGTGGAGTGGGCAGAACTGAATCCAGAAGCTGGAGACAAAAAAAATGGGACATTAATTTGTAGTCCAGGTGCTAAAAGAATTTTAGAGGTGAAGGGGAGAAGAGAAATGGGGCGATAGCTGGAAGGCAGAGGCGGATCGAGTGACGGTTTCTTCAGTAATGGGTGGACTATGGCCTGTGTGAAGGATGAAGGGAAAATTCCAGTGGAGAGGTTGAACAGAGTGGTTAGTACTGGGACCAGGGAAGAGGAGAAAAAGCATAAGAAGAGGAGCAACCTCATCTACTGATGGGAAAGGCAGGGGAGAGTGGTGGGAGAGGGAGGGCAAGGAGGGTTAGATGCGGTAGGGTGAAGAGGGTAGGATGAATACTAACATTAATCTGCAGTGGAATTTTTAATTGATTTATAAGATCACTACCCAAACTTTGGAGGTGTCAAGCTTACAATATTTTCAATAGAGGGACAAGAGAGAAGACTTGAACCTCAAGAGGCCACACTCATCTAATTCTAGATGATTTGACACAAGGGTGTATTCTGCAGTTTTTCTTTTGATAGCCTTATTGAGATTTATTATGTAATGTGCACTTTGCTATGTTTTGTAATTGCTATGCATATTCCAAGAAGTTGCCAGGGGATGCCAAACATTCTCAATAATCCTATTCAGGTAAGCTTCTAGTGGTATATTATTTAGGTCTGATGACTCTGTACATAAACAAAATTTTTCCTTTAAAAAAAAAAACAACAACAACAAAAAACCTGTTTTAGAGATGTCTCTTATGGGAAAAGTATACTGGAAAGCCGTCTAAGTGATACTGTTAAGTTTCACCTTAATATTAGACCACAGAGAGAATTTTATTTGTAATAAATCTTTTTTGTAATCAGGACAAATTGTATTTGACTGTAAACCTGTTCACGCAGGTTACCTTAGCTATCATATTCTGCTCCATTGAATGGACAAGAAAAAGGACAAATGTGATGCATCCCACTGTGGTAACAACAGTGTCAGCCAAGGATTTTCAGCCTTGGCCCATTTCTGAAGATGAGACCTCTGACATCAGGAGACACTTGTACATACTCTAGATTTATGTCTGACAATCACAGATGATTGTTTAAGGAAGTGTTTCTTAAACATGTCCTCGTGACTCCACAACAGTGCATGTTTTGCAGGCAACCTCACCTATGCACAGACAAAAAAGTAGAGATAATAAAAATTGCTCCCTGCAAAAAGAAAACACAGAGACAACAGGAGCCCAAATGGTGCAGTATGTCACAGTACCAGAAGTATATAGAATATGCGGGTGGATTATACTCACAAAGGTGGGTTGCAGAAGGGCAACCGATCACTAGAAGCAGGTGGAGATGTATAACCCCAACTCCACTCGGGTGACCAGACGGAGCAGGAAATGGTCGCACTATTGATATAAAGCAAACCTCAAATGACCAAAACTGCTCAAAGAGGGATGATTCCCCTCCAAGAGGAGAGTGGGTGAAGGCACAGGATAAAGGGGAAAGAGGGGCCCAGAGAAGATAAAATGCGTTAAATAAAATGAAAAAAAGTGAGGTGGCTTACTTTAATGAAGACATATACATGAATAAATACGTGAATTTGTCTTCATTGTGGTAAGCCATCTCACCTTTTTTTTCATTTTATTTGCTTTTAACGCATTTTATCTTCTCTGGGTGCCTCTTTCCCCTTTATCCTCACCTATGCACAGGTGGGTTAATTAGTATCTCAGCAATAAGGAATCCACCTAGCTGAGACACTAATTACCACACCTGTGCATAGGTGAGGTTGCCTGCAAAACATTCAACGTTGGGTAGTCAAAAGGACAGGTTTGAGAAACACTGGAAAAAAAAAATCCACTTACCTCGGGCGTCCTCCAGCCCCTGGCAACCAACCTGCACCCCCACCGCAGCTCCGTTGGCTCCCGGTCCCCTCCGACCTCGCCAGGTCGGCATCTTCCTCCATCTTCTTGCATTTCACTGTGCGGCTCATTGAGTCGCACTGACGTCATTGAGGCATTTGCGCAGTACAGTCCGGATGACGTCAGTGCGACTCTTAGAGACGCTTGCGCATCCGTAGTTGGCATTTTTCGCCAGAGGGGACCCCGGACCACCAGCGTCGAGCAGAACTGCGGCGTGGGCACAGGACCGCTGGCAGGGGTTGGAGGAAGCCCGAGGTAAGTTGATTTTTTTTTTATTTTTAAGGTCCTCGGATGTATATTTTAAGGCGACAAAATGTAAAGCATGGTACTCGCAATTTTGCTTTGCCAATGATTGGCCGATGTTACCACTTCCATGTATTTATGAGAGCTTACCTACACAGTCTGATCATAGTATTCAAAATCATTTGGCCCTCATACTACATGGAAGTGGTGAAATTAGCCAGTAGATGTGTGCAGCAGGCCAAGGCTTGTATGTAACTTTCGGCTCTCCATCCTTAGTAAATTAGTGCCTTAGGGCTCTTTAACACTGCAAAACACAAAGCAAGTTTTCCATGATTGTGCTTTGCAATTTTGTTTGCGCTGCACAAAATGCAGAGAAATGTAACTTGTATGATGTTTCTGATCATATAAAATCCCATTGCAATGCATTAATTAAACGTGACACGGGAGACTAGGGTTCAAATCTCGACTCTTCCTGTTCAGTAAGCCAACACCTAGTCAATGAGGAGACCTTGGGCAAGACTCCTTAACACTGCTACTGCCTATAGAGCGCACCCTAGTGGCTGCAGCTCTGGTGCTTTGAGTCTGCCAGGAGAAAGGGGCGATAAAAATATTCTGTGTCTCGTTTTAAAATGTAACCTCTTAAATTGTGAAGTGCTTGGAAAGTTTTATATACCAAAAGAAATTGTGATAGACTCATGAAAATAGAGTATCAGTACAGTTGTCCCACAATACAGATGACAATGCTGTTAGTGTTCTACCATGATTGTTATTGCATTGTGGTCCCTGCAACAAAATGATGTCTTTCCTTTAGCTTCCTAACTTACCTCTTTATAGAAACAATCAGGATGCACAGCAAATAGTCAAATATTGTAGCTCTACAGAAATAGTTTTTTAATGGTCGCCAAAAACTGTCACAGAGATGACATTAAACTTGTATAGAGGATTAACTCACCAAATAATCAGGAAGTCTGCAGGCATTGCAATATTATATTCTTCTAAGGGGAGCCTCCAGGTAAAATAGGTATATCTGCCAAACCCCAAAGCTCCATAGGGAAACCACACAACCCCCGCTTATTGCAAATTTGCAGCAAATTATACAGAAGTGACTTGCAAGATGCTTCAGGCCCCTGTCCTTTATGAAGTGAGCACTTGATGAAGTGCAGGAGCCTAAAAACATTGTCCCAGTCACGTCTGTATACTCTGCTGCTAGTTTGCAATACAAGGGATTATCCCCTAATATGGTTAAACCCAGGTCGCTGTGTTCTTTTCCATGGCCATAGCTTAAACCAAACCTGAAGTAAAAGTACGCTGATAAGTAATAGAATCCATATAGTCCTAATCCTAATTAGGACTTTCTTGAAATCTTATAGTCTTATTTTTTATCTAAAACTATTCTATTAACCACTTCAGGATCACAGGTTTTTCCCCTTAAAAACCAAAACAACTTTCACATTTCAGCGCTCCTCCCATTCATTCAGCGATAACTTTATTGTTACTTATCACACTGAAATGATCTATATATTGTTTTTTTCGCCACAAATGATGCTTTCTTTGGGTGGTAGTTTTTGCTCTGAATTATTTTATTTTATATGCATTGTAAAGGGAATAATAAGGAAAAAAAGAAAAAAATGATTATTTCTCAGTTTTCAGCCATTATAGTTTTAAAATAAAATGTGCTTTGGTACATAAAACCCACACATCTTATTTGCCCATTTGCCTGGTTTATTACAACGTTTAAATTGTGTCCCTAGTACAATGTATGGTGATAATATTTTAACCGGAAATGAAGGAGCATTTTTCCATTTAGGGATTTTTAATACTTTTTCACTTTACAAGAACTTTTTTTGAAAAAATATACTCATGACATCCGTATTACAAAAGTCCCTAAGGTAACTATTCATGTAAAAAAAAAATTAAATGTAATTTTTTTTTTTTTTTTTAACAAGTGTTTTATTTCTGTAACTGTGGGGCAGGGAAGGAAGGGGTTAAAAGTAATAAAATAAAAAAAAATAATAATAAACTTGCTATGGAAAACAGTATAGTGGCATAAATAGGTGTATTTTACTTTTTGGCCGTGTTTCTATTAATATAACACTGCCGAACACGGAAGTGTTGGGTCTGAGAGCTTATGCGACGTTAACAAGCTCTCCGAAGACACGCGAACGGTGATCGGGATTGAGAATCAAAAGATTCTCACATCCTGATCACAGATGGAGGGGGCTGCGACGGTAGATCGGCGGAAAACTGCGTGGGGATCGTGAACGCGACGGTAAGGCAGCAGTACGCATATCTACCCCCCTGATCCGCACGTGAAGTTTAAAGGGGCGTGGATATGCGTACCAAGGATCCTAAAGTGGTTAAACCATAGGTTTAAAGAGAACCCGAGGTGTGTTTAAAGAATGTTATCTGCATACAGAGGCTGGATCTGCCTATACAGCCCAGCCTCTGTTGCTATCCCAAACCCCACTAAGGTCCCCCTGCACTCTGCAATCCCTCATAAATCACAGCCGTGCTGTGAGGCTGTGTTTACATCTGTAGTGTCAGTCTCAGCTGCTCCCCCACCTCCTGCATAGCTCCGGTCCCTGCCCCCATCCCTTCCCTCCAATCAGCAGGGAGGGAAGGGATGCAGGCGGGGACTTGAGTTCTGCAGGAGGCGGGGAGAGCAGCAGACTGACACTATAGAGATAAACACAGCCAGCTCTGACAAGCTGTTTGTCAGCAGCGTGGCTGTGATTTATGAGGGATTGCAGAGTGCAGGGGGACCTTAGGGGGGTTTGGGATAGCAACAGAGGCTGGGCTGTATAGGCAGATCCAGCCTGTGAATGCAGATAATAATCTTCAAACCCACCTCGGGTTCTCTTTAAAGTTTTCACTGTCTCAGGTGAATGATGACGGTTCTCTCTGGAAGTATTAAAGAGGATTAGTACAAAAACTAGGCTGCATTATATCAGTATTGCCCTTTTTTACTACAAAATAATTACAGTATATCAGAATACAGCTGACCATTCAGGGACAGGCCGCTGAATATTTATTGAGGGGCACCACAAAACAGGTTTGTGCTTTAGAAATAATAATACAAATTAGCCTTCATAACACATGAATACAGTCACAAAAAAACATTGTGGGCTAGTTCACAGTGCTCCACTGCATTGCAAAATAATTTTGCATGTCAACTCACTGCCCATACAATACTATGGGCCTGTTCACAGTACTGCGTTGTAATGGATCATGTTATTCTGTCTGCATGCAAGCTTTGTATTAAGGTCTATGTCCAGTTTCCATTGCAGTTCACACTTATTAGAACATGTGCATTATACAACTGTAATGGCTCAAACCCACTAGAAGCCTTTTCTAAGCGCTAGCGATTTGAAAAAACTTGCTAATGCAGTGCTATGGGGGATTTTTATAAAATCACATCCCTCCAGTGGGATCACACCCATAGTATTATATTAGCAAGAGCTTTTCAAATCACAAAGCGCTCAGAAAAGCAACCCTAGTGAGTTGCAGGCCTGAGAGCCCTTTTCCATGAGCAGTTCATAAGCATAGAAAAGACTGTTGAACTCTCACAACTGCTCACTGAGCGCAAAGTTCAGCAGTGTAACACACAGTGTAAATATTGTCAAGGACAGTATATTAGTTAAAGTGAACCAGAGACGAAGCACCCTCATGTATTTTACCATATATATCAGTGGGAACATTAGAGAAAACACCTACTCTGCTCTCTGCTTGGTGGATGCTAGTACAGTGATGTTCTTGCATCCACAGATTGCATCTCCTGGCATGCAGTGAAAATTCAGCATCTGCGGTCTCTCTGAAGAACATGGCTGATCCCATATGAGTAGAAAAACCTCTAGGTAAGTAGTAAGGTTGGTAACTGAATTACCATTGCTCCATCCAACTGCTAAAATAGCTTGCAAGGTAGTAGGAAGGGTGGCCAACATCCTTTGAGAACCTTTACATAGAGTGCTTTTCTAAAGGAGGAAAGAAATGCTGAGAATTCCCTATGAGGTGATGGACCAGTCCAAAACCTGTCAGATTTTTACTACTTACTGACGCCGACATAGGAGAAAAGTAATTTTTTTTTTAGGTTGCATTTTACTCTTGGAGAAATGTACGGTACTTTCTTATAAATGTGTACAGTATAATATCTTTATAGCAATCTCCAAGGGAAAGGGAAAAGTGGTTTTATTATATCATAAATTGTCCTAGAAATGGCCCAGCATGCCTTGGTATAATCTCTGTTGCAAAGGAGCAACTCTGTCCTCGCATTGGAGGTACAGTACAAGCACAAACTTGCACCTTTGATGGACTACAATTGCTGGTAGATTTTCCAGAGCTCCTTACAAATTGCAGTAGTGACTGAATAGAGGCAGCCACTTGCTTCCTGTGAGTGGCTCCGATACCTCCGCAGGCGGGACTTGCAGTAAGTGCCTTGCAGCACCAGCCTGAAGAGAGCAGCACACCATGGGTTTCACACTGACATGACGCATGCTCCACCCAATTTTTATTTTATCTAGAGTTAGTGTCACATAGGGGCCCAAAAACATGTTTACTATAAACAGGAGTTTTGTTATCGGGTTTTATTCTGCCATGTGTTGCTCCCATAGACTAATAATGGAGATTGGCCTGGGTCCTTGGAGAGATAGTTTACTTTACCTGAATGTTTACTATACCCGAGTTTATTATAACAAGATCATACTGTATTTTAAGTGTTATAATTTTTTGCGGTAGTAGTCCTTTCAGAATTTTCTCGAAGCATATGGCATGACCGGAATCCTTATGTCTGTATGCTTCAGTGCAAAAAAAAAAAAAAAAACCCTTTCATTTTCCTCATAGCTTATTTGATTATTGCAGTACATACTGCATTATTGCATTAGACCAGGCTGGACTCTATGGATTTTAGTCCTTGTACTAAAATCGCTGCAATAATCCGCCGCTCCCGCCAGTCACGCAGTTCTGTCCCTGCAGCAGGTCCCTCTCTCTGCCGTCCCTATGACAGCAGAGCGCTGTGCGCCGGTCAGGAGTCGCTTTCATTAGCTCCTGACCCTGTCAATCAATGTTAGCCAATGGGATTGGCTTACAATGATAACAGGGCCAGGAACCAATGAAAACGGCTCCTGACCGGCACACAGAGCTGTGCTGTCATAGAGAAGGCAGGGCGAGTGTATTGCAGCGGGGACAAAAATGGCACGATTGGCAGGAGCGGAATGACTGCACGGCAGGATGATTGAATTGTACATCCTGTCAGATCTGCACTGCCACATGCAGGATGTAAATTTCAACTGCGTCGGTCCGCAAATGGTTAAAGTGGTAGTAAACAGGGTGTTCATTTTCAGTTCGCTGCTGTAATGCTTTCCAGTCCTAGCAGTTTTAGGCCTGAAACCCACTAGGAGCGCTTTTCTGAGCGCTTTGTGATTTGAAAAGGTCTTGCTAATGTAATGCTATGGGGGTGATCCCACTTGAGCGATGTGATTTTATAAAAATCCCCCATAGCAT
Organism: Hyperolius riggenbachi; assembly: GCF_040937935.1. Lineage (NCBI taxonomy): Eukaryota > Metazoa > Chordata > Amphibia > Anura > Hyperoliidae > Hyperolius > Hyperolius riggenbachi. The sequence goes on along the minus strand of NC_090647.1, from coordinate 364,281,317 downwards.
TGCTGCTAGTGGGTTTGAGCCCTTAGCGTGGATCCGCATTAAGCATGGCTACCGCCTGAGGGGAGAAGCTATTCCTGTGCCTGAAAGTTTTTGTACTACATGGTATCCTGAAGACAGAACTTAAAAGATGGAATGAGCAGGGTTAGAGGGGTCAGAGGCAAGCTGCATCTGCACCTGCTAGCCTAAAGATCCTGCAAGGGGATTAAGCTAGAGCCAATTACACTTTCTGATGATCAGGTGATGCGCTGCAGTCTCACCTTTTCTTGTACGTAGTACAAGCCAATTCAGACAGTTATAGTTGATGTCATGATGTATTTGATGAGTGCAGTAAAGTACTACACCATTCGTTTTTGTGGTAGGCCAAACTTTTTCAGCTGTTGTAGGTGGTGCATCCTCTGTTGTGCTTTGCTGATGATCGTAACAGTATTGTTATCCCATTTTATGTTGCTGGAGATTGTAGACCCCAGAAATTTGAATGACTCTGCCCGGGTCACTATAGGTTCATTATGATTTATTTATGCACCAGGAAGAAAGTTGTCCCGCTGCATGCCTGTACGCACACTCATCCCCATTCTGTATGAGGCCAACTACTAAGTCATCTGTAAACTTCAGATACACGGCCCTGAGGTGCTCCAATGTTGACTGCTACAGAGCTTTAGATCTGTTTCCACAGCCTTAAAGGGATACTGTAGCGGGTCGGGAGAAAATGAGCTGAACTTACCCGGGGCTTCTAATGGTCCCCTGCAGAAATCCTGTGCCCGTGCAGCCACTCCCCAATGCTCCGGCCCCGCCTCCGGTTCACTTCTGGAATTTCAGACTTTAAAGTCAGAAAACCACTGCGCCTGCGTTGCCGTGTCCTCGATCCCACTGATGTCATCAAGAGCGCACAGCGCAGGCCCAGTATGGTCTGTGTCTGCGCAGTACACTCCTGGTGACATCAGCGGGAGCGAGGACACGGGCGTGCAGGCGCAGTGGTTTTCTGACTTTAAAGTCAGAAATTCCAGAAGTGAGCTGGAGGCGGGGCCGGAGCATCAGTGAGTGGCTGCGCCAACACAGGATGTCTGCGGGGGACCATTAGAAGCCCCGGGTAAGTTCAGCTCATTTTCCCCCGACCCCCCTACAGTATCCCTTTAAGGCTCATACACACGCCCAACAAAAGTTGGACAAGTTTTGGCAAGTAAAAGACGTGCAAACGACAAGACGACCAACGACTGATAAGATGCAGCTCAAGTCAATCCAACTCTTGGATTGACTTGAGCTGCGTCTTATCAGTCTTCGGCCGCCTCTTATAAGTGATAACGCCTTGTCGTTTGTACGTCTTTTACTTGACGTGCATTTAAAAGACTTTTGTTGAGTGCGTGTATGAGCCTTAAAATCAGGGGCGCCTCTAGGCATAGGCAGTACAGGCCATTGCCTGGAGTGCCATTGGTCCTGGGGGGCACCATGTTGCTGGATTAAGCCCCGTCCCAAAATTAAGCCCCACCCCTGGACTAAGCCCCACCCCATGGGTGTTCTATTACTTACTTCTGCTGCATCTACTTAGCGTAAGTTGCAGGCAGCTGCCACCTCTGTGCCTTGTGCATCATTCTTTCCCCCTTTGTGCCTCCTTCTGTCCCTTGTGCCATGTCTGACTCCCTGTTTGTCCATCTGCACCCCTTTGTGCCGCCTTCTGTATCTCTGTGGCTATGTCCCCCTCTGCCTCCTTCGGTCTCCCTGTGCTTCCTTACATCCCTGTCTACCATTTTCTGTCCCTTTTGTCCTCCTTTGTGCATACTTATGTCCCCCTTTGTGCCTCCTACTGTCTCCCTGTGCTTCCTTCTGCCCCCTTTGTGCTTTTTTCTGTCCCCCTCTCTGCCTCTTTCTGCCCCGTGTCTCCTTTCCTCCTGTGCCTCCTTTTGTCCCCCTTTGTGCCTCAATCTGTCCCCATTGTGCCACCTCCTGCCCCATTTTGTGCCTCCTTCTGCCACTCTGTGTACCTCCATCTGTCCTCCCATGCCTCATTCTGTCCCCCAGTGCCCCCACCATGCCTCCTTCTGTCCCTGTGTGCCTTCTTTAGTCCCCCATGACTCCTGTCCTCCTTTTTGACTCCTTGCGCCCCCCTTTGTGCCTCCTTCTGACCCTCTTGGTCCACCAGGCGGTCATGAGTGCTGTGTGGGGGGGGATCTGTGGCTTCCGGGAGACAGAATAGTGCTACGGGAAAATGGCGTCCGGAGCCCTGCACTGGAGACTATTAGTTATTAGTTATCTAGTAAAACGCTGCTGCATTACGATTAATTTTAGGGGGAGGGGGGCCACAGGTTTTCTTGCCTGGAGTGACAAAATGGCTAGAGGCACCCCTGCTTAAAATGCTGTCTCCTGTCGGTCAAGAAGTTCATTACCCATTTGCAGATGGGATTAGGTATGCTTAGGTGGGAGAGCTTGCTGTGTAACAGCAATGGTATTAAATGTAGAGATAAAATCCAAATAAAATCCTGGCATAGGTTCCTGGGGAGTCCAGATGCTCTAGTAAATAATGTAGACACGTTTACAGCATTCCCTGCAGACCTATTGGCAAATTGCAGAAATTCCAGCAGGGGGTCTGTGATGGAATTCAGATAGGCCATTATCAGTTTTTCAAATGCTTTCATGACCAATGATGTGAGATCAACTGACCTATAGTCATTTAGGCATGCAAGTTTAGTTTTTTTCTGAACTGGGACAATGGTTGAGCATTTAAAACAAACAGAGACCAGAGTTACAGAGATGGATTGAAAATGTCTGAACACAAAGGCTGGCTGGTCAGCACAGAATTTTAAACATTTCACGGTCACAGTCTGGACTGGCTGCTTTTCTAATTTGTGCCTTAAAATTTTTTCTTTAAGGGGTAGATAACTGATTCCTTTATGCTTACGGTTCCGCTATGTCTTCTGGCAGCATGAGCCCCGGCCGGTGGCTCCCATGTTAACCTGACGTCTGCCGCGGATGTTAAGCACTTTGCTGAAAAATCGTTCCTCAGATTCAATCTGGAACTGTAGAGGTAACGTCACCACTCCGACAACCCAATGCCGACTAGTTTCGGTAGGATACGCCTACCTTCCTCAGGGCGTGTTCTCGTTTGCTTCTCAGCTCTTTTTATGTCATAGCTCCACCCCTGTCTCTATGCTATTTGCTACAAATGCCTGCAGTGTGTTTTTCTCCATAGATCTGCATGAAAACATATAAGAACATTCCTTATGTAAAAGCGAACAGTTCCACATCTAAATTCAATCCCAGCGGAGCCAAACTGTTCAATATATAAATCCAATTGGTTTCTTTTCTTGACATGTTTTGAATAAAGTCTCCTCCCCTCCAATCTTTCTCGACAGTTTGAATTGCATAGAATCTAAAAGTCTGCAGGCTTCCCCCATGACATTCCCAGAAATGTTTGCTTAGTGGCAATTTTTTATTTCTTTTTTTAATACTGTTCACATGCTGTGATGCGTGTGAGTAACCCCATTTATCACTGACTGCAGCCAATTGAATTCATTTTATATTGAGTGGGCGCAAATCTACCTGTTTACATTTTACAGCGGCAGAAGCGCCTGACCTGGGCTACAGAGAAGCAGCACTGGACTGTTGCTCAGTGGTCCAAAGTACTTTTTTCGGATGAAAGCAACTTTTACATGTCATTCGGAAATCAAGGTGCCAAAGTCTGGAGGAAGACTGGGGAGAGGGAAATGCCAAAATGCCTGAAGTCCAGTGTCAAGTACCCACAGTCAGTGATGGTCTGGGGTGCCATGTCAGCTGCTGGTGTTGGTCCACTGTGTTTTATCAAGGGCAGGGTCAATGCAGCTAGCTATCAGGAGATTTTGGAGCACTTCATGCTTTCATCTGCTGAAAAGCTTTATGGAGATGAAGATTTCATTTTTCAGCACGACCTGGCACCTGCTCACAGTGCCAAAACCACTGGTAAATGGTTTACTATGCACACAAATGGCCGCACCAGAAATCCGTAACAGCTCTTGTAATCCGAGATCCTTAAAAATATGAACACAACAAACCAGAGCGTCTCTTAGTGACAGCTACCTATTTCCCTCACGCAGTGTGTGTTTATGCACAAGGGTGTCACTGATGAGGCAATACTCACTATGAGACGCTCTGGTTTGTTGTGTTCATATTTTTAACGATCTCGGATTACAAGAGCTGTTACGGATTTCTGGCGCGGCCATTTGTGTGCATTATATACGTGACTGGGACTTGTCTCTGTGTATAGTCAGCAGCCCAAACAAGAAAGTGAGGACTGAGCGCAACATCACGGTGAAAATCTAAATGGTTTACTGACCATGGTATTACTGTGCTCAATTGGCCTGCCAACTCTCCTGACCTGAACCCCATAGAGAATCTGTGGGATATTGTGAAGAGAAAGTTGAGAGACGCAAGACCCAACACTCTGGATGAGCTTAAGGCCGCTATCGAAGCATCCTGGGCCTCCATAACACCTGAGCAGTGCCACAGGCTGATTGCCTCCATGCCACGCCACATTGAAGCAGTCATTTCTGCAAAAGGATTCCCAACCAAATATTGAGTGCATAACTGAACATAATTATTTGAAGGTTGACTTTTTTTGTTTTAAAAACACTTTTCTTTAATTGATCGGATGAAATATGCTAATTTTTTGAGATAGGAAATTTGGGTTTTCATGAGCTGTATGCCAAAATCATCAATAAGAAAAACAATAAAAGGCTTGAAGTACTTCAGTTGTATGTAATGAATTAAAATATATGAAAGTCTAATGTTTATCAGTACATTACAGAAAATAATGAACTTTATCACAATATGCTAATTTTTGAGAAGATTTGATGGGAAGATGGATGGAGCCAAATACAGGGCAATCTTGGAAGAAAACCTCTTGGAGTCTGCAAAAGACTTGAGACTGGGGCAGAGGTTCACCTTCCAGCAGGACAACGACCCTAAACATAAAGCCAGGGCAACAATGGAATAATTTAACCTTCCTAGCGTTCTGGACGAGCTGAGCTCGTCCAGAGATGCTAGAGGGCACCTTGCTGGGCCGATTTTGATATTTTTTTTTTCAAACACGCAGCTAGCACTTTGCTAGCTGCGTGTTTGCTCCAATCGCCGCCGCCGATGCGCTGCTACCCGTCGCGTAGTAGGCCCCTCCCCCCGAGACCCCATGCGCAGCCTGGCCAATCAGTGCCAGGCAGCGCTGAGGGGTGGATCGGGAATCCCTATGACCTCACAACGTCGATGACGTCATTTCGTTCGTCGCCAAGGCGACGGGGGAAGCCCTGCAGGAAATCCCGTTCAGAACGGGATTTCCTGAACGCCCTAATCACCAGCGGCGATCGGAAGGGTGGGTGGGTGGGTTTCGGCTGGGAGGGGGGTATCATGTAGCTAGCGCTAGGCTAGCTACATGATTAAAGAAAAAAATTAGGTTTAAAAAACCATGCACAGCCGTGCGGCTGCGCATAATCAGAACACCAGGGAGGTTAAAACAAAACATATCCATGTGTTAGAATGGTCCAGTCAAAGTCCAGATGTAAATCCAATCGAGAATCTGTGGCAAGATCTAAAAACTGTTGTTCACAAACGCTGTCCATCTAATCTGACTGAGCTGGAGCTGTTTTGCAAAGAAGAATGGGCAAGGATTTCACTTTCTAGATGTGCAAAGCTGGTAGCGACATACCCTAAAAGACTGGCAGCTGTAATTGCAGCAAAAGGTGGTTCTACAAAGTATTGACTCAGGAGGCTGAATAATTATGCACACCCCACTTTGCAGTTATTTATTTGTAAAAAATGTTTGGAATCATGTATGATTTTCGTTCCACTTCTCACGTGTACACCACTTTGTATTGGTCTTTCACGTGGAATTCCACTAACATTGATTCATGTTTGTGGCAGTAATGTGACAAAATGTTGAAAACTTCAAGGGGGCCGAATACTTTTGCAAGCTACTGTATGTCGCGCAACTTACTATACTGAAGATTTTAGCTGAATCCATGCCATCACAAATAGCACAGTGCCCATCTGCTAAATATTAGGGTGGGCTCCTTTGCAGATGTACTTCAGCAGGGTTCACACTTATTAAAATGCGCAAGGGAATGTGCATTTAAAGGAATGCGCGTTGCTAATGTAAGCAGCACGCGTAGCTAAAGAAGGCACGCTACGCTGCACGACCGTGCATAGCATGCCTCCCTGAATTTAGGTTACGCTGCAGTTATGGAGCTCACGCTGCTATAGCAGCACGACTTCATGAATCGTGATGTCGCGAACCTCCGATTTTCGGTTCGCGAACCCTGTTCGCGAACCCCCGTGGAAGGTTCGGTTCGCGGAAAAGTTCACGAACCTCAATAGACTTCAATGGGGAGGCAAACTGTGAAAAATAGAAAAAATTATGCTGGCCACAAAAGTGATGGAAAACATGTTTCAAGGGGTCTAACACCTGGAGGGGGGCATGGCGGAGTGGGATACACGCCAAAAGTCCTGGGGAAAAATCTGGATTTGAAGCAAAGCATCGTTTTAAGGGCACAAAATCACATTGAATGCTAAATTGCAGGCCTAAAGTGCTTTAAAACATCTTGGATGTGTATACATCAATCAGGGAGTGTAATTAGAGTACTGCTTCACACTGACACACCAAACTCACTGTGTAACGCACCGCAAACAGCTGTTTGCGTAGTGACGGCCGTGCTGGACTGGTGCGCACCATGGCGAGAGTGCAGGCCGTGGCAGTTTTCAAGCCCATATGGTTGCCGGGCTGAGGTAGCTCAATGACAGAACAGTGACTGTCCAGCTGATCAAATTTGGTCTGACCACAATGAAGCAACGACCTTATTATCTTTGGTGTGCCACCCCCACCCGAGACACTCATATAGCCGGCGGTCATTGCTTCATTGTGATTCGCAAGCCCCTTCACCGCAGCAAGGTAATGATCACGAAGGGGGATGGGCACATGTACATGCCTTTTGTTTTTTTGTTGCAGCCGCCCGCAGTGCAGCCAGAAAAATTAGGCAGGCATGTACACGCACCAGAAAAATTAGTATAGCAGCCGCTGCTAACAGAGGCCTTAAAAATTTAGGGATCCGCCTAGAGTCCTGGACCCTGTTGGTGGTGGCGGAGAAGGCAAGCGGCCTGCAGGCAGAGATGCTGTGTGTGGGGACTGACTTAATCTTCGATTGTGCAGTAGCCCTCGGGGATCCATGCCTCATTCATTTTGATAAAGGTCAGGTACTGAACACTGTCGTGACTTAGGCGACTTCTCTTCTCAGTGACAATGCCTCCAGCTGCACTGAAGGTCCTTTCTGACAGGACGCTTGTGGCAGGGCAAGAGAGAAGTTGGATGGCAAATTGGGACAGCTCTGGCCACAGGTCAAGCCTGCGCAACCAGTAGTTCAAGGGTTCATCGTCGCTGCTCGCAGTGTCTACATCCACACTCAAGGCCAGGTAGTCGGCTACCTTCCGGTCCAGGCGTTGGTGGAGGGTGGATCCGGAAGGGCTATGGCGAGGCGTTGGACTAAAGAATGTCCGCAAGTCCGACATCACCCTGAGATCGCTGGAGTGTCCTGTCCTTGCCTGCGTGGACTTGGAAGGAGGAGAATTACTGTCAGTGGTACCTTGATTGCGTTGTGCTGTCACATCACCCTTAAACGCATTGTAAAGCATCATTGCCAGCTTGTTCTGCAAGTGCTGCATCCTTTACGCCTTCTGTTGAGTTGGTAACAGGTCCGCCACTTTGTGCCTGTACCGAGGGTCTAGTAGCGTGGCCACCCAGTACAGGTCATTCCCCTTGAGTTTTTTGATACGGAGGTCCCTCAACAGGCTGGACAACATGAAAGAGGCCATCTGCACAAAGCTGGATGCAGACATACTCTCCATCTCCTCTTGCTCTTCCTCAGTGACGGCACGCAACTCCTCTTCCTCCCCCCAGCCACAAACAATACCATGGGAACGTGGAGCAGCAGAAGCCCCCTGTGACGGCTGCTGCAGTTGTTGTTCTTCCGCCGCCTCTTCCTTCTCCACAGAAACACCTTCCTCATCATCATCATCCGAGTCTGACTCCTCTCCTTCCCCACACGACTCCTCTTCTTCCTCCTCCTCCTCCTCCCCCCCTCAGGTGTTGAGGAAACATCTGGTTCGGATGAAAATTGCTCCCACGACTCCTCCTGCCGTAACTGTTCTCGTTCACGCTCCTCCACAGCTTTATCCACCACTCTATGCACGGCACGCTCCAGGAAGTAAGCGTAGGGGATCAAGTCGCTGATGGTGCCCTCAGCGCGACTCACCAGTTTGGTCACCTCCTCAAAGGGCTGCATGATCCTGCATGCATTTTGCATCAGTGTCTAGTTGTTGGGCCACAACATCCCCATCTTCCTAGATTGTGTCCTTCTACTGTAATTGTACAGGTACTGGGTGACGGCTTTCTCCTGGTCTAGCAGGCGAGAGCACATGAGCAGGGTGGAATTCCAGCGAGTCGGGCTATCACAAATGAGGCGTCTCACTGGCAAGTTGTTTCTCCGCTTAATGTCCGCAAAGCGTGCCATGGCCGTGTAAGACTGCCTGAAATGCCCACACAACTTCCTGGCCTGCTTCAGGACGTCCTCTAAACCTGGGTACTTGGACACAAATCTTTGCATGACCAGATTCAGCACATGTGCCATGCAGGGTACATGTCAGCTTTCCCAAATTCAACGCGAAAAATGAGATTGCTGCCGTTGTCACACACCACGTTGCCGATCTCCAGCTGGTGCGGGGTCAGCCATTGCTCCACCTGTTTGTTAAGAACAGGAAAGCTGCTCCAGTGAGACTCTACGCTTTGAGGCAAGACATGTCTAAGATGGCGTGACAATGTCGTACCTGGCATGCAGCATAGGCCCTGGGGTGCGGGGGCTGTGTAGCTGGAGTGGAGATCGCGGTACCAGCCGAGGAGGAGGAGGATGACGACAGCGAACATGATGTAGCAGGTGGAGAGGAGGTGGCAGGAGGCCTGCCTGCAAGTTGGTCCACTGCGCAGCCACGTACTCCCTGCTTGCTGCCATTGGTCACCAGGTTGACCCAATGGGCTGTGTACGTAATGTAGCGGCCCTGCCCGTGCTTGGCAGACCAGGCATCCGTGGTCAGGTGGACCCTTGACCCAACGCTCTTCGCAATAGATGACACCACTTGCCTCTCAACTGCACGGTACAGTTTGGGTATGGTCTTTTGTGAAAAATAATTTCGGCCTGGTATCTTCCACTGCGGTGTCCCAATGGCCACAAAATTACAGAAAGCCTCTGACTCCACCAGCTTGTATGGTAATAGCTGGCGAGCTAATAGTTCCGCCACGCCAGCTGTCAGACGCCGGGCAAGAGGGTGACTGGCAGATATTTGCTTCTTACGCTCAAATACTTCCTTCACGGACAGCTGGCTACTGCTGGCTGGCTACACCACCAAATAACTCCTGCGAAGTGTCAAATGCAGCGGATGTGGTGCTTAGGTCTGTATACTGGTAGGTGATCAGACGCACCAGCAGAATAAAATTAATATAAAATTGTTAAAAATTGCCGGGAGGGAAAGTGGTGGACTTCCCCTCAATAATTAGACACCAAGGTCTGTCATCAAATCAAACGAATACATTTATTCAACAAACACAGCAATCAATGTGCAGTGAATTTAGCACCTCTGGGGTCACAGAGGTGCTAAATTCACTGCACATTAATTGCTGTGTTTGTTGTCCCCGTTTTTTATTGCCTAAAGAAGTGGGTCTGTTCCCACGAAACGCGTTGCAGATTTTGGGGTACTATTGAATAAATGTATTCGTTTGATTTGATGACAGACCTTGGTGTCTAATTATTGAGGGGAAGTCCACCACTTTCCCTCCCGGCAATTTTTAACAATTTTATATTAGTTTTATTCTGCTGGCGCCTCTGATCACCTACCAGTATACTTGAGTCCACCCCAGGTGGAGGGGTGACCGTACCCCATTTTTTCTGATCTACAGAGAGCGACTTCTTAATCCTGAGTGAGGACAGGTCTAATCTCCTTACCTGCCTATACAGTGGTTGCCTGAGCGGTAACCCATGTTTGTGAGTATAATCATCTCACTTATTCATTTCCCTTCGTATCTCTGACATACTACACCATATTGGGCTCTCGATTTCTCTCTTTTCTACAAATATCACTGTGTGTGTCTCCTATATGATACATTTAACTGACATTTTTTATCGCAACAACCAACGATTTATACAGGAAAATCATGACAATTAACAAGGTTGGCCGAACTTTCGCATCCCACTATATATCTTGATATGTGCATAAATTGAAGTAGATCCATAGTCAAAAGATCCTACCTCACACACGAACAATCACTCCTATTCTGCCCTTGATTTATGTATATCTATACACAATTTTCTTCAAAAATGGCCTAAAATCTATCCCTATTTAACCCATGTAAACTATTTACATTGTGAATCCATGTGGTTTCTTTGTATAATAGCTCATTATCGTTATCTCCCCTTGGCCAGGATTGTGGTACCATATAGATTCCCTTCACAAGGGTTCTAAGTAGATAACAGTTATGGGGGTTTCTATAATGTGCCACTAAAGTGGTCTCAGGGTTCCCACTCACCATATTATTGAGTTGTTCAAGGATTCGGGCTTTCAGGTTTCTGTGTGTGTTTCCGTTCTGCAATACAAGCAACTTTTGCAGCCAATGGTGTGCCGCCTCTTCTTTGAATTTGGTTTGGTCCGTGACTGTGAAAGCAATCTGTCTGTTTCCATGATATTGTACTCAGTTATGGCTAAGTCTATCTGTTTTTCCTATATAGATGAGTCCGCAGGGGAACAGGACCATGTAGTCAAACATTTTCTGTATAACAAAAGATTGTGCATTCCTTACCTGAGCTATCTGCAAATCTGTAGGTCCTGTGCATCAGCAGAGACATCGTGCATCCCCCATATCTATACATACCCCTAACTCTAGTCCTATTTAACCATGTAACTGGGACAGGGGACTTTCGAAACCCACTTTTACCAAGGACATCTCCCAGGTTGGGGGCCCTTCTAGCTGTAATATGAGGTGTTGGATCTATGAGTTTTGCAATATCTGAGGATGGAGTCAAGATTGACCAATGGCGTTTCAGCATCTCAATTAGATTGTGCCAGTGTGTTCCGAAGGTAGTGATCTATATTAATGTTACATTTTTACCGCCTGGTGACTTCAGAGCTCTCTTGCTGTGAGGGTTTGGGCTAACTACATCCATCTTTTTTTTGCTTCAGCAGATCTATTTGATCACGATTCCATGCCTTCCTCAGAGCTGTGCACAGGATCCTATGGAAGTACCTATGCTCCCGAACGTCTTGTACATATCTCTGGCCTCAGCTCTGAATAATTTGTTAGTCTAGCACTTCCAATGTATTCGGATAAACTGTCCATATGGAATGCCTCTTAGGAGATGACGGGGGTGATGGCTGGTGGTGTGGAGGAGACTGTTGTCAGCAGTGGGTTTACAATATGATGATGTATCCACCTTATTGTGAATCAAACTTAATTTTAGATCTAAAAATGAAATATACTCATGACTGTAAGTATGTCAATCGGATGTTTCAGTCATTTCTATTTAGTATCTCAATAAATCTTCTTCATTTCTTTTCCACACAACCAGTAATTCCTCGTCTACACAGTATATTGAATCCAGAGCGCGGCCCCACCCCGATATTCCAGGCACTGATAGATATACTGTAGGTCTTTCCGAGTACCACAAGTGCAAACATGCATACATCGAGGTGCAGGTCACCCCCATGGATGTACCACACATCTATCTGAAATATTGGCCACTACATGTGAAACAATTGCTGCTCAAGATCAGGTGCATGGCCTGTGTCACAAACTCATTGTGACTGAGTGTATGCATAAGGGTAAAACTCAAGGGCTTAGTGCCCCACCTGGTGGGGGAATTGACATGTACAACTACTCAACATGGATTCACACCAAGAGGGACCCCGGCAGTACCTCAGAATCTAGAAACACCACAAAGACATCGCCAGTATCCACTCCACATTCTCACCTTTGTCACTAGGCTTAACTACTATTCTGCAAGCATTTTTTTTATTCGTCTAGTGCTGCAAATTCTGTATAAGTAAGATTGAAACTTGACACCAGCACAGACCAGTTGCACAGGCGCAGATCCTTCTTCACTGCCTCTAAAAATACAGATATATACTTATTTTGGGACATGGGGGGATGAAAATCTATTTCTTAGTCAAATTTGTAGGGTCAAGGTGGAATTCTTCGATAATACCCAGCCATGCAAGGTGACATCCTTTCTGTACTCATCTCAGACTGGTCACCCAGCAATTCTAATTCAACAATTGCATCTTGCTCCTGTACAGTGAGACTGGTGTAGACTTAATCACCTTGTTGGTCATCCTGCTTACCACACATAAATTTGAGCATTACCCTTCTGAGGTACAGATATATATTTTATACACCTTGAATGAGTCGCCTCTAGATGCTGTGGAGAATGATAGTCCCTTACTTAAAACCTGAATATCGATGTGTAGTAATTGAAAGCTATATAGATAAAGCACCACTCCCAGTCCACCTTAAAGAGTAACTGTCGGGCATAAAATAAAAAATCAATTCTTTATTTTTATCTGGTAAACAAGTAATAAGGATGCTAATCAGGCAATCCAAAAGTTAAAATCACTAACACTTTTCTTGTTAATAAATTATCATTCCCCAGTTTACATGACTCTTATTTGGTACACAGAAAATTTGGTACACAAAAGAGAAGTTGCAAGGCATGCTGGGTTGTCTTTTTTTGCTTCTCTACTTCTCCTCAGACTTAGCTAATGCAGCCTGATTGGATGAAACCTCTTTCCCTCCCGTTTTCCCCTCCCACACCTCTGTTCCTCTCGGATTGGCCAAAATTTCTTAAGGTGCATACACACATTAGACTATAGTCTTTGGAAACTGAAAGATCACAGACCAATCTTACCACCCTTCATGTAGTATGAGAGCCATACTCTACACAGTCTTTTCTATGGAGCTGAACTCCACATCAGAAAAAAATCTTTGCAAGATGCTGCACACACAGATGCTGTACAGACACAAAAGATCAGTTTCTGCAAAAGATCTGTTCCTGCCAAAAATCCATTCCTGCAAATTGCAATGATAGTCTATGAGATCTGCAGATCATCATCCACACATGATTTAACTGACATTCATCTGCAGATCAAGCAATCATCCGCAGATCTGAAAATCCATCCTGGTGGATCTGATCTGCAGATGAATGTCAGTACTACATGAAGGGTGGTAAGATTGGTCTGTGATCTTTCAGTTTCCAAAGACTATAGTCTGATGTGTGTATGAGCCTTTAGGCTGAAACAATGCACTTTCTATAGTGAAGGGCGGGCAAATTAGGCAGAGGAGACTAAGGGCGGATATTACATCACGACTGGCTTCAAAATAGCCACAGTAAATATGGAAACTGTCTAGAATAGGATTCTCTACTTTTCCTTTATAAAATTCACAGGAATCATGACGTGGACAGTGCAATACATATGTTATGAAGTAGAGCAAGTATTTATCTACTTATATATTTGGTTTTTTTTCCTGAGATAGTATGGCTGACAGCTCCTCTTTAAAGCAGATGTACCTATTCCATTGTGGTTTCCTGCTCTGGGTCACTCGCACATTGTCCTCCTCCTCTGAAATGCTTTTCATTACCAGGGGTATTTGGTTGGTTTTTTTGGAGGACCTGAGTTATGTTTATTCCTATATTTTTTTCTTGGGAGTTTTACCTTTTCCTTGACTTGGAATAAGCACATCTTTACCAAAAAAGGTAACCAAATTTGTGTTTGCTGTTGAACAAGCGAGATAGGGACTGCAGGTTGGTTCTCAACCTGAATCTGTTCTCAATTCAGAACACGGTGCTATCTCTGTCCCCTGTACCTTTGGATAGAGACACTGATTCATTTTCATAGGTTTATTCTTGCAATTGAACAATAGCACAAGTGACATCTGGTTTCTCAGCATAGAGTTGCTTATTCAGGTCTGGTTAAGTGCCAGTTACAGCAGTTGTGAGAGCTCTGAGAGCTTTCAGTTGCTTAGAAATTACCCTGGGTTCCTTTTTAACCTCTTGAACTATTGCATTCCTTGCAGTTGGAGTTCTCATCGATGTTCAAAAACTCTTCAAAGATGGTCTTTTCTATCATTGAGGACATCAGTGTTCCTCATAAACCTTCTTTTGTTTGAGCCAGGAAAAACATCCACAGATTTGTTGTATGTGTGAAAGGTTGGCTGGATCCCTGTCCTTTAAACAAAACAGGAATTCTGACTCGCACCTGATTTTCATCCTTTTGACTGAACATACCAGACTCTAATTTCACTGTGAGTTAAGGTGGCCACACACGATACAATAAAATGATCTGATTTTACGGCAATTCGATAAAAACGATCGTATCTCCCGAAAAAATTCCAAAGCTTTTTTTTCATTCAACTGAAAAATCCGATCAGATTTCCCGTTTTTTTCGATTTTTATCTATCCGGAATGCCAGATATTTTTCTTCAATCTTTCTAAAAATTGTATGGTGTGTGTTAGATTGTCAATTTATTAATATACACACCCAAGCAATTTTCTCAGTTTCCAATCATTTTTATCATAATTGGGGAAAAATTGAACAATCGTGTGTGGTACATTGGTCATATTTTTGAAATGTTACAATAAGTCAGAAAAATTGATTGCAATTCTTAAATTGAACAGATATTTAAAAAATGGTATGGTGTATGGCCACCTTTATTATGATAATCCTAGATAATCCTAAGTATTCACTTACTTTTACCTCATATGTGCTACTAAACTTAAAAAAAACCAACATTGATATATTAACCATTTGCGGACAATGTAACGCATTAAAACGTCATGCTCGCCGCTATTAATGGCAACATGACGTTTTAATGAGTTACATTGTAACTCTGCCGCTGAGTGCGAGCGGGCGCGCGCACGTCGGGTCCCGCGGCTTGGTGATTGGACCAGGGAATCACATGGTCCCTGGGCCAGTCAAGTGCCAGTAGCAAGGCAGATCATTGTTACAAGCCAGTAACAATGATCTGCCTTGTAGTGTCAGTAAGCAAACTTGCTTTCTCCCTCCCAGCTCATCTATCACCTCAGACTGCTGTCAATCAGCATTCAGAGGTGACAGGAGCTGTGAGGGAGAAAGAGACTGTGATTGTGGTAGGATTTTTACTTTTTTTTTTAAATAAAATTTTAACCCCATACTTTTTTATTAACCCCTAATCCTCCCCCTCCTTTGCCATTTACTGCTTTTCTGTTTTATTTTAGTACTTTTTAGTACTTCTTAGTACTTTTCTGTACTTTTTCATCCCTCTTCTACCCTTACTCTGATATTTCTATCTATACTTTTGTATTCTTTCTTTTTATCTTCATAAAAAAAAAAAAAATATTTCTGTTATTGATCAATCGCTCGGTTGATCGATCGATCTGTCTGTGTCTGTCTGTCTATCCCATCCATCCATCCCATCCATCCTATATCTATCTATCTATCTATCTATCTATCTATCTATCTATCTATCTATCTACTTTGCTTACTATGGCGAGGAGACTGTATTCTGTTGAGGAGGCAGCCGTCTTCCTTCAGCAGAGCAGCAGCAGTGGGGACGATTCAGGGAGCGAATGGCACCCAACGAGCAGCAGCTCTGAGTCAGATTCTGACAGTTCAGAGAGCGTTGGACAGCCATCTCGCCGCTTCAGGAGGGATGATGATTCCACTGTTCAGGGCCCTTCAGAATCCACCGCAGGAGGCTCGGTGGGTAGCACAGCTGCAGCTAGCAGCACAGGCCAGAGGGGAACCACTGTCCAGGACCCTTCAGATGCCACCACAGGGGGCTCAGTGGGTAGCACAGCTGCAGCTAGCAGCAGAGGCCGGAGGGGAGCCAGGCAAAGGCAGGTACGCCCACCGGTACCTGAGGACATAATTCGGGGCACCTGGTCACCCGCTAACCTTGTAGCACCCAACATCCCGCCTTTTACAGGGGCAAGCGAAATATTAGTGCCCACTGACAACTTTGGGCCTGCTGACTTCTTCCAGCTCTTTGTGGGTGATGATTTGCTGCAGCACATTGTGGAGCAGTAGCGTTCCTACAATAGGGCGCAGGGGGGCGTGGCGCACCGGGTGACAGACAGCCAGGGGGGGTGTCGCCACGACCCCCCATGCAGCCGCAGCAGGGGAAGAGCAGCGCTGGAAGGAGGGGTGACAGGGATAGCGGCGGGGAGGGGGGAAAGATCCCCCCCTCCCTCATCTGGGTCCCCTCCTTCCGCCTCTCTTCCCTTCCAAATGACAGCGGGGGCAGCGGACAACTTAGAGTAAGGGCGGGTGGGCAGACAGGCAGAGACTACTCACTTTACGTCTGGCTGCGTTCCAGCAGCTGGAACGCTGGGTCGCCATCACATGCCTCTTCTCCGCCTCCAATGCTGTGACACGCATTGGAGGCGGAGAAGAGGCACGTGACGGCGACGGAGCGCTCCAGCTGCTGGAACGCAGCCAGACGTAAAGTGAGTAGTCTCTGCACGCCCGCCCGCCCTTACTCTAAGTTGCCCGCTGCCCCCGCTGTCATTTGGAGGGGAAGAGAGGCGGAAGGAGGGGACCCAGGTGAGGGAGGGGGGGGATCTTTCCCCCCTCCCCGCCGCTATCCCTGTCACCCCTCCTTCCAGCGCTGCTTCCCCCCTCCTGGAGCAGCTATACTGGGGGCAACTAAACTAGCTATACTGGGGGCATCTATACTAGCTATACTGGGGGCAGCTATACTAGCTATACTGGGGGCAACTAAACTAGCTATTCTGGGGGCAGCTATACTGGGGGCAACTATACTGGGGGCATCTATACTGGGGGCAACTATACTAGCTATACTGGGGGCAACTAAACTAGCTATACTGGGGGCATCTATACTAGCTATACTGGGGGCATCTATACTAGCTATACTGGGGGCAACTAAACTAGCTATACTGGGAGCATCTATACTAGCTATACTGGGGGCAGCTATACTAGCTATACTGGGGCAACTATACCAGCTATACTGGGGGCAACTATACTAGCTATACTGGGGGCAGCTATACTGGGGACAACTATACTGGGGGCAACTATACTAGCTATACTGGGGCAACTATACTGGGGGCAACTAAACTAGCTATACTGGGGGCAACTAAACTAGCTATACTGGGGGCAACTATACTATCTATACTGGGGCAGCTCTGGGGGCAACTATACTATCTATACTGGGGGCAACTATACTAGCTATACTGGGGGCAACTATACTAGCTTCACTGGGGCAGCTATACTGGGGGCAACTGTACTAGCTATACTGGGGGCAACTATACTGGGGGCATCTATACTGGGGGCAACTATACTAGCTATACTGGGGGAAACTAAACTAGCTATACTGGGGGCAACTATACTGGGGGCATCTATACTAGCTATACTGGGGGCAACTAAACTAGCTATACTGGGAGCATCTATACTAGCTATACTGGGGGCAGCTATACTAGCTATACTGGGGCAACTATACCAGCTATACTGGGGGCAACTATACTAGCTATACTGGGGGCAGCTATACTGGGGGCAACTATACTAGCTATACTGGGGACAACTATACTGGGGGCAACTATACTAGCTATACTGGGGCAACTATACTGGGGGCAACTAAACTAGCTATACTGGGGGCAACTAAACTAGCTATACTGGGGGCAACTAAACTAGCTATACTGGGGGCAACTATACTATCTATACTGGGGCAGCTCTGGGGGCAACTATACTATCTATACTGGGGGCAACTATACTAGCTTCACTGGGGCAGCTATACTGGGGGCAACTGTACTAGCTATACTGGGGGCAACTATACTGGGGGCAACTATACTAGCTATACTGGGGGCAACTAAACTAGCTATACTGGGGGCATCTATACTAGCTATACTGGGGGCATCTATACTAGCTATACTGGGGGCAACTAAACTAGCTATACTGGGAGCATCTATACTAGCTATACTGGGGGCAGCTATACTAGCTATACTGGGGCAACTATACTGGGGGCAACTATACTAGCTATACTGGGGGCAACTATACTAGCTATACTGGGGGCAACTATACTAGCTATACTGGGGACAACTATACTGGGGGCAACTATACTAGCTATACTGGGGCAACTATACTGGGGGCAACTAAACTATCTATACTGGGGGCAACTATACTAGCTATACTGGGGGCAACTATACTAGCTTCACTGGGGCAGCTATACTGGGGGCAACTGTACTAGCTATACTGGGGGCAACTATACTGGGGGCATCTATACTGGGGGCAACTATACTAGCTATACTGGGGGAAACTAAACTAGCTATACTGGGGGCAACTATACTGGGGGCATCTATACTAGCTATACTGGGGGCAACTAAACTAGCTATACTGGGAGCATCTATACTGGCTATACTGGGAGCAGCTATACTAGCTATACTGGGGCAACTATACCAGCTATACTGGGGGCAACTATACTAGCTATACTGGGGGCAGCTATACTGGGGGCAACTATACTAGCTATACTGGGGACAGCTATACTGGGGGCAACTATACTAGCTATACTGGGGCAACTATACTGGGGGCAACTAAACTAGCTATACTGGGGGCAACTAAACTAGCTATACTGGAGGCAACTATACTATCTATACTGGGGCAGCTCTGGGGGCAACTATACTATCTATACTGGGGGCAACTATACTAGCTATACTGGGGGCAACTATACTAGCTATACTGGGGGCAACTAAACTAGCTATACTGGGGGCAACTATACTGGGGGCATCTATACTAGCTATACTGGGGGCAACTAAACTAGCTATACTGGGGCAACTATACCAGCTATACTGGGGGCAACTATACTAGCTATACTGGGGGCAGCTATACTGGGGGCAACTATACTAGCTATACTGGGGACAACTATACTGGGGGCAACTATACTAGCTATACTGGGGCAACTATACTGGGGGCAACTAAACTAGCTATACTGGGGGCAACTAAACTAGCTATACTGGGGGTAACTATACTATCTATACTGGGGCAGCTTTGGGGGCAACTATACTATCTAAACTGGGGGCAACTATACTAGCTATACTGGGGGCAACTATACTAGCTTCACTGGGGCAGCTATACTGGGGGCAACTGTACTAGCTATACTGGGGGCAACTATACTAGCTAATACTTTAAATTACAGTTAGCTCCGCCCTCATGCGGTCATGACCACGCCCATTTTTTTGCCGGTTGTGGCCACGCCCATTTTTTTAAGGGGGGGTGTCTTTTAATACCCAGCACCGGGTGCCAAATGCCCTAGGGACGCCACTGTTGTGGAGCAAACCAATTTGTTTGCGCAGCAGAACATTGCCCAGAAGCCCACATGTTATTTGGCTGAGAAATGGGAGCCCACCACCATACCTGAGCTAAAGGTGTTTCTGGCCCTAACACTACACATAGGCATACTCCAACAGCCAGAAATAAGACTGTACTGGTCTAAGGACTTTATGCACGCAACACCCGTTTCCAGCTTCAATGAGCAGGCAGCGCTATGAGGCTATTATGAAGTGCCGTCAATTCGGACAATGTCCCCAAAGATGATCCTGCCCATGACAAGCTTTTTAAGCTGAGGCCCATACTCACCCACCTCAGTATAAAATTTAGCGAGGTGTACACCCCAGAGACAGAGGTTGCAGTGGATGAATCCCTCCTACCCTTCCATGGCAGATTAGGGATAAAGCAATATATTCCAAGTAAGGCTGCCAAGTATGGGATAACATTTTATAACCTATGTGAGAGCAGCACTGGCTACACCTATTCTTTTTTTCTGTATGAGGGCAAAGATAGCCATTTGCAACCAGCTGGGTGCCCACCATACATGCCAACCAGTGGGAAAATTGTGGTGGAACTAGCCAACCCACTCCTCCACCAAGGCTATCATGTGTACGTGGATAACTTCTACACCAGCATTCCCCTTTTCAAATTTTTATATTCTGCAGAGACTGGTGCCTGTGGGACAGTGAGGCCAAACCGCAAAGGCCTCCCACCACAGGTGGTTAATAAAAAATTATCAAAAGGGGAAACACACAGTCTCAGAAGTGGTGAGCTCCTGGCTATAAAATTCAGGGACAAGAGAGACGTCATGGTCCTGACTTCAATTCACAATGAAGAAGTGGTTCCTGTCACAACCTCTAGAGAGCGGATCGAGAAGCCAATGGCATTGGTCGACTACACAAAAAATATGGGTGCGGTGGATCTTGTGGACCAAATGCTCTCCTACTACTTTAAAAAAAAAAAAAAAAAAAAAAAAGGAGGGCCTGGTGCAAAAAAGTTTTTTTTTTACCTCCTGCAGATGGCCATGCACAACGCATTTGTGCTTTATAAAAAGTAATGCCACGGTGACAGCTACCTCCCGTTTATGCGAAAAGCTTTGAGATCGCTGATCAATGAAAGCGTCAACCTTATGGAGGAATTCAATCCAATGCAACTGGATGGCGCAGTTCGCCTAAGGGGAAAATATTTTCCAGCCCTGATCCCCCCGAACCCAATTAAAGCGGAATATAACCCTGCTTTTCAACTTTGCTCTAAAACATTGTTTACAGCATATTATATGCAAAAAGCATTTTTTTTACTAGACCAGCATTGGAAGGGTTAAACACAAAGGTTTAAAGTTCCGTGGAGAGATATGCAGAAGTTCAGATTGTTACATTCTATTTAGTTAAATGTATCTATTGAGAAATGTTACACACTCTTTGGCTGTCCTCCAGCTCCTTCACAGTCAGAGAGAGTGAGTCACATTCAACACTTAGATACATTTATGTAAACAAAATGTATCTATGTCAGCTTTGGATGCGTCTGCAGAAATCTCCAGGAATTTTAAAGCTCTGTGTAACCCTTCCAATGCTGGTCTAGCAAAAAAAAAATGCTGGTTGCATATAATATACTGTAAATAATGTTTTAGAGCAAAGTTGAAATGCAGGGTTATATTCCGCTTTAAGGCGAAGCCACAGAAGCGATGCCGGGTGTGCACCAAGCACAAGAGGCGGGGTGACAGCAGATACCACTGCCCAAAGTGCCCCTCACAGCCGGTACTCTGCGTTGTCGGCTGCTTTGAGGCATACCATACCCTCAGCAGCTATTAGACTTTTTTTTTTTTTTCTTCATTACCCTAAATTTTCACTGGACTTTTTCTTCTCTACTTTTGTTTGCCACTTACTGTCCCTCAAAGGAGCTCACAATTATCACTGGTTAACATTACCACCTTTTTTTTTGGGGGGGGGGGAGGAAACCCAGAAGCTTAGAGGAAACCCAAGACTCCTACAACCTGCAAATAGTTTTTTCCCATTTGGACT
The DNA here is from genome assembly GCF_040937935.1 of Hyperolius riggenbachi. Taxonomy (NCBI): domain Eukaryota; kingdom Metazoa; phylum Chordata; class Amphibia; order Anura; family Hyperoliidae; genus Hyperolius; species Hyperolius riggenbachi. Next base: position 364,259,943 of record NC_090647.1, on the reverse strand, counting down.
TGCTGTTGCAAGGCGAGAGTGTTCGTCACAAGACTTTACTCTGCAGACTTCCCCCCCCATCTTCTGACCACTGGCTTGCCTTGGCGTATGACCTCTGGCTTTTCTCCATCCTGCTAGACCTGCAATGGTGAGTTCCAATGTATTTGTCATTAGTGTTATGGATAGTGATTTAGGCCTCACTTAAATTATTCTATTTGCAACTGAGTAGGCCTGAGTCTCTAGTTTTCAGAATGGTAACATTTGTGTCTTTTATTAAATGGTCTTAAGGTGGCCACTAACAGTCCAATTTCTAGCGAAAAATCGTTCGAGCGATCAGAAATTCTGATCGGATGAAAAATCGTTCACTACACCATCAACTAACCAATCTTTACTTCCTATCTATCACGGCCACCAAGAAAATCCAAATTTTCGTTCGACGAAAATTCATTCAGGCGACATTTTTTTTCACTCGTTCATAATCGATTGTGTCCACCAATGGAGATTATTTACAACCAACGCGATCAGAATTTCTGATCGCTCGAACAATTTTTTGCTAGAAATTGGACCGTTAGTGGCCAGCTTTACACTCCTGGGGCTTTGAGAAGAAAAAATTACATTGTTGCATTTGGTAAAAAAGGGCCTTGAAAAATACATTGGCGTTGCTCATGATTAACAGTGTATTATGTGGCCAAAACACTATCTGATGATGTGTATAGGGTATCATTTTAACCGTGACAAGCAATAGAAGAGAATTTGGGGTGTTTGAGAGATTATACATATGTCATTTGAATTGTTTTTTTGTGCCAAAGTAAAAAAAACTGTAAAAAAAACAACATTTTCTAAGTTACGGTGCAATTTCAGCAAAACCGCAAAAGTGCAAATGTTACAAAATATGTATATTTGGGTAGGTCTGGTTCTCTAGTTTTCAGAATGGTATCATTTATGACCTATATCCAATGTTCTGAGACACCAGGGGTTTTGCTAGGAAAGTATGACTGTGTTGTTTCTGGTGCAAAAAATGGCCTTGAAAAATACATTGGCACTGCTCATGATTAACAATGTGGCCAAAACACTAGCTGATGATGTGTATAGGGTATCATTTTAACCGTGACAAGGAAGAGAAGAGAATTTGGGGTGTTTGAGAGATTATGCATATGTCATTTGAATTGTTTTTTCATGCCAAAGTAAAGAAAACTGTAAAAAAAAATACCATTTTCAAAGTTACGGTGCAATTTCATCAAAACCGCAAAAGTGAAAATGTTACAAAATATGTATATTTAAGTAGGTCTGGTTCTCTAGTTTTCAGAATGGTATCATTTATGACCTGTATCCAATGCTCTTAAACTCCAGGGGTTTTGCTAGGAAAGAATGACTGTATTGTTTCTGGTGCAAAAAATGGCCTTGAAAAATACATTTGCGCTGCTCATGATTAACAGTGTATTATGTGGCCAAAACACTATCTGATGATGTGTACAGGGTATCATTTTAACAAGCAAGAGAAGATAATTTGGGGTCTTTGAGAGATTATGCATGTGTCATCTGATTTTTGTTTTTTGGCAGACTGAATGAGAAGCAATAAAACTGTTATTTCCATATACTCTGTACCAAAATAAAACACTTGTAAAAAACACCAAAAGTGACAGAATTGAAAACCGAATGCATAACTAGTTACCTTAGGGACTCAGCTTTTAAAATACGTATGCTATGAGGGTGAACTACTGTTATATTTGCAAATAAGGGCTTGAATTCATTGGTAGTATGCAGGGGCGCCGCGAGGCATAAAGCGAACCAAGCGGTCGCTTGGGGCCTCACAATCTTAGGGGCCTCGGCGGCTCCGTGACGTCACTTTTTCCCCGCAGCCCCGCCGGGCTGGCAGAGCAGAGCTACAGGAAGATGGCCGCCGCCGAAGCCCTGCTCTGGAGACTATGTCTCCAGTACAGGGCTTCGGGTGGCCATCTTCCCGACCCGTAGCCCTGCATGAATCAGCGTGGGAGATTGGAGGAGGAAGCCAGGGAGGGAGCTCCATGGGAACTGCGCGCCTGAGAAGCCGGCCGGGAGAGGAGACCAGGGAGAGAAGACTTCTGCCAGTGCCAGCCTGCCAGGTGAGTAAATTCTTTTCTTTTTGCAGCCGCAGCCCTAATTGCGAATTTGCGATTGATTTCTGCTGAACTGTGCCCTAATTGCATTTGATATCTGCTGAAAATGTGGCCCTAATTGCGATTGATTTCTGCTGAACTGTGCCCTAATTGCGTTTGATATCTGCTGAAAATGTGGCCCTAATTGCGATTGATTTCTGCTGAACTGTGCCCTAATTGCGTTTGATATCTGCTGAAAATGTGGCCCTAATTGCGATTGATTTCTGCTGAACTGTGCCCTAAATGCGTTTGATATCTGCTGAAAATGTGGCCCTAATTGCGATTGATTTCTGCTGAACTGTGCCCTAAATGCGTTTGATATCTGCTGAAAATGTGGCCCTAATTGCGATTGATTTCTGCTGAACTGTGCCCTAAATGCGTTTGATATCTGCTGAAAATGTGGCCCAAATTGCGATTGATTTCTGCTGAACTGTGCCCTAAATGCGTTTGATATCTGCTGAAAATGTGGCCCTAATTGCGATTGATTTCTGCTGAACTGTGCCCTAATTGCGTTTGATATCTGCTGAAAATGTGGCCCTAATTGCGATTGATTTCTGCTGAACTGTGCCCTAAATGCGTTTGATATCTGCTGAAAATGTGGCCCTAATTGCGATTGATTTCTGCTGAACTGTGCCCTAAATGCGTTTGATATCTGCTGAAAATGTGGCCCTAATTGCGTTTGATTTCTGCTGAACTCTGCCCTAATTGCGTTTGATTTCTGCTGAAAATGTGCCCTAATTGCGTTTGATTTCGGCTGAAAATGTGCCCTAATTGCGTTTGATTTCTGCTGAAAATGTGCCCTAATTGCGTTTGATTTCTGCTGAAATGTGGCCCAAATTGCGTTTTTATTTTCTGGTGTCTGGGGTAACTGTTGCTGCATTTATTATTTAATGGTCATAGTTGGCTATATTTGCTGTGCTACGGTTAAGCTTCGCCCATACAATGTCATGGCCGCGCCAATCTTTCGGCGCGCTACGCGCGCCTCAATCACCCCAACATCCATTTTTTCCCCGCAAACAGCCCCGCCCCAATCCGCCCTCCTGCTCCACCCACATGTCATGGCCACGCCCACTTATGCGGGATAGCCACACCCATTTTTCGCCGCAGGATAGGGCCTCTTGCTACAGTCCGCTTGGGGCCACAAAAACCTTAGCTGCACCCCTGGTAGTATGCAATGACAAAACATAGGAAAATACACCTTTATTTCCAAATAATATATTGTCACCATACTTTGCACTAGGGACATAATTTATATATTGTGATAACCAGGACAAATAGGCAGATAAAATGTGTGTGTTTTATGCACATTAGCAGTGTCTATTTTAAAACTATAGGGGATGAAATTGGAGAAATCGTGTATTTTTTCATTTTTTTCCTTGTTTTTCCCTTTAAAATACATAAAAAGAAAAGGTATTACTGAAAATAAATATCGCCTCCAAAAAGCCTATTTAGCGGCAATAAAAACAAGGTATTGATCAATTTGCTGTGATACGTAGTAAAAAAGTTATTGGTGAATGAAAGGGAGGAGCGCTGAAAGGTGAAAATTGCTCTGGTCCGTTAGGGTAAAAACCCTTAGGGGTGAACTGGTTAATCTATCACGTGATGATATATATATATATATATATATATATATATATATATATATATATATATATATATATACATACATATACACACATACATACATATACACACACACAAACACACAAATCACATTCTGTGTTAATAAAAGTACATTATATCTAGGAATGCTATGTGTCTAAAAATCCCAGACTGACCAGAAGATTAAAACAATTATCCAGCTGGTTTTACCTACATAGGAACATCCATAAGGTACCTAATCAAGCTAATCACAGTTCAAAGCAGTTTTAGGGCTCTTTTCCACTATGAAATGCGATTGCGATCGCGATTGCGATCGCAATCGAGTTTCAATTTCCACCATGCGATTGCGATCGAGCTACTATACTCATTATAGTCCAGCTCAATCGCATACAAAACGCGGCAGGACAACGATTGCGCTTTGACCAAAATCGCATCGCAATCGGATCGCACTAATGGAAATTGCTGCTGCAGTTTCCATTAGTTTAATGTACTTTGCGATTTGCGATCAGAAGCAAATCGCAAATCGCAGGATAGTGGAAAAAGGCCCTTACAGAGTTTCAAGTCCTCATGGGAAACTCAAACATGTCAATGGCAGTACACCCTAGGCATGGTACTACTCAATTCTGCTATCTGAGCAGCCTCATATTGCTCACATTTGTGAGCTTTGCCTTCCTGACTTTTTCTAGCCTAAGTGTTATCCTCTCTTAAGCAACATTAGAGTATACATGTGTAAAATTAGGAAATTGTATCAGCTAGGGCAGAAAGAAGTCTACTGGAGGCTAAGAAGTGCACTCATCCTAAAACGGAGCATTTAGGGAAGTCTACAGCAAATATCATTAGGAGATGAGAAACTTGGTATGTGAGCTATTGGTAGAGCGTTGTTGATGAAGAAGCAGTGTCTTAATGATTACTTTTATTGGAAGACATGGCAGAAACAAGCCTCATCATAGGAGTTATACCGTAAACACCTTTGATGAATTACCTGGAATGCTAATTAATATAAATGGACAAGCTTTATAAAGCATCTTATAAAAAATGTACTTAAATTCAGCATTTAAGGAAATGATTCTTTATGCAAAACAATAGATTTATCTAAGCTGCCTGAGGCAGGGTTTAACAGTTAATATGATTATGCAAAATCCCAATGAAAAATTGCCTTTAAGAATGTCCTTGCAGCAATAAAGACTATTTATAGAAGCATAAATATAGAAAAAGCACACTAATCTAACATTTCAGAGTAATAAACGTAAAGCAACTAGAGAATATGAAAAAGACAGTTGTATTGAAATGACTAAGAAGTCTACAATTCTTGATCACTCCTAAAAATATTATTTACCGAGCTGTCATTGCAGCTCCAGTCAGCTTCACCACTTTTTAAATAAGACCAACAGAGTGAATGTGAAATTTAAAAGCATGTTTTGTTCCAAACATGCATGATCATTTGCCTATGATAAAACCAACATCAACAATATAGTAGCACTACAATTCTCTTATTAATACTTACAATAATAAATAAAAAAATGTTAAACTGGTGATTGTATACCCTCTTTCAAGGTGCAACACTAGCTAACAGCACAGCAGTTCAAAAGAAGCCACACACTCATCACACTCTTCATACATGGAGTATAAGTTGCTGATTGTACGAGTCCACCAGACCTTATAAATTGTCAAACAACCATGATACACCACGAGTGGTCCAGGTTAGATATTTATGCTAGCTAGATGGTGGGTTCTTTGAAAGAAGGGATTCATCCATGTAGATGCTGCTGCTGTTTATAATCTTTGCTATTTAAAACAAGAAGGCCTAGTGGTACATGCATGGATATGTAACAAAGGACCATTTGCAGCATCTATTTGGTTGGTGGATCCATACAAACAACAACTCAAAGAGCAACTGTACTAAAAATATCAATTAAATTGCCTATTTATTATAATATTTATTTGTAGATTATTTAGTCAGTGTTTGCCAATTGTAAAATACTTCCTTTTCCTGATTTACAATCTGAAATTTAGCACTGGTGATTAAATCTTTAGTTCTGCCAGGTGATCTATGTGGAATGTTCATAACAGAGTCCTATGCGCAACATTGCAGAAACTGACCCTAATTATCCATTTGCTGCTACGTATGCTACTAGGCCAGAATCAGTACTGGATGTCTGTTACTTTTACCGACCCTGGAGTACAGCATGCCTTGCAATGACTACTGGACATTAATCCTGAAATGTACCTACAGTTCATCAGAGAGAGCAGAGTTCTCCAAGGTCTGTCTGTCCGTTAAAAAGGAATTCCAGTGAAAATAATGTTATAAAAAAAAGTGCTTAATTTTCACAATAATTACGTATAAATGATTTAGTCAGTGTTTGCCCATTGTTAAAGCTTTCCTCTCCCTGATTTACATTCTGACATTTATCACATGGTGACAATTTTACTGCTGGCAGGTGATGTCACTGGAAGGAAATGCTGCTTGCTTCTTTGATAGCCATTTTCCACAATGCAACAAGGTTCACAGACAGGAAACTGCCAAGACCATGGTCCTCACGGTTTCCTGTGGGAGGGGTTTCACCACAATATCAGCCATACAGAGCCCCCTGATAATCTGTTTGTGAAAAGGAATAGATGTCTCATGAGAAAGGGGGCGTCAGCTACTGATTGAGATAAAGTTTAATTCTTGGTTACGGTTTCACTTTAACAACTGCAAATGGACCAGTTGCAAATGTCATGCTGAAGTCCATTGTGGACCACTCCTGAGCCAAGGGTGGCATCTTTACGTGTAAGTCCTAAAGTGAAATTTACAGCCATGGAAAAGAACATAGATGTTAAAGCAAACTTTCTTTTTTCAAAATGTACATCCTCATAAGGATAAAAAACATTTATAGGATAAGAGGCAAGCAAAAGTACTTTTAGAAAACACTGGTGCTAGTCTATTTTAGGGGACCCAATGGAAATCCCCATAGACAAACAGCTGCTTTCTCGGCTCGCATAACTTTACTAAACCGTTGAGGTTGGTGATGTGGATAATGACTCCTACTGGGTCAACGATTTCTTACAAATGGAAACGGATGTTTGTCTATGGGGATTCCGTAGGGTCCCCTAAAGTACACAAGTGCCAATACTTTTCTGTTAGGACATAGTAATGGATTTTTTAGCTAAACAAAGAGCGATTTGCAAAAGAATTTCAGGGAAGGCTGTTTTGGACCCTGCATTCCCTGAATGAATGCAGAAAGTGTATGAGTTAAGCACTGCAGTGCAATTGTACCTTTATTCCGTGTGGGACATCAGTACAGCAATACACATTCAAATTGCATGACTGCATATAGCAGAAAAGGTTATGTGAAGTGCAGGGCGGTGTTTCTTCCAAGGCTAATCCAGGTGGATTATTTTTGGAGGAAGCACCGCCGTGCAAAACAGCCGTCAGACTGCCCGTTTTCTCCCTGCACCCACTGACATCCACCTCACCTAACTGTAGGACCTTTTCTGCTATATGCAGTCTGCCCGTTAGGCTGCCCGTTTGCTCCCTGCACCCACTGCCATCCACCGCACTTAACTGTAGGACCTTTTCTGCTATATGCAGTGATGCAATTGTAATGTAAGTTGCTGTACTGAAGTCCCACACTGAATAAACGTACAAATGCACTGCAGTGCCGGACTCATACACTCTTTCTGCATTTATGGACTACACATTTCATATCCTGAGCATGCAGAGCTTTCATGGGTGAGAAGTGTCGCCCTATCTCATCTGTCAGATGACGCATACACCCCAAGTGTGTTAACCTACCCAGCAGCATCACAGCGTTGGCTATCTCTTCTTTATCCCGTACTCCCTGAATGAAATCAAGTTCCAAAATTCTGCAGGCACAACGACTGTGATTTCAGCAAATCACAATTGCATCTGTGGAATCACTGCCATAAACTTGCATTAGCCTGGCATTTTCGGAGTTGCCAGCAATACCTGGAAAGCAGAGATCGCGGCCGACACCACTCTTGTGGCCCCAGGTCTAAATGCACTTACATGAGTCTGTGAGGCAGGGAACACACTTGTCTTTCAGTTTTCTGTGCGTGTTTTCCTGCATACCTTTTCTGCACACCAAGTGTGTCTCTATGCAGGAAAACGCACGCGTTTTTCCATAGCAGCTGATGTAATAGATACAAAAAACTGACAAAATGTGCAGAGTCATGATGCAGAATGTCAGTTTTTTTCTTTTAAGTACACACTTAAAATATTAAGTGTGTACTAGCCCATTGATTAACAGGAGTTCTCAGTTTTTCTGTGCAGAAAATACGTACGAAAACAGTCAAGTGTGTTCCCTGCCTCAAACAAAACAGGTCTGCCACAAGTAACACCTTACGTATGTTTCATTAATGTATAAGACTGGAGCAATTAACCAATACGGATTGTTTCCTCAGTGTTCAGTGAAAAGTTGTCCTTTTTTTTGCAACATTGATGATTTTTTTCACATACAAAAATACGTTTGATATGGTACTGATTTGTTCTTTGTACCTCGGCCTCTTTCCTGTATTTGTTCCAGGCACCCTGTTGCTCTTTGTAGATACGATCTGACAATGAACTGTTCCTAAGAGTAGCATTAGGCACATCGGTCCAGCTTGCTCACTGACACTTGCTGTTGGAACCAAGCAATGCAGCAGAATTGCAGCCACTATAAAATAAGAAGAAATAAAGCCACTGATTAAGTAGATATGGTGTTTCAGTTATACATATTAATACACGTCTACAGAATCTGGCAGCAAAAAAAATAAGAAGTAATTATATCACAGCCTACAAGCGGCAGCAAAAGCCAAGAGTGTGGGATGTGCATTAGCACTGAAAAAGGGGAAAAAAAAAGAATAAGCACATAACAGCAGAAGTATCAAAGTCACTATAATTATGTGCAGAAAAACAGTAAGGGGGAACTCTAGGCAATACAGTGATTCGGTAAGATATATAAAAAAGAACTTTACATCTTCATTTAATTTGTGTTTTTTTAAATCTCCATCATTAAAGGGAAGGTTCAAGCAAAATAAAAAAATGAGTTTCACTTACCTGGGGCTTCTACCAGCCCCATGCAGCCATCCTGTGCCCTCGTAGTCACTCACTGCTCCTCCAGTCCTCCGATGGCAGCTTGCCGACCTCGGAGGTCGGCGGACCGCATTGCGTACATTTTTTACGCATTCCCGCCAGTGCAGGAACATTAACACATACATTTTTACGCGTTACTGATTCAATGCGTACATTTTTACGCATTGGACCAGTAATGCGTAAAAATGTATGTGTTACTGTTCCTGCACTAGCGGGAATGCATAAAAATGTACGCAATGCGTCCCGCCGACCTCCGAGGTCGGCAAGCTGCCAGCGGGGGACTGGAGCAGCAGTGAGTGACTACGAGGGCACAGGATGGCTGCATGGGGCTGGTAGAAGCCCCAGGTAAGTGAAACTCATTTTTTTTATTTTGCTTGGACATTCCCTTTAATATGGTTGGTCAGTGGCTCCACAGAGACCTGCTATCAATTATGAGCTGTTACACTAGTTTTAAAACAAAAGAGCTAAGTTACTAGCTTGCATTGTCAAAAAGCTTATTAGTACATATCACAAATGTATGTGGTATGGTTTATGGATGGAGCCTTCCCATGGCAGTAAGAGAATGCTTTATGAGCCCCAGATGAGTTGCCAAGGCGAGGAGACCAGTTACTGATTGCAGTTTACTGTTGAAGCTGGAGACTGGAGTCCAGAGTGCTAATACTCTGTTTATAAACCTTTGTACTTGATAATGCACTAATCATGGAGGAGTACTCCATCTGAAATGGAGTCCTTTAAAGCGAAATGGAATGGTGTTTTATAGATAAGCTCTGACTACTCTTATTCATTTATCATTTTATAGTGTACTAGCTGAAGACCTGACATTGCCCTGGTATGTAATTGGTTGTTGTTGGGTCCGACTACTTTTTCTAACCTTAGCACCCAGTAACTCAATTAACAAGTTTATGATTTTTGGGGGTCCTTGGCATAAATAATGTGAGAATGGAAGCAGTGTAAATTTTCCCATTGAACTCAACCAAATTAATTGGCTGTTTGTGGCTCTGACCCTTTATCTGAATTTGTACTGCAGTCACCCAATGACCGATTGTAGTAGGTTTGAGGCCTCTGCCATTAATTGTGTAAGAATGGTGGTAATTTAAACATCCCCCTTGAAAATCAATAGGTGAATTTTGAATGGCTGTTAAAAGGCTCCACCTATTTTCCTGAATATAAATTCCAGTCAGTCAGTGAGCAACTGAGCCAGATTTGAGAACCCTGCCTTTAACAGTCTAAGAATGGCTGCAGTTTACATTTTACCATTTGGTTGTTGTTGGCTCTGCCCACTTTTCATAACTTTGACACAGTCACTCAATGACCTTGTTTGTGAGCTTTAGGGTCCTTGGCATCAATAATGCAAGAATGGAAGCAGTTTATCCCTGAAATGATTGGCTGTTTTTAGCTCCGCCCCTTTTATGAGTTTGAACATCCAATGACCAATTGTACCAGGTTTAAGGCCTCTGCCATTAACAGTGGAAGAATAGCAGCAATTTAAATATTCTCCTTGAAATCCACCCACTTTCCTGAATATTGCAATTGTGTTGTAGAGGTGGCACACCTTATCCAAAGTGTGGGTGCTGTAACCTGTAACTATGATCTGTTAGTGGCAGGGTTCTTAAATTTAGCAAAAGTATTCGGCTCCCTTGACGTTTTCCACATTTTTGTCACATTACTGACACAAACATGAATCAATTTTATTGGAATTCCATGTGAAAGACCAATACAAAGTAGTGTACACGTGAGAAGTGGAACGAAAATCATACATGACTCCAAACATTTTTTACAAATCAATAACTGCAAAGTGGGGTGTGCATAATTATTCAGCCCCCTTTGGTCTGAGTGCAGTCAGTTGCTCATAGCCTGATGAGTGCTAATGACCAAATAGAGTGCACCTGTGTGTAATCTAATGTCAGTACAAATACAGCTGCTCTGTGACGGCCTCAGAGGTTGTCTAAGAAAATATTGGGAGCAACAACACCATGAAGTCCAAAAAACACACCAGACAGGTCAGGAATAAAGTTATTGAGAAATTTAAAGCAGGTTTAAGCTACAAAAAGATTTCTAAAGCCTTGAACATCCCACGGAGCACTGTTCAAGCGATCATTCAGAAATGGAAGGAGTATGGCACAACTGTAAACCTATCAAGACAAGGCCGTGTACCTAAACTCACAGGCCGAACAAGGTGAGCGCAGATCAGAAATGCAGTCAAAAGGCCCATGGTGACTCTGGACAAGCTGCAGAGATCTACAGCTCAGGTGGGGGAATCTGTCCATAGGACAACTATTAGTCGTGCACTGCACAAAGTTGGCTCTTATGGAATAGTGACAAGAAGAAAGCCATTGTTAACAGAAAAGCATAAGAAGTCCCGTTTGCAGTTTGCCACATGCCATGTGGGGGACACAGCAAACATGTGGAAGAAGGTGCTCGGTCGGATGAGACCAAAATTGAAATTTTTGGCCAAAATGCAAAATGCTATGTGTGGCAGAAAACTAACACTGCACATCAATCAGAACACACCATCCCCACTGTCAAATATGGTGGTGGCAGCATCATGCTCTGGGGTTGCTTCTCTTCAGCAGGGACAGGGAAGATGGTCAAAGTTGATGGGAAGATGGTTGGAGCCAAATACAGGGCAAACTTGGAAGAAAACCTCTTGGAGTCTGCAAAAGACTTGAGACTGGGGCGGAGGTTCACCTTCCAGCAGGACAACGACCCTAAACATAAAGCCAGAGAAACAATGGAATGGTTTAAAACAAAACATATCCATGTGTTAGAATGGCCCAGCCAAAGTCCAGATCTAAATCCAATCGAGAATCTGTGGCAAGATCTGAAAACTGCTGTTCAGAAATGCTGTTCATCTAATCTGACTGAGCTGGAGCTGTTTTGCAAAGAAGAATGGGCAAGGAATTCAGTCTCTAGATGTGCAAAGCTGGTAGCGACATACCCTAAAAGACTGGCAGCTGTAATTGCAGCAAAAGGTGGTTCTACAAAGTATTGACTCAGGGGGCTGAATAATTACGCACACCCAACTTTGCAGTTATTTATTTGTAAAAAATGTTTGAAATAACTTCTCACGTGTACACCACTTTGTATTGGTCTTTCACGTGGCATTCCAATAAAATTGATTCATGTTTGTGGCGGTAATGTGACAAAATGTGGAAAACTTCAAGGGGGCCGAATACTTTTGCAAGCCACTGTATTTAACTCAACCTATCCACTTCCCAATGCATATTTAAATATATGGATCTTAGCTTATCCATAGGTTTAAAGGGAACCAGAGATGAACGTTATACACACAAAATATATATACCAATAGCTTTTCATGAGGAAATAATTTTACCACTATTTTCGCCGCTCTGGTGTGCCTTAGTACATTTTTACATTTTTCCCCCGGGATAAATCAAAGATGGCCGCCGGCTCATACCCTTCTTCTTCCGGGTCATGAGCAGCTCTAAATGTTAATCTCTAAGCTTGTTGCGCTTCTGTGCTCCTCAGCGCACAAGCCTAGTGTGGAGGACGCAGGCGCAGTGTTGGGAGACCTAATGCGCATGTGCGGCCACGCTGAGGAGCGCTGGGGAAGTCATCCTCCCACTGCGGACTAGCCCGACCTGGATTTCCCCCGACCTGGGCTGGAAGGAGAGTCGGCAGACTCAGCAGCGGCGGCAGCACGGAGGAATCAGCAGGCATTACTAGGCAGCAGCAACCACTCCATTTTATCATCAAAGCCCTCCGTGATGCTGTGTATACAAAGCAGGAAGGCAGAGCCAGGAGGGGGAGGGCTTGAAATGACTTCACAGCAGACAGACTCAGCTAATCTGATACGAGGTAAAACTTATGCTGAATACACACCATGCGTTTCCGCGTCGAATGCGTCCGTCGATACGCGCCGATTTGATTATTTCCGAGCATTTCCGAACGCATTTAGATGATTTTTAGGTCGATTGCCATGTAAAGTATGGCAAATCGACCTAACGATCCATCGAAGCTTGAATCGGACATGTCGGAAATAAACGAATCGATGCATATCGACAGACGCATCGAACGCGGAAACGCATGGTGTGTATCCAGCATTAGACTGAAGGCTCAGTCGGGGATTCTTATCACAGCTGATAACAGACTAATTGGACAGAGAGAAATGAAACTAAAAGCAGGGTAGGTGTTTACTGTCATATTCCCACTGATATTTAGGATAAAATACATGAGGATGCTTCATCTCTGGTTCTCTTTAAATCATCAAAGTAACTTTAGGTCAAAGAAAGATAGTTTTAAATATAAGCGCAATATCAAATCCTAACAACAGAATACCCAAGCAGAGCAGGGTGACCCAGAATTAATCCCTGCCATGCACTGATGAGGACCAAAAGTCTGAAACAGGCTGTCTGCATATTGGGTGGATGTGGCACTGTAAAATGTATATGCTATAGGCTTGCCATACACCAGCGGTTCAGGATGTAAGCCTGGCTTGAGGGGCATAAAGAGATAATTTGCATATTCAATAGTGGTGCATTGTGGGAAAGCTGAATTACTGCAAATACCCTCTGTTTTGAAAAGGCACATTACACAAATCCTAACAACTAAGCTTTAGCTAATATAGCATAATCTCTGTAAAGATTTCCAATTTGTTTCAAACATAAAAGCCAAGAGCTAGTTTAAAAAAAAAAAAAAAAAAACATTTATATGGCGATAAAAGAGTTAAGCTGGCCATACACTGGCCCGATTTGCCGCCGTTCGACAGCAGATGCAATCACTGGGATCGAATCTGCTGCCAATCACGCTAAACGCACCCGCCGATCCGATTTCCTCCTGAAATCGGATCGGTCCGTCGATCGCGCCGTGCGGGAAATTACCGTCGATCGCCCGCCGGTAGGGAGCGCGTCGCTAGCGGCGGCCGATCCGATACAGGTATACATTACCTGACGATGGCTCCCGGGCATCTTCTCCGCGCTGCACCGCTCTCTTCCTGCTCCATCCCAGCGTACATTAACTTCCTGTGTCACTCCAGTGACCAGGAAGTTCAAATAGAGGGCGCTCTATTTGAACTTCCTGGTCACGGAGTGACACAGTGTACGCTAGGATGCGGTGCAGCGCGGAGAAGAGGACCCGGAGCCAGCTTCAGGTAATGTATACGGGGGAGGGGGACAGGCGGCAGGAGCAGCTCAACAGATTGTGATCAGTTTCAGGCTGAAATCGATTCACAATCTGTTTGCAGTAAAGGCAGCCATACGATCCCTCTCTGATCAGATTCGATCAGATAGGGATCTGTCAGTTGGTCGATCTAATGGCAAATCGACCAGTGTATGGCTTCCTTAAGCAAGCTAAAACAAACAAAACAGTGATGTCAGAGAGCCGCCGAGACCCAGGGGCTTGCGCCTCAGCGCGGGTCTCGGTGTTCCGGATTTCTTACATATGCAATGATTGTATTGTTTGTAAATTTTTGCACAATGATTTTAGATTAAAGAGGAACTCTAGTGAAAATAAGGTAATGAACAAAAGTGCTTAATTTTTTTACAATAATTACGTATAAGTGATTTAGTCAGTGTAAAAGTGATTTAGCCCATTGTAAAAGCTTTCCTCTCCCTGATTTACATTCTGACATTTATCATATAGGTGACATTTTTACTGCTGGCAGATGATGTCTGTGGAAGTTTTTTGGGCAATTGGAAACAGCTGTTATTTCCCACAATGCAACAAGGCTCCCACAGTGTGATGTCAGCACCATGGTCCTGAAATCACACTGTGGGAGGGGTTTCACCACAATATCAACCATACGGAGCCCCTTGATGATCTATTAGAGAAAAGGTAAAGATTTCTCATGGGAAATGGGGCAACAGCTACTGATTGGGATGAAGTTCAATCCTTGGTCACGTTTTCTCTTTAAAGGAATACTATCGATGCACATATTTTTTTCAATTGACACAGGAATTGTTTGGGAAGTGCTGCTAAGTACTGGTGTATACATTTTAGTAGCAACTTCTTTGTTTACTGTTAGCAAAATACATTCAAAGTTTACTGACGCCAAAACTGACGGCTGACTGAGCCATGAGGAGAGGGGAAATTCCCCTCACAGTTGATCAGTTAACTCTATGTGTAGCTCTGTGCCTGACAGAGAAGAGAGCTCCCGACAACTGCAGATCCTGTGTCCTGTGTTTCTGACTGACCTGTCTGAAGAGAGCAGAGGAAATTTTCACAGCTTTTTCATACTGTTTTTGCTTTCAGAGTTTGATATGTTTGATATTTGCTTTCTGTAGTCTGATATGCAACTCTGTCTGTGCATTGAAGCAGACACCCCTTCTGCAATTGTTTTGTCCCAATATAGCTAAATCCTACCCTCAATAAATTACAGCTTTTGCCTCTGATATTTAACATGAAAAGTAGGAAAATGTTTACACAGCTACTTAGACATTATTTGCACATTGTCATTTTAGAACACTTGGGTATCGATAGTATTCCTTTAACTCTTTTATGTGTATAAACACTCAACAGGAATAAGAAAACAATATGCTGTGTCTTGAAGCCAAGACAATTAGATGTTGAATCAGTAATCTGTGCATAAAACTGTGGTTTGTGCATCATCTATTAACAATTTCTTAAAAATAATCAGTTAGTATTCTGGGAGGCTTCTGAATGCTGGAAGGGAAATGCTGAGCGTTAACACATTCATGTGTAAGGCAGGGGTCACACTTGTCTGCTTTTGTGCGCATTTACTGCACAGAAAAAACGATTTCAACTGAGAACTCATGTTAATCAATGGGCTAGGTCACACTTGAATGCAGATTTCGCACAGCAAAAAACTGACATCCTGCAGCTTAAAGAGAGTCTGAAGCCTCTTAAAATTCCTCTTTTTATTTAACAATCCCCTTCTACACCATCACCCTATCTAAAATGCTGCTATACCGTGGTAGAACACTATGTTAACCCCCCCCCCCCCCCCTAAATCCCCAGGGCAATGTTGGGGGAGTGCTTCCTAGTAGAGGCAGAGCTTTGGGGTGTAGCTCTGCCTCTACTCCCATCAATTGGCACTGATCGCCGCCTTTCCCCACCCCTCTCAGTCTTCTTTCACTGAGAGGAGCAGGGGAGAGGCGGCGATTAGCGCTGATAGACACAAATGGAGGCAGAGACAGCTCAAAGCTCTGCCTCCCCGGGCAGCAAAATCCACGACCAGGAAAGTCGTGAATTTTTGCCCCGGGGTTTGGGGGGGGGGGGGTTAAACACAGAGTTCTGCCGTGGTATAGCGGTGTTTTAGATGGGGTGATAGTGTAGAAGGGGATTGTTAAATAAAAAGATGAATTTTAAGAGGCTTCAGAGTCTCTTTAATTCTGCACATTTTGTCAGTTTGCTCTATCAATTACATCAGCTGCTGTGAAAACAAAAATACACTTTTTTTCTCCATACAAAGAAAAAAATTGTAAGGGTCACACATGTCTTTCAGTTTTCTACACTTTTCAGAAAACCTAAAGACAAGTGTGACATTTGCCTAAATGTTATACAAAATGTGTACAAAAGAAGACAAATATATTTTAATTTTATGTAGCACTACATTTTATTTAAATTACATTTGTAAGTTCTTTATTCGACTGTCATCACTTTTTCAGGGGTTAACAGGACAGGATGACAATTACATTTTGTCTCTATGCACTTGTATGTTGAAATCCAAAATAAATTCCTTTGTATCATTTCAGGTTATATTTTTACTTTTTTGTTTTTTAATTTGTTAGAGAAGCTGAAAATGTCTTTCCTTTTCAATATATTCCTGACACAATGTAATGACCTCTTTACTTTTTCACAAGTGTAGCCTTGAGATTTGCATTGAGAAGATCAGCTAATGTGGTTGCTAATTCCATGCCACAAAAACATTAATTGGAAAGATTTAATTAAACCCCTTTCTCGGATACAGTTTCTTTGTAGTTCGTACAGAAGAGAGGATAAAAAGTAGTGGATTCCCACTGGCTTTTCTAGTGCACGAATCTGGCCTTTGTAGAAGCACGGATAACATAAAATGCAGTCCAGGGAATTCATGCTTGGTGTATTTGTAAACTAACTATGCTACATGCAAGGAAATTAATTTCCCTGGTTAATTTCCCTTGTCTTAAATAAAAATGATCTGTATAAACAGTTGTGAATAACTGAAAACGGTAATATCACAGGTCTGAAAATTGTTGTACCATAGGTTTACAGAACTGTTTGGTTCTGTAAAGGCCACTTTCACATATACGTACGTATATGTGAAAGTGGCTCCCCGCCAGTATGTACGCTCCCCTGCCACTCCACCTTTGCAATGGCCATTAAGGCTCTTACACACATCAGACTAGGGTCTTTGGAAAATGAAAGATCACAGACCAATCTTACCACCCTTCATGTAGTATGAGAGCCATACTCTACACAGTGTTTTCTATGGAGCTGAACTCCCCATCAGAAAAAAAATCTTTGCAAGATGCTGCACACACAGATGCTGTACAGACACAAAAGATCAGTATCTGCAAAAGATCTGTTCCTGCCAAGAATCCATTCCTGCAAATTGCAATGATAGTCTATGAGATCTGCAGATCATCATACACGCATGATTTAACTGACATTCATCTGCAGATCAAGCAATCATCCGCAGATCTGAAAATCCATCCTGGTGGATCTGATCTGCAGATGAATGTCAGTTAAATCATGTGTGTATGATGATCTGCAGATCTCATAGACTATCATTGCAATTTGCAGGAATGGATTCTTGGCAGGAACAGATCTTTTGCAGATACTGATCTTTTGTGTCTGTACAGCATCTGTGTGTGCAGCATCTTGCAAAGATTTTTTTTCTGATGGGGAGTTCAGCTCCATAGAAAAGACTGCGTAGGTATGGCTCTCATACTACATGAAGGGTGGTAAGATTGGTCTGTGATCTTTCATTTTCAAAAGACTATGGTCTGATGTGTGTATGTGGCCTTAGTCTCAATTAGACATGACACACTACCTGCGGTGCGACACGATGTCACGAAAGTTGTCACAACGACGCAGAGGCACCGCAGACTCTGCAGTGCCAAGCGGGACCGCAAGGCAGGCAGTCGCATCAGAGTCTATGGCACCGCAACTCCAATTAGGGGATAAACAGTGCCGTACTTCCTGTCCAGTAGGGAGTATATCACTGTTCAAGTGCAAAGCTATGCATATTACTCTGTCGGGACACTCTGCCGTAGGGTAATATGCACGAGCGAATGGTGTTGTGTGATCGTCCTGCCACTGGACAATCGCACTGCACCATATGTGAAACTAACCTAAAGGATCACCATCGCAAAAAGTTGTAAATATTGTAAAGGTCTATGTATAAAATGTACATTTTTTCCAGAGTAAAATGCACTATAATTTTTTTTCCCTATGTCGCTGTCACTTACAGTAGGGTGTAAAAATCTGACAGATCTGACAGGTTTTGGACTAGTCCATCTCCTCATAGGGGATTCTCTGAGTTTTCATTATTTTCAAAAGCAGTTACTAAGCAGCAGTAGCTCAGGCCAACTGCCAAAATAGTGTGCAAACAAGTGGGGATGCCAGTATCTTTGTATAGATCCTTTCCATAGAGCTTTTGTGAAGAATATAGGAAATACTGAGATTTTCCTATAAGCAGATTGACAAATCAAAAAAATCTGTCATATTATCACATTTTTACTGCCTACTGTAAGTGACTTAAGTGTAAGTGTAAGTGTAAGTGTAAGTGTATTTAAATTTTTTGCGATTGTGGTCCTTTAAGTAGTGGCCAATATGGCACACTACTACATTACATTACACACTTTACATATACCCCAACTCAGTGGACCAGATAGTTTGCTCTACAATTGGGAAAGTATGGGAGAATCAAAGTTTTGTTTCTATTATTATACAACATACACATTTCACCTATAGAAAATGTCAAAGTAGCAATAATTCTGAATACTTTCCATCTCCTGCAGGTCAGTGGATATCCTAAAGGTGGCCATAACAATTCTCTCCGCAACACATTTCTGGATACTTTTTTTGTTTTTATGTAAAGTATTACTATGCCCTATATCTGTAATGTAACCTGTCAATGTTTTGCAAATAGTATACAAAGGGTAAAGTCCTGAGGTGACTCTATAGGGGGGTCGGTAAAGATTACACCACCTGACCACCTCTGTCCGCCATCAATTGGAGGGTTGGCTTGCTAGTATTTCAAAAACATAAGTATACTACAACTCCTGGCTGGAAAGAAAAATGTACAAGCCTCAATCAGCACAAAAATACACATTTTTATTTTGGAGCGTGACCATCAACAAACAAGTGATTATACCAATCATCCATAAAACTGTTTAAAACACAAACACGTCGGACCAGAAACCAGTATCCTGCATGCAGCCCATATCTGTAATGTAACCAGTTAGTGTTGAACATATAATAATTGTAATTATTGCTAAATTGTCCCATATATATATATATATATATATATATATATATATAGTTCACATTGCTACTTCAATAAAAGTTATTGAAACATAACAATATAATAATATAGTATAAAATTTTATATTTTACAACTCCACCTCTTTCCACCTATTTCGAATTAAACACAATTGTAAATATGCAAATAGTCAGACAGAGGCCAATTGGGAAAAGGGTGGGGGGAGGTTACTGACGACCGGCTGCTTAAAGTCTCAAGAAATCGGTAAGACCACCTATCTGCTTTACTATGCCAGATAATGAGGTCTCTACTGTATATGTACTTTACTGAGTCGCATGTGTGAGGCTATATATAGGTAGAAAAGCCTAGGTAATCTTTCCTGGACTTCATTGGATGTTATTGTATTGCTTACCCCCCTGGTTAGGCACCCAGGAGTCTTCTGCAGTTGTGCCGCACTGAACCACTTACCTATATATAGGTAGATGCGTCAGACGCGGCGGTTAGCGTGCATGGACCTATTGCGAACAGTCTGACCCAGCGCGGGGAGGCCGCCGCCGGTGCTGATGGCGGTGTGACCAACCCCGCGCACAGGTCAGCGAGCACATTGCAAGACAGTACTGGTGTGGCTGGGACTGATAGTCCACCAAGGTTCAGAATGACGCGCGTGCGCGCAGAGAGGCAGAACTTATATGACAGTCAGAAAAGGGACAGCTGACCAAGCCGGTCAGCTGACACCCCTGCTTCGTTTCATTGGTCCAGCACTTAAGGAGGGGCTGGAGAGTGTTTTAGTATATATACTGCTGGCTGTTCAGTTGCTGGTTGTCTGGCGTTGCGATCACTATGTGGTAGCACTCAGACCTGAGTCAGATCCTAAAGTGTGCCGGGACCAGCTGGAGCTGTTATCCTACACTTAGCTAGATTCTGTTGATAGTCTAAAGTACTAGTTTGATTGTGATTATCTGTTATGACCTTTTGCTTGCCTGACTATTCTTCTGAACTCTGATCCTGTACCTTGCTATTTTGATACTCTGTTGCCGAACCCCGGCTCGCCCTAAGACTCCGCATCTGCCTCCTGATTCTGTACCTCGATATTTCTGATACCCTGTTGCCGAACCCTGCTTGTTTATTAGACCCCGCATCTGCCTTCTGAATCTGTACTGTATCTGTCTGTGTGGTTACGACCTGGTTTGTCCGACCTCGAGAACCGACCTTACTGTTAGAGGCGGTTCCCAGTCCTGGTAGTGACATTCCCTCCTGAGTGTCACTCTCGGTTTTGTCCTTCCTACTCTCAGCCTGATTCCTCCCCCCGGGAGAGTTCAGGTCTTTGGAAGAAATTTGTGCAGTACTTTTTACTGCTCTGAGGCCTAGTCCTCTAAGTATTACAGTTGCACCAAACACTCCTACTCTACTCAGGTGTCCAGAGGTTAGCTTATATATCTGATTATCGGTGATACTGCAGATCATCAATAATCTGGTATATATCTGTATTCCCAGTGATACTGCAGATCACCGGTAATCAGATCCTCTCTGTGTTACACTGATCGTTACACTGGACATTCAATAAGATTCCACATGTAACTGAAGTGATTCTTGAAGTAGTTCTTCACACTGCATTTCTATTTATCTAGTCCTCTGTTGAATTTCTCTGGGGTTGAGGTTTATGCCCTCCTTTAACTGAAAGGTTGAAGGTATATTTACCAAGTGGGTAGGCTCAAGCAAAGCAGTGTTTCTTATAACACCCTTCTCAGGAGTGTGTGCACATTATGCATTTCACTGCAGCTATGATGTAATGCATTGGAAGGATGTTTGATATGCATAACAGCATCTGACTGAAGAGTAGCTTTCATTTTTGACTTAGGAAAAATGCATGGTCTGTACATATCTATTCAGTCCTGAGTTCTGTATGCTTCAGATTGTTGAAGAACGCAATAATATGAACATTTCATTGGTTTGGTGAAACTAAGATTACTAACTTGTTAAAATATTTCAAACAATCAGTATTTGCAGAGCAAATAATTTAAAATGTTATATTAAAATACATAGTGGGACTGATACAGTATAGTAACCTTTTTACCTGCCAATTTGTTTTTAGTTGTGCTGCAGCACAACATATCTGTTGTCTCTCCCAGCCTAAAGCAGAGTGGCGCAGGGAGCGCTTGATATTTACCAGATGCAGAATCAGCACTCCTATTTCATCATTGAGTGGCTCTGTAATGCTGACATCCTCCTTCTGGTCCTGATCACGTCATATCATGTGATTGGGACCCAGAGGATGATGTCAGCATTATCGCAAAGTGTCCAAATGGCAATTAAAACTGAATACTGATATGTAGGTAGCTAGAAGTACCACCAGTATTAGGTAGCCCCACAGTGCAGTGGCTTGCAAAAGTATTCGGCCCCCTTGAAGTTTTCCACATTTTGTCCCATTACTGCCAAAACATGAATCAATTTTATTGGAATTCCACATGAAAGAGCAATACAAAGTGGTGTACGTGAGAAGTGGCATGTAAATCATACAGGATTCCAAACATTTTTTACAAATAAATAACTGCAAAGTTGGGTGTGCGTAATTATTCAGCCCCCTGAGTCAATACTTTGTAGAACCACCTTTTGCTGCAATTACAGCTGCCAGTCTTTTAGGGTATGTCGCTACCAGCTTTGCACATCTAGAGACTGAATTCCTTGCCCATTCTTCTTTGCAAAACAGCTCCAGCTCAGTCAGATTAGATGAACAGCATTTCTAAACAGCAGTTTTCAGATCTTGCCACAGATTCTCGATTGGATTTAGATCTGGACTTTGGCTGGGCCATTCTAACACATGGATATGTTTTGTTTTAAACCATTCCATTGTTGCCCTGGCTTTATGTTTAGAGTCGTTGTCCTGCTGGGAGGTGAACCTCCACCCCAGTCTCAAGTCATTTGCAGACTCCAAGAGGTTTTCTTCCAAGATTGCCCTGTATTTGGCTCCATCCATCTTCCCATCAACCCTGACCAGCTTCCCTGTCCCTGCTGAAGAGAAGCACCCCCAGAGCATTATGCTGCCGCCACCATATTTGACAGTGGGGATGGTGTGTTCAGAGTGATGTGCAGTGTTAGTTTTCTGCCACACATAGCATTTTGCATTTTGGCTAAAAAGTTCAATTTTGGTCTCATCTGACCAGAGAGCCTTCTTCCACATGTTTGCTGTGTGCCCCACATGGCTTGTGGCAAACTGCAAACGGGACTTCTTATGCTTTTCTGTTAACAATGGCTTTTTTCTTGCCACTCTTCCAAAAAGGCCAACTTTGTGCAGTGCACGACTAATAGCTGTCCTATGGACAGATTCCCCCACCTGAGCTGTAGATCTCTGCAGGTCGTCCAGAGTCACCATGGACCTCTTGATTGCATTTCTGATCAGCGATCTCCTTGTTTGGCCTGTGAGTTTAGGTGGATGGCCTTGTCTTGGTAGGTTTACAGTTGTGCCATATGTCAGGAGCCGGCCCCACGGCAATCCTGCAGATACAGTTCCTGACTGCGGGTTTGACCAGATCAAGTGGGGAGCAGCCTTATTCAAACTAAAAACAAGGCTGTGACCCCTCAAACACTTCTCACTGCCACCACTAGACACTTCGACTGTGCTGTCGAGTAATCTGCACGCAATCCACGTTTTTGTATTCGGGTCAGCTTTGCACTTTAGGCCGATTACGAGAACGCCACGCACACACACACACAGTACAATTGTACAGTAGCAAGACACAATCAGCACTGACTTGTAATGCAAGTTACACTGCAGTCTCTTCTAGGCTATGAGCGTTAGTTTAGTACAGCAGAAGTCAAACTTATTAAATAACGATTTAATATTCCAGAAAAAAGTGGAACAATGCAGAAAATATATACAAAAGATGTACAAAAAACAAAGAAAAAAAGTTACAAAATTAAGAGTTACAAAGATACACACAAGGATATTTGCTTACCAAAATAAACAGGAATCAAGATAGAAGAACCTTGGACTTGGTTTTTGTGGATGGGCACAGTTCTGGTTGGACCAGGAGTCCACCTAGCTTGGACCAGGAGTCCTCCTAGCCTAGCTTCAGCTACCGTCAGGAGCGGACTGATTTTAGGTATCTGCCCCTGATTTTTATGCTGGGAGAATTGCCTTGAGGCTGCAAGCCCGTTTGGAAGGGGGAACTAGTTTTAATTACATTTCCAGACATAATTTAATTCCCAGAGATCTAACTTCCACATGTAAAAGTGTATTATAGCACACACATCAAAATACTTCCCTATTCCAGTTTACAGGTGACAACCACATTGGTGACAATATTCCTAGCAGATCAAAGGTAAGGATCTGACTGGCTATTGACTAATTAGCCATCTCCTTGCCAGAGGCTAGCAAATCCATTTAGCATTCCCTGCTCTTAAGTGTTTCCTAATTAGAAGCAGATAATGATAGCTTCTCCTGCTGGACAATGAATGCAGATTCACTTTATATCTACATAAGGAACTCCATGAGCCCGTCCAATTACCCTGAAGCCAGCTGGCTTTGAGCAGACTTGCACATATGACACAGGCAGAAAAATTAAATATATGGCTTCCGTACTATCTCAACATCATAACTAGCTGCGATATCATGACACCATACTCCTTCTGTTTCTGAATGATCGCTTGAACAGTGCTCTGTGGGATGTTCAAGGCTTTGGACATCTTTTTGTAGCCTAAGCCTGCTTTAAATGTCTCGATAACTTTATCCCTGACCTGTTTGGTGTGTTGTTTGGACTTCATGGTGTTGTTGCTCTTAGACAACCTCTGAGGCCGTCACAGAGCAGCTGTATTTGTACTGACATTAGATTACACACAGGTGCACTCTATTTAGTCATTAGCACTCATCAGGCAATGGCTATGGGCAACTGACTGCACTCAGACCAAAAGGGGCTGAATAATTACGCACACCCCACTTTGTAGTTATTTATTTGTAAAAAATGTTTGGAATCATGTATGATTTTCATTCCACTTCTCACGTGTACAGCACTTTGTATTGATCTTTCATGTGAAATTCCAATAAAATTGATTCAGGTTTGTGGCAGTAATGTGACAAAATGTGGAAAACTTCAAGGGGGCCGAATACTTTTGCAAGCCACTGTATATTTAGCCAGGAACCCCTAGTATTAGAAAACACTAGAAAGCCCCCGAGTATGGGTAGCCAGAGGAGACCCCCAGTATAGGTATGCTAGATTAGCCCAGCAGTATAGGTAGCTAGTTTAGCACTCCAGTATAGGTAGCCTACACAGTAAAGGTGGGAAGTAATTCCCCCACTAGAGTTATATTTTAGTAAAGGGAAAACTTTTTTTTTACATAAAAAAGGAGAAAAAGTCCTTCACATTGTCACAGGGCTGTCCACTTAGCCCCCATCCAACAATTAATTGTATAGCAAGGTATCAAGATACCACGATAGTATATTGCATTAACCTTTTCCGGACCGCCTGCATTAGATTCTACGCCGCACTTGTGGCTGTTCTAGCCTGATGCGACGTAGAATATACGCCCGCTGTTTCCGCTCCCGACACAATCGTGCACACCTGGAGGGTGACAGCTGACATCTCCCCTCAGTGATCAGCAGCCATCGCGTATGGCTGCTTATCACGTGATCACTATGATCGCCGGCGGATCGTAGTGATCACTTTGACAGCGGCGGTGACGGGGGGGGGGGGGGGGGGTGGAGAAGAGGATCCACACACACCTCCCTGCCATTCCAGCGACGATCGATGCCCCCCGTGCTCTGGCTGGCATCTCTGCTCATAATGCCGCTCAGTTCCGGGTCCCGGCTTGATGACGTCATCAAGCCGCGACTGGGAACTGAACGGCATTAGGAGCAGAGATGCCGGCTGGAGAAGAGGGGGCTACTGCGGCTCATTGCTGGAGCCTGGAAGGTGAGTGATGGCTGCTGGCGAAAGGGGGGACACCTGCCACCATGGGAGGACACTGACCAGCCAGCCACAGAGGGGATTTGGCCGCCTGACCCCCCCCCCCCCCCAAATGCGTGCACCCCCCCCCCCCCCCACCGCAAAATTCCTGGTATTTAAGGGAGCTTAGGCGGCTGGTCCCGAAATGGTTAAGAAAACATCCAAAATTTTTATTTGCACAAAAGAACAAAAACAAAATACTCTTCATTAGAAGTATCTTCTATTGAAGAGTATTTTTGTATTTTTTGTACAAATAAAGATTGTGGATTTTTTTTTACTGCAAATATGCTGTTGTGGTATCTTGGATATATCGCTACGCAATTAACCCCCAGTATAGGTAGCCAGAAGTAACCCCCCCCCCAGTGTAGGCCACAAGCGTAATACTCTGTATAGTTACCCAGATGTGCCCCCCCTCCCCAGTGTAGGCAGCCTGAAGTAGCCCCTAGTATAGATAGTTCCCCTCTCCTCCATGTAGTACAATTAAAGACCAGGTAAGGGGAAAACTGTCACCAACTCAACTTATTTTTAAGTGTTAGACCCAACTATATTTAATTGTATGTACTAAGGAAGAGGAACACACATACATACATACATACATACACATCTGAATGATAAATAAATATATATAACTATATCTCTATCTCTCTCTCTAATATATATATATATATATATATATATTTTTTTTTTAATTTATCATTCAAATGTGTATGTCTGTATGTATGTATGTATGTATGTATGTATGTATGTACAGCGATCACTCGATAACACCTTGGCTGATTTCAACGAAACTTGGTATACAGATTACCTGGGATAATATGTTCTGAGTGTCTCACACCCTCCTCCCCCTACACACTAGGGCAGTACCACAAACAGCCGATCAGATTGCACCCATTCGCGTCAATGGGAAAAATGTAAAAGGCTGCAATTCTCACAGTTAGAAAGCCAGAGTCTACAAACTTGGCACAGCTGGCACACTGATGACCGAGGTTAAAAACTCAGGGGAAGTGGGCAGAGCATAAAACCTCAAATTACAGTCACTTTACATGGCAAACTGTAGCCATTCTTACAGTATTAATGGCAGGGTTGTCAAACCTGGCACATTTGGTGACTGGGATTAAAATTCAGGGAAGTGGTTGGAGCTTACAACAGCCAATCAAAATTCACCTATTGGTTTTGAAGGGTAATATTTAAATTACTGTTATTCTTACACTGATAATGGCAGAGGCCTCAAACCTGCTATACTTGGTCATTGAGTGACTGGCATTCAAATTCATTAAAGAGGGCAGAGCCTCAAACAGCCAATCAGATTTGTTTGATAGATTTCAGTCATTCTGTTAGTGGCAGGGTTCTCTAACTTGCTGCAGTTGGTCACTGATTTACTGGGATTAATATTCAGGAAAGTGGGTGGAGCCTACAATAGCCAATCAAAATTCACCTATTTGTTTTCAAGGGGAATATTTAAATTGCTGTCATTTGTACACTGTTAATGGCAGAGGGCCTCAAACGTGGTACAGTTGGTCATTGAGTGACTGGCATTCAAATTCATTAAATGGGGCAGAGCCAAAATAGCCAATCAAATTTCTTTGCTTGATAAACCGCTTACATTCCCACATTATTGATGTCAAGAACCCCAAATCTCACAAACTTGGTCATTGAGTGACTGTGTATCAAAGTTACAAAAAGTAGCCGGAGTCAAATAAAAATATTTACAGGGAAAATGGAAAATGTCGCCCTTCTTACACTGTTACTGGCAGGGTTCTCAAACTTCCCACAGCTGGTCACTGGGTGACAAGGATTAATATTCAGGAAAGTGCCTATAACAGGCAAAATTCAACTATTGGTTTTCAAGCAAAATATTTATATTGCTGCCATTCTTACACTGGCAGAGGCTCCAAACCTGGTACAGTCGGTCATTGGGTGACTGGGGTTCAAATTCAGAAAAGGGGTGGAGCCACAAACAACCAATCAGATTTGCTTTATGTCGAAAATTTAAATTATTAATGCCAAAGACCTCAAAGCTCATAAACTTGGTCATTGAGTGACTGTGTGTCAAGGTTACAAAAAGTGGGCGGAGCCAACAACTAAAACCATACCCGAGTCTTCAGCTAGTCAATACATAAAATAATGATGGCTCCATCAATGTAATTAAAAATAAACTGGGAGGCCCTGCTCAAATCACACAAGTGCACCCATTTGTATAAGTGGACGAAGTCCCTAAGTATGATACTCCCTATATAAAAGACACAAATCCCATGCACAGATAAAGGCCCCAGTCCTCAGTACAGGTCTGTCACAACCAATTCAACTGTGGTCATGCAACCTATGTATTCTTGGGAGACAATTTATAGCAACAGTGCAGCTGCAATCTTATTAAGCATGTCATCACAGGCAGGTTCATGGAAGATTGAAGATTTTCCTATAACAACCCATATGGTTTTTGATGTTAATAGATACTCTGTCAAACGTCAGGAACAAAGGGCTTTTCACCACTTATACAGTAGAGCCCAGAAGGAAGATGGGTTGATGCTATAGAGGAGAGAGGGACCTTATGGAGGAGTTAGGAATCATCCTTTAAAAAAGGAGGCTTCCAGATATCAACCACCATCCAGGGGAATTGAAGCTGTATTGAGGCTAGCCAGGTCCCTAGGCAGGGACTTAGTGTTAGGCCTCCTGTCTTGCTACATGTCCCACTCAGGGGCTACTAGCTGTCCAAAGCGCAGGTCTGTCATCTATTTAAATCACTCTACTGGTGACAAATAGATTAAAATTACTGTTTTGTTCCCTAATAATTGTTTGCCATTTCAGCTTTTATAGTTCTTAGTAGTCGACCTAAGAAAAAAAAAACAGGCACTAGGTCTGTCGCTGCCAACACATTACAGGGCGCATACGCACACACGCCCGCCCGGCCTTCCCCCTGGCCCATCCTGTGTCCTGGCCCAACGGCTTTTAGTGCAGGACATGCGCAGCAGCACAAAAGCACTGACACAGGGACATTTGTATATAAATATATAGGATTCTTGCAGATTACTGTATATTCCTGCGCATAAGACTACTTTTTAACCCTTGAAAATCTTCTGAAAAGTTGGGGGTCGGCTTATACGCCGGGTGTCATTGATGCCGGGTGATACGCCCTATCCTGTTACCACCTCTCAGATCTCCTGTAACGAAAAATCCGCAACGCCGGATGGATTGCGGAAATATGGTCGCATCCAATCCGGCAAGCGGACTTTCCAACGTGGAATGCGGACATTCGTCCGCATCCGCTGCGCA
Source organism: Hyperolius riggenbachi (assembly GCF_040937935.1). NCBI lineage: Eukaryota > Metazoa > Chordata > Amphibia > Anura > Hyperoliidae > Hyperolius > Hyperolius riggenbachi. Next base: position 364,231,560 of record NC_090647.1, on the reverse strand, counting down.
AACCCGTCCGAGCACTCTGCTCCAAACTCACCAGCATGCTGCTCACCAGGGCTCTGCCATCTTGCCTCTAGGGGGCGTGCGCGCACGACAGACACGCCTTTATACTCTTAGAAAGCGTGTCAGCTGACCTGGAGGTCAGCTGACATTTTAGCCTGCTGGGGTGGAGACTTCTCTCCCAGGCAGTATATAAGTAAGTGCTTTTCAGTCACACTTCGTCTGTGTTTGCAATACCCTGTGTCAGCACTCAGACCTAGTCAGCCTTGTCTCTGATATTGTGTTATATATTGGTTTATCGCCAATATATACAGTACACATTATACTGTTTGATTTGTCGTGTATGATTCTCTGCCTGTCTTGACTACTCTTCTGCTTCCTGATTCTGTACTTCGCCAGCCCGTACCGTTATCGACTATTGGCTTGGTTTCCGACTATTCTCTTGTCTCACGTTTCTGTACTGCTGCCGCCTGATCTGTTGCCGAACCTCATTTTGTCTGACCTTTCTCCCTTCAGTGGAACGTCTCCCACTGTAGGGTTCTATCAGAGGCTTGCCTCTTTGAGACGACCGCCACTAGCAAACCCTTGCTGCTAGAGGCCGAGACTCCTCCACTCCGTCCTTGGAGGATCTCACACACAGGGTTCCCATTCAGAGGTAACCACACCTTTGAGGAATTACGGTGTGGTGGATATTTCCACAAACTTGAATTTACACTGTATATTATTATTGTTGACTGCTGTTCCAGCTTGCTGGAGGTTGTATCTCTGTGCCCTATAGAGATACTCTATTGTACCAAGCACCCTCTTGCATACGATTGTATCGTGTCACGCTATCCTTGCATTATTGGTGATTCTGCAGATCACCATATAATCAGGTATAGCATCTGTATTATTGGTGATACTGCAGATCACCAATAATTAGTATAGTGGTGTTTGCTGACACCAATCGTTACATCTCCCTGCTGAGGGAGCGCAATCTATTCTTTCATACCGCTCTGATAAACAGGTAGACAAGGAGAGCTGACCAGTCTACTTAAGGAGAGTTGACCAATGCAACAAGTCAATTGACTATATACTGTTATATACTGGGTAAAACATACAGTACAGCACCAGTATCTGTTCATACACAGCACCAGTACATGATTTTTTTAATTTTTATTTTAATTTGGTGTGCGTTAGAAGAGGGGTAGTCTTATACGGCGAGTATATCCCAAACTCTATATTTTAACTGGAAAAGTTGGGGGGGGGGGGGGTCGTCTTATACGCCCAGTCGACTTATACGCCGGAGTATACGGTATATCCTCTTTTATCTCTCCTAAAATGAATCCTAACACTAGACCACTCTCACGATGACTACATTTAATCCCTGCAAATCTGCACACACTAAAAGCGGAATGAAACCCAGCATTTCTTCTTTGCTCTACTTTTTTTTTTTACTAGAACAGCATTCAAGGGGTTACACACAGGACTTAGAAGTTCCCTGCCAGCAAAGCTGGATGCATCTGAAGTTGTAGATAACATTATCTTGTGTTTAATTGTATCAAGTGAGGAATGTAAATAAAAACTTCTCTGACACTGCCAAATCTCCTGAACAAAGTCAGACAATTTAGAAAGCACTTCTGCTTGTTAGAACATGAATAAAACTGTTATAAATAAAATGCAAAGTCAGCTTTCAGAGCAAAAAAAGTGTACTTTGGAAACATATAATTTCTAAATGAATACTAATACTAATACTAATGCACAAAAGCAAATATGCTAACCGTATGGCATATAAAAAGTAGGAAAACATGTTTTTATTGAATATTATGTCAGGGTTTTATACCGCTTTAAACAGTGCTGGCAGCTTCCATAGCCCTCTCACTATAGGTATCCTTTAAAGCTGAATGCTAGGAGTTTAGCAAATAGTTGTAGCAATGTTATACTGTACTTTTATAAGTATTTAAAGGACCACTATCGTGAAAAATTGTAAAATTCAAAATACATGTAAAAACATACAAAAAAAGGAGTACATTTCTTCCAAAGTAAAATGAGCTATAAATTACTTTAATCTTTTTGCTGCTGTCACTTACAGTAGGTAGTAGAACTCTGACAGAACCGACAGGTTTTGGGCTAGTCCATCTCTTCATGGGGGATTCTCAGCAGCATATCTATGAAATAGCCACCGGAGATTTGGGTGCAGGGTAAAGCCGATATACGGCTAACTCTGCTCCGGCACAAGTCCCAGCGGTGCTAATTATTATTCCCCCTCCAGGTCGCTGTGGATTGTGGGGAATTATGTGGTTCGGCTTCCAGCTAATGCTGGCAGCTGAATTACAGTGTTTTAAAAGTAATTTGAGCTCCATTTTTTTGATGGTGCCCAAATTAATCACTGATCGCTGCCATAGCCATGATACCTATTACGGCCTGTGGTGGCGCCAGCTGCGCCCAAATCTCCTGCGCTGTTTTAACAGTGCTCGTTCTCAGCATGGCCTTTTTTTATAAAGACTCTACCTGAAAAGGATTTATACAAAGAAGCTGGCCAGCCTTCCTGCCCGCTGCACACTTTTTTGTCAGTTGGATGGAGCAACTTCTAAGTGCTTTTGAAACCAGTGAGAATCCCCAATGAGGAGATGAGCTACTCCAAAACCTGTCGCTTCTGTCAGATTTCTACTACCTACTGTAAGTGACAGCAACATAGGAGAAAAGTAATTTATGGCTCATTTTACTTTAGAAGAAACGTACTTATCTGAATTTGTTTACATGCATACATTTTACAATCTTTGCAATAGTGGTCCTTTAAAAACATATAGCAGCTGCAGAGAATATTTAACAGCATTCAATTACAAATTACAAAATACTTGTGAGAATTTATAGATTGAAAATAAAACTGTCTATTCATTAACAAAAATATAGTACATTATACACTATTACAGGTGTTACATTTCCAAAATTCTATTTGTCCAGCTCTGGTTTCCATTATAGTATTTCCTAGACAAAACTGGTGGATGTGGAAAACATTTTCCTCATATTTAAATTTATATTGAGGATTCCATTAAGCCTCCTCGCATGTTTTATTAAGTGCAACAAAAAGAATGTATACATTAGCTCTTGAATACTGAGAGCTAAAACAGCCCAAACCTTCAGTTCCCAAGGCCTTGTGAAGGCAGACCACTAACAGGATTTATCTCCCTATCAAGAAAAAAAACTTTATAGCATATACACAACACATTGTGGTCTTGGAACACAAATACCACACTATCACTAATTAATTTTTAACTGGACAGTATGGATATGAACAGACACATCAAAATATGACTCCTTTATAGTAAATTGTGTAAACTTATGTTAAAGCAGACCTGTACTCTTGCATAGCCCATCATGAAAAGTCTTTATTCCCCACATAGTTGCTTAAGTAATTCACTGCATGTGTTTGTTTAGGCAAACAAACCTGTCTAATTAGTCATCATCAGCAACTGTGAATAGACTGCATCAGAGCTCTGCCAAAGTAGCTCCCCATATAGTAAATACCGAAGCTCAACCCTTTCAGTACCTTTTACAGAAGTAAAACCTCAGGGCTCTTTCACATTAGGGCAGATTTTCTGCGTTTCAACGCAAAGGATAACGTTTGCGTTACCCAAGGTGAAATGAAAGTCCATAGACTTTCATTTTAGCTTTCACATATAACGCAGCCTTTTTGTGCGTTGCGTTCCACTGCACCCAGGCGCAGTTTTTTGGCCAACGCTAGCTTTATGCGTTACAATGTTAGTCAATGTAAAACGCACACTATGCGCGTTTTTAATCCGTTAACGCAGGCAATCAGTCCCAGAATGCAACAGAGGAACAATGTAGAAAGTTGACAACTAAAAGAAAAAAAAATTACCTGTGTTTTTCTATGTGCAGTAACGCATTGAAAACGGATTAAAAACGCACACTCACTGCAGTGCAACGCATATCAAAACGCAGTAAAAGGCATACAACAAAACGTATGCTTTGAGCGTTCTCCAACGCAAGCTCTGATGTGAAAGAGCCCTCAGGGTTTTTTTAGGCTTTCCATATAGTGTAATAACCTTTATTGAAAAAATAATTATTTACCATACTGTGGCTAAACTTTTACAGCAGAGATGAAGTTCTGAATTTAGTTACACTTTAGAAACAAGGGTTACGTTTGTAGACCAATACCTTGCATTATATAAAGTACCAATAGCCAAGTGAAAACGACAGGATTTGTAACTTGCATCCACCATTTGCTAAACAAGGGAAATAGCACAACTCTCACAAGGCCTTTCCGAGTCAGAGATGTCCATGGGCTTTCGGGTTTAGCCTTGGCAAATGTTGATCCTAGAATGGGTAAAAAATGCAAGTTAAAAAAAAACCACACAAATTATGTATCCAGCCCTACATGGATTAGCACAAAAAAAAAGGAAAATATCCTGGTGTGCTTGCTAATTTATACCCCAGAACAGATAAGTAAAATATAAATTCCTGTGAACAAAAAAGAAGAATGGATTAATGTGTAGTGAATCAAAACTAATTTATGAAAAGCCAACGCTGAGGCAACTAAAAAAGCATTAGACCTCAACATTTAATTTCAGATAATATTTAAATTTGGAAACAAGCCAATTAAGAACAAAGTGATGCAAAATAATTTCCTCCCTCAAAATACAGCAAAGCAGAGTGGTTTTATTCTTGTTTACCAGTTACTTCCTGGAACACTGAATAAGAATCAGGAGGCATTTACAGTATATGGGAAATACAGAAGCATAATTTCCTAAAGATTCACGGAAAAGAATATTCCTCCAAACTTTGTCACAATAAAAATGGCCATTACCCTACTGGTAACATGCTTTGCTTCTAGTTCCCCAGAGATGATGCTCCTCCTTCGCGCCTACTGGTTTTCTAAAGGAGATATGCAGTGAAGCTGCACTGTGTTCAGGTTAAACATATCCCAAAAAAAAAAAAACACCATCAGCTCCTATTGAAAATGGTTCACTTTATGTATTGATTACTTGAGTAGAACTTGAGAGAGTTTTGGTCATTTGATATCCACTTGATATGCCTGAAAACACACTAGTTAAAATACTGTGTGTCACGATCTGTTCCTGCTGGTGACATTTGTGAACTGTCGCATTATATTAATTTCTAATATAATTAATATGTACTTGAGTGTAAGGCTATTTATTCTATTAAAAATATATACATTATATTCATGTTATTTGTAGTGAAGTATTTTACGGTATCAAATATATTATTGTTGTGTGTGTAAGGGTGTTTGTGCAGTGGGAATGATTAGGGTTAGGCACCAGGTTAGGCACCACCAGGGGGGTTTTAGGGTCAGGCACAACCAGGAGGGAAAGGTTGAGGTTTAGGCACCAGTACAATATTTGTAATATATACAATTTATTAAACTATGCTTATTACCACCAAAGGAGGGGGTCTAGGGGTTAGGGATAGGTATAGGGAGAGTTCTGTGTTATAGTACAGTTAGATATAGTTGCACTAAAATACCTGTAATATCTACAATTGTATTCCTATGCTTAATACAAGTGTAAATATCATTTTTTTGTTATAGACAGTACTTTACCATTTCATTACCGTTCATTCAACATACTTAGCACTTGATTTTCGTTTATAATATAGAAACGAAAAATATTGTTTTAGATAACAACTTATAATTGTGTCTATAACACACGCTCTTTTTTCCCAGACGCCCTTTTTGCATGGACGCCTCAAAACATTGTATTTGTAAGCCTGGGGCGACACATGTGCTCAAAGGGATGCTTAAGTCTGAAAAAAAGGAGTTTTACTCACCTGAGGCTTCTACCAGCCCCCTGCAGCTTTCCTGTGCCCTCGCAGTCTCAATCGGATCCCATTTTACAGATACCAGCGTATTTTCTATACTTTTGGGGAGTTATCAATATTTTTTCCTTTCTTTTAGATTCATTTTTTTGGTCCCACTCTTTTGTCACACTGACATGTACCCACCTTTTTTTGACACTTTTTACATTGGTCCTGTATATCAGTGTGCATTCACACATATATTCACAATTTGAGAGGCGTTTGCACTTTATTTACATGTGTTTAATAGGTTGGTTCCTGGATGTTTTTATTATATTATAATGGCTTATGTGACAACTGTTGTGTATTGAAAACTACACTGCTGACCAGTAATGTTTATGGTTTTCCCCTCAGACTCCACCTGCTGGTGGATTTTTTATACAATACAATAACTTTTCTATAGCGCATTTCTCCCATCGGACTCAAAGCGCTTAGGCTCTCTCAGATTCAGTAATTGGTAGTAGGATGAAGTATTCACACAACAAAAGTTATACTTCTGCAAATGTCAAACTGAACAGGTGGGTTTTCAGTCTGGATTTAAACACGTCCAGGGATGGAGCGGTCCTGATCTGTTGAGGTAAGGAGTTCCAAAACGTAGGGGCAGCATGACAGAAGGCTCTGGGACCAAAAGTTTCCAAGTGGACTCTGGGTATGACTAGATTATTAGAACCTGTGGATCTGAAAATGCGGGGATTGCTACGCAGCTGCAACATATCTTTCATGTATCCAGGGCCCAGATTATTCAGGGATTTAAATGTCAGTAGGCAGATCTTGAATAGGACCCTCCATTCTATAGGTAGCCAGTGAAGGGAGTGCAGGACTGGCGTTATGTGGCAGTGACGGGGTTGGTTGGTTAGGAGTCTGGCAGCAGTATTCTGTATCAGCTGTAGGCGGTACAAGACCTTTTTTGGAAGGCCAGTGTAGAGAGCATTACAGTAGTCCAGTCGGGATGTAATGAAGGCATGGACTAAGGTTGGAAGATCTTCTGGGGGGATGAGGTGCTTGATTTTTGCAATGTTCTTCAGGTGAAAATAGGATGATTTCACCACAGCAGAGATTTGAGTTCTGAAGTCTAAATCCCCATCAATTAGAACTCCCAGGCTACGCACATGATCAGAGCTGCGTAGATCCGTGCCTCCTATTCCCAGTGGTGAAGACTGCAAGTTAAGTTGTTTTGTTGTCATGCGCTGCCCTCCGATCAGAAGGACTTCAGTTTTGTCTGCGTTCAGTTTCAGCCAGTTGTCATTCATCCATTGCTGTAGTTCACGTAAGCAGGCGTAGTTAGAGTTGGGTCTGTCACACCAGGCTTGAAGGAAAGATATAGTTGGGTGTCGTCCGCATAGCAGTGGTATGTCAGGCCATGGTTTTGGATTCGTTTTCCAAGCGGTAACATGTAAAATCGTGAAAAGCAGGGGAGAGAGGATTGAGCCCTGGGGCACCCCATACTTAAGTGGTACAGGGGTGGACAGGAAGGGCCCCATAGACACTTTTTCGGTTCTGCCACTCAAGAAGGATTGAAACCACTGAAGAACTATGCCATCAATGCCGCAGTATTCCTGTAGCATGTTTATTAAGATGTCATGGTCAACTGTATCAAAGGCTGCAGAAAGGTCTAGCAGTATGAGGATCGAGCACTCTCTGTCTCTTGCCATGAGCAGGTGGTTGCATATTTGGATGAGGGCAGTTTCAGTGCTGTGGTGTTTCCTGAAGCCAGACTGGAATGGGTCATAACTGTTGTTGGAGGATTTTGGCTTCTAGCTGGAGGTATACAGCATTTTCAATTAGCTTACCCAGAAAGGGAAGGTTAGCTGGTCATTGCATCTGGGTCCAGGGAGGGTTTTTTGAGGAGAGGCCTGATGATTGCTTCCTTCAGTAAAGCAGGAAATATCCCTGATTGTAAGGAACAGTTAACAATTTTGAGGAATACCGGTACAAATAGGTCGGGGCAGTTCAACATGAACTGTGTTGGGCCAGGATCCAGGTCACAGGTAGTTAGGTGGAGTGAAGGAGGGATGCTTGATGTGACTTCTTCATCAATTTCTTTGAAGTTTGACCAAGGTGTTACGTTGTCTCTGTTAATGGTCTTCGGCGCTATATTAGGCTCAGATGCTGTAAGTTGGATGGCGGACCTTATAGCGGAGACTTTGTCTGTGAAGAAATGGGCAAATTGGTCACAGAGGTCCTTTGAAGACTCGATATTAAGTTTTTGACATGCCGGGTTGCAGAGTTTTTCCACTGTGCGGAACAGTTGGGCTGGTTTGTTAACTGCATTTGCAATCTCTTGTGATAGAAAGGATGATTTTTCCCGCGATTACCTTTTGGTAGTTCTTCAGGTGGAGGATTAAGGCATGTTTGTCTTCTGGGGACTGAGATTTGCGCCACAGTCTCAAGTTTTCGGCCTGGTCTTTTCAGCTCTTTTATAGAGTTCTCAAACCACTGTGCATGATGGTGTGGAGTAAGATATTTGGTGCACAGAGGAGCAATGGTCTGAAAGGTGGAGGACACACATTTGTTGTATTTAAACACCAGAGTATCAGGGTCCAAGCTGGAGTCAGTCAATTCATCAAAGCTAAGGTTATCTCGGATATGTTGAGGTGTTAGCCCTTGGAGCAATGGTCTGAAAGGTGGAGGACACACATTTGTTGTATTTAAACACCAGAGTATCAGGGTCCAAGCTGGAGTCAGTCAATTCATCAAAGCTAAGGTTATCTCGGATATGTTGAGGTGTTAGCCCTTTTAAGCGGCTATATTTTATTTGATTCTTGAACTGGGGTTTGACAGCTGGTATTGAGAGGCAAAAGTGGATAGTGTGGTCTGGCCAGGCAACAGGATTAATTTCCACATTGGCTATTGACAGCCCAGTATGGAATATAAGGTCCAGAGTGTGACCTTTCCTGTGAGTAGCAGAGCTGATTGATTGGAAGAAGCCCAGTTCATATAAGGCACAAGGTAGCTCTATTCCAAATTGTGAAGAGGAGTCATCCACCCATGAATTGAAATCTCCAAGAACAATCCATCTGGGGTGTTCCAGTGTTAGGTTGCATAGGAGATCTACAAGTTCCTTAAGGAAGTCCGAGTCCTTCTCTGGTGGGCGGTAGATCAGCAATATGTTAATGTTTTTATCAGCTGAAAGTTGCACCCCCAAGCATTCAAATGAGTTGGTAGGTCCTACAGTAAGTGGTCTGATTTTCAAAGCTGATATAAAGCAAAGTGCAACCCCTCCACCCCTGCATTCTTTCCTGTTGCAGTATATCACGGAATAGTTTGTTGGCACGGCGGCCTCCAGGGTGGGGCCAACTGGTTCAGAAAGCCAGGTTTCAGTCAGGCAGGCCAGATCAGAAGACTCTATTAGATCATGTATGATTGCTGTTTTGTGGTTTATCGATCTGACGTTACAGAGGACAGCCTTGATGGGGCTACCCTAGGAGCTAGGGTCTGAGATTGAGGACTCCAGGACAGAACAGTCTCCAGATGTGTGGCTGTCATCTCTGCTGGATTGTGCTGGAGCTATTAGGGTTGCTGCCTGGGTGTACTCTGTAGATTTTGTCACAGAGTTATTTTGGTTCTGCAGTGAAGAACGTCTTTTCCCACATCCTCTGGATCCTCTTTTTGACTTTCTGAAGATTCCAACAAACTTAAGTAGAATTATTGTTGATTTGTCAATTTGATAAATATTTCTTGGTTGGTATACAGCGAGAAGTGTCTCTGCTGAATATTGAGGTTTACACATTAGAATAGACAAGAGACAGCTCAGGGCGCCTGCTGAGAAAGGCCCCATTTAGAGTCAAGGTGTGAACTTTCTCAGCTCCAGCTGGTATCCTGCAGAGATCAAAGGGCCTGTGTAGACTGAATTGTCCTTACACAGAGATGTATGGATGGACAGCATGGATTTGAAAATACAGTCCTTTGTTTAGGAGTTTGAAGATATTATATATAACATGTAGAAAAATATAGTCTATTGAGCATAGATGCTGTAGATAATCGATGAAAGTTACTCACAGGATGGGGAGAGGGCGGGCACAAAGAGGCCGAAAGTCTTTAAGGTCTCAGGTCAATTCCAAGGAAGGTGTGCAGTGTACAGCAGTGGGTGATTCCAAGAAAGGCCCGGTGCACACCAAAACCGCTAGCAGATCGTCAAAACGCTAGCGGTTTTGGGAGCAGATAGGCGATATTTGCTGGGTGCACACCGAGCGGATTTTGTATAAGATCCGCCGGCCGCATCCACATCAGCATCCGCGTGGCTAATGTATCTCTATGGGCTGGTGCACATCGGCGGTTTGAGGTTTTTTAGCAAACCGCAAACGTGCAGCACGTTTGCGGCTTGGTAAAAACCTCAAACCACCGGTGTGCACCAGCCCATAGAGATACATTAGCCACGCAGATTTTCAGGCGGATTCGGCCGGCGGATCTGCCCGGTGTGCACTGGGCCAAAGATCCAATCCAGCTTAAATCTTTGCCATCCCAAGTAATCCAGGTGTTCTGAAAGGTTATAGGTGTTGCTGGAGAAGTGATACATTAGAATCCACTGAAATTTCGGTCCAGTCTTTCCATTAAGAGATTTAAAGTAGCAGAAATGAGATGTAATGTCTGGAGCAGCCTTAGAGAGCAGAAGCACCAGTCTGGGAGTGCTCAGTATACCTACACTGCTGACCAGTAATGTTTATGGTTTTCCCCTCAGACTCCACCTGCTGGTGGATTCTTTAACTGTTTTTATTTTAATTCAGAATTGTTAAATAAAGCTTAATTTTTCATATTTTTCAATAATTCATCTGGTTAGGTGCTTTTTTGAGCTGTTTTTCAATGCAATTTCTGGTATACAATTAGCTTTTAACACATGCCGAATAGGATATTTATTGACCATACAAGTATGGTACTGGTCATACTTCTATTATATTCTTCGCCTATATAACTGACACAAATGAAGCCAAAAAGGTTTCCCATAATTTATACTGCCATGTCTATTTAACCTGATATCTAAGTAGATCTTCATTTTCTTCATATCTTGGATATTGTAAGCTTGATATCCAGAACCCTTTCTTAAAGCTCAGTGGATGCATACTGTTAAAAGAGCATGTGTCTATGTATCTGAGCATACTCAAAGTGCTTACATGTTCCCACAGAGGCTGCCAAAGGATTGTTCCCCTTAAAGGACCTCCGTCGCGAAAATGTTAAAATGTAAAAATATATGTAAACATATACAATTAAGAAGTAAGTTTCTTCCAGAGTAAAATGAGCCCTAAGTTACTTTTCTCCTATGTTGCTGTCACTTACAGTAGGTAGTAGAAATCTGACAGAACCGACAGGTTTTAGACTAACCCATCTCCTCATGGGGGGTTCACAGGGATTTCTTATTTTCAAAATGCACTTAGTGAATGGCAGTTGCTCCATCCAACTGCCAAAAAAGTGTACGGTGAGCAGGGAGGCTGGTCAGCATCTTTGTATAAATCTTTTTCAGGGAGTGTCTTTAAAAAGAATAAAGGCCATGCTGAGAATCCCCTATGTAGAGATGGACTAGCCCAAAACCCAAGCCCAAATCGGTAATGTCAGATTTCTACTACTTACTGTAAGTGACAGCAACATAGGAGAGAAGTAATTTATGGCTCATTTTACTCAGGAAAAAACATACTTCTTATTTGTATGTGTTTTAAATTTTAAGATTTTCACGACAGTTCCTCTTTAATCCACTTGTCTGCAGCTGAACCCGCCCGAAGCACCCCAGTGCATGTGGGCATGCGCAACGCCATATGCATTTGCCACTTTTTCTGGGAGCATACTCTCTATGATGACATGCACCTCAACTATTTTGCCACTGTTGCATATTGTCCTGAAAAAGTACCTCATAACAGCAAAATCAGTTAACCCTTTGCACAATCTCATAAAAACACTTACTGCAGACCAACCGTACAGGAACCACTATCCCTACAGCAGAGGCCCCCAGGGAAGCCTCTGTGTGGCATATTTGAATATACAAAATGTTTTTTTTTTGTTTTTCTACTAACAAAGACCCTAGCTTTTAACTCAGCTGTAGGGATAGTAGCAGATCCTGGATGGTTGGTCTGCACTGAGAATTTGATACCAATTCAACAGACATAGAGAAGAAGGAAGAATTTTACCAGCCATAAGGAAGGCTAATAAAACAGATATTATAATAATAATAATAATAATAATAATAATAGGAGATATGAATGCCAAAATTGGAACGAACATTGAAGGATTAGAACATTGTCCGTTGTCCGAAGACAGGCAAAGGGAGAAAGAAACAAAAATAGCTAAATTTTTATCGATTTTTGTGCCAGCCATGATATGGTTTTTGGAGTTAAATGGATACCTCCAGACCTTAACACAGAAAACCAAACCGATCACTTGTTAATAAGCAAGAAATTCAGAACATCTTTCAGAAATTTAAGAAATAGAAAAAAGGCCCAGATATTGGTAGTGACAGTCACCTTGCGGTAGCAGAGGTACAAATCAAAATATTGGGAGCACAAAAGACTCTTCCATCAATGTGGAACAGATTGCTCAGCAAGCGAATGGTGAACCAGAACTCCTAGAAGTGTGTAAGGGACTAAAAAGGACCAAAAATCAGTACGGTATTTGCAATTATTCAGGTTGGAGCGCGAAAGGAGGTGTCCCACAATGAATCACTGCTGAATATGCCAATTGTCCCTTTGTTGTCCCTGAAAGCTAGACACACCTCCAGAACCACTGGAATGCAATGATGTGTTAGTTTGTTAACTGTACAGAGCCACACTTATCCAACATGCATACAGGCTGTTTCAAACGGGTTGGTCCTCATCAGTGCATGACATCCTACCTAATAAAACCCCTGTGTCTATGCGTCCCATGTCTGTGCGTGTGTCCGTGCTTTGTGCTACTGCGCATGTGCAGCACGGAAAGCCTTGGGACAGAGAGCAGGACGGGCCAGTGGGCGTGTGCGCTAGGGCACGAACATGCCCGCTGACTGCGGGGCAGTGGCAGAGGTCACAGGGAAGGGAGGGGAGGTTCCAACACAAACCTAGAGCCCGTTTTAAAACGGGCTTAGGTCTACTAGTGGATTCATATGGCTCTATGAAGTAGGATATGAAAGACACTGGAATTTTTTTTTTGTGCTTTTTAACCCCTTACACGCTTCCTAGAAGTTCTTGTTCATCAATAAGCTAGCTGGGCAATCTGTAACTCTGGACGCACAGCCATCTGTACATACTGTACAGAGCACGCAAAATGCAAACACAAGTACTCCATACATATGCATATATCGCACACAGCCAGCATTCCTTCACTCACTGTTGTACTGGCAACACACATACTACATGCATATGCATACATCAAACACAGAAAGTATCCCTCATTGACGGTCTCCCTGTCCTGCCAAATTCCTTGTAGCATAACTCTGGTTATCAGCTTGGTTCAGAGCTGTAAACCGCAAGGAGGAGCAGATCAAGTTACAGCTTTTTCTGCACTGGTTAGCTTGGTCCCCATGTCAATATCTATACAATAATATAATCACATGTACAAATGTTAGATTGCCCAGCAAGCTCATGGTAAACCAGAACTCCTAGGAATGTGTAATGCCGGGAATACATGGTTCGTTTTATAGCCAATTAGATGGTTCGATAGAGAATTTCTGACATGTCCGATCTCCCTTTCGATTGTGTTGCCGCTCGATTTCTGATAGAAGTGAATGGAAAAAGATAAGAAAAACGAGAGGAAGATAAGAATAGAGAGCTGGATCGAGAGCGAAATCGAGCGGCAAAAATGATCGAAAGCAAAAACGCACCGCAAAAACAAACCGTGTATTCCCAGCATAAGGGGCTGAAAGAGACCAAAAAAACCTCCTTATGGTGGCCATACATGGTACAATTTTTTTCATAAAATCTTATCATTTCTATGTAGTATAAGGGTAAATTAAGTGACTATACTGAAAGGATAATTTAGGCAGTTCCCTTGTATTACATAGAAATGGTAAGATTGTATGAAAAAAATGGTACCATGTATGGCCACCATTAGGAAAACAAACTTATGTACAAAATTGTACAGGAGTTACAAGCCAATACTAGCTTACCCTCTTGCCAACAGTCAGCACTGCACTGCACTGCACTAGGAAGGAGCGGAGACTGAAGTGAATAATGATAAGAAGATGCAATCACAAGGAGGAGGGGCAGGAGGTCTGTGTGACAGACAGAAAGCTGGTGCTGCTATTGAATGACATTCAGAATCTATATTATACAAGCAAGCAACCCCTCTGCAACTTGCAGCTCTGGCCAAGTGTCTGATAAGTGCCTTCATGTGCTTTATGGTAGGAGCCCCCTGACCGGCCCTCATACATGGCTGGGTAGTGTAATGGTTAAGGGCTCTGCCTCTGACACAGGAGACCTGGGTTCAAATCTCGGCTCTGCCTGTTCAGTAAGCCAGCACCTATTTCAGTAAGGAGTTTCTTGGGCAAGTCTCCTTAACACTGCTACTGCCTACTGAGTGTGCTCTAGTGGCTGCCTCGCAAGCGCTTTGAGTCCAACACGAGAAAGGCGCTATGCAAATACTGCAATTATACACATCTCCCCCTGTGATACCCCTGCATTTGAAGCACCACAGAAAAATATGGGATCCCTAGAAAAATGTTGTCATTGCTATATGGTACGTACAATGGCTTTAGAGCACAAAAGAGGAATACAATGGAGCATGATGGAAACACTTGAAGAGCTAGAATGTGCTAATGACATCTGTTTTTTATCTTAAAGTGGACCTGAACTCTTGCACATAACGGAAGGAAAACAAAGAGAAATGCACCGTGTATGTATTTAGAGAGTTTAGCCTGTTTAATCCCCCCCTCCTTTGAGTATAATCACTAGTTGTAATCTGATCTCTCCCCTGTGTCCCATGACTGCCTATGGCTGAGATGGCAGATAAGCCCATTTGAAAGCACTAGATGTTAAAGTGGACCCAAACTCTTGCACAGTACAGAAGAAAAACATAGAAAAATGCACTGCATATGTATTTAGAGAGTTTATGGCTGTCTAATCCCCCCTCATTTGTGTCTAATCTCAAGTTGTAATTTGATCCATGGCTGTGTAACATTACAGATAAGTACATTTGAAAGCACAGGTTGTACACAATATGTCTGCTTTTATGAATCAGGAAGTAGAAACTGTGCAGATTTATTTTGCGATTTGTATAAGCTGTAACAAATGTTTTTGTTTAAATGTTATTATGCTGTTGTGTATCTTTTAGAGCAGAGAGGAGGTCTGAGTTCAGGTCCACTTTAACAATATGTCTGCTTCCATGAATCAGGAAGTAGAAATAGTGCTTATTTATTTAAAGATTTGTATCAGTCGTAACAAAGAAATGTTTTTTGTTTAAAAGGTTATTATGCTGTTGTGTATTTTTCAGAGCAGAGAAAACTGAGTTCAGGTTCACTTTAAAGGTATATAGATATGAAAAGTGTAAGGATTCCTCCTGTGGTGTGTTCTGTCCATTGCGGTGGAGCTGCAAATGGACAGTTCTGGCTTGTCAGCGTGTATTCGCAATGAGTCACATTGTCATTTGCAATTGCTCTGCAGTTCTGGGCAGATCAGAATATGCTGTCCACACTCCACCAATGGCTTACTACAGCTGAGCTGCAGCCAGATAGCCCTGGATTTCCTGCATGCATGTTGTTACATAGTACTGCATGCATTTGCTATTCTAGTCTTTCACCTAGCAAATGGTAACCAAGCCAGCTCAGGATTGCATGATTACCATTCAGCTGTGTGGAGATTTGCATGCTGGCATCCATTGGCTGATGCCAGCATAAAAGTCTGCCTCCCCTGTTAGACCTCGCCCGTCATAATTTCAGCTTTGTCTATGCGTTTACTGGGTCCTTGATACTGTGTAATATATTCCTTGTCTTGTTACTTTCTAGTTCAGTTAACTTGTGGAGTTACGATTATATATTTCCCACGGGGGCATATATACGTACTCCTAGTGCAGAGATTTTGTATTGTTCCAGATCTAGCTAGTCTTCCTTGCTTATGTTATATATTGGTTCATCGCCAATATATACATATTCTAGTCAGCGTTTGTTATTTTCTTTGTATTCGTGCTACGGTGATACATCAGTACCGCTGATATATACGTACTCGAACTGTTGATATCCTGTGTTTAGCTAGTCAGTTTTTAGCATGTTTCGGTAGGTTGCGCTTAGCGTGATCACCCGTGCTTAGCTAGCCATGTCCTTGCGAGGTAGCCATTGTTTCGGTTGCTATTGGTTACCTCACTCGTCTGTGAACGTTTGCTGTCACTGAGGCAGTGACTAGATTAGCAAGCGTTCATTCTGTCAGTCTCTGTCCTAGTCCTGTCCTTGTGAGGTAGCCATTGCTGCGGTTGCTATTGGCTACCTCACTCCTGTCTGTCTTGTAGCTGTCTGAATGTTTGTTATCGCAAGAGCAGCACAACATCGCATTGCGCTGCCATTGCGTCTTATCAGAATCCCAGAGCTGCAGTTGCTTTGGGCAGCCTGTGTAGCCTCTTCCATTATCCAGCTCTTAGCCTTGTTGTGCTGGGTGGTCAGAAAGTATGACCCCCCAGCATTACAAACGGTTACAGAATGAAGCAGAAATTGTAGGCAGAACTACATATCAATTACAAAAGAAATGAGGATAAACAATACTGCGACAGAGAGATTGAATATTAGTGACTATAAAATAGAACTTGTGGAGCGTACGAGAGGAATTGGCGCGGGAGACTTGGGCGCAGGATACAGCTGGTATATGGCTGATCCTGCTGCTGCACAAGTTCCCGGCGGTGTTAAATACTATTCCCCCTCCAGGCCGCCATGGATAGTGGGGAATGAAATAATTGATGGAAGCTGAATTATTGCGTTTTAAAAGTAACTTCAGCTCCGTCCTATGACGGTGCCAAAGTTACTCCCTGTGCACCCAAGTCTCCTGCGCTGTATTCACTGTGTTCGCTTGTTGAGGCCTCTACCTATTTGTGAAGAAATGTTAACAGAGATGGTGATGCAGAAGATGTGGGGGAAAAAATGAATAAACAAAGCAAACAGAGCTTTTATACACAGTCATAACAGCAGTCAAAAGGCTTAAAGCATATCTGAAGCAAAAGTAAGCTTATGAGATAATTAATTGTTAACTGTAAAACGGAGCAGGGCCAAAGACCATTTGAACTTCCCTGCAGTAAAACCTTATCTAAAGCTGTCTTTCACTGTTCCTTGGCTGTTTATGATCTTCAGGATCTTCAGAAAACAGGACTGAGTTCGACCAAGTTAGTCAACTAGCTCAGAGAAGCTCTTTTGCATAGATAATAACTAGAGGTTTTTTTTTAACTCTTCCTGTACTGGAAAACAATATAAGACTCTTTTCTTTGCTATTAATGTTCTATTATCCATACTACACATACAATTCATTATTTCATAAATTAATTTTTGCTTCAGATTAAATTTAACAGCACAAAAAGAGGGGAAAAGGCAGATTCAGGAGCCTATAGATTAAATAACAAACTTGTAAGGTCACACAACCTGTTACCACAAAAATCCCGATCTTTATTATAATAATAATACTAATAATAAGGTGCCTACGGAAACTTATAAATATAAAATGGCCAGAAAAAGTGACAAATGAACGACTGTGGAAAAACTCCAACCAACTAATTCAGCTACGGAAAAGGAAGTGGAGTTGGATAGGGGGCACACTCAGGAAGGGACAGCATAAGAAATGGTAGTCGCTCAATCAGGCATCAAACAGCCATCATATGATGAGCTCACGAGGCTGGGTAAATACACAGGGCAAAATTAACCCACATGCCTGTTGGATATAAGGCACCAACAATCTTGTTCATTTTGGGATGTTGTGTTAGCGCTGGCTATCTGTGAGTTTTGAACACAGGTCTCTTTAAATTTTGCACTCGGATAGGGATATGAATCTATAGAAAGAACAGCCCTAATATAGAGAACACAAGGATCAAGAAGAAGGGGACAGCCTCAAAAAACATTGAGAAGATTAGTGAAAGAAGAATTTCGAAATATAGAAAAAACATGGAAAGAGAGCAACAGAATAGAAACAAATAGATCTGAATGAAGAGTCTTCACTAGTGAGATGCCCTACACACCACAGGGAGTTATAGAGTAACTGTCGGGCATAAAATCAAAAATCAATTTCATTATTTGTATCTGGTAAACAAGTAATAAGGATGCTAATCAGGCAATCCAAAAGTTAAAATCACTATTACTTTTCTTGTTTATAAATTTATCATTCCTCAGTTTACATGACTCTTATTTGGTACACAGAAAGTTTGGTACACAAAAGAGAAGTTGCAGGGCATGCTGGGTTGTCTTTTTTTGCTTCTCTTCTTCCCTTCAGACTTGACTAATGCAGCCTGATTGGCTGAAGCCTCTTTCCCTCCTGTTTTCCCCTCCCACACCTCTGTACCTCTCTGATTAGCCAAAATTTCTCAGGCTGAAACAATGCACTTTCTATAGTGAAGGGCGGGCAAATCAGGCAGAGGAGACTAAAGGCGGCCACACACTATAAAATAAAATGATCCGATTTTACAATAATTCGATAAAAACGATCGTATCTCTCGAAAAAAATCGAAAGCTTTTTTTTCATTCAACTGAAAAATATGATCGGATTTCCAGTTTTTTTCGATTTAAATCGACCCGGAATGCCAGATATTGCTCTTCAATTTCTACTAAAGATTGTATGGTGTGTGTTGGATTGTTAATTTATTAATATACACACCCTAGCAATTTTCTTTGAGTTTCCAATCATTTTTATCATAATTGGGGAAAAATTGAACATACGTGTGTGGTACATTGGTCATATTTTTGAAATGTTACAATCAGTCAGAAAAAATTGATTGCAATTCTTAAATTGAACAGATATTTAAAAAATTGTATGGTGTGTGGCCACCTTAAGGGCGAATATTACATCAGGACTGGCTTCAAAATAGCCACAGTAAATATGGAAACTGACTAGAATAGGATTCTCTACTTTTCCTTTATAAAATTCACAGGAATCATAACGTGGACAGTGCAATACATATGTTATGTAAGTAGAGCAAGTATTTATCTATTTATATATTTGTTTTTTTTTCCTGAGATAGTATGGCTGACCGCTCCCCTTTAAAGAAACAGAGAGAAAGGGGTGGAGTAGATTAATGTATGGTGTGCTCACAGAGCTGTAAGACCACCTAAAAGCAGGAGGACCATCTCTTGGATTTGGAGGGCGCTTAGGGTAAGGAAAGGAGCAAAAAGAAAGTGAGGGTGAAGGACAGTTATAAACCCTAGGGCCCTTGTACTGGGAGTGTACACAGCAGCGGAAGGGACATTGTAGTGAACGGAATATGGAGGCTGACATACACAGGATCTTCTCAAAAAATTAGCATATTGTGATAAAGTTCATTATTTTCTGTAATGTACTGATAAACATTAGACTTTCATATATTTTAGATTCAAATACACACAACTGAAGTAGTTCAAGCCTTTTATTGTCTTAATATTGATGATTTTGGCATACAGCTCATGAAAACCCAGCATGAAGTGCTCCAAAATCTCCTGATAGCTAGCTGCATTGACCCTACCCTTGATAAAACACCGTGGACCAACATCAGCAGCTGACATGGCACCCCAGACTATCACTGACTGTGGGTACTTGACACTGGACTTCAGGTATTTTGGCATTTCCCTCTCCCCAGTCTTCCTCCAGACTCTGGCACCTTGATTTCCAAATGACATGTAAAAGTTGCTTTCATCCGAAAAAAGTACTTTGGACCACGGAGCAACAGTCCAGTGCTGCTTCTCTGTAGCCCAGGTCAGGCGCTTCTGCCGCTGTTTCTGGTTCAAAAGTGGGTTCATGCTTCCATCTGCTGAAAAGCTTTATGGAGATGAAGATTTCATTTTTCAGCACGACCTGGCACCTGCTCACAGTGCCAAAACCACTGGTAAATGGTTTACTGACCATGGTATTACTGTGTTCCATTGGCCTGCCAACTCTCCTGACCTGAACCCCATAGAGAATCTGTGGGATATTGTGAAAAGAAAGTTGAGAGACACAAGACCCAACACTGTGGATGAGCTTTAGGCCGCTATCGAAGCATCCTGGGCCTCCATAACACCTGAGCAATGCCACAGGCTGATTTCCTCCATGCCTCGCCACATTGAAGCAGTCATTTCTGCAAAAGAATTCCCGACCAAGTATTGAGTGCATAACTAAACATAATTATTTGAAGGTTGACTTTTTTTGTTTTAAAAACACTTTTCTTTTATTGGTCGGATGAAATATGCTAATTTTTTGAGATAGGAAATTTGGGTTTTCATGAGCTGTATGCCAAAATCATCAATATTAAAACAATAAAAGGCTTGAACTACTTCAGTTGTGTGTATTTGAATCTAAACTATATGAAAGTCTAATGTTTATCAGTACATTACAGAAAATAATGAACTTTATCACAATATGCTAATTTTTTGAGAAGATCCTGTATATTTACTTTCAAAAAATGTTAATAGCCTGGCAGCATTTCTGATCCTTTTGGGTTCTGTATTGTCTGAATCAAAGACCTGAAACAAGAATGAGGCTAATGTGGGCAGACTACTCAAAGAACCTGATGTCCATGCCTGTTCTGGGTCAATGTTTGAAAGTATTAGAGGGAGAGGATTAGCAAGACAGCCAGGTAATTGGCATAGATTAATAGCAGCCTTCACATTCCTCTAACTACAGTGTCCCCTTAAGAACGTTAGTGAAATTAGGAGATGTTTAGGGGGAAACAGAGAGAGCAAAGATATGTGCATATGTGCCCAATGAGGTGAAGACATAAGTCAAAACAAGGTGGGGGGAGGGGGAAAGTAAATACAAAGGGGATGCACTTGGGGGAGCTGTACATGAACATGAGGGGAGAAGATGGATGCCTTTAAAAGAAGTAGGCAGTGAGTGATTGTACAGAAATCTGTAACAGGGAACATGGAATACACATAATTTCCACCCTAAAACTTTGCCATGCTTAAATGCGTTTGTTGATCTATAAAATGTAGTAGTAAAAGAAAGTTATCTGGCTAAGTAGATTTCAAATTAACTTAGAATAAATGCATTATAGGAGAAGAAGGGCAAAATTCCATCTCTAACAGAGTCTGCATCTGTAAAGTTCTCTGAAATCCTGGCTCAGAAATCTCCCCTCCTTTTCTCCCCAATTACAACATACCGTAACTATGACAAACACATTCAGAGTTCTCGTGAAAGGTGCCCATACATGGTACAATTTCATCTTTTTCGATTCATTTACTTTGATTATTCATTAGATCGAATATAAAGATTTTTCCAGCATGTCTGATCAGATTTTTCAAAAAAAAAAAAAAAAAAAAAAAAAGGGATAATCGTTCGAATTTCTTGATCGGAAAAAATATATTTTCAACCTTCATTCGATTCGATCATTTAGATGGAATAAACAGGAAAATCAAAACGTTTTATTGTATCATGTAAGGGCACCATAAAGTTTTGGAAGCTGTAGATTGGGAGATTTGAAATCTCCACAGGGGCGCCAAACCACAGGCCCTAACCGAAAAAAATTGAAAAAAGATAATTAATTTTGGGGAGAAGTGCAGAATGGAAGCTACAACGCTAATGTCCTTTATTTTATATCCATCCATATTAGCAGTCCAAGACTTAACATGTTAAATACTTTAGGGTTTGTAGCTGCACTTAAATGCAACTTACCTCTGACAAGATCAACATCAATTAGGTCAGATTTTATATAAACCATCTTCTTAAGCTTGTTCTTGAAACCCTAAGAGAATAAAAAGAAAATAAAAATAAATTAGGAGTACAGAGACTACCCGGATGACTGTCCTTCAGGGACCTCCGAGTGGCCTGTTATTTGTTGTCTGGCTGGCTATCAGAGAATAGGCTAAGATATTCCGAAAATGTTTCATATGTATCTCTTTTTATATTGACAATATGGGGATTATTTTCTGTGTTTTTTGGTCTTCTTTCTGAATTGAATGGTCCCCATGATGTATTAGCACTGTATCACCTATACTGTGGGTATTTGTGTACATTTGACAATGGGCTTGATTCACAAAAGAGTGCTAACTGTTAGCACGGGCATTTTCGTGCGAATTTTCACATTGCGCGCACTCGCGAATTTCCACGCGAAACGATAAAGTTTTTGCACGCAAACGTGAATTTTCCCATGAAATAGATATAGTTTTCGCACGAAAATTCACATTTGCGTGCGAAAACGTTATTGTTTCGCATGAAAATTCACGATCGCGCGCAATGCGAAAATTCGCGCGAAAACGCCCATGCTAACAGTTAGCACTCTTTTGTGAATCAAGCCCATTATGTTAAAGAAGCAATGATTACCACTATTTGTTCTCTACATATTGGAAATGATTCACAAACTGTGTCCTGTTGTGCTCGAGCATCTCTCACTGTGGCAGTCTTTGGGAATCAGGATTTAAATGCCTGGTACACATCATGCAATATCCCTTCAGATTGACGGGTCGAATCAATTATTTAAATTATTGAAAAGGTCCGATCTGATTTCCGATTGTTTTTCTCATCAGTTTTCTGTTTCTTTTTCTCTCATTGATTTTCAAATTTTTCAGAAATTGGATCGGACCTGTCGGAAAGAATAATTTTGACCCGTCTATCTGAAATTGCTTGTTGTGTACCAGGCATAAGGGGAGATGAAAGCACAATGACTCCCCTCTACCATTGATTTGGTAAGATTGTACAATCAGGAGAGTATTGATGGGCCATTTTAACCTCCTTGGCGGTATGATTCTTTCCAGACTTTAGGGTCTAAAAGCGGTACAATTTTTTTTTTTTGCACCCTTTCAAAAGCTAAAACTTATGAAAAAATCATGCTGCCAGGGAGATCTGCACAGCCCCAGTAATCACTCACCTCCCTGGGCTCCAGCGCTGCAGTTATGCCTCCATCCTCCAGGTGGCGCTGCAACTCTAAAATGAGATTGCTGGCTCTCATGACTACAGCCAGGGATCTCACCAGGAGGAAGCAGAGCCCCAGAGGACGGAAGAAGAATGGCGCCCGACGCCGGGATCCCTGGGAGGTATGTAGAAACGCTCCCACTGCGTGCATTGCTCTACATAGAGCCTTCAGCAGCTACACCGAGCAGAGGTATATATCTATATCTCTCTATCTATATATAGTAATATCTATCTATCTATACATATATATACATACATACATACATACATACATACATACACACATACAGAGCCGGGACAAGGTCCTCCAGCACCCAAGCCTGAGACACCAAAGTGCGCCCCTCCATCCCTCCCACCTCAGCTGTCACACACTGATTACTATTAGACTAAGAGGGCCACAGGGCCCAAAACCTCCCCAACACCTTAATATCTAGTTATCTGGCTTGCAGTCACTGCTATGTATCCCCTTTTCTTATTTCTTTCTGCTTCATACATGATTAGGAATGACAGCTGAATGAATTGTGCGCCCCCTCCTACACTGCGCCGAGGCTGGAGCCTCTCCAGCCTATGCCTCGGCCCGGCCCTGCACACATACATACATACATACATACATACATACATACATACACACACACACACACATATAGTGTGTGATGCCCCCCCCCCCCTTGACATCATGGCAGTGCACAGATTGGCGAATGGGAACGTGTTCTCAAAGCCAATCAAAGTGTTTGATGAATGAATGTTCACTACTGAAACCAGTAACAGTATTCATTGTGAAGAAAGCAAATTATTGTTTCCTGATAATAAAAAAATATGGCATTAAAAATAAAACTCCTAAACCTATAACAAGCCCCTTAAACTTTCTTCCCCCTCCACCATCCTCTTATATTCACACTGGTAAAAACAAAAAACAAAAAACAAAGTGACAGAATTTAACAAGGAATATATCAATTGTTTCCTGAGGGAGCTTTTAATTATGTATACCATGATGGTATATTACTGTTATCTTTGCAAATAAGAACTTGTATTTATTGCTAGAGTACAATGAGAAAGCCAACGAAACAAAATAGAAAAATATTTCATTGAAATATTGTCACCATGCATTGTACTGGGAATACAATTTAAATGTTGTAATAATAGGACAAATGGGCAAATAAAATGTGTGGGTTTTAGCTACAGTAGGCTGTAGCACATTTTATTTTAAAACTATAATGGCTAAAAACCATTTCAGTTCCAGTTTTTTTTATATTAAAAATGCATACAAAATAAAATAATTCTTAGCGAAAGGCACCACATAAAGAAAGCCTAATTTGTGGCAAAATAAAACAATGCATAGATCACTTAGGTGTGAAAAGTAGTGATAAAGTTATTGCCAAATGAACGGAAAGAGCGCTGAAATGTGCAATTTGCTCTGGTTTTTAGCCCAAAAAAATGTACTGGTTAAAAGTGCCCACTAATGATGTAATACTTATTGTACAATCTTGTCAAATCTATGTATTAGTAGGGTAAACTGAGTGATTTTACTTAACGGATGCTATATTCAGGGATGTCCAACTACAGTCTTTTTAAAGGCCGATGGGATCAATTGATGGGACTGAATCAGGAAAGGTGTAGTTCATTGATTAGAACACATTTCTCCATTCCTCAGTCCATCCTAAACATTGTCATGGATACGATCCTCAACGGACTGTATCATTAATACGCACTTTCTGAGTGATAGTGAGTATTCTTTTATCAACAAATCTCATCATTGTACACAAAAAAACTTTATTGGAAAATAAATCATCATTACAGTCATATTGGGGAAAATATAACATTTATTTCCCCAATGGGCCAGTTTCATCAAAAACATTTCTAGTTAAGCATTTGCATGTGGTTTGCCAGCCTTGACAGATTATTCAGGATAATAATGTCATAAGGAAAAAAGATGTACAAGGGATTGGTCAAACTTGACACCTTCCAGGAAGCAAGTTAACAAATGTTCTGCAATATTTTTTAAAACCAAAAACTCTTTGGAATGGCTGAAACAAGCTAGGATGTCATCCACAGCAAACGTGCTAGCCTAGATTTATAAATTAGGTAATCTGTTGTTAAGCAGGAAACAACTATGATAAGAATGTTTGTCCATCAAAGCAGAGCTATTCTGGCATTAGGTAAATATTCT
The DNA here is from genome assembly GCF_040937935.1 of Hyperolius riggenbachi. Taxonomy (NCBI): domain Eukaryota; kingdom Metazoa; phylum Chordata; class Amphibia; order Anura; family Hyperoliidae; genus Hyperolius; species Hyperolius riggenbachi. The sequence goes on along the minus strand of NC_090647.1, from coordinate 364,206,654 downwards.
CTATGAGGGATTCTGAAAAGATTCTTGATTTATTAGATAATCAATATTAGTACTATTACCCAGTGGCAGCTATCAGAACAATATGAAATGTAGACCTACTAATCCATGCTGCATAACGATTCCTTGTCAGGTACGGTTCATTTATAAAGAGAAAACAACTCTTAAACAGTACAGATACAGCTTGTACATGTTACATAGTCAATCCTACATACAGTATGTCCATTGACATATTGATGTATTTGTTCTGAAAAGTATTGCTGCTTTCTTCCAGCAGGTGTCTCACTTATAATTTACACTCAATAACCACTTTACTAGGTACAATTGTTTATTTACACAAATAGCTAATCAGTTAAAGGACAACTGAAGTGAGAAGAGTATGGAGGCTGCCATATTTATTTCCTTTTAAACAATAACAGTTGCCTGGCAGCCTTGCTGGTCTATTGGCTGCAGAAGTGTCTGAATATCACCTAAAACAAGCATGCAGCTAATCTTGTCAGATCTGACAATTATGTCAGGAACACCTGAACGGCTGCATGCTTGTTCAGGGTTTATGGCCAAAAGCATTAGAGGCAGAGGATTACAGGATAGCCAGGCAACTGGTATTGATAAAAAGGAAATAAATATGGCAGCCTCCATATCACTCGCGCTTCAGTTGTCCTTTAGTCACATGGCAGCAACTCAATGCTTTTTGGCAGAGGCATAACAACAACCCCCTGGGCCCACAAAAAATGTATCATATGGTCCTCTGCACACCGTCCCCCTCCTGCATAGAACCCATTCATCCCGCTGGAACCTCCCCTCACCTGCAGACTACCGCTGGGAGTGCTGTAATATTCACCTGACCACGCTGCATCTGGTCTCCTCTTCCTCATGGCAGCCACTCACTCTATGCTGCCTTCCTTTGGCTTCTAATCACGACATGCATTCAGAGCCAGCAAATGGAAGCATAAGTCATGTTGAGGACAACTGAAGTTAAAACAGAGCATCAGAAGAAAGGGGATTTAAGTGACTTTGAATAGGGTATGGTTGTTGATGCCAGAAAAGCTGGTCTAAGTATTTCAGAAACTGATCTACTGGAATTTTCATGCAGAACCATCTTCAGGGTTTACAAAGAAATCCAACAAAGAGAATTGTTTATGTCAGAAATAAGCAGAGGAGGAGAATGAGCAAATGTTTAAGAAGATCAAAAAGCAACAGTAGCTCAAATAACCACTCGTTACGATTATGGTATGCAGAATACACACACACACACACACACACACACACACACACACACACACACACCACGTTGAACCTTGAAGTAGATGAGCTACAGCAGCACACTGGACACCAGTCATGCCAGCTAAAAACAGGAAACAGGTTAAAATTTGCACAGGTTTAGCAAAATTGGACAATACAAGATTGGAAAAATGTTGCCAGGTCTGATGAGTCCATTTCAGCTGCAATATTCAGATGGTAGGGTTAGAAGTCAATGTAAACAACATGAAAATATGGATCTATCATACCTTGAGTTAACAGTTCAGGCTGATAATGGAAGTGTAATGGAGTGGGGGTTATTTTCTTTGCTTACTTTGTGCCCCCTAGTACCAACTGAGTATCATTTAAAGGAAACATCGGAGGAATTAAATGAAAGTATTTGTTTATACTTGGGGCTTTCTCCAGCCCTCTTCAGCAATCCTCACAACATCAGAGTCACTGTCATTGCTGATAGTAAGTGCAGTGACAGTAGATTGCACTCAACTGTGAACCCTGGCTTAGGCCTCTTGCACACTACATGCGATTCAGATTTGAGATTTTGACCCGATTTTACATGCGAGTCCAATTTTTAATCAGTCTTGCATGCTGCGTTTTTTTTCTTGTCTTGATAGCATCCATTTGGAATCGCAAATCAGAATTGCAAATTGTATTTGTGATTTGCAGTGTGTAAGTGGCCTTACTTGGCTAATGGTCCTACTCTCAAAGCTAAAGTCACTGTCTCACAGGGTTTCTGAATCTTTGATTGCTAGCCACTCACTCCAATATTTGTCCTCGTGGCTGCCAGTACTTTGCAGCATATAGCAAGCCTTCTCTGCTGTATAAAGCCTTTTTGCCATTTTTTTTGTATGTAGATGAGATGATCAATAGACTGGTAGGACAGAGAGTGAAAGATTAGAACAATAGATAAAAAGCATCAATTGAAAATAGGATTGATGGAAAACATAATTTTCTTATTTTTGGAAAAAAAAGGTTAGGATTACTCCTTCTTGAACCCACTACATGGTACACAGTGTCGTCCTCCATCTCCTCATACAGCAACAGCACGCATCACTTGTACCTGTACAGCCCTTGTTCCACACAATATCACCAACAGGATCAAGCTTAGTCCTAGTGAAGGACACTGATGTTATATAATAGTCTTCAGGAAGGGGATTATTTGGGGGAGAAGGAGGTTTATATTAGAGGGTGGTATGTTACGACATAGAAGCCGAATCAATTTTAACAATGTGACAGTGAGTATGGAAGAGGGAAATTGTATTTTATGTTAGGGAGATTTTATGTTAAGGAATGGGATTGCTAGGATGTGGATGGAAATAATATTTAATTCTAGGTATGGAGTTACAGCTTGTACTAGGGAAAACTAACACACTGCAGTACATGGCTAGATGTAGTGCCAAAAGATACAATTCAGCTGAGAGAAGCTGAAATCACACGTCCGGAAAAACAGGTATCAACAGAATTTCATATTTAAAGAAAACCTGAACTGAAAATTAAAAGTCAAAATAAGTATACACAAGTCATACTTACCTTCCATGTAGTCTACGCCTCAGTGTCTTTCTCCTCTCCCACATTCTGTTTGTTCACTGTGATCAAGAGGATTTTCCGTCCTCCATTTTGAAAATGGTCATTACCCATAACAGCTTCCTGGTCAGCACACAGTTAAACTGTAACATCGCACACTTGAGCCATAGGGAAACATGGGCATTACCAGGTACATCAGTTTTCCTCTTAGATATAACTGACAGCAACTGATATATTTCAGATCTGACAAAATATTGTCAGAACTGGAAGGGAACATTGTCAGAAGAAAATGGTGAGCTTCTGAGAGGAACTGATGGCAAGGTTACTATGTAATGGTCATTTGAAGTTACCTCATGTGTTTATTTTAAATATTTTTACTCACTACAGGTTCTCTTTAAGAAATAAGTAGCAGTGGGACACATACACTGTAATGTAGTAAGCATGTCTGTCACTGCAAGCTGTACAAAGTGTCCTATTTATTTCAAGAATGTGTTAAGTACAGGTAAGCAGTTTTTACATAAGACATGCAGTCACCTGGCAGGGTCCTGATTCATCTTCCCATAGCTTGCAGAACGCTGCACAAGACCTGAATTCCACTACAACTGCAGGGCTAACAAGATATACTGTTAACCAAGGCTGTCAGGGCACTCTCCAAGGTATGCACAGTGCACACAGCTATTGCTAATCGCTTGCAAGTCACATATACAAACAAGTTTGAACATTTAAAGTTTTTAATCAGTTTTCATTGCTACATAATCCATTTTGTAATTAAAAGTACAGTATTCATTAACACTAATGTCACTATGCAGCCAGCTATAACTTTCTAAAACTATAAAAAATGTAAACTGTACTTGCATGCAAAGATTAATATCATTAAACATTCTCAGTAATTTATCTTTAACCACTTAAAGAGACACTGAAGCGAAAAAAAAATTATGATATTATGATTTGTATGTGTAGGACAGCTAAGAAATAAAACATTAAGATCAGATACATCAGTCTAATTGTTTCCAGTACAGGAAGAGTTAAGAAACTCCAGTTGTTATCTCTATGTAAACAAGCCATTAACTCTCCAACTAAGTCTTAGTTGTGGAGAGGGCTGTTATCTGACTTTTATTATCTCAAGTTCTCAACTGTAATTGAACTGTCTACTTTTCCTCTGGCAGAGGAGAGTTCATTACTTCACAGACTGCTCTAAAAGACTCATTTTAAATGCTGAGTGTTGTGTAATCTGCACATAATATAGAATGATGCAATGTTAGAAAAAACACTATATACCTGAAAATAAAAAGATGAGAATATTTTCTTTGCTGCTAATCTTCTAGTAATTATTCATAGTACACAACCAATTCACTATATCATATATTTTTTTTCGCTTCAGTGTCTCTTTAAGCCCTCGGTCGTTTTCACTTTATGCATCCGAGCAATGTTCACCTCCCATTCATTAGCCTATAACTTTATCACTACTTATCACAATGAACTGATCTATATCTTGTTTTTTCCGCCAACAATTAGGCTTTCTTTGGGTGGTATATTTTGCTAAGAGCTACCTTACTGTAAATGCATTTTAACAGTAAGAATAAGAAAAAAACTGAAAAAATTCATTATTTCTCAGTTTTCGGCCATTATAGCTTTAAAATAATACAGCCTCCATAATTAAAACCTACGTATTGTATTTGCCCATTTGTCCCGGTTATTTCACTGTTAAAATTATGTTCCGATCACAATGTATGGCGACAATATTTTATTTGGAAATAAGAGAATTTTTTTTGTTTTGCATCCGTCACTATTTACAAGCTTATAAAAAAAATAGAAATATTTAATCTTTACATAGATATTTAAAAAGTTTAGACCCTTAGGTAAATATGTTTTTTTTTATTGTAAGGTTTTTTTTTTTTTTTTATTAAACATTTTATGCTGGGTATTTTTGGGAGGGTGGGATGTAAATAGTATTTGTTTTGGGTAAATATATGTGTATTTTTATCTTTTTTACATTTAGATGTAGTTTTACTTTTTGGCCACAAGATGGCAACCTTGAGTTTGTTTACAGGACGTCACTCTAAGCGTACAATGTACGCTTAGAGGGACATAGGAGGCAGAAAAATCGAAGCTTCTGAGAGAAGCTGTCGCTTTTTCTGCGGGAGAGAAGAATCAGTGATCGTGCACCATGGCCCGATTTATTGATTCCTGGGCTAAGGATCCGCATCTGGGAGCCCACGTGCACACGCGCGATCGGCCGCGGGAGCGCACATGGCCTCCTTGACGTAGTTCTACATCAAGGAGGACGAAGTGGTTAATACCGAGAATTTGAGTTTTCTTAAAGCAAACCTGAGCTAATCATTCCTCCAACTAAGCTTGTTCTAGCCAAGTTTTACATACAGCAAACACTAGCCGAGAAAAGTACCAGGGAAAAGTATACCACACACTGGGTCCGTATGGACAAGCCCTATAAGTACATAGGCATACAAGCGTATCACTTGTTCAATATAAATTCTAAAATAGAAGAACATGGAATCACATAGTTATGTGTTTTCCTCAGATGGGGTTACTGATATAGCTATACAGTGAAAGCTGCTATATATGGAGGTCTTTGCTGATCCCCCATACTCCTGGCGTCGCCTCTCAAAGTATGGTGTAGCTATTCCATACAAAATGCACAATCAGACCCCACTGACACTGAAAGATGCACTCCAAAAAACTCCTATCATAAATGTAGGGGACTAGTAGCCCAGCTATGGAGTTCTCAGTAGGTAACAGTGCATACATTCAGAATAACAAGGGAGGTATATACAAAGTGGATCGTGCTCTATAGTACAAGTGCTGTAATATGAATCTCTGACGGCTTTTTCAAAAAGATGCTATACATATTTACAGTAAAAACATATATACAAGTGCGCCCCCCACCAACAGTATAACCCCCAGCAAAAGCCCCAGTCAGAGCTGAATGGCCGCGTTCGACACAAGGTTAAGTACTGTGGGGAAATTGGGGACACGCCCATAGGGGCGTTGATGTACGGATTCCGTATACCTGTTCCGGGGCAGGTGCAGAGTCTGGTGCATATCTGTCTATGCCTAACGTGTGTGCCGGTATCTGTATGGATACAAGGCTACGAGGCAAATAGCGCGAGACCGACATCGATGGTACTAACGTCACTTCCGAGGGCGTCACTTCCGGATTCCGCGTACGGCTGCTTCCTAGTGTCGAGCGTTGGTATGGTAACCATACGCTCGTTGCCCTGTGCAAATAGGCGGGTTTGTTATACTGGTTGGCATAGTAACGGCAGCCATATTGGATGTATGTTTACATCGTGATATCTGCAAATCACACATATATGCCTATGCATAGCGCGTCTACGTAAGTATTAGTAATACCCATGCAGGAAAGCAGCCATGCCCGATATGCACAAGATATATAAGGACAGGCTATAAATACATGATGGCATATAAAGATTTTTGCCACCTCTCTGGGCCAGTGCAGATAGATTTATGAGCCACAACATTATGGCAAAGTGTGTCCAACCTGGGGGATCGTGGGGACACACAAATCGTAGGGACACACATGAAGGGGTGCATAGAGAGAGTAGATGTCATAGGAGGCATCTACAAACAAGGGGTACACAAGAACTCCCCCATATGGAGCCACTATTCCCAGTCCTCCCAAATGGAGGTTTAGACACGACCTGGATTGTATGCACTGAGGCTCTTTATGGAAAAGTAACATATATGTCAGTGCATGATGTCTAACAGTGTCTGTACCCATCACAGATCCCTAGGGAATACTCATCGTGGTGCCGGATGTAGAGGGCCATATCTATATTAGCATCTATCCCTCTCCACATGTCTCCCTAATCACATATTCATAAAAAACAGGCTAAGTTAAAATCCTCATTAAGGCCATGAGGTGCAACTGTATTGAAACGAAAAATCCATTGGGACTCAACTTGTGTTAATTTTTTGTCAAGGTTGCCTCCTCTAGTGTGTCTCCTCCATTGTTGTATACCCCAAAACGATATATCAAACCTGGACTGTGGGTGTACCTGATTCATATGCCTCGCTATAGGGGTATCGTTCTTATGCTTAATATCTCCAATATGTTCAAGCACTCGCTCTTTCAGAGCTCGTGTTGTCTTACCCACATACCAAAGGTTACACTTGCATCTCGCTCCATACACAACAGATTTCGTATTACATGTAATGAATGAAAGGATCTTATAGGACCGCCCATTTTGTGGGCATATAAATTGTTTAGTTGTTGGCATATATTTACAGGCTTTGCACTTCCCACAGTGAAAAGAGTCATTAGGTTTGGATGGTAGCCAGGTTGGAGTTTGAGGTGGACTATTGGAGAAAGTACTGTGGACAAGGAGGTCCCTTAAATTGGCTGATCTCCTATATGTCACCAGGGGATTGGGGGGCAGGAATTTGGACAAGTCCTTGTCTTTCTGTAGTATTGGCCAGTAATGTTTAAAAATCTCAAAGACTGCATGTGATTGTAGTGTATAGGTACCAATCAAACGGGGGACCGATCGACTTGAGTTGACTGAATCAGTGGGTTTGTTCATACTAGTCCCACCTCTCTTTTTGGGGTTCTCTTTGAGTGTATCCGCCCGAGGGGTGTTTTTTGCTCGAACGTAGGCTTCGATCGATCACTTCTTGTGGGAAGCCTCTCTGTAGGAATCTGTTATTTCAAGTTACACATTCTTCTTCAAAGCTCTGTTCGTTCGAGCAATTCCTCCGTGCTCTGAGAAACTGTCCAATGGGTATACTTTTACGCAGTGATAATGGATGGGAACTATCCCATTTTAGCAGGGAATTAGTGGAGGTCGGTTTGCGGAAAATTTCAGTTTCCAGTTTACCAGTATCACTGATTGTAATAGTCAAGTCAAGAAAATTAATCTGTTTGTCATTCACTTCAGATGTGAATTTCATCCCTATTTCATTCCTGTTGAGTAGTAACATGAAATCATCAAAAAGTTCTCTAGGGCCTTCCCATAGGATGATGATGTCATCAATAAAACGTCCCCAAAACGTGATATGGGAGGTGTAAAATTCCATGTCCTCAGAAAACACAATCGTGTTTTCCCACCAGCCCAGGAAGAGGTGGCATAGGATGGGGCACAGGCCGTCCCCATCGCACTTCCCCTGAGCTGGTGGTATACCTTACCCCCAAAAAGGAAAATGTTATGTGTCAGGACAAACCGCATTAACTGTAGTAATGTGGAGTTATGTCTTTCCAAGTGTTGACCCCTTGTACATAGGAAGTATTGTGTTGCCTTGATCCCTAGTTCGTGTTGTATATTGCTGTACAGGGATTCATTATCTATACTAGCAAGCAGGGTATTGGCTGTGACCTCGACATCCTGTAACCGTATAAGGACGTCCTTTGTATCTTTCAGGTATGATGGTAGAGACTCCACAAAGGGGCGTAAAAATGTATCAATATATTTGCTGATTTCATCGGTCAGGTTCTCACATCCTGACACAATAGGACGTCCTGGTGGTGGCATCCTATTCTTATGTACCTTTGGGAGTGCGTAAAATACCGCGAGAACTGGATGGTCGGTGGCGCGTTTTAATCTGTCATAGTCACCAACATCCATTCCCCCACTGTCAAGGCATAATTTCAAGAGGGACTGTAATTGTGCTTGGTGTTCTTTAAGTGGATTGCGAGGTAGAACTGCACAAGTTTTACATACCTAAACAACATTGTGTCATCTTACCAGGGCTGGCTGTAGACTTTTTGCTGCCTGGGGCAAATAGTGAGGAGGAGGTTTTCTATTATTAACATGTTAATGAAGATCCTTATTTGGGCATAATTTATATTGAAAGGGCAGCACCGCACTGCACACTGAAGTGGCTAGTAATGGTGATGAGCACTGTGTACCACAGTTTATGTGAACAGGCCCTAAATCTACAGTATGTACACACGTTACAAGTCAAGTGTTTGGGATACCCAGCCATGTTTATTTCTACAAAGAGGATGCAAGGAGGTGTGTGTGTGCAGGGGGAAGGGGGGGGGGGGAATTTGGGAGGTGTGCAATGCAGAAACCACTGGGAGGCTTTGACCTGCTAATTCTGCTATTACACATCATTGTCAAGACTAACAATGAGAAATGAAGGAAAGCTGAAATTACCAAACCGAAAGAAGACAATGCCAAGAACCCTTGTCAGGGCCGTCTCTTATTGCAATCCCTGTCATGATTGAGGGACTCTCGTACTAAAGAAGACATCCTACAGTAAGTAAGTAAGTAAGTATGTGTTGAAGAGAACTGTGAGGTTTCATGCATCCAAGAAACATGCAGAGTGGCTGACAATCATCACTCTATAGTGAATGGAATGAAGCTGGTGATAGGAAGAGACCAGCATAGTACGGGACAATATAGAAATAGCTGTAACTAACACTGATGATATAATGATTCTGCCAAACAGATTACTGAATCTTAGGAGGCATCCATTTCTAATATAACTTGTTCAGTAATGGTTGTTTAAACTATGGCCTGTGGAAGTGGGACTGATCTTCTAGGAAATGTTTTAATTGTGTTCACGGATTGGGTAAGAGTCATCACTTACTTTTGTGTAAGTGATGATGCTTAAATGAGCATTTTTAAAGAGCTGACCTCTTCTGTGGAAATTTACAGAGTACATAGTCTGGTCACCAACAGTTACTCAGATGAGCTCACTATCTAATCCCTACCAAAGTCGTAGTTTTATATTTGTACCATAGTCTAAAGCTAATTTGGGGGTACCAAATAACTTATCAGTATATTTTGGAATGGTGGGGGAGACATACACAGAAATAGGGAGAACATACAATCTTCATGCAGATAGTGTTCTGACTCAAATTTGAAACGGACACCCTAACAGTGAAAAGCGAGGGTGCTATCTACTACATCACTGTGCCGCCTTAAACTTATCCATAAAGTGTGCACGCAAATGTTTTGTTTGTTTTTTTATTCTGAGATTCTGATTCTGAAAAGCAAAAAATATCTCCAATACCTCTGTCTCCACAACACTGGATAACAGACTGCCGTGAGACAAATTTCAAAATCACTGGAGATTTAAACAGCCATAAAAGATGGGGTTGTATGAAAGCAAAAAAAAAAAAAAAAAAAAATGTACAGGACGATACAAACAGCATAAAATGTGTTTCCATGGGAACAAGTCAAAAAAATGTTTTTCAAATTGGACTTTATAGTTTTTGAGAAAATCGATTTAAAAAAAGTCAAAGAAAAAATGGCTTTTAAACTTGTATAAACAGGTACAAAGGGCAGAGGTGTCACAGAGGGGGACATTGGAGGCGCAGTGGGGCACAGAGGAGGTACAGGGGACAGATGGCACAATGTTCCGACCGAGATTCAGGTTAAAGTGGATCCGAGATGAACTTTTACACATTGCATAATTGTGTTCTTTCCTATTGTTTATAAAGCATTCCTCAAGCCAAATACTTTTTTGTTTTTGTTTTAATACTCTAATTCCCTATAAACTAAACAAACCACGCCCACAGGTTTTCAGAGAGCCAGGGCACTTTCAGACAGTAGCAAGGGCTCATGGGAGCTCAGTCTGGGCAGGAGGACGGGGGAGGTATTACTGGCCAGAGATTTCAGAGGCAGAGGGGAGGAGGGAGGAGGAAGGGGGATTAGGTTTTTTTGCTCAAGATGCAGATAAACCTGCCTCTGTGTAATGTTTACAAACAACATGGCTGCTGTCATTGTATCACAGGAATAAATAATCATATTCTATTAAAGCTGTATGCAGCCAGATTTGCTGTGTAAAATCTAAACTTTAGATAAGATATATAGACAAGTTACTTGTTATAGTTAGTTTTTATCTCGGATCTGCTTTAAGATTGAACCTACAGTCCCTATCTCGTTCGTTAACGGGGGACTACCTGTATACTAGTAGATCTGTGAGCTGAAGGATCTGGCCTGAAATTGATTCACAACTCAAAATTACCCAACTCTTTCAACAGTGGCTAACAGAATATCAGATCTGTCTTTTGTGAGCGACAGCATGGCAGGATAATATTATAAACAGCTTCCACAGTCAACACAGAATAACTGGAGTAAAGGTCTACGCAGCAACTGAGCCAAACATGGTGCCTTCTCATTGCAGACTTTACTTCCAGAAATCATATGGACATTGAGACTGACACCATAAGGAGAGTTCCAAGGCATACATTCCATAAGGTTGTAAGATTAATTACATACCTGCTATGACAGGAGAAATAGTGGAGCAGTATGAAACATACACCAGGCTGTATAAAGAAGATCCATTCATCAAGAGAACATTGCTAATTGTGAAACAAATAGTCACAGCTCTCAGGGACAAAAGGTGAAAGAAACACATTGAAAACACCAATTCAGCACAGAATGCAAAGAAGACATGGACAGCAATGAGAGCTTTTTGCTTACCAAAGAAAAAGCAGAACAGCACTAGAACATCACCACTAGGCATGTTGCAAGACAACTGCTTCTTAATGGCAAAGTTCCAAGAGAGAAGAATCAGGATATTGCCAATTTCAGCCAAAGTACACCAAAACTGAGTATAGTCACACACAAGCCACTGAAGGATGGTAATGCTGCCGGACTTGATGAGATTTGCAGTTAATCGCCAACTCCCAAAAGAAAACACCTGTGTGCCAAGACTCTTCAATAAATGTCTAGCAACACATAGCATTTTAAAGTTTTGGTAACAGGCAAGAGTTTATGCACTGTTGACGCCTGCCAAGGAATAAACAGAAACAAAGCCAAAGAATCAAGAGAAAATAATCGTACTCAATGCCAAGCTGCTGCAGCTAAAGCGAACAAAATTTTGGGATGCATTAAAAGGGAAATAAAAACTCGAGATGCTAGCATAATATTGCCCCTGTTTAACTCTCTAGTAAGGCCACATCTGGAATATGGAATTCAGTTCTGGGCACCACATTACAAAAAAGATATTGCAGTTTTAGAGCAGGTGCAGAGACGAGCTACAAAATTGATACGTGGGATGGAAGGTCTCGCTTACCAAGAAAGGTTAGATAAACTGGGTTTATTTAGTCTAGAGAAAAGACGCCTTAGAGGGGATCTAATTAACATGTATAAATACATCAGAGGGCAATATAATAGCTTGGCGGATGAGCTTTTTGTCCCTAGGCCTTCTCAAAGGACTAGAGGACATGATCTGCGCATGTAGGAAAAACGTTTTAGCCATTTATTTAGGAAAGGGTTCTTTACATTAAGAGTGATTAAGATGTGGAATGCGTTGCCACAGGAAGTCGTTATGGCAAACACTCTACCTGCATTTAAAGGTGGCTTAGATGCTTTCCTTGCGTTGAAAGACATCCATGGCTACAATTACTAGGTTATGCCTAATGATGTGGATCCAGGGATTTTATCTGATTGCCATCTGGAGTCAGGAAGGAATTTTTCCCTTTTGGGGCTAATTGGACCATGCCTTGTGGGGTTTTTTTCGCCTTCCTCTGGATCAACAGGGGTATGTGGTGGACGGGCTGGAGTTGTACTTTGTACTGGTTGAACTCGATGGACGTATGTCTTTTTTCAACCAAAATAACTATGTAACTATGTAAAAAGAACTTTCGGGCAATTCTCAGTATGTTGTCATTTCTACAAGATGTTTGTGCCAACCTTGAATGTGTCACCTCGAGCCAGTCATTTAGCTGAGATTGATACATGAACAAGATGGCTCCAGTACAAGTAAAGTCCAGTACTGGATGACTCCTCAGCACAACCTAAGATACTAAAGATGACTGTGAAAAAAGTATGAAGCAGGAGTAGTCTTTGTAGATAGCAAAGCAGCATGTTAAAGATATACTGTAACGATCCGCTCAGCTGCCTGCGCAGGCAGGCAGCCTTTTGACCATTATTCAGGTCTGCATGCTGCAGGACTCTGGAAAGAAGACCTTCTGTCAGTTTTGCAGCTTGTGCTTGCTGAGGAATTTGCATACGTTGTCATGCAAATTGCCTGGCCACATTCATTGGAGGCGTGTACTATAAGTACTATGTGTGTCCCACAATGCTTCGCTGCTCATAGAGGTTTGTTCCTGCTGGACTCACCTGGAGTGTCAGCCACTGCTATCTTAGTAAAGTTAATTCTTGGGGAGTGCTCCTTGCATTCCTAGTTAGTGCAGTCAGTTTGTGTATAATTTGTACTGCCTATTCTGTCTTGTCTTGTCTGTCGCGATTGCGCTGTCACCAGCGGCGGTTGATAGCGAATCGCTCTGTCTTGTTTGGATCGCACTAGCCTCTAGCGGTAGCGGCTGTGGATCCTTCTGATCTGAGTTCCTGGAGTGTAAGCTGGAGCAGCGGTTGCTACCGGCTACCTCATCTGATCTGTCTTGTTTAGATCGCACTAGCCGCTAGCGTTAGCGGCTGAGGATCTTTCTGATCTGTGTTCCTGCTTGGATCGCACTTGCTCTGGCGGAAGAGCGGTGGATCCTTTCTGCCTAGTTCCTGTTTCTCGTCTGTCTGTCTTGTCTGATACGGGCGCTTGCTGTAGGCTCGGTGAGGTAACCGTTAAGCAAGCGTTCACGTTCTTTGTTTCGTGTTTGTCTGTTGATGGTTAGTTAGGCGTGCTTGTCTCTATTGTGCTTATCACGTGGAGACCGCGCATAACCGCGTGCACTGTTGCGAATGAGTGCGGTGTTCGCGGTTAGCTAGCGTTTATTTTCCGTATCTCCTCTTTGTATGATTTGCTGTGCCTTTGCTATCCTCGTATTCTGTTCTGATCTGCCTTTTGTCACTTCTGGCAATCGCCGTTCTTGCGGTTGCGTTCCTGTTTCCCATCTGCTGTTGTGTGTGCGCGGTCGCGGGGTGGCGACTAGATTGTAATGTAACGATTGTGGGATATCTCCGTGTTCAGCGCACAAAGATGTGCGCTGACACTGCGGAGGTCCTCCACAAGTGTGTCAAGATACTAGAACCCAGCTTTTGGTGCAAGCACCAGTAGAGGGAAATTCCTGTCGGCAGATGGCGCTGGGGAGTGCAGAGGAACCAATCCTCTGTACCTCCACAAATGCCAGACAGGAATTGCAGAATGCAATCGCAAGAGAAGCGATTGCGAATGAGAACGAGCAAAGGGACAGGTTGTATGTGTGTGCGCCAATCTAGTCGCCACCCCGCGACACACAACAGCAGATGGGAAACAGGAACGCAACCGCAAGAACGGCGATTGCCAGAAGTGACACAAGGCAGATCAGAACAGAATACGAGGATAGCAAAGGCACAGCAAATCATACAAAGAGGAGATACGGAAAATAAACGCTAGCTAACCGCGAACACCGCACTCATTCGCAACAGTGCACGCGGTTATGCGCGGTCTCCACGTGATAAGCACAATAGAGACAAGCACGCCTAACTAACCATCAACAAACACGAAACAAAGAACATGAACGCTTGCTTAACGGTTACCTCACCGAGCCTACAGCAAGCGCCCGTATCAGACAAGACAGACAGACGAGAAACAGGAACTAGGCAGAAAGGATCCACCGCTCTTCCGCCAGAGCAAGTGCGATCCAAGCAGGAACACAGATCAGAAAGATCCACAGCCGCTAACGCTAGCGGCTAGTGCGATCTAAACAAGACAGATCAGATGAGGTAGCCAGTAGCAACCGCTGCTCCAGCTTACACTCCAGGAACTCAGATCAGAAGGATCCACAGCCGCTACCGCTAGAGGCTAGTGCGATCCAAACAAGACAGAGCGATTCGCTATCAACCGCCGCTGGTGACAGCGCAATCGCGACAGACAAGACAAGACAGAATAGGCAGTACAAATTATACACAAACTGACTGCACTAACTAGGAATGCAAGGAGCACTCCCCAAGAATTAACTATACTAAGATAGCAGTGGCTGACACTCCAGGTGAGTCCAGCAGGAACAAACCTCTATGAGCAGCGAAGCATTGTGGGACACACATAGTACTTATAGTACACGCCTCCAATGAATGTGGCCAGGCAATTTGCATGACAACGTATGCAAATTCCTCAGCAAGCACAAGCTGCAAAACTGACAGAAGGTCTTCCTTCCAGAGTCCTGCAGCATGCAGACCTGAATAATGGTCAAAAGGCTGCCTGCCTGCGCAGGCAGCTGAGCGGATCGTTACATATACTAGCTGACAATAAGCTACGGGCTTGTGCAGCTCATACAAACAAACAATCTTGAATGGAAATATTTCTTCACTGGCCTAAAAAGAAAGAATAGGTAGGTAGTCCAATTTGCATTAGAGTCCACTAGAGGGAAACGTGTGTGTGTGTGTGTGTGTGTGTGTGTGGGGGGGGGGGGGGGGGGGGGACTGGCACCTAAATTACTGATACGCGCTGCTTTATAAATACAATATATAAATAAATAAAGAGGAATCACACCATGAAGACAAAGGTGCTCTCCAAACAAGTCAGGGACAAAGTTGTTGTGAAGTCAGGGTTGGGTTATATATAGATATTAAAAGCTTTGAATATCTCCCGGAGCACCATCAAATACATGATCTTCAAATGGAAAGAACAAGCCTGTCAAGAGAGGGCCACCCACCAAAATTCACAGACCGGGCAAAGAGGGTATTAATCAAAGAGGCAGCTCAGAGACCAACGGTAACCCTGCAGGAATTGCAGAGTTCCACACCAGATACCAGAGTATCTGTCCATGGGACCATTATCAGCCATACACTAAATGGAGCTGGGCTTTATTGAAACGTGGCCAGATAAAAAAAAGCCACTGCATAGTGTTAAAAAGAAGAAGCCAAATTTTGAGTTTGCCAAAAGGCAAGAGGACAACTTCCCTAATGTTTGAAGGAAGATGCTCTAAACAGATGGGACTGAAATTCTTCTTATTTGGTCATAAAGGAAAATGCTAATTCTGATGCAAACCAAAAACATACCATCACCCCCGAAAAACGCCATCTCTACAGTGAAACATTGTGGTGGCAGCATCATGCTAGGGAGAGGTTTTTCAGCAGCAGGGACTAGAAAATTGGTCTGAGTCGAGGGAAATATGAATGTTGTTCAGGGATATTCTTCAGCAAAACTCGTGTCTGCCAGTGGTTTGAGACTGGGACAGAGGTTTGTTCACCTTCCTCCAGGACAATATCTGGAAGCATACTGCTAAAGCAACACTTGAGTGGTTTAAGGAGAAACATTAAAACGTGTTGGACTGACCTAGTCAAAGTCTAGACCTCAATCCAATAATCTTTGGTCAGACTTTAAAGAGAATCTGTATTGTTAAAATCGCACAAAAGTAAACATACCAGTGTGTTAGGGGACATCTCCTATTACCCTCTGTCATAATTTCGCCACTCCCCGCCGCATTAAAAGTAGTCAAAAACATTTTTAAAAAGTTTGTTTATAAACAAACAAAATGGCCACCAAAACAGGAAGTAGATTGATGTACAATATGTCCACACATAGAAAATACATCCATACACAAGCAGGCTGTATACAGCTTTCCTTTTGAATCTCAAAAGATCATTTGTGTGTTTACCTTCTGTCCCCTTCTTCTCTCATGCACTGAACATTACAGGCTCCCTGCAGACAGCTCTGCCTGTGCCTGTGTTTGTAATTCCTCAGTATGTGTCAGCCAGCTACTTTCACAGAGGAGGATTTTTATCCAGCTCTCTTCTATCAGAATCAGAATCAGAATCTTTATTTCGCCAAGCACGACTGGGTCGTGCCCGGAATTGGGCTTGGCACGTACAGGGTACTGATACACAATATAGTTACAGATACAGGACAGGACATGCAGTAGGAACAGAACTTACAGAATACAGAACATTATATAACATTTATGCAGAGGAAGACAATGTGGCATAAGTTACAATACAAAGAAACAACCGAATGGTATGCTTGAGCTGGAGCGCCGTCTATGTGCAGAGTGCTACAGTGCGTCATGGTATTGTAGGGTGGGGATGGGCATTCCCATGGAGAGAGTTCAGGAGGTTGACAGCTGAGGGAAAGAAGCTGTTCTTGTGTCTTGTGGTCCTGGTGTAGATGGATCGGAACCGAAGCTTCCGGCTCGAGGGGAGCTGATTAAAGAAGCGGTAGCCTGGGTGCGAGGGGTAGTTTGCGATCTTTAATGCTCTGGTGTTCAGCCTGGAGTGGTAGAGGAGGTCCAGAGTGGGAAGTGATCTCCCGATGATCCTCTCCGCAGATCTGATGACCCTCTGCAGTTTGAGCCTGTCGCTGGCGGAGGAGCTGGCGTACCAGACCAGGATGGACGAGCATAGGACGGATTCGATTGTGGCTGAGTAGAAGTTTGTCAGAAGTTTTTGGGCCACACCGAACTTTTTCAGTTGCCGGAGAAAGAAAAGTCTCTGTTGGGCTTTCCTCTGTGTTGAGGCAGTGTTGGCGTTCCACCTCAGGTTGTTGGAGATAGTTGTGCCCAGTAGGCGGACACTGGGGACTCTTTCTACTTCCTTGCCGTCAATGTAGATTGGAGGTGGGGTAGAGGCGCGCCTCCTGAAATCAACGATCATCTCCACCGTTTTCGCTGTGTTTAGGACCAAACCGTTCTCTCTGCACCAGCGGCATATGTTATCGACCTGGTGGCGGTACGCCTTCTCATCGTTTTTGGTGATGAGACCTACAATGGTCGTGTCGTCGGCAAATTTGATTACTTTTACTGAGTCTGACGTGGACTTGCAATTGTTCGTATACAGAGAGAACAAAAACGGCGACAGGACGCAGCCTTGTGGGGCCCCTGTGTTTGTGATTCTGGGTTGTGAGGAGATGGTGCCTAACCTGACGACCTGGGACCTGTTGGTGAGAAAGTCAGAGATCCACAGGCGTAGGGTGGGGTGGACTCCTAGCGCAGCGAGATTGTCTTGAAGTATCTTAGGGCTGATGGTATTGAATGCTGAGCTGAAGTCCAGTAGGAGGATCCTGGCGTAGGAGTCTGGTCTATCCAGGTGATCATAGACGAGCTCCAAGCAGATGTTGATGGCATCGTCGGTGGACCTGTTCGATCTGTACGCGAACTGGTGCTGATCCAGCAGTCCCTCTGTGGAGTGCTTGAGGAGGGGTAGCACCATGCTTTCAAAAGCTTTCATGATCACAGATGTAAGTGCCACGGGCCTGAAGTTGTTGAGGTCGAGGATGCCCTGCTTTTTGGGGACAGGGATAATGGCAGACCTCTTGAAGCATGCGGGAACTTTGCCTTCCTGGAGGGACCTCGTGAAGATGGAAGAGAGGGTGGAAGCGAGCTGACGAGCACAGGTTTTCAGGCAGGCTGGTGACACTCCATCCGGACCCGAGGCTTTCCTAGCATTTAACCTTAGCAAGTGTTTCAGTACATCCGCCTCCCTCACTGGCGGTGGGGGTGAGTGCGGGCCCAGGGCTACAGTGGCAGATTGTGGTGGTGGTTGTGGGAGTCCTGCAGGTGCTGGCTGGTTCTCGAATCTGCAGTAGAATTCACTGAGACTCTCTGCAAGCTCAGTGCTCGGTGTGGCATGCTGAGGGGGGGGCTTGTAGTTGGTGGCAGCCTTCAGCCCTTTCCACACGGCTCGTGAGTCATTTGAGGAGAGGTTCTGTTCCATCTTTTCCGCGTAGCACTTTTTTGCGCACCTCAGCTCTCTGTTTAGGTCGTTTCTTGCCTTCCTGTATTCATCCTGGTTACCGGACTTATGTGCGGCTTCCTTGCTGCGCCGTAGTTGTCGTAGTTTTTTTGAGAACCACGGTTTGTCGTTTGGATACAGTTTGAAGGTTTTTGTTGGAATACAGGAGTTCTCGCAGAAGCTGATGTACGAGGATACATTTTCTGCCCACTCGTCCAGGTTAGGCGATTCCAGAGCCTTCCAGTCTGTGCAGTCAAAGCAGGCCTGAAGTTGTAGTTTAGCCTCACTTGACCACACCTTGGAGGACTTAGTGACCGGTTTTGAGGTTTCCAGGCGCCTTTTGTAAGTAGGTACCAGGTGGATGATGCAGTGGTCAGATGAGCCTAGGGCTGCCCACGGTGTCGCTTTGTATGCGTCTTTCAGGGACGTGTAGCAGTGGTCGAGGGTGTTGGCACTCCTGGTGGGGCAGGTGATGTGCTGATGGAAACGAGGCAGCTCTTTGCGGAGGTTGGCCTTGTTGAAATCCCCCAAGATAATGAACAGCGAGTCCGGGAGGGCCGTCTCCCACTGCGTGATGATGTCACTGAGGTCACGCAGGGCAGCATTTACCTCTGCATCAGGAGGGATATACACACCCACAAGGACGTAGGAGGAGAACTCCCTGGGCGAGTAGATTGGCCTGCAGTTGATGAGGAGGAGTTCAAGTTCTGGTGTGCATTTCTTGGCCAGTACAGAGGTGTTTGAGCACCAGGCGGAGCTTATGTAAAAGCAGATGCCGCCCCCTTTCTTTTTCCCAGAGAGGGTGCTGTCTCTGTCTGCTCGGATGAGGCTGAAACCTGGGAGCTGGAGGGCACTCTCAGGGATGTTGTCATGGAGCCACGTTTCAGTAAAGCAAAAGACTGGGGTGTTGTGACCGAGTTCCCTCTTGTCGCTGAGGAGTCTTAATTCATCTAGCTTGTTAGGGAGGGAGCGGACGTTTGCTAGGAGGACCGCAGGGATGGCTGACCGCAGGCCTCTCCTCTTCAGCCTCGCCCGGACGCCTGATCGACAGCCCCTGCGGCGCTGGCTAAAGGGAGGCCAGGGCGCAGAAGCAGTGATTGCCTGGACATGGCTCCAAACGGAGTTGTACAGGAGCCCATCCTCTGGGTGTACGGCTGTTATATGTTCCCATTTGAGGAGCTGTGCTCTGGAGTAGGTGGTACGAGGGGGGAGGGGTAGCATTTACGGCCTGTATGATAAGCCGGCACAGCGCAACCTGGAATGTACCACAATACTGCCGTCAGCAGAGTGGCACCGATGTAAAACAGTCCATCAGCAGTGTGACACAGATGTAAGAGGCGAGTGCACTAACAGTCCATCAGCAGCAGTGTGACACAGATGTAAGGGGCGAGTGCAATAACAGTCCATCAGCCGTGTGACACAGATGTAGAGGCGAGTGCATAACAGTCCATCAGCAGTGTGACACAGATGCAAGAGCATGTGCAATAACAGTCCATCAGCAGTGTGACACAGATGTAAGGGGCATGTGCAGTAACAGTCCATCAGCCGTGTGACACAGATGTAAGAGGCGAGTGCATAACAGTCGGGCGAGTGCAATAACAGTCCATCAGCAGTGTGACACAGATGCAAAAGCATGTGCAATAACAGTCCATCAGCAGTGTGACACAGATGTAAGGGGCATGTGCAATAACAGTCCATCAGCAGTGCGACACAGATGTAAGGGGCATGTGCAATACAGTCCATCAGCAGTGTGACACAGATGTAGAGGCGAGTGCATAACAGTCCCTCAGCAGTGTGACACAGATGTAAGGGGTGAGTGCAATAACAGTCCATCCACAGTGTGACCAGATGCAAGAGGCGAGTGCAATAACAGTCCATCCGCCGTGTGGCCCAGATGTAAGCGGTGAGTGCAATAAACAGACCATCAGCAGTGTGACCCCGATGTAAGAGGTGAGTGCAATAAACAGACCATCAGCAGTGTGACCCCGATGTAAGAGGCGAGTGCAATAACAACAGTCCATCAGCCCTGTGACCCAGATATAAGCAGCGAGTGCAATAACAGTCTATCTGCGGTGTGGTCCAGATGTAAGAGGCATGTGCACTACGATCCAACAGCAGTGTGGCACATGTGCGAAAACAGAGAACATGTGCAATACAGTCCCTCATTAGTGGGACACCGCCACACGCATGCACAATAACAGCCCCTCAGCAATTGATGCTCAGGCAGACCATCATCATCAGCAGCCTAGATGCTTATGACAGTGCAAGAAGCAGGCAGTGATAAAATGCACTCGGCTGACCCTGTGCCAATTCTTGCCCCAGTACCCAGAAGTTTGCAAGACCTTGTGGCAGGGGCCCACAAAAACAGAAGTCTCACCTGGTGGTAGATGGAGGGTGGGACTGGAGTATTGGCACAGTGGAAGCCGGATCCGTTGTGGGGTAGCCTCCTGCGGTGCTCAGTTACCTCTGAGCGAGCTGAGCTGTGGGAAGTGCAGCCCCATGTCGGCTGAGGAGCGGTACCCGGCCTGGAGACTGAAGGTGGTGGAGTTCGGCTGTGGAGGAGCTTCCGTGGGGCTGCAGACAGGAGGCTTGACTGGCAGCGGGGACTGCTCTGCGCGGATCTGGCAGAGTATTGCGCCCGAGGCTGGAAGTGGTCGAGTCCGGCTGCGGAGGAGCTTCCGTGGGGCTGCAGACAAGGGGGCTTGACTGGCAGCGGGGACTGTGCTCTGCGCGAATCTGGCAGAGGCAGCCCTGGTCCTTGTCTGGGAGCCGGACCACCGGAGGTGAGCTTGTGCCGGTGCGGGTCTATGAGCGCCAGCAGATAGACATTCGGGTCCTGAGGGGTGCCGGCCGAGGGAGCAGATCCGCGGTGCTGGTAAGAAGAAAAGCACACGTGCTCGTGCGGGTCTCTCCACGTGGGTGGCCTTTCTCCGGCTTCGATCGGAGCGCTGGGGAGGCTGCACGCTGGGGAAAAATTACAACCCTAAAACTAAACTAATTTGACTAATGACTAGAAACACTAAATACACTAAAAACACTAAAAAGAGAAAAGAAAAAACAGAAAAAAACTGAAGTTTCTCAGAGCCCTGTGCACCGTGGCAGCCTGTCCAGCGCCATCTTTTAGGCATAACCTAAATCACTATCACTGATAAGATAGCAGAGAAGCTGCTGGCTTATGTAAATAAAACACACACTGGAGTGTGCATAGAGGAACAGACCAGCACGGAAGAGTTGGCAGCCTTCCAGACACAGGCCGACAAGTCTGACAGGGGAAAAATACATTGATTTATTACAGAGACTGTCATAGTACAAAGTGCTGCAGTGAGCCAGAACAGATTAGAATAGGTTTAGGAACTTGTAGAATGGTAGAAAAAACGTTGTAATTTTTGTTACTGAGTCACTTTAAGATTGCTGTTCACAAGCAAAAAACATACAACATGAAGAAGGTGGAACAGTTTTGCCTTGAGGAATAAGTAAAAATACCAGTGGCAAGATGGGGTAAGCTTATAACGACTTATCCAAAGTGACTTGCAGCTGGAATTGCTGCAAAAAGTGGCCCCCTGTACTGACATTGGGGTTGAATAGTTATGCAAGCTCAAGTTTTCAGTTGTTTTGTCCTATTTGTTGTGTGCTTCACAATAAACCAAATACATCTTTAAAGTTGTGGCCATGTTCTGTCAATTAAATGGTGCAAACGCTCAAGCAATCCATTTTAATTCCAGGATGTGAGGCAACAAAACATGAAAAAAAGCCAAGGGCTGAATACTTTTGCAAGGCGTTGTATACTTCTAGTCAAAGGGACCTAAACAACTAAATATATGCACTGCCTAGAAAGCATTTACAATTCTCAACAGCTTCTACAATTACTACCCTATGACCCCAGTTCAGCTTTGCATCTGCCTGGTTACTGAAGCAACAGTGCTATAAGGTCAAATACTGGTATGAATCACTTTATGGGTAGCAGATATCACCAATGCTAAACCTATGTCTACTGATCATTTTAAAATGACACTGAAGTGAAAATAGACTATAATATAATGAATTGTATGTGTAGTACAGAAAATTAATACAATATTAGTAGCAAAGAAGAGTCTCATATTTTTAGTTATATAGCTTTTTTTATTTTATAACATTGCATCATTCTCTAATATTTCCAGTTTACAAAGGACACTCTGTATTTGAAATAACAAAACAGAGCAGAGCTAATGACCCTTTGAAATTCCTGTCAATAAAACCTTAACCTATTTTGGTTCCTGGACGTAGTTTCTACGTCCAGGAACCATGCGCGCTACCGCGCGCTCCCGCGGCCGATCGTGCACGTGCACTCCCGGCCGCGGATTCGGTAGCCAAGGAATCAATGTATCGGGCTATGGAGCCCGATCACTGATTCCTCTCCCCCGCTGAAAAAGTGACAGCTTCTCTCGGAAACTGCGCCTTTTCTGGCCGTTCCCTTCCCGATGTGTCACTAAGCGCGTGCTACGCTTAGAGTGACGTCATGTAAACAAACTCATGGCCGCCATCTTGTGGCCAAAAAGTAATACTACACCTGAAAAAAAAAAAAATGAACACACATTTACATTATAAATCTATTGTTTACCTCCCACCCTCCCAAAAGTACCCAAATAAAATGTTTACTATAAAAAAAAAATCCATTACAATAAAAAAAAAATGTAAATATTTACCTAAGAGTCTAAACTTTTTAAATATCAATGTAAAGATGAAATATTTCTATATTTTTTTTTATTTTAAACTTGTAAATAGTGATAGATGCAAAATGGAAAAAATGCACCTTTATTTCCAAATAAAATATTGTCGCCATACATTGTGATAGGGACATAATTTTAACGATGTAATAACCGGGACATATAGGCAAATACAATATGTGAGTTTTAATTATGGAGGCATGTATTATTTTAAAACTATAATGGCTGAAAACTGAGAAATAATGAATTTTTCCATTTTTTTCTTATTCTTCCTGTTTAAATGCATTTACAGTAAAGTGGCTCTTAGCAAAATGTACCCCCCAAAGAAAGCCTAATTGGTGGCGGAAAAAACAAGATATAGATCAGTGCATTGTGATAAGTAGTGATAAAGTTATAGGCTAATGAATGGGAGGTGAACATTTCTCACGTGAAAACGACGGAACCTGAATGGGTTAACCTCCCTGGAAAAATTAGCTGCTAGCGGTAAGCCCGAGCTCAGGTTGGGGTAGGGAATTACATAGCTACCTTGCAGTTTAGGAGTCCTGCGCGTGATCGCTGCTATCGCAGCGGGACTCCAGCATCTCTCCCTGGCTCTCCCCGGCCTGTCTCTCTTTTCCTGGCCGCTGGGATCCCCATAGCCCTGATCTTGTTCTGGGGACCCGGCAGCCAATGTGGCGTTGCGGCGTGACGTCACCAGGGTGGGACAAATTTTTAAAGTGGCCTTGAAGAGTTGCACAGGGCAGAAGGAATACATAAAAAAAAAAAAAAAGCGCCCTGCATGGGTTTTGTGTGTGTGTGTGTGTGTGTGTGTGTGTGTGTGTGTGTGTGTGTACACATGTATATAAATATTAGCATGTCTATTTCCTACTCATTTGTCTCCAATCACAAGTTGTAATTTGATCTCTCCCGTGTCACCTGACTGCCATGGCAGAGATGGCAGATAAGCTCATTTGAAAGCACAGGATGACAATATAGCCAATTCCAGTTACCGATTTTTGCCAGGATTTTTACTACTCTCAGCCTTCCGCCTGCACTGACCTCTGCCTGGATTTTGACTACTACTATCTACCTGACTTATTTGTACAGTTTCACAATTTTTAAAGTTTATTCATCAATTTCATTAAATCAACAAATTTTTGTTCTAGTCTTTTATTTATATGCAGAATGTCTACCAGGCTTTTATTCAGACATATTTTGGTGAGTTATGACTTAAAAATTGGAGGCCTAAAATTCTTGACTCATAATTCCAGACAGAAATGCACCGCCAGGGAGGTTAAACAAACAAGAAACAGTGAGAGACAGGTTGAGATAAGTGCTTAAGAAAACAGCACTGTAGCCAACTCAAGTTGGGTCAGAGAGGTCAGAGAAGCTCTTTTGCATAGATAACAACTGAAGTTTCCCAACTGTTCCTGTGCTGGAAACAATGAGACTTATATCTGTGCTACTAATGTTCTTTTTCTTAGCTGTACTACACATACAAATCATATCATAAGTTTATTTTTACTTCAGAATCCCTTTAACCTCTTGAGGACTGCAGTGTTAAACCCCCCCTAGTGACCAGGCCATTTTATGTAAAATGGGGCACTGCAGCTTTAAGGCCAAGCTGCAGGGCCGCACAACACAGCACACAAGCGATTCCACTCCCCCCCCCAACAGAGCTCTCTGTTGGTGGGGTCTGATCTCTCCCGTGTGTTTATTTATTTTTTTATATATAAATATTATTGTTTATTTTTTAATAAATTGTACTACTTTTTTATTTCTATTACCCTAGGCCCGCCCTCACTCCCCCCGCCAGCCAATCACTGTGATCAGCTGTCACAGGGTTCAGCCTATGACAGCCGATCACCTCTGATCCCCTGGAGGGGACTGCCGGGTCACACGGCTGTCCCCAGTATAGCGCTGCTGCAGATCGCAGCGCTGTACTATGTAATTAGACGGCAGTTTCGCCGTCTTTCAGTCTCCGAGCGGCGATCGCCGCTCGGGAGACTATTAGAGGGGTGGAGCTCCGCCCCCCGAGCAGGAGATGCACTTCGGCGACCAGCGCGCGCTCTCCTGCAAACTGCTGCCCCAGGACTTTATGCCTGGGGCAGCTCAAACTCACCTTTGTATATTGCATATGATAGTAAATTGGCATTAATTACTTCACACCCCTACCCAGAGTCTTTATAAAATGATTAAATAAAGGAGCAATGAGAAAAGGATTCTTATTAGGGCATGTGAGAAGTATTCATGGCTTTTACAAACTCAGTGATGAGTGTGGGCTGGGTTAAATGCTTGATTATACACCAAACAGGAAGAAAATGGGACTGGTGAGTTACAGTGCTGGCCACAGAAAGTTAATTTCTCTTCCAGAAAAAGGTGGTGAGCAGGGCCAGGTAACCTGCTTGATGCTGAATAAGAAGTTCCAGTTCTCCTGGAAGCAAGGAAAAACATGACCAGCCATCTAGGTACTTTCAATATACTCACTACATAAACATACAGACATGCAATATACAAAATTTTACGTGTCTCTAATTTATGCAAATTTGCTATCATATGTATTAATAGAAAGCCTATTATAACATTCTTACCTTCACTTTCGTTTCTTTTTGTTCTACAGATTTTTCCCATATCTGTTGGTCATATGCTCCAATCTAAAAAAAAAAAAAAAAAAAAAAAAAAGGATTACTGAGAACTGTTTCCTGAGAAAGTATTACATTTAATGCAGTTTAGTGCCAGGATAGAGCATTACCTAATTAATTATCAGACATGCCATGCAGGTATTGGCTTCAATTCCCAAAGAAGAGACCAAGGGATGAGTGGGTCCACTGTCCCTCACAGCAATCCGTGAACAGTTAATTTTCATTTAAACAGTAATAATATTAAGCAAATTATGTTTTGTATAGTGCTTTGGAAGTTTTGGTATAATCCTACCTAATAATCTGCAAGTGTCTCTGCATCCCATGTCCATGTGTCAGTGCTTTTGCGCTACTGGGCATGTCCTGCACTGATATAGCCGTTGGGACAGGACGCAGGGGCCAGGAGGCGGGCCGGCTGGCTGAGCGGGCTGGCGTGTGCGCAAGCATGGCGGTAGGTTTCACGCAGCAGTTTGGTGCGCATGGCGGGCGGATATGCGCGTGGCGATAGACCTAGAGCCTGTTTTTAAACAGTCTTAGGTCACTAGTATAGTAATAATTTTTTTGTTTTTTTTAATTTTGCTACAATTACGTGAATGACTACAAAGGATGTGGGGTAGCAGAATGCTGAAATGTCAACAGTGATCCTTTCAGCTGCTTTCACTGGTTTGGGTATAGCAGGAATAGTAAGGCAGAAGTAAAGCTGTTATTAACTTTCGAAGTATTGTTCTCCTGGCTATTTGTTGCACATCAAAAAGGATCCAAAGCAAAATACAACATTTATGCCGCCACCTGGTGGTACCTGAACATGAGCAGTAGTGTCAGATTATAAGCCTTGACAAGTTAGAGGACTCATAGATATAAGATACTGGTTGAAGTGGTTGAAGTGAAAGCATGGTCCAGGGGACTTCCGGTGCCTGATGGCCGCGAGGGGAAAAAGAGAACGCTGGCTAAAGCAGCACACAGGCAGCCACGCACAGCAACTAAGCGCCTGCAGTTTGCATCCCTGTGTGCTACGGTGAAGTGAGGAGCATCGCAATCTGTCCCGCTCAGTAAAGAAACAGCAGCAGGAGGAGCAGGGGGAGAAGGCAAATATGGCGGGTGGCAGAACAGCGGAGAAGCAAGACACTCAGCAGAAGACAGGAGATAAAAGACAGAAAGGCACACCAATTAGCTCCGACTGTGACAGTGATGAGCCAGAAGCTGCAGGAGGGGGTAAACAATAAGCATTTAACTTAAGGGGCCCATACACCTAACGATTTTCCCGTCGATATACAGCCAATTCGATCACAGTGATCGAATCGGCTGTGAAATCGCCAACGCACATCGCTGACAGAACGAACGATTTCCGTCCGAAATCGATCGTTCCCGTCGATTCCCGTCTATCCGTCCATGCGTAAGATTTTTCTCGATCGCCGACGGGTCGGGAGTGCGTCGATAGCGGCGGTCGAATACCCGACGACTGACGCAATACAGCGAGTATACATTACCTGTTCCGGCCAACGCGAGTCCCCTGGTCCCCGCTGTCTTCTTTCCGCGCTGGGTTCCGGACCGGCTGCAGCTACACAGCACCCCCCACCACCACCTCCACCAAAAAACATTCTGTCCAACACTCTTGACTAGCAATCATTGGTTTGAATGGGCTCATTTTAGTTGTGCTGCTCTGCCTCCCATTCAGCCAAGAATCAGAGGATGCTGTCTGCTCAATAATTCCTGTAATTTGCGCTCCTGCCCGAATGTGCACAGCAGCCAATAGTGTTCTGGGCATGCATACTTGAGAAATGACGCTGATGTATGTACTTGTCAAGAATGCATAACACTATACTGGCGTTGGTTGCTGTGGACATCTGGGCAGGAGCAGAAAACTTGCGCAAGTCGCGAGTGGCCAGAGCATGCGCTGCTTCTTTGTCCTCTGTGCGACTCGCTGCAGTCGGAGCCACAAACAGGTGGCAGGGCAGCTCAATGGAGAGAAGCCCAATCAAAACAGAGTAAGTAAGTAACAGTAAGTAGCAAACATCCTGTCAGGACCCACTTTGGATGTTTGGTTGTAATTAGAGCAGACCTGAACTCAGAACTTCTTCTCTGCTTCAAAAGATACACAACAACATAATAACCTTAAAAAAAAACAAAAAAACATTTCTTTGGTACAGCTGATACAAATCCTGCAATAAATCGGCAGGGTCTACTTCCTGCTTTCATGGAAGCAGACATATTGTTAACATCCTGTGCTTTCAAATGAGCTTAGATGTTGTGGCAGTCAGGGGACACGGGAGAGATCAAATTACAACTTCAGATTCTATGTTTTCCTTCTGTCCTGTGCAAGAGTTTAGCTCCACTTTAAAGCATCTGAATGATATTTATTGATATTTGCTGAAAAATCTATGTATCTCTTTTGAATGCTGAATGTACATATGGTGGTGTGCTCTAACATAATGACAGTATACAGGAACAAAGTCTGAAGAAGGCTTATTCGCAGAAAGATTACTTTTTTTTTCTTTTAAGTCAATAAATGGTATCATCCTGATTCAAAACTCTCTGCTTTCACTAATGGCTGAGATGGTACAATGCTCTACTGCTACAGGAAAGGAGAAGGATGCCAAACCATACACACTAGAATAGAGGTAGTAACAGCTCAGGTGACAGTTTAGCAATGAAAGGAAAGCAAACAGCATTTTTATTCCTGCAGTTCTCATAGATGGTAGGAACTGAAGGACAGAAATGAGTCAGGAAAGAGGTAACTGAGACCACTGCTGGCTAGGAAGAAAAAAAAACCTAAAGCCATAAATTTAGGTAGACTAGAGATAAGAAAGTGTAATTTACAGCTGCTGGTCTTAGTGTCACAGCTGTAAAGGAGAAAGTGAAAAAACTAGCAGAGCTCACTGATGTCTGTGAATGCCTGCATTAAAACTCAGCAGAACTTAGTTCTATCTGCTTTGTAATGTAAATCCCTGGTATTTCTCACATCAACTTGTATGTCCATGATACAGAGGAATGGATCTTCAGGTGAGGTGACAGCAGATGTTGATTGTCATAACACACCAGGAATTGAGAGAGAGAGAGAGAGAGAGAGAGAGAGAGAGACTTGCTGGTATTGGGGAACTCTGGAATTCAGCTATTAGTGCAGAGCAGGGCGCTGGCTGGCTGCTCTGCGGGGCAAGAAGAGATGATTAACTTTGACATATGACTTTTTCTCTCTCCAAGTCATGCCGCTCTTCTTATCTTATCTGATTTTATCGCCCTAGGCCATGGCCTTTCCAGAAATCCGTCCCTGGAAGCAGGGGAAGAGAATATATGAAACTCAAAGAGAAAGAGAACCTGTACTGAGTAAAAATATTTAAAATAAACACATGAGGTAACTTCAAATGAACATTACATAGTGACCCTGCCATCAATTCCTCTCAGAAGCTCACAATTTTCTTCTGACAATTATCCCTTTCAGTTCTGACAATATTTTGTTAGATCTGAAATATATCAGTTGCTGTCAGTAAAATATCAGTTGCTGTCAGTTATAGCTGAGAGGAAAACTGTTGTACCAGGTAATGCCCATGTTTCCCTATGGCTCAAGTGGGCGATGTTACAGTTTAACTGTGTGCTGACCAGACAGCTGTTATGGGTAATGACCATTTTCAAAATGGAGGACGGAAAATTCCCTTGATCACTGTAAACAAACAGGACGCGGGACAGGAGAAAGACACTGAGGAGTAGACTACATGGAAGGTAAGTATGACCTGTGTATGCTTATTTTTACTTTTAATTTTCAGTTCAGGTTTTCTTGAAGCT
The DNA here is from genome assembly GCF_040937935.1 of Hyperolius riggenbachi. Taxonomy (NCBI): domain Eukaryota; kingdom Metazoa; phylum Chordata; class Amphibia; order Anura; family Hyperoliidae; genus Hyperolius; species Hyperolius riggenbachi. The sequence goes on along the minus strand of NC_090647.1, from coordinate 364,177,242 downwards.
CACATTAACCAGTGTGAGGAAGCACTAGAGAGAGCAAACTCATATAGACAAGACCTGCTTAAAGAGAATGCGGAACATAAAGATAAGCTCGAGGATCTAGAAAATAGGTCCCGTCGCAATAACTTACGCATTGTGGTGGTTCTAGCAACGCAACTGATCTCGCTGTAAGCAAAGAACATACCAAAACGCACTAGGTATAGATGGTCCTTTAAAAGTGGAGAGAGCGCACAGAGTTGGTCCACCGTGAGGCAGGAATGCAGGGGATTACTCCCATATGATCATGGTGCTTTACCTCGATTATTACGATAAACTGAAAATACTGACGGCTTTTCACTCTAGACATAAAGATCTGACCTATAAAGATGCGCAGCTTTTATTGTTAAAAATAAATAAATAAATACAAAAAATACGCAGCTAAGATTGTTTAATTATTTTTCAGTAGGGGTATCCTGTTGTAGAGGAGCTTTTGCCTCAGTATGCAATGCCTTATATAGTAGGAAAATCAAATTTGCCTTGGCGTACCTAGCAATCTTGGAAATTACTGAGGACTGTGATGAATGATACCGAAATCGAGACGATTAGCGATTTTGGATCATTCAGGCAGGGCAGAACAAAATTACATTTTGTGTTCTTTTTAAAACAGATGTATTTCCCTCCCTTCCCAATGAAAGCAAAAAACCCTCACCCACTTCCCCCAGTGTCCTGATAGTTATAGTGAAGAATGTCACACATGGCTAGCCCTCCTGCTGAGACCAGTTGCTGGCACAGCTTTCCCCACAAACCAGATACAACTATTATTATTATTATTATTTATTAGATTTATATAGCGCCAACATATTACGCAGCGCTGTACAATAAATAGGCTTACAGACAATGATAACAGGGTTGACAGAACAATACAGGTAACGGACCATAGATACAGGTAATAGCAATAAGATACACAACACAATGCAGATAATAGTACAATGCCAGATCATAAACTGGAATGGTAGTGGTAAAAAATTACCAGTTCCAAATTCTGGGTAAAGTGCACACAGTCAAGTATGATACACAAGGGAAGAGGGCCCTGCCAAAGGCTTACAATCTAGAGGGAGGGGCTGGTGACACAAAAGGAGGGGGTGCATCAAGGAGTTATTGGCAGAAAGGATTAGGGTAGTGTCGAGTTGATGTAGGCCTCCTTGAAGAAGTGAGTTTTGAGTGCTTTTTTGAAGGTGTTGAAGGTGGGAGCGAGCCTGATGGGCAGCGGGAGAGAGTTCCACAGGATAGGGGCAGCTCTAGTGAAGTCCTGCAGTCTGGCATGGGAGTGCGAGATGCGTGGGGTGGTTAAGAGGAGGTCGTTGGAGGAGCGAAGTGGGCGGCCAGGTGTATATCTGCTGACCAGGTCAGAGATGTAGGTTGGGCAGGACTTGTGTAAGGATTTGTATGCCAAACATAGGATCTTGAAGTTGATTCTGAAGTGAATTGGAAGCCAATGAAGGGATTTGCATAGGGGAGTTGTGGAGACAGAGCGGTGGGAGGAGTAGATGAGTCTGGCTGCTGGGTTCATGATGGATTTTAGGGGGGCGATGCGGTTTTGAGGAAGGCCTGACAAGAGGTAGTTGCAGTAGTCCAGGCGGGAGATGATGAGGGCATGGACAAGGAGTTTGGTAGTGTCTGGGGTCAGGAAAGGCCGGATCTTGGAGATGTTGCGTAAGTGGAAATAGCAGGCTCTAGCTACGGTTTGGATGTGGGAGGTGAAGGAGAGGGCTGAGTCTAGGGTGACACCCAGGCAGCGGGCTTGTGTGGTTGGATGAATGATTGTGCCATTGACAGTGACATAGAGGTCAGTGGGGGGTGAAGCAGCACGAGGCGGGAAGATTAGGAGCTCAGTCTTATCCAGGTTTAATTTTAGGAACCTGGCAGACATCCACGATGAAATAGCTGAGAGACCAGAGGATACCTTCTCCATGGTGGTGGTGGAGAGGTCAGTGGTATGGAGGTAAATCTGGGTGTCATCTGCATATAGGTGATAGTAGAGATAAGGGATTCCCTCCAAAACCTTAGAATCAAACAAAGAGAACGGTAATGTATTTGTAATTCAAAATAGGCTTGTCCCAGAAAGACAAAAAATACATCTTCTGATACCCATAAACCAGTTTTATCATCCACCCGAATTACAATTTTCCAACTGTCAGGGGTCAGCCGGGAAACTGCTTAATTCAGCATGTGCAGACCGAACGCAATAGAATAGGCATGTGTAGCCTAATTTGATACAGGGTCACGGGCCGCTTATGGATATAGTCTCGGATTTGCGATACACCAATCTGGGGCGGAGTCACACAGATGATTAATAAATGTTACATTTTCTGCTCTGAGTTCTGGGGGCGGCAACCTTACTGCTAATCCTTACTCCTAATGGAGGTAACCCCCGCCTGAAACACACCTACTTTCCAGGTAAAGACAGCCCAAAACTCAGTTCCTATAAAAGTTGGGGAAGGAACAAACCCGCCCAGTTCTCCAAATTCCATGGACCAGGACTGTCCATGCATGCATTCAAGAAGGACCGAATGCATGCTGTGTTTCAAGTACTCTTAACATTAATGCCTACTTTAAACCGGACTCTGTTTCTTCATTCTCCAAATGAACTGCTCAGCCGTAACTAAAGTAAGAACTTTCTGATTTTATCCCTTTTATTTTTAAGCTGTGTGTATATGTTAATTAGTGTATATGAATGTATGTAATGCATTTTTGTTAATAAACGTTTAAAAATCGTTTAGTGGTTATGACCTGTTGCTGAACATACACAATTGTACCTGTTCTCCTGAAACCGCTACCCTGTGTTTAATAGAAGTGTACATTTATAACCCGTATGCGTGGATCCGGCTCAGATATTTAGATCTGACCCAGATTCCTGCATACTGCAAAGGGTTAACAGAGCGTTCTCGAAGTATTAGCATAATTACAGTAGCGGGCTGTGTAACCTGCTTGGTGGCAGATCTTTGAATTGTATGTGTGTGGTGAATCCTTTGGCGTCTGAATGCTCCCTCCGCTAGTCGGCTCATCAACTTGCGAAGTCAGGTTACGCTTCGTGATGAGCAAAATGACAGTGTGAGAGGATTTCTGACGCTGATCGATTGACCTTGATCGCAGACCGGCCCCTGCGGTCTGTGACAATGACCACACTAATTTTGGGAACCAGATAAAGCCCAGGAATACCTGCAAAGAGAGTCACAAAGCCCTAGAGGCAGTCCTGCTTGTGTCGGGAGGACACTTGAAGGAAAGTTGATCATACGACAGGGTGAACAGTTGGCTTATTAACCTCCCTGGCGGTAAGCCCGAGCTGAGCTCGGGCTATGCCGCGCAGGGGGAGATCTCAGCCCCTGGTGGAGCGATTTTCATTTTGTAAATTGCTGTGCGCGCAGCCAGCACTTTGCTAGCCGCGCGCACAGCTTGATCGCCGCCGCTCTGCGGCGATCGGCCGCACGCAGCGGCTGAAGAGGGCCCCCCCCCCCGCCAGAGCCCTGCGCTGCCCGGATCAATGAGTTCCGGGCAGCGCTATGGGCTGGATCGTGTGTCCCTGACGTCAGGACGTCGGCTGACGTCCATGACGTCATCCCGATCGTCGCCATGGCGACAGGAGAAGCCAAACAGGGGAACGCGTTATATACGCGTTCCCCTGTTTGCTATAGATGCCGGCGACGATCGGACTAGAGGGCCACATGCGCCCTCTAGTGGTGTTTCATGTAGCTACCACTATGGTAGCTTTACATGAAACATTAAAAGAAAAATAAAAAAAAATTGGAATTCTGCAATTGTTGCAGAAAAAATTAACCGCCAAGGAGGTTAATGCTTTGCTATCATTCAATTATTTTGATATTTTATGAAGTCGATGACATTTTGATATCAACATTATTGACTTGTTGGAAGTTGATGGTTAAATACTAATATTCTTTAAGCCGCATGCTCGGTGGCTGTTTGTTTTCCTGCACGCGGGGTTAAGGAGGGTAGAGTCGTTACCAAAGAATCCGAAGACAGAACAACAAAAGTTGTTTAGGTGATACCTTTAATGACTAACTGTACAAGAGGGAACTGTCTCTCTGCGGTGTAAGGAGTATAAAATAGACAAATTACAATGGTTTATGCAAACAAGTGGACCCGTCTTTAGGTCCGAATTCACCTGACATATACCTAGAACTAATTAATGCGAGTGATCTCATGGAGTGTGAAAGGGTTACAATCACCAGGTAAATGCTAGAATACTGCATCATCTTAAAAAGCTGAAACCCGACATTTGCTTCCTACAGGAAACCCACCTAGTGGCTGACCAATTCCAATATTTGGAAAAGCAATGGATAGGCGCAGTATATGGTACACGGATGCAGAATAAAAAAAAGTGAGAGCTGTGATTTTGAATAGTAGAAGCCTGCAGCATCAGATCCTGCAGGAAGAATGTGGTTTGGAGGGAAGATGGGTTCGCCTCAAAATAAAACTACAAGGAGAGGAATGTGTGTTCTACAATATTTATGCCCCGAATGGCAATAAGAGGGTTTTTTGATGCCTTAGCTGTGAAATTGTTAAGTGATGATAAAGTGTTGACATTGGTAGGTGGGGATATGAATTCTGTGATAGAGCCTAGAGAAGACAGTAGCAACCTTAATGGCTCATAAATGGCTCATACACGGCTCATACACACGAGCCACCGCTGTGGCAAGAGGCATAAAAAAATTAAAAAAAAAAAAAAAAAAAAAAAAAAAAGCAGCGACAGCTCGTCGCCAGGTCCCTCTGTGCAACAGCCATACACACAGCGCACAGAGGGACACAGATTCGGCGGAAGCTATCGCTGAAGGTTCCTCCCCCTCGCCGCCCCCCCACCGGAAGCTCCATACATTGTGTATGGAGTTTCTGTCGCTAGTCCGCATACACATGGCGGACTAGCGACAGCTGCGTCGAAGTTGCGGCGACAGCTGTCGCCAGGCGATTGGCCAAGTCAATCGCCTGGCGACAGCTCCGACAAGCGACGGTTCGTGGCGCGCGCCTCATACACATGGGCGACCTGTCGCCACAACACGCGCGTGCCACGTGGTTGCGGCGACAGTTGTAGCCCATGTGTATGAGGCTTTAGGCAGTAGTCAGACAAAGTGATATGGGGATTAAATCTCTAATAGACTGGAGAACATGATTGATCTATGGCGCTATCTCAGTCCTTCTGAGCGACAGTACAGGTTTTATTCCCATGCACGTCTCTTTTTCAAGGATTGACATGCTAATGGTAAACTAGAAATATGTAGGGAGGTAGCACTCTGCTAAAATGTACGATATGGTCATCTCTGATCACTGCCCAGTAAGTATTGAACTAGAAGATATCCTGCCTCGCAGGAATCACATTAGTTAGAGATTTCCTACTAATCTATATGGCAATGATTAATTTGAGGAGAGGCAAAGGGGGTGGCGGTCGGAATATGTCTTTGATAATAGAATGAATGCTGCTACACCTACATTATACGGGGAAACTGCTAAGGCTGTCCTAAGAGGGAAGATTCTAGCATTTGTGTCATCCAAAAAGAGGCAGCTGCATTCTGAGTATACGAACACTGTATTGGCTGCTAGAAATGCATATGAACGATACAAAAGTAATCCCGTAGGTAGATTAAGACAGGAGTGGCTTTAGGCTTCTTGCACACAGGGACGTTACAGGCGCATTGATAGTGCGCAATCCATCAAATATCTTAATGCAAAAAAGGGGGAAGCGACTCCTAGCAGGTAACATTGAAACAAAAGACCTTGGAGAGAAATATATCATTGGTTTTAAAGGCCAAGTGTCCAGGACCTAAATGGAAAAAGACATCCTAGTAGAAGAGCACAGGTGTATCAGATACTGGCTGTGTTGCTGCAATGTTTCATTGGTTTTGAGGGCCAAGTGTGTAGGACCTAAATGGAAAAAGACTTCCTAGTAGAAAAGCACAGGTGTATCAGATACTGGCTGTGTTGCTGCAATGTTTCATTGGTTTTAAGGGCCAAGTGTCCAGGACCTAAATGGAAAAAGACATCCTAGTAGAAAAGGCACAGGTGTATCAGATTCCGGCTGTGTTGCTATAATATTTCCAGTGATTTGCAGGATCAAAAGGCTGAATAACGGCTGATAGAGAGATTCAATCCATCACAATAGGTGGTCTTACTGCATATGTTATCACAAAATAATTGATGTGCAGGTCCACAGGTCAGGCAAGCTGTCTCATTTACTGGTGAGATTACCAGCATCATCAGGGCAGGCTCAGAAGTTTTGCTGCCTGTAGGAGAGAGGAGCCGGCCTAAAATGGCACTGGGCGGCCAGAGGATGCTACCACGCCCCCCCATGACCACTCCCACCCCACCATCACAGGATGCAGGTGGTGAGTGAGAGGTGGAGGCAGAGGCGTGATGCATCCAATTCTCCGCATGTACGCACGGCGTTCCCCCTGCGTCCGCATGCGGTGATGCGGATCAAAGGAGGGAACGCATATATGCGTACAAGTGCACGCACAGCGTTTCCTTCGCGTCCGCAACCGCCAAGCGGATCAGGTAGGAGGGAACGCGTATATGCGTACGACTGTACGCGACCCACAGAGACCCCCAACAGGGCCGCTATGGAAATGCGGCCGACGCAAAAGGGCTCCGGGATCGCTGAGGGGCACGGACTCTTAAGACCCCACCCCCTGATCGATGGTAAGGAGAAAGGGTGGCCCGGCTGTCCCGCAGGCGGGGCCCCGGGTCCCCTGGGCCGCCCAGTCGCCATCACCACCGGAGCGCCACCATAGCCGCGGCCAAGTGTGCCCAGGGGCAACAGGAAACGGGGCAGGGGGGGGAGGGGAGGGCCACGGGGGGAGGGGGGGGGAGGACAGGGAAGGCCCACAGGCAGGCCACGGGCCAGCAGGCATTAGCCCAATATATAGTCCATGTCAAGCCAAAGACTGGGCCGACCCCGAGCACCCCCCCAGGGCACATCGATCCCCCACCAACCCCACCCCACATCCAGGACCACCAGCAAGTGCGGCGCGCCGGGGGGGCATAGCTACCACCTCCCACAGGATCAGCAAAGTCATCGAAAAAAGTTACATATTGAAAAAAACTTTTTATGCCCTCCCAAAGACACATAAGTCCACTACAGACCCCCCTGGATGCCCCATTATATCGGGGTGTGCCTCTTTGACTGAAAATGCAAGTCGATATGTGGATGCGCATTTACAGCCCCATGTGAGGGCATTACCTTCTTACGTACGTGATACGACTCATCTACTTACCATTTTAGATGATATTAGCATCCCTACTGGTGCCTGGCTTGTCACCCTTGACGTCGAGGCCCTCTATTCCAGTATCCCTCACACTGAGGGACTTGAGACGATCAGATCGGTTTTGATGACCCTTCCCATTGATGCCATTCCTCATAATATGTTTTTATTAAGGCTATTGGAGTTTATTCTCAAGAACAATTATTTTTTGTTTGACTCCTCCCATTTCCTCCAGGTGCAGGGCACAGCGATGGGGACCACCTGTGCCCCGTCCTATGCATGCCTGTACCTGGGGGAATGGGAACGATGTATTTTTTCAGATGCGAACCTGAGTGATCTTTTGGGGCATGTACTTACCTGGCATCGTTATATATCGATGATATATTTTTAATCTGGACAGGAACACAACAACAGATGTTTGATCTGGTCAATTTGCTAAATAATAATGTTTTCAACCTCAAATTTACCATGACTATGGATACTCACAGTATCCCGTTTTTGGACATTATGATTTCTGTGAACGACCAGGGAGTATTACAGACGGATCTTTATAGAAAACCCACAGCAGCTAACTCCTTGCTTCATGCAAGAAGTTTTCATCCCACACACCAGATACGCAGTATTCCTGTCGGGCAATATTTGAGAGCCCGACGGAACTGCTCTGATGACAGGAACTTCCATGCCCAAGCTAATGATTTACAGCAACGATTTAGGGCTCGCGGTTATCCCAAAAAATACCTAAAGAAAGCCTATCATCGAGCTTGCGATACCCCTAGATCTACTCTCCTATACAATCAATCATCGGGACAAAAGTCTCGAAATGAACTAGATAGGGGTCTTTCCTTCATTACCAAATACAATGATCATCACTTTCAGGTCCGCGCCCTACTTCAGAAACATTGGCATGTGCTCACGGGCGACCAGCGTGTTGCCCCCTTTGTTCCGAGGGAGCCCTCTGTTACCTACAGGCGGGCCACCACCATAGGTGATACCTTGACACGTAGCCACTACTCAGGTAGAGGCAAAACCAAATTATGTAATTGCACAGTTCTGGGCACTTACCCATGTCATTCCTGTAACCAATGCAGGTACATCTATGTCGGTAAACAGTGCCCCCTTGTGATGAGAGACGTTGTATTAACTACCAGACATTATGTTAACTGTGAGACGGAGGGGATAATTTATCTCCTCCTCTGCCCCTGTGGGGCCTTTTATGTGGGCAAGACTGGCAGATCCCTTAACAGACGTATTTATGAACACACTTATGGTATCCAGGAGGGACACCAGACACCTGTAGCCCGACACTTCGCAATTTGCCAGGGGGGTAACCCCAGGAAAATTCGATTCTTTGGCTTGGATAGGGTACACCGGGACCCACGGGGAGGGGACTGGGACGGGAGACTCCTCCAATGAGAGGCCTTCTGGATTTACAAACTTTAGGCCTTTCGGACACCGGGCCTTAATGAAGGTATTGATTTCGCCCCATTTCTGTGACAGCAGTGCTCTGGCTCATGGCCATATGTTCTCTATTTTTCATTATTTTTGTTCAATTTCTAAGGATGAATCTTCATATTTTTTTCCTTTTGCTGTGCTTAAGCTGGCGGCCTTTTTGCGCCCGAACCGGGTCTTTTCCCGACCCTTATATATTTTTTTGATTTAATACCTTTTATCCCATCTAATTTAGATATGATCTTTGACACTTCCTTGATGGTGGTTGGTGGGTTGGCGTGGCCCCCCGTTGCTCCACTTTGTCCTTGGTCTCCTCTCGTTTGGTCCCCTATCGGCAGGACAACAGTTTATTTATTATTATTTAATTTTACTTTCGTATTTATTTTTTTGCTTATGATTACTTAATTATATATAGCTATTAGGGATTTATTATTAATGGAAATATTTTTGCATTATTATATTATGTTTTTTTCAATATGTAACTTTTTTCGATGACTTTGCTGATCCTGTGGGAGGTGGTAGCTATGGCCCCCCCGGCGCGCCGCACTTGCTGGTGGTCCTGGATGTGGGGTGGGGTTGGTGGGGGATCGATGTGCCCTGGGGGGGTGCTCGGGGTCGGCCCAGTCTTTGGCTTGACATGGACCATATATTGGGCTAATGCCTGCTGGCCCGTGGCCTGCCTGTGGGCCTTCCCTGTCCTCCTCCCCCCGTGGCCCTCCCCTCCCCTCCCTGCCCCGTTTCCTGTTGCCCCTGGGCACACTTGGCCGCGGCTATGGTGGCGCTCCGGTGGTGATGGCGACTGGGCGGCCCAGGGGACCCGGGGCCCCACCTGCGGGACAGCCGGGCCACCCTTTCTCCTTACCATCGATCAGGGGGTGGGGTCTTAAGAGTCCGTGCCCCTCAGCGATCCCGGAGCCCTTTTGCGTCGGCCGCATTTCCATAGCGGCCCTGTTGGGGGTCTCTGTGGGTCGCGTACAGTCGTACGCATATACGCGTTCCCTCCTACCTGATCCGCTTGGCGGTTGCGGACGCGAAGGAAACGCTGTGCGTGCACTTGTACGCATATATGCGTTCCCTCCTTTGATCCGCATCACCGCATGCGGACGCGGGGGGAACGCCGTGCGTACATGCGGAGAATTGGATGCATCACGCCTCTGCCTCCACCTCTCACTCACCACCTGCATCCTGTGATGGTGGGGTGGGAGTGGTCATGGGGGGGCGTGGTAGCATCCTCTGGCCGCCCAGTGCTATTTTAGGCCGGCTCCTCTCTCCCACAGGCAGCAAAACTTCTGAGCCTGCCCTGATGATGCTGGTAATCTCACCAGTGAAACCGGTTGGCCTCTAAGGCTCTCTTTGTGACCAGACACACTTGTGGTGGCAGCACATGGGCTCCTGTGGATGTACTTTGCAGTGACCAGCTACTCAGATGAGTATACCTCAATGATATGCATTTCTACTGGTGACTTGAAAACAGCCTCCTATGGAGTAACCACTGTTTACCATATGATCATTGAAACAGCTTCCTAGGATGCACCTATATGCTGCTATATGCTGTTGTTTGCTGGAACTTTGAGTTTGTCTATATCAAGTTGATGCTGCTGAAGGGATGACCCTGGCGGACTGTTCCATGAATGAACTATATCAACTTTAATATCACACCATCTGTACCTGCATATGTCTGTGGTTTAAACACTTGCCTGTGAATCTGTCTCAGAATGTGCTTCTGATTGGGGCACTAACTCTGGTGAATTGCTTGTTGCTCCTGGGGCTTGCGGATGTGTCAGGCTTGCTGTGAATATAGAGTTTTTTGTTTACTAGCCCGAAGTGCTTGCCACATACAGTGTGTGCCTATCAATCTACCTCTGTGCACCTGGCCATTGTTATAGCTCATAAATGAGACAGCTTGCCTGACCTGTGGACCTGCACATCAATTATTTTGTGATAACATATGCAGTAAGACCACCTATTGTGATGGATTGAATCTCTCTATCAGCCGTTATTCAGCCTTTTGATCCTGCAAATCACTGGAAATATTATAGCAACACAGCCGGAATCTGATACACCTGTGCCTTTTCTACTAGGATGTCTTTTTCCATTTAGGTCCTGGACACTTGGCCCTTAAAACCAATGAAACATTGCAGCAACACAGCCAGTATCTGATACACCTGTGCTTTTCTACTAGGAAGTCTTTTTCCATTTAGGTCCTACACACTTGGCCCTCAAAACCAATGAAACATTGCAGCAACACAGCCAGTATCTGATACACCTGTGCTCTTTCTACTAGGATGTCTTTTTCCATTTAGGTCCTGGACACTTGGCCTTTAAAACCAATGATATATTTCTCTCCAAGGTCTTTTGTTTCAATGTTACCTGCTAGGAGTCGCTTCCCCCTTTTTTGCATTAAGATATTTGATGGATTGCGCACTATCAATATTTTTTTAGGGGATCCCCTACATTTTTCCATCTGGCCTAGACATGGTGGCCCACCTGTGTGTTCTGGTCAATTTTAAATAGATTTACATATATGTGTGTTTGTATTTTGGTCATTAATAAAATTTGTACTTTTATATATAATTTATTTCCTCCTGCTTCCTTAGTCTTACATTGATCATATTGAGAAGTCTCAGACTTGTGGAGGATTATCTGTGATAGGAATTTTTAGGACCCATTTGTCTAAATTATAAATTTAAACGACCGGGGATCAAACCTAGATCATATGGAAATACTACAGACTCATCCAAGAAAATTAATCATGCCTTTGCAGAATTTTACACTGCCTTATACACATTACATGCAGACGATACGGGCATGAACAGCTTTTTAAATTCACTACAGCTACGAAGGTTATCAGAAGAGGATTTTCAGGCATTGAATGCAGCTATCTCTGAAGGAGAGATACGAACAGGAATCACCTTTTTTAGCAAATAGGAAAACACTGGGCCCTGACGGGTATACGGCACAATTTTTTTAAATATTAAAACAGGATATTGCTGAGCCATTAGCGAAGGTATATAATGAAATCCTTAATGGGACAGGATACTTGCCAACTGGAGACACTGCTTACATTAAACTAATACCAAAGGAGGGTAAACATTTGACAGATGCAGGGTCCTACAGATCAATCTCATTGATTAATCAAGACGCAAAGCTGCTATCTGAAATCATGGCAAACCGCCTAGCAGAAATCATACCAAAACTCAGCCATCCAAATTAGGTTGGATTTGTGCGAGGCGATCTTCTGTGGTTAACATCAGAAAGGTATTAACGCTACTAGAGCAAGTGAGGGCATACCCAAAGACGTATAGAAAAATTTGGCGCTAATAACGCTTGACGCAGAGAAAGCGTTTGATAATGTGGAGTGGGGGTGGCTATTTGGAATACAGGTAGTCCCCGACTTACGAACCACCCGCCGATATGAACAGCATGGATTTAGTGTTTCCATGGGAACAAGCCAACTTTTTTTGTTCAAACTGGACTTGTAGTTTTTGAGAAAATCAATTTAAAAAAAAATTCAAAGAAAAAATGGCTTTTAAACTTGTATTAGCAGGTACAGAGGGCAGAGGTGACAAAGAGGGGGCACTGGAGGCACATAGAAGGTACAGGAGATAGAGATAGCACATTGCTCCGACTTAAGAACAGATTCAGGTTAAGAACGAACCTAAAGTCCCTATCTCGTTTGTTAACCGGGACTACCTGTATTATCATGGCAGGGGTTTGAGGGCAGATCCTTAAATGGGATAAAAGCAATGTACTCAACTCCCAAGGCGAGAGTAGTTACGGGTGGCTTCATATCATAACCGATCCAAATTCAAAAAGGGACAAGACAAGGTTGCCCTCTACCGCCACTACTATTTAATTTAGCGCTAGAACCAATCGCGATGATACTGCGCAAATAATTGCAGAGGGGGCAAAATAGGGGGATTTAAGATTAGTCAAGCACTGTTTGCAGATGATGTATTGCTCTTCCTAAATGACCCAGTGATAGAAGTCCCGAAAGTGTTCCAGGTACTGCAAGAAGAAGGGAAGTGGTCTGGTTTCAAAATTGGTAGACATTAGGAAATTGAGTGATTTAGGGGTTCAGATCAGTCGCTCAGAAATAAAATACTTTGGAATTGATATTCCCAGAGATCTCACACAGCTTTACTCCCTTACAGGACAACTGAAGTGAGAGGGCTTTGGAGGCTGCCATAGTTAAGCAAGACAAGTTGCCTGGCTGTCCTGCTGATCCTCTGCCTTTAATACATTTAGTCATAGACCCTGAACAAGCATACAGCAGATCAAATGTTTCTGACATTATTGTCAGATCTGACAAGATTAGCTGCATGCTTGTTTCTGGTGCGATTCCGACACCACTGCAACCAGATAGATCAGCAGGGCTCTATCAACAGATAGAGCGCCACTGGGCCTGGCTGGAAGGGCAGCTTTGCTTAAAGGGAATGCCAAAGCAAAAAAAAAAAGTTTCACTTACCTGGGGATTCTACCAGCCCCATGCAGCCATCCTGTGCCCTCGTAGTCACTCACTGCTGCTCCAGTCCCCCGCTGGCAGCTTGCCGACCTCGGAGGTCGGCGGGACGCATTGTGTAAATTTTTACGCATTCCCGCTAGTGCAGGAACATTAACACATACATTTTACGCATTACTGGTTCAACGCGTAAAAATGTACGCATTGAACCAGTAACGCTTTAAAATGTATGTGTTAATGTTCCTGCACTAGCGGGAATGCGTAAAAATGTACGCAATGCGTCCCGCAAGCTGCCAGCGGGGGACTGGAGCTGCAGTGAGTGACTACGAGGGCACAGGATGGCTGCATGGGGCTGGTAGACGCCCCAGGTGAGTGAAACTCATTTTTTTATTTTGCTTGAACCTTCCCTTTAACCCCTCTGGTGGTAGTGTGTGTGTGTGTGTGTGTGCGTGCGTGCGTGCGTGCGTCCACTTAAGCCTAACTGGACAAATATATTAGCCCAGTGTAATTGTGGAGACTGCACCACCAGTTTGTTACTGATTGAGGCACATGTGGTATCATTTTAACCGTGAAGGGTTGTAAAATACATTTTGGTGTGTCTTAAAGCATGGGCGCACTTCACATAAAAAAATGGGTAGGGACAAACTCAATCCAACATAAAAAAAGTCATTTTCAACAATATGATCAAACGTGGGAAAGTTTTAGCAAAACTACAAGAGACATGTGTAACATTTTAACCCTGATAAGTTGTAGAATGGAGTTTAGAGAGTTTTAGGGTTGAGGCCCATGTCTTGAATATTGTTTTTAGTCACAAACTGAACAATTACATTTTCGTATATTCTGTACCAAAATAAAAGACTTGTAAAATGAAAACAAAGTGACAGAATATAAGAGAAAAAACATGTATTGTTACTTTAGGAACTTGGCTTTCTACATATGTATGTCATGAGGGTATATTACTATTATTTTTGCAAATAAGGTATCATAATCATTTATAGTGTATGACAAAGCAAAAAAAACCACAATATTGTCAACATACATTGTGCTAGGAACATAATCTAAATGTTGTAATAACCAGGATGGATGAGCAAATAAAATGCGTGGGTTCAACGTATACTTAGCACGGTTTATTGTAAAGCTATATTGGATGTAAATGGAGAAATAGTGTGTTTTTTTTTTTACCTTAATTTCCCTTTAAAATGCATAGAAAATAAGGTGTTTACTAAACAAAATTTCCACACACTAAAAGCCTAATTTGTCCTGGAAAAACAATATATAGATAACTTAGGTGTGATTAGTAGTAATAAAGTTAGTGACTAATGAGTGGGAGCAGTGCTGATATGTGAAAATTGCTCTTGTCCTGCAGTAGATAGATAGATAGACCTGTTTAATTCCTCCTCATTTGTCTCTAATCGTAAGTTGTAATTTGATCTCTCCCCTGTGTCACCTGACTGCCATGGCAAAGATGGCAGATAAGCTAATTTAAAAGTACAGGATGTTAACAATATAGCCATTTGGTTCCCAACTGCTTCTGAGCTAAGAGCTTCTGCCTTAAGCCACGTATACACATGCGACTACGATCGTTCGTAACAAACGACGAACGATCACTTGCATATGGTTGGTGAAACGGTCGTTATAAACGCCAAGAAACCGCAACAAACGATAAGATTGTTTGTTTGCCAACGATCAAGGGATATTACGTATAGATAAGGGCGGCAAGTATGCAAATGTATACGATCGTTTTTTTTTAACCGGAACGAACGTCACTGAAAATGGCCCCGTAGATTATAGGAAGTTGCGTATTGTTCGCTCGCCAACTGAACGTTTGTTCAGTAGATTCGAGGAAGTGATGTCATAGCTATATTATAAAAGGGCTGAAATCATTACACATGTTGCTGCATTTGGGCTGGATGTGCTTTCCATATATTGTGCGCATTATCAGTGCAGCTATGCCTTCTTATATGACAAGCAGACAGCGTGCGAGTTTAGCATTACTACTTCTGCTTAAAGTGAGAAGGAATTTGCGATTGCTGAGGCAAAGGCGCAGAAGGCGACAATGGTCAAAGACGTGGCTGCAAGACCGTGATGTCAATTCCCATGACAGCCTTTTGCGTGAACTTAGCGTGTCTTCTCCAAATGATCTGACCAATTACCTGAGGATGCCTGAAGCTGCCTTTCAATATGTGCTGGATGCAGTCACCCCACTTATAGCTAAGGAGGATACGTGGATGAGGAAGTCCATCTCCCCACGACAGCGCTTAACAGCAACATTACGCTTTTTGGCTACTGGACGGAGTCTTCAAGATTTGAAGTTTACAACCGGAATCTCTCCACAAGCCCTGGGATTTATAATTCCTGAAACTTGCCAGGCAATAATTGATGCCCTCAAGAATGATTATATGAAGGTGTGTATATTTCATGTTGTGGCAACCAAATATTACAGACCTTTGGATTGTTATAACTACATTAATGCATACAGTTAGCAGCTTTACCGCAATTGGTAACCTGCTAACTGTATGCATTTACATAGTTATAACAAGAACTGTTTCCTGACTCTGCTTCTGATCTTGTGTCTATAAGAATGTTATACATCAGCTGTAAACAACCATAGATCAGGTGGTGTGCATACAGTCACATTGGTGTAGCTAGATGCGTATGTAATTATTATTTGGTCACTACTGCATCAAATTACATCAGCAGGACTACAAGGCAAGTGTGATAGTAGTATAATTTTATGTACCTATAAAATCAGGGTTAGGGGTGTTTCATTAGTGACAGCAATGGTTGTTGTAAATATCAGATGTTTAGTGATGAATGTGGGTACTAATTTTATTCTCTCGTCCAGTTTCCAGAAACACCACAGGACTGGTTGGACGTTGCTGCCCAATTTGAAGATGTATGGGATTTTCCTAACTGTGGAGGTGCCCTGGATGGGAAGCACATCCGAATCACTCCACCTGCCAATACAGGCTCTTTTTATTTTAATTACAAAGGTTATTTTAGTATTATTTTAATGGCCTTGGTGAATGCAAACTATGAGTTTTTGTTTGTTGACATCGGACGAAATGGGCGCATGTCCGATGGTGGTGTCATTGAACGCACTACCTTTTTTCATAAACTCAGATCCAACCAGCTGAACTTACCGGACAATGCAAGCACCAAAAATCATCTTAATTTTGTGTTCGTTGCAGACGAAGCATTTCCATTACAGCCACATCTCTTGAAACCGTTCCCCGCAAAAAACATTCAGTACAGACAGGCAATTTTCAATTATCGACTATCTAGGGCCCGAATGCTGGTAGAAAATGCCTTTGGCATTTTAGCAAGCCGTTTCCGGATACTACATACCGCAATAAATCTGCGGGTTGATAAAATCGATAAAGTAGTGTATGCGTGCTGTGTGCTACATAATTTTCTTAGGCAGCAGTATGGTGCCACATATCTGCCTGTCCAAGCAGTCGACAGGGTAGATGTCTCTACCGGTCAGGTGGTTGAAGGGGAATGGAGGTCTAATCCCCAGGTTTTAACTGACCTGCAGCCCTGTCCACCAAGAAATGCCACAACAGAGGCAAAACAGAATCGAGACGCCTATGTGGCCTATTTCAACTCACAAGCCGGATCAGTAGCCTGGCAACATGACGCCATAGTCTGATTTTTGTTATTAGTTGAAGTAGCCATGACACTTTTTTCGTTTACTTGTATGCATTGTGTGAATAAATTTTTTCCCATCATCAAAATGTGTATTTATTGGATGCTGTTTATCTAATTAAGCATATGTTAAGGGTATCAGCAAGGGCAAAATATGTGTTTTTTAATACACATATTATTTGTAGGCTTAATACAAATAATATGTGCATTTAAGTTCTGTGTAGCCATTCAATTTGTGTGTTGCACCAATGCTTGAGAGAGACGAAATATGTACTCTACCTTTCCTAAACATACCTCCAACAATCAATTAGTTTTAGCAAATTAATGTTAATTGGCAGGTGTTATCACTCATAAGTTAATTACTAACAAACAATGTAGCAAGCATGGCAAATGGTTATTCAAGTGCAGGCAAAACCATGTTGAGGTTTTTTTTTTTTATTTATGCTTACATTTTTGGGTACAACATAACTGTAACAAAAACGAAAATATTCAGCATCACACATCTTTCCTGAGGTTCATCACATGTAGACAGTTTTCGAAACAGCAAACTATCATTTCCACTCTAACTCATAATTTAACCTGTTTGGTGTATTGAAAACACATACACTCAACAACATCAACGTTATTTGCTTTCTCTTACATGCTTACATATGCCTTTTTCAGGGAATGTTCACATGTAATTGGTAAACTCAAAGAAAAATGGAATACTCTACACAATAGTATGACTATGCTGCTCACCTTATGTGTGCCAAAATGTAGCTGATGTCCTCAACAAGGATGTTGATGTCCTGTTGCAAAAAAACTCACAGGAATTTACATGCATGCTAGGTTGCTGGTAGTGTTCATAATTATATGTGAAACACATCACTAACTTTCTTAAATTATATTAGATACAGTTATGTCAATTGAAGCTATATGGATCTGTAGGCTGGCATATGTGTGTCCTTTGAACACATAACAGTTTCCTGGTTGTGCTGTTAATCTTTGACCTTCCCAAGTTTGGTTCATAGACCTTGAAGTAGCATGCATTCATGACATGGTTATTCCATGTGTAGGTCCATGAATCATGTCCAAATTCACACTATTACATACATGCTTGGTCATATGGTTTATCTGAAAATCTCAGGCAACAGACACCAGGAGGCCAGTCAGCCAACCAGTATAGTGTCAAACATGATAAATATGGCAGCATACATGTGTGTCAAAATACAGTTGTCCTTTATCCAAGTGATCGTTATTTTAGTCATCATTACTTTCATTTTCTGAACCTGTGCCTTCCAAAAGTCCACTGTACCTGTCCTGTGGCCTTGCCATGTAACTCCAATGCTCCTTTCCCCTGCGACATCCAATTTGGTTTTTGGTGACAGGAGCACACAGCATGCAAGTGATTATGTGCATTCCCACCCACAATAGCGTCCTATATGCTGATGTATGCTGAATGCAATATGTTATAGCAGTATATAGGTAATTAATGTGGCTGGGAAAGCAAGCAATCACTTGAATAATCAACCATTCGCAAACGCAGGAATGTGTTTGTGGCAAGGACAGGAGGATATGTGGTTGATGGGGATGGAAAATGTCTGCTGCATGCAGCAATTGGAAGGCATAGTTGAGTTTACAGACAACCAGAGATGAATCAACCGCTTGTATTTGACAGAAATAATCAGTGGGAACATGGCAGTAAACACCTAATCAGCTCTTGTTTTTATTGTTCTATGTTTATTTGGACTGTTGTCACCTGTGCTAAGAATCCCCGAGTGAGCAGTCATTCTAGCTTTGCAATGTAAACATTATAGATGAGTCTGTCTTCTCGGATGTGTTTTCAAGGGCAAGCCACTCCCCTTGTGGCTTTCCTAGAATGAGTCACCTATATAGTGGCCCTGGAAAGCCAGAGTGATTGGTCATTCCGGGATTCTTATCACAGCTGATAACAGACACTTGGAGCAGTGAGGCTGAAACAGAGAGCATGGCAATTTTTAGTCGTTACTGTTCTTACTGATAGAGAATGTGAAATACACAAGGGGGCTCATTCTCTGTTTCCCTTTAAATAATTATTGTGATTTTAGGGAGAGTTCACATTAAGTAACCATGTACAAATACCCGACACTAAACCAATCACAGCTCTGCATAATTTTTGCAACTTTGGAAAACAGTGTCATTATGTTTGTCAAACACTGGAGGTGGCGGATGTGTGTGTGGCTCTGCAAGTATGGTGTCATGAGAGTAAAAATGTTGATAGTGTGGGTTAGGATAGTTCTGACTGTATTGTCTCATTACATTATGATGAATGTGTTGTGGATGTGTGAAAGTACTTTGATGTATGTCTGGTTGAAGGGGAAAAGTAGACAGATGCCTGTGTTGTGGATGGGTGACTGTACTTTCATGTATGTCTGGTTGAATAGATAATGTAGGCTGATGTAGTAGTTGTGTCTCACTAGAGGTCCTACTGAAAACTGACAATAAGGCTGACTCTGTACTTGCACGCAAATCTTCTGGTATGGCTCTTAATTTAGTAGCAATTAAATGTCCAAAAGCATCGCAAGCATCGTCCTTTTTGTTGATGAGCGTCACAGCCTGATTAATGGCTTCCTCACATTGTTCTTCCAGATCATGTTTGCGTTTGCGACTTTTTTTAAGCGGAAATCGCCGTGTGTTAGTCTCCTGGCAAGTTGAGGCTTGCCGTGTGTTTGTATCCTCAGAAGTAGAGGCTTGGACTGTCTGTAAAAAGATTAAAAGATACACATTTATACACATACAACACCTGATGACCATAGTACAAGGCACATGAATGCTTGGTGAAGGCTAATGTGAATATGGTGTAGGTTAACACACATACGCATATTCACATTACCCAAACACATTTCAGGTTACTAATGGCAAAGTGACACAGTAGTACAGGTATGTAATGTCACATGTTGAATCCTTACCGAAAATGGCTTCCTATATAGTTGTGTGACTTTGCCTTCAAATAATCATCAACACCACACCTGAACAAGCATGATGATCAGGAGTTGTGAGTGAACTCATAGGGCCATTTTGGCATGCTTGGTAGAGATGGGTGATTCAGACACTATTGCAGTCAACAATGAAAGTACCAAGGCATACAAGTACAATACTTGTATGTTACAATTAGACCAACCACACTCTCAGTTTACAGTATGTGCAGCTCTGTTTGTGACAAAGTAGTACCTAAATATAACTACTTCACACAAATCGATGTAATCACATTGCGTATACAATGAGAGTGATTGGTATTTGACATCACAACCCTAATAACTTCTGAGAGAGATAGTCATCATCACATTCACACAACTTCAAGTAGGGATAACAAAGCTATAATATGAAACATAAAACACATACCTCCTCTTGTGTGGTAGTCTCATTGACATCACTACATATGTCCGTATTGATGGATAAATCCGTGGGTTCATTTGGCAGACTGGTTATAGCGTCTCTCCCTTTCATATGTGGTATAGTAAACTCCAGTAAATCATAGTACCACAGTCTGGGTTTATAAACTTCATCTGCGGCAGCACCAGATCTTTTGGATCTGTCGATTTTGTTTAATTCTTTTTTAAAAACAGTTCTGAGGTTTTGAATTTTGTTTTTCACAAACTGAACATCTGCATCTGGTAGTACAGTTTTACACAATGTCACTAACTCCTTGTGAGCTTTAGCCTTTAGTTGCCTATTTGAATATATTTTTGATGTACTTTTCCACAGGCAGGGGTGTGCTCTATAGAGCTCAATAAATTCACGTGCAAATTGTACATCTGCAAAAATATCAACAGCCATCACTTTCACAAACGGCCCTGTAAAGAAAAATAACATTACTTGGGAACCTACCTTCCCTACAGCAAAAATACAGTGACACACACACACACACACACACACACACACACACACACACACACACAAAACACGATCGTTCGCAAACTTAAATAGCACGACATACTACGTACGATCGTTCGAACAAAACCACACGGTAGAAAACTAGTCAACCACTCACTTACCGTTGTAGGGAGCATATGTAGTAAAGAAAGATGCAAAGATGTAGACCGCGTAACCATGTCTCATTGTAACGTACGTTTGCGAACGTACGTTTATAGCGCGATGCACTTCCTGTTTGGTAAAACGTCATTTCCTCCCCACCAGTCACATCTATAGCAAGGTGTGACAGCTAGCAGTGACCATGCCACGCAGGACACCGACCGAAAGAGCCACAAAAATGTCCAGGGATGAAATGGCTGAAATGGTCCGCATCTTTGACAAGAGGGACTATGACGGCAGGAGGCAGGTCTACCAAAGGCCTATTGAACGCAAGAATGCCATATTGGACCATGCCATTTCTTCCCTGGAGAAGAAATTCAACGAGGCAAGGACCAAAAACCACCTGATGAGGCGTTGGTCGGATCTCAAATTGAGAGAATCTGAAGTCCTTGCTTCTTTAAGGCGCAAAATTATCAGAGACAGTAAGTGGCAAATGTTATTATAGTCTTTATGCAAACATTGTTTTGTTAGATGTCAACAACACCGATATTGCATTGTTGCACACCTTCCTTGCTCAGTTTGTGATCAGATGCTCATAACATGTCGTTAACTTTATATGAATGCAACTTTAACACATGCAGATAATGTGTGCAGCATGTGTGTGACATTTTTGACGAATCCTTTGTCTTCTTCCACAGAAAAGAAGAAAAAACGGGAAAAATACCTCAGACAAACAGCATCTCGAGCCAGCAGAGATGACACTGAGGAGGCTGGTCCAAGTTGTGAAGGAGATGAGCGATTATCTGAAGGTACAAATTGAATAATGTAAATGTTAACCAGATACTACTAACAAACATGCAATGACACATATATATCAGAGGGAACATTACAAACACAACAATGCCCTGCTTTATCTGTTATTATGTACTGTTCCACTTGCTTATTAAGTGTCCAGATATAATCCCAGACTGAGCATTACGTCTTTGATGAGTGTACAAATGTATACTTCAGTCTCACTTCGGTGCTGTCTTTGAAAGAACAAGACTGCCCCCTTGTGGTGGTGGTGAAAAATAATATATGTGCTCAGAGCTAATAATATGAGCAGTCATTACTGTCTCATACACAGAGCAGGGACAAGGTCCTCCAGCACCCAATGATGAGACACCAAAGTGCGCCCCTCCATCCCTCCCACCCCAGCCGTCACACACTGATTGCTATTAGACTAAGAGGCGCCACAGGGCCCACAACCTCCCCAATACCTTAATATCTAGTTATCTGGCTTCAGTCACTGCTATGTATCCCCTTTTCTTATTTCTTTCTGCTTCATACACAATTAGGAATGACAGATGAATGAATTGTGCGCCCCCTCCTACACTGCGCCCTGAGGCTGGAGCCTCTCCAGCCTATGCCTCGGGCTGGCCCTGCTCATACAGCAGAGTATTTTGTTAATGTAGTTCAAGACTGATATCTCTTTCAAAGTACATTAACATTGGTCACCAATTTAGAAGTATAACATAAACAAAAAAGGTATCAGAAGATTAATGTTCATACTTACCTTGATCTCTGACATTCATCCTAAACTAGATGACCAACCTGTACACGGGCAAGATCCTGATGTGGTGGAAGAAGGAAGTATTGGTGGCCAGGATGTTGGTAAGCATACACATATATTTTCAGCGTTCTTGGCTTGCTGGGAATAATAGCCCCCCCCCCCCCCCCCCCTTCTCAGGCAATAGAACATATCTTTATTCCAGCCCATCCACCTGTACCTTGATAGTACTTCATTTGTGAGTGTAGTATTATAATTGGGCCCACACCTCCTTGGCAAACATAATGCCAACAACTATGGACATGTAATATTCAATTACACGTACAAATAGATATGAATGCGAATGACATTCACACACAAATGACAGGTTGGATGGCCCCAAAAATTTGTTTTTTTGTCTTATTCATTGCTTCAGGGACTGTTAAGTGTAGTGTGGCTATAATGTTGGGTTTGTAAAATCAACAAATGAGGTAGATGAAAACACCTGTGCATACATTCCGTATGATGTCAGGTGACATTACATAACACCTACATGTCACATGTGGGACATGAGTGACTGAACACCCTAGACAATGTAACGTCTACTACACACCATATTGAGCAAGTAATGTATGATTGTGGTGCATTAATGAGGGACATGCATTACACACATTAATGCATATGAAATATATTTCAGACGTTTCTACGGACCTCCCTGAGGATGTGGACAGTGAGGCGGATCTTGGCCAGGAAAATGTCAACAATAATGATGAGGGTAGGTTTGCACTTCATGTATCATGTTTAATTTGTTATGTACAAGGTTGTTTAAAACATTCCAAATATAGTAATATTGATATTGTTACTCTCTATTCTTAACACATACCACACAAGCAGTCCCAACATTGTAAGCAGACTGACATGATCATGAGGAGAAGATTGGTAAGTTGTGCGTGTCTCATATACTCACATACATCATCATTTTCGCTGTACTCACATTGATGTGTTCATCCACAACTAGCGGTGTATCACTAATAATGGTGAAGGTGGCATTGGTGTATGTGCTTAGCATGCTTCCAATTCAAATTAACATACTATCAAATGGGTCTTACAGCAACAATCACAAATCTAGGCTGGTGTCTCTTTGTAAGCACTTTTGACTTGGCTTCTGTCACAAATTGTGCTTTACCAAACAATCCATATGCACCGATGTATGAACATACATGCTTTATACACTATTTCAGTAGGCCAAAGTCCAGGTGGTGATGCCCAGGACAAGACCACATCTGATGAGCCTGTGGATTTCAGCACACACGGCGATGAAGACGCACCTGTGCAGGAAATAGATGCTATTAGTATCAGTAAGTATGATACTGTGATAAGAACAAAAACCTATGCTACTTGCTGCTCCAAAAACCAATGAATGCCTACTACTGTAAGCACCATTATAGAACATGGACTGTAGAAGGCCATACTCACGTCTCCTATGGACTGTATACCTATAAAACCCTCCCTTACAAAATATAGAGAGAGAGAGAGAGAGAGAGAGAGAGAGAGAGAGAGAGAGAGAGAGAGAGAGAGAGAGAGAGAGAGAGAGAGAGAGAGAGAGAGAGAGAGAGAGAGAGAGAGAGAGAGAGAGAGAGAGAGAGAGAGGAGAGAGAGAGAGAGAGAGAGAGAGAGAGAGAGAGAGAGAGAGAGAGAGAGAGAGAGAGAGAGAGAGAGAGAGAGAGCCAAAAATATTGTATGTCATTTGTAGTATAGCTTCTTTGATTCCATTGTAAACAAAGGATTTTTTAAACACACAGACAAAGAACAAGGCCAGGCCATCATGGATGATCTTGATGAGCTGTATGCCAAGGCAGAGCTCATAAAGAGCAACGTGTGGACATCTATGTGCCAATATCAGCTCGAGATTAATGAGATGAAGGGGAGAGTGAAGAAAGTTTTGAACTTGTAAAGGCATTTTCTTGGTTTATTTTTTTTTCAAAATAAAAAAAACCGTTCACCAACGTTACTTACTGTAGTGTTTCTTGCTTTACTTTATAGTCTTCATATCAATGTAAGCAATGGAACGACATATCCAAGTCTAATACATAATAGCAACATACAAACACCACTGTAATATTCATAATATGTGTCAATCTATTCACATACAAAACCTGTGCTATATAGAGAGAGACACACAGATCCAAATAGCAATAGATACATAATAGATACATAATTCTCTCTCTCTCTCTCTCTATATATATATATATATATATATATATATATATATATATATATATATATTATATATTATAATATATATATATATATATATATATATATATATATATATATATATATATATATATATATATATAATATATATATATATATATATATAGATAGAGAGAGAGAGATATACATACAAATACACACACACACATATATATATATATATATATATATATATATATATATATATATGTACATAAACATCTCACACTCACATCTACACACATACGCATACACTACAAATAGACATACCAACATAATAACACATGCTCACAAGCCTATTAGCCTTTATTTCTTAATAACAATGATGTATATATGTCATTTATATTAAAGAAAGCAAGGACAAAAGGCCTGAGCGTACGTGCCACAGTTTGGAACGATCGTTTTCGACCGATATCCATACACACGTACGTTTTGTAAACGACCGTCGCCAGATAACGATCCGTCCAGTTGGTCCTTTCGTTTCCAACGACTACTGTCGTTCGTCGTTGGATTTAATAGTCGTTGCTCTTTTTTTGTAACGATCGTCGTTCAGAACAGTCGGGGAACGATCGTTTCAAACGACTATAGTCGCATGTGTGTACGAGCCTTTACTGTTACCAATTTTTGCCTGTATTTTGACTGCTCTCTGCTTGCCGCCTGCACCGACCTCTGCCTCGATTTTGACTACTCTCTGCCTGCCGCCTGCACCGACCTCTGCCTGAATTTTGACTACTTTCTGCCTGCCTTATTTGTACAGTTTCACAATTGTTAAGTATATTCATAAATTTATTGAATGCAACAATTTTGTGTTCCAGTGTTTTATTTATATGCAGAATGTCTACAAATCTTTTATTCTGATACAATAAAATGATATTTTGGTGAGCTATGACTTAAGAATGGAGGCCTAAAATTCTTGGGAAAAAAAAAAAAAGTACCGCTTTTAGACCATAAATCCAGACAGAATTGCACCGCCAGGGAGGTTAAAATGGTATCTATGGGAAGATTGATGTATCCTTTACAGACTCTCCCACTCCAAGATGTTTCTGCTTTGAACACTGCATTTTCTAGATTCTTGGGGAGGAAAAAAAAGCCCAGAATATCACCTAGTAAACTGCAGTTGCCGAAAGATCTGGAGGGCTTGAAGCTACCCATATCAGAAATTACAATATAACTGTTTTTCTACATTACATACAAGATTGGATGAATTCACCTGGTAAATGCACAAATCACATATTCGAGGCAAAAGTAGCACAACCCTGGTCACTGATGGGTCTTGTGCATTCCCACTTAAGATCACTTCCTCCAAGGATATCGCAAACAAATGAAAAAAAAACTACACTATTTTTCCATTTCCAGCCACTATAGTGTCACAAAAAAACCACGTTGTGGCAAGGAAACTTTGGCACACTGATTGGTTCAGGGACCCCATGATCCCTTCCACCAATCATTGCCTCCTTGGAGGAGGGCATTTGTAAACACTTTTTTATATATATTTTTGACACATTTTTCTTTTCTTTTTTATCTGGAGGACAGGAGGACACTGATTGGCCAAGGGATCAGAAGATCCCTTGGGCCAATCAGTGCAGACAACAGACCAATGCTACTGGCCCCCAAGTCACGCGCATACGATCGTCACTGCAGTAAGTAAAGTACTTCCTGAATTCTGTTACAGAGAATGATCACCATTACGTACTAGAATGGCAATTATTCTCGCTAGCAGGCACCAAGTTTGCCCAATCCCCGCTGCTTCGAGGTCCTGACGGAACGCGCCTGTGCGCGCGCATGATCGCATGCAGCACCTGGCTCAGTGCAGAAACGTCCCTGCAGCTACCGCAGCCACAGCCATGGATGTAAGACTCACGTCTCTGTAGCTAAATCAGTTAAACACCAAAAACACATACACCCTCATATGTCTGTACCATGGATTGGCAAGAAATGTGAACAATATTAATCAGACGCCATTTCTAATTATTTGATTAACCATTCCTTATCAGTAATCAGCTGGTAGAGTATGTGGGCACCCACTGACATTATATAGTCATATGGTATCTCAGGTCTGAAAATACATTTAAACGTAAAGGGTACTTGAACTGACATGAAACATAATGAGAAATACATGTGTACATAAAGTACAAATCTTACTAAGAACTTGCCTGCGTTTCCTTTTCTTATTCCAAACTTTAATAAACCAGGGTTCTCTCTATATAAACAAGGCAGACGTATGCAGCATTAACTATCCTGAAAGGTAAGTAGAAGCCAAAACAAACACTTGTATCTGGCTAAATAAACACCTCTAAACACCACAACCTCTAAATGTAATTGCTTCTCTTTTGTGGGAGCTGAATGAAGTGGATTTTACATCACACTGACGTGGCTGCAGATGTAAAATTTAACCCATTACCTTGAAAATAAGGATGGGAAACTTCAGGAAAGATCTATCTTACATCAATGCTGCATATACAATTAATTATCTAAGTTTAATGTCAGTTCAGGTTTGCTTTAAATCAGATTTGAACGGCTAGCTTTTTCCTAGTGTGTTTTACTCAGACAGCTGTTTAGTTTGCTATTACTGTACATATATGTAGAAACAACTTGATGTTTTTCTGATTTTTGCACAAGCCAGGATTGCTGTCCTGCTGTGCACATGTTGGCTCAGGAGACTGTCATATGCTTCTCTTCTTTCAAGGAAAACATACTTACTTTATTCTGATACCAATATATTGCATCTCTCTTCTCAGTAGCCATCCTTCTATTGCTTCATTAGGATGTCTGTTTCTGAAACACAGGATGACATTAAGCATGACACTGTGCTGGATAAAATAGGAACTGTGGTGAGGTGATAAGAAAACACGAACCATGAAACTGGAATTCTGTATTTATTTAACCTGACATATTCTGTAAAGATTTACAGGGAACTCTGAACAAGGTACATCCCCAGAGGCACACCACAGTCTAGTCTCCTTATCACAGTCATGGAGAAATATATACAAACTAGGGCCAATTTGGGTGAATTCAGCAGATTTAGGCTTGAAAACGGGATATTCTTACACAGTATCTGTAGTGGGAATAAAATCCAAGACTATAGGATTGCATTAAGTTATCTAGCCAAGACAGTTCCATACACCAACAGTTTCTATGATTTTAAAGGACTAACAAGGTTTTGTTTAAAGGGAACCCAAGGTGAGAGTTATATATAGGCTGCCATATTAATTTCCTTTTAAACAATACCAGTTGCCTGGCAGCCCTGATGATCCTGTGTTTCTAATACTTTTAGCCATAGACCATGAACAAGCATGCAGCAGATAAGGTATTTTGACTCGGCTGACTCAGGTTTTACTGGATTAGCCATATGCTTGTTCCAGGGTTTTGACTCACACTCTACTTATGCCAGAAGATCAACAGGGCTGTCAGGCAACTGGCATTGTTTACAAGGAAAGTAATATGGCAGCCTCCATATAACTCTCACCTCGGGTATCCTATAAGTACATAGGACAAATAAGACAAATGTACTGTAATCCACTCCACAACAATCTGTGACATTTCAACCTTACTCACTTAGGGTAGTCAGGAGGACAGCTGTTAAAACATGTAATGGCAGATTACTGCTCAGGAGCTGAGGCCAGCAATCTAGACATCCCCTCCCCCTTCCCCTCCCCCCCCCCCCCCAAGTCCTTGAAAAAAAAAATCTAAACTAAGACTCACCTAAGCAAACAGATGAATGTGATTGGACTCGTGCATGGATCGGATGTATGTGTACAGCGGCTGCCGATGTCTGTTAAAGATCCAGCATGCAGGATCTTTAAGGCTTGTACCTACCTTGCAATTATGAGCACGATTCTTCCAACAACCGATGGTTTGAGCAATCTTGCGACGTGGGTACGAGTGAGTGATTAAGAGGACGGTGCTTTATGATGCACACCAATAACGACCATCACAGCGAATCAGATCTTTATTATCCCTAACAACTCCCAAAATGCTGCAATCGTTTGGACACTCATTCGTGCCCTTCATGAGCTGTTTCATGTTCCCGTGGGCAGGAAAGTGGATTGGGGAGCGCTCATCATCGGGGGAAGTCGCTGTGATCCATCTTCTGCCGTCTACCAATTGCAGATTTGCCTCCTCCTATTTCTGGTACCTGCCCTTCTCTTAGGACATCTGTCCTAGAGACAACACAGAGCCCAGGAAAGAGGAGGCAGATGACAAGCTAGGAGGCTTCCTGGAAGTGTTTGCTTGAATCACCCTTCTGCAGATTTTACCCTACAATGGGGAAAACATGCTGTAGCAGCTGAACAGTATCCATCAGTCTGTTATTACTGGCTTATTTACAGACTGTGCCCTGTTCACAGACTTTTGTAAGTAGCATAACTATACCAGCTACCAACATTACACTTTGTATCATTATCTGCTCCCAACCCAAATACAACCCTTCTGGGTTTCCCATACCCAACCCTTATTTCGAGTAACCCATGGCTGTAAGACCTGATACAGATCAAAGTGTCATGTTGATCTTTTAGCTTCAGTAGTGTCTGAGACAGATACTTGTAACATGTATGTAGCCAGTGGAGGTCTGATCAGTATACTAAAACAATATTAATAACAATGTATCACCACAATGACCAGATATCCTGCATTCTTTTGAAATTTGCCAATGAAAGTTTTTTTTTTTTATTCCCAATACAGTATAAAGCAGTCCGAACTGGCAACCAAAGAGTGGAAACTCTGCCACACACTGCTGTAGGACGCAACAAATGAGATGCCTCCATAGGCTGTGTCGACTTAAAGAGACACTGAAGCGAAAAAAAAAAATATGATATAATGAATTGGTTGTGTACTATGAATAATTACTAGAAGATTAGCAGCAAAGAAAATATTCTCATATTTTTATTTTCAGGTATATAGTGTATTTTCTAACATTGCATCATTCTCTAATATGTGCAGATTACACAACACTCTGCATTCAAAATGATTCTTTCAGAGCAGTCTGTGAACTAATGACCTCTCCTCTAGCAGATAAAAAGAAAACTGTTCACTTACAGTTGAGATAATAAAAGTCAGAAGACAGCCCTCTCCACGACTTTGAAAGTCGTAGAGATTAATGGCTTTTTTGCATAGAGATAACAACTGGAGTTTAACTCTTCCTGTACTGGAAACAATTACACTGATGTATCGGATCTTAATGTTTTATTTCTTAGCTGTGCTACACATACAAATCATAATATCATAATTTTTTTTCCGCTTCAGTGTCTCTTTAAAGAGGATCTGTAACATGAAAAGATCCCTTGGGGGGTACTCACCTCGGGTGGGGGAAGCCTCCGGATCCTAATGAGGCTTCCCACGCCGTCCTCCATCCGTCAGGGGTCTCGCTGCAGCCCTCCGTGGAGTCCGTGCAGCGGTGACGTCAACATTTACCTTCCTGGCTCCTGCGCAGGCGCTCTGACGGCTGTCGGCTCCGAACTACACGGAAATACCCGATCGCCGTCGGATCTGCTCTACTGCGCAGGCGCAAGTTTCCTGCGCAGTAGAGCGGACCCGAATGAGATCGGGTATTTCCATGTAGTTCGGAACAGAAAGCCGCCACAGCGCCCCCGCTGGAGCCAGCAAAGGTAAATATTGAACTGACAGTCGGCACAGTCGCCGGCTGTTCGGAGGGCTGCGGCGAGACCCCCGTGGGACAGAGGACGGCGTGGGAAGCCTCATTAGGATCCGGAGGCTTCCCCCACCCGAGGTGAGTACCCCCCAGGGGATCTTTTTAATGTTACAGAGTCTCTTTAAGGGATAATTGCAAAATTTAAAAACCAAGTGTACCGACACAGTGCAATATGCCTTACAAAGACAAGATGTTGTACTGCCACTCAGAAAATGTGTTTTAAATTATGCTATATTACACACATATGTTTTTGTATCTCCAAATAAAAATATGTATAAAAAAAGAAATAAATGCATAAGTATAAGATATACATCTCACCCCGAGTAAAATGCTAAAATGCACTATACTATAGAGTCCGAGTAATCCGGACCCTCAACCATCCAGAAGTTTCTACTAATAACAGTCTGTCCGTGGGGAAAGTTATGTTGGTGTGCCTCTATCATTTTGCAGTGGAATACCACACACAAAAGCTTCAGTTCTACAGCTCCCTGCTGCTCTGCATTGGCTCTAGGGATTGAGGATAGTGTTACATTTAGTATAATTGTACTCTCAAGCAACTGGAAATTACACATATCCGGTATCAGGCAATCCCCACCTGTGCCGGTAGTGATGGTCAGGTCTAGAACTCGGGGAGAAGCATGTAATTTGTTAGATCAGCTGATACATTTGCAAAGCTATGATTTGCTGCTATCTGTAATGATCCGCTCAGCTGCCTGCGCAGGCAGGCAGTTTTTTGACCACTGTTCAGGTCTGCATTCTGCAGGTCTCTGGAAAAGAGACCTTTTGTCAGTTTTGCAGCTTGCTGCTGCTGAGGAATTTGCATACGTTTGTCATGCTAATTGCCTAGCCACATCCTTTGTAGGCTGGCTCTATGTATACTATGTGATTCCACAGTACTTGGCTGGTCATAAGGGTTTGTCCTGTGAAACACTCCTGGAGTGTCAGCCGTGCTTATTGTTTGAAGATTAGCTTAGAGTATTCCTGGGACGGCGCTAGGCATCCTTGCTAGAGCAGTCAGGATTGTATTATTTGTATTGCCTGTTCTGTCTCTCTTGCTGTACTTGGATCGCACTTGCTCTGGCGGAAAGAGCAGTGGATTCAGCTCGCTCTGTTTCTATACTTGGATCACACTCGCTCTGGTGGAAAGAGCAGTGGATCCTGCTAAAGCTATCTTGCTATACTTGGATCGCACTTGCTCTGGCGGAAAGAGCAGGGGATCCTGCAAGCTCTGTTGCCTTACTTGGATCGCACTCGCTCTGGCGGAAAGAGCGGTGGATCATATCTCTCACTTATTCCTGTTTTCGTGTATCTGTCTTGTCTGATACGAACGCTTGCTGGAGGCTCGGTGAGATAACTGTTAAGCAAGTGCTCGCGTCCTATGTTTCATGTTTGTCTGTCGGTGGTTAGTTAGGCGTGCTTGTCTCTGTTGTGCTTAACACGCGGAGATTGCGCAGTAAACGCGTTTGCTGTTGCGAATGAGTGCGGTGTTCGCGTTAAGTTAGCGTTTGTTATTTTCCTTATCTTCTCATTGTATTATTGCTGTGCCTTTGCTACTCTCATGCCCTGTCTTGCTTAACCACTTCCGTATATACAATTGGCGGCCGGGAAGTGCACCCCGCAAGGATCCGGCGTATAGACAAATGGCGGCGGTCCTTGTAGGGGCATGGGCGGAGCTATCGCGTCATCCGTGACGCGATCCTCCGCCTCCGCCTGGCGCCGCTCACCCGCCGCAACATCCCGCCGGCCATACGGAAGCGCCGGCGGGATGTTAACCCGACGATCGCCGCATACAAAGTGTATAATACGCTTTGTAATGTTTACAAAGTGTATTATACAGGCTGCCTCCTGCCCTGGTGGTCCCAGTGTCCGAGGGACCACCAGGGCAGGCTGCAGCCACCCTAGTCTGCACCAAGCACACTGATTTTTTCCGCCCCCTGCCCCAGATCGCCCACAGCACCCATCAGACCCCCCCCCTGCCCACCCCCCAGACCCCTGTTTGCACCCAATCACCCCCTTAATCACCCATCAATCGCTCCCTGTCACTATCTGTCAACGCTATTTTTTTTATCCCCCCCTGCCCCCTTTTCCCTCCTGATCATCCCCCCACCCCTCAGATTCTCCCCAGACCCCCCCCCCCCATGTACTGTATGCATCTATCCCCCCTGATCACCTGTCAATCACCTGTCAATCACCCCCTGTCACTGCCACCCATCAATCAGCCCCTAACCTGCCCCTTGCGGGCAATCTGATCACCCCCCCCCCACACCAATAGATCGCCCGCAGATCCGACATCAGATCACCTCCCAAATCCATTGTTTACATCTATTCTCTCCTCTAAACACCCACTAATTACCCATCAATCACCCATCAATCACCCCCTATCACCACCTGTCACTTTTACCTATCAGATCAGACCCTAATCTGCCCCTTGCGGGCACCCAATCACCCGCCTACACGCTCAGATTGCCCTCAGACCCCCCCTTATCAATTCGCCAGGGCATTATTTACATCTGTCCTTCCCTGTAATAACCCACTGATCACCTGTCAATCACCCATCAATCACCCCCTGTCACTGCCACCCATCAATCACCCCCTGTCACTGCCACCCATCAATCAGCCCCTAACCTACCCCTTGCGGGCAATCTGATCACCCACCCACACCAATAGATCGCCCGCAGATCCGACGTCCGATCACCTCCCAAGTGCAGTGTTTACATCTGTTCTCTACCCTAAACACCCACTAATTACCCATCAATCACCCCCTGTCACTGCTACCTATCAGATTAGACCCCTATCTGCCCCTAGGGCACTCAATCACCCGCCCACACCCTCAGAATGCTCTCAGACCCCAGCCCTGATCACCTCGCCAGTGCATTACTTGCATCTATTCCCTCCTCTAATCACACCTTGAGACACCCATCAATCACCTCCTGTCACCCCCTAGCACACCTACCCATCAAATCAGGCCCTAATTTGCCCCGTGTGGGCTCCTGATCACTCGGCCAAACCCTCAGATCCCCCTCAGACCCCCTTCCAAACACCTCCCCAGTGCATTGATTGCATCTATTTTCCCCTCTAACCACCCCCTGAGACACCCATCAATCACCTCCTGTCACCCCCCTAGCACTCCTATCCATCAGATCAGGCCCAATACAACCGGTCATCTAAAAGGCCACCCTGCTTATGACCGGTTCCACAAAATTCGCCCCCTCATAGACCACCTGTCATCAAAATTTGCAGATGCTTATACCCCTGAACAGTCATTTTGAGACATTTGGTTTCCAGACTACTCACGGTTTTGGGCCCGTAAAATGCCAGGGCGGTATAGGAACCCCACAAGTGACCCCATTTTAGAAAAAAAGACACCCCAAGGTATTCTGTTAGGTGTATGACGAGTTCATAGAAGATTTAATTTTTTGTCAAAAGTTAGCGGAAATTGATTTTTATTGGGTTTTTTTCACAAAGTGTCATTTTTCACTAACTTGTGACAAAAAATAAAATCTTCTATGAACTCGCCATACACCTAACAGAATACCTTGGGGTGTCTTCTTTCTAAAATGGGGTCACTTGTGGGGTTCCTATACTGCCCTGGCATTTTAGGGGCCCTAAACCGCGAGGAGTAGTCTAGAAAACAAATGCCTCAAAATGACCTGTGAATAGGACGTTGGGCCCCTTAGCGCACCTAGGCTGCAAAAAAGTGTCACACATGTGGTACCGCCGTACTCAGGAAAAGTAGTATAATGTGTTTTGGGGTGTATTTTTACACATACCCATGCTGGGTGGGAGAAATTTCTATGTAAATGGACAATGGTGTGTAAAAAAAAATCAAACAATTGTCATTTACAGAGATATTTCTCCCACTTAGCATGGGTATGTGTAAAAATACACCCCAAAACACATTATACTACTTCTCCTGAGTACGGGGGTACCACATGTGTGGCACTTTTTTACACCCCAAGTACGCTAAGGGGCCCAAAGTCCAATGAGTACCTTTAGGATTTCACAGGTCATTTTGCGACATTTGGTTTCAAGACTACTCCTCACGGTTTAGGGCCCCTAAAATGCCAGGGCAGTATAGGAACCCCACAAATGACCCCATTCTAGAAATAAGACACCCAAAGGTATTCCGTTAGGAGTATGGTGAGTTCATAGAAGATTTTATTTTTTGTCACAAGTTAGCGGAAAATGACACTTTGTGAAAAAAACAATTAAAATCAATTTCCGCTAACTTGTGACAAAAAAATAAAAACTTCTATGAACTCACCAACGGAATACCTTGGGGTGTCTTCTTTCTAAAATGGGGTCATTAGTGGGGTTCCTATACTGCCCTGGCATTTTAGGGGTCCTAAACCGTGAGGAGTAGTCCTGAAACAAAAATGATCTGTGAAATCCTAAAGGTACTCATTGGACTTTGGGCCCCTTAGCGCAGTTAGGGTGCAAAAAAGTGCCACACATGTGGTATCGCCGTACTCGGGAGAAGTAGTACAATGTGTTTTGAGGTGTATTTTTACACATACCCATGCTAGGTGGGAGAAATACCTCTGTAAATGACAATCTTTTGATTTTTTTTTTCACACACAATTGTCCATTTACAGAGTTATTTCTCCCACCCAGCATGGGTATGTGTAAAAATACACCCCAAAACACATTGTACCACTTCTCCCGAGTACGGCGATACCACATGTGTGGCACTTTTTTGCACCCTAACTGCGCTAAGGGGCCCAAAGTCCAATGAGTACCTTTAGGATTTCACAGGTCATTTTGAGAAATTTTGTTTCAAGACTACTCCTCACGGTTTAGGGCCCCTAAAATGCCAGGACAGTATAGGAACCCCACAAACGACTCCAGTTTAGAAAGAAGACACCCCAAGGTATTCTGTTAGTAGTACGGTGAGTTCATAGAAGATTTTATTTTTTGTCACAAGTTAGCGGAAATTGTCAAAGTGTCATTTTCCGCTAACTTGTGACAAAAAAATAAAATCTTCTATGAACTCACCGTACTACTAAGGGAATACCTTGGGGTGTCTTCTTTCTAAAATGGGGTCATTTGTGGGGTTCCTATACTGTCCTGGCATTTTAGGGGCCCTAAACCGTGAGGAGTAGTCTTGAAACAAAATTTCTCAAAATGACCTGTGAAATCCTAAAGGTACTCATTGGACTTTGGGCCCCTTAGCGCAGTTAGGGTGCAAAAAAGTGCCACACGTGGCATCGCCGTACTCAGGAGAAGTAGTATAATGTGTTTTGGGGTGTATTTGTACACATACCCATGCTGAGTGGGAGAAAGATCTCTGTAAATGGACAATTGTGTGTAAAAAAAAATTAAAAAAAATTGTCATTTACAGAGATATTTCTCCCACCCAGCATGGGTATGTGTAAAAATACACCCCAAAACACATTATACTACTTCTCCTGAGTACGGCAATACCACATGTGTGGCACTTTTTTGCAGCCTAACTGCGCTAAGGGGCCCAAAGTCCAATGCGCACCTTTAGGCTTTACAGGGGTGCTTACAAATTAGCACCCCCCAAAATGCCAGGACAGTAAACACACCCTACAAATGACCCCATTTTGGAAAGTAGACACTTCAAGGTATTCAGAGAGGGGCATGGTGAGTCCATGGCAGATTTCATTTTTTTTGTCGCAAGTTAGAAGAAATGGAAACTTTTTTTTTTTTTTTTTGTCACAAAGTGTCATTTTCCGCTTACTTGTGACAAAAATTAATATCTTCTATGAACTCACTATGCCTCTCAGTGAATACTTTGGGATGTCTTCTTTCCAAAATGGGGTCATTTGGGGGGTATTTATACTATCCTCGAATTCTAGCCCCTCATGAAACATGTCAGGTGGTCAGAAAAGTCGTAGATGCTTGAAAATGGAAAATTCACTTTTTGCACCATAGTTTTTAAACGTTATAACTTTTACCCAAACCAATAAATATACACTGAATGTTTTTTTTTTTGTTTTTTGTTTTTTTTTTAATCAAAAACATGTTTGTCCACATTTTTCGCGCTGCATGTATACAGAAATTTTACTTTATTAAAAAAAATGTCAGCACAGAAAGTTAAAAAAATCATTTTTTTTGCCAAAATTCATGTCTTTTTTGATGAATATAATAAAAAGTAAAAATCGCAGGAGCAATCAAATAGCACCAAAAGAAAGCTTTATTAGTGACAAGAAAAGGAGCTAAAATTCATTTAGGTGGTAGGTTGTATGAGCGAGCAATAAACCGTGAAAGCTGCAGTGGTCTGAATGGAAAAAAAGTGGCCGGTCCTTAAGGGGTAGAAAGCCCTAGGTCCTCAAGTGGTTAAGCCTTGTGTCACCTCTGGCAATCGCCTCTCTTGCGATTGCGTTCCTACTTCGTTTCTGCTGTTGTGTGTGCACCGTCGCGGGTTGGCGACTAGATTGTGGCACATACATACATTCTATCCCTGTGCTCATTCTCTTTCGCAATCGCTTCTCTTGCGATTGCGTTCTCACTTGGTTTCCTCTGTTGTGTGTCCGCCGTCGCAGGTTGGCGGCTAGATTGGTGGACATACATTCCTCATCTGTGCTTATTTGGTCTTGTGTCGCTGTTAGCAACCGCCATCTCTGGCGATTGCCTTCTCACCTTATCTTCCTGGTTGTGTGTTCATCGTCTCAGGGTGGCGACTAGATTGGTGGACACACATACCCTCTGTCGCTTTGATCTCTCTCTTTCAGGGCTATCTTGCCCTGCGTTTCTTCCCTTCGTACAATTCCTGTCTGGCGTCTGTGGCAGGGCAGAGGAGCTGTTCCTCTGCACTCCACAGCTCCACCTGCCGACAGGAATTTCCCTCTACAGGTGCATTGCACCTTGTGCTGGGTTCCCTCAAATTATAAGCTTGTGGAGGATTTTTGCAGTGTCAGCGCACGTCCTGTGCGCTGATCACGGAGAGAATTCCACAATCGTTACACTATCACATCCTGTTTATAGCACATGATCATGACTAGCAAATCAGAGACTTACATACCTATCACCTGACCAAATTGATCACATGCTTCTCCATGAGTTCTCCTAGATGTGACCATCACTATGTTTTGGATACCTGGGACTTTACTGTATATTCGTTTGTCACTTTAGGTACATAGTAAAAAATGTGATGGACAAGTTTTGGACTAGTCCATCTCCTCATGGGGGGGGGGGGGCAGGATTCTTTCGATTTTTAAAAGCATTTACCTGAACAGGGGTTGCTCAATCCAACTGCCAAAATATTGTGCAAGGACGTGGGTTGACTGACCAACATCTTTGTAAAGATCCTTTCCAATACGTTTTTTTTTAGAAAGGATAAAGGAAATACTGATAATCCCTCATGTGGAGATGAACTAGTCCAAAACCTGTCAGCCTATTACTTTTACTAATGTACGTGACCGGGGACAAAATAAATTCACAGTGCATGTTGTTCTGTATGTCTTACATGTTAAAATGTTTTTGAAATTGTAAAATTCCTGATAGTGGCCGTTTAAGGTATACAGCCTTACGACCTCAGCAGCACTGATTGTTGTCACAATCTTTGCTCTACTGTGCCCTGAGGGGTTGTCAGATTATAATCAGATTATGACTCCTTCTACAATCCCTATGTGATCACTGCTTGGCCTCAGTACCTCTGCAAGGTTCAAACAATGATCTCACAAGGAGACAGGGAGGAGGACGACTCAGCAAGGTAGTGGCATGGCAAGGGCAGATGGAGGAATACTAATGTTGGGAGTGGGTGTG
Source organism: Hyperolius riggenbachi (assembly GCF_040937935.1). NCBI lineage: Eukaryota > Metazoa > Chordata > Amphibia > Anura > Hyperoliidae > Hyperolius > Hyperolius riggenbachi. The sequence goes on along the minus strand of NC_090647.1, from coordinate 364,139,287 downwards.
GCTGGGCTTCTGGACAGGTAAGTTCAGCCAGACAAGGGCCTCAATTCACTAAGCTTATTTCCTGTCTTTAATAACTTTTCCATTGCTATCACCATGGTGATGAGGCATGTAGTATTCAGGAAACATTTTACCTCAGGCAAACCTAAAGTTAACTCTTCTCTTCTGTCTTTAAGTTAACCCTTTAATCCTTAACCTCCTTGGCGGTCTGATTCTTTCCAGATTTTAGGGTCTAAAAGCGGTGCAATTTTTTTTCACTCTTTCAGACCCTAAAACCTGAAAAAAAATCATTCTGGCAGGGAGATCTGCAGCAAAATAAAAAAAAAAATGTACCTTCCTGGGCTACTGTGCTGCAGTTTTCTCTTTGCCCACAAGATGGCGCTAATATACATATAAACGAACTTCTCTATATTTCTCTAATATAGAGAAGTTCGTTTTCAATATTAGCCCCGCCCCCGATGACGTCACGCCGCCACCACCGCTCTGCTGCCACCACCACGGCTGCGCTGCTCCAACTGGCTGCCGGGTCCCCGGAAGAATAGCGGGGACATGGGGGATCCCGGCGGCCAGGGAAAGACCCCACACTGCCGGGGAGAGAGGCTGGAGTCCCGCTGCGCAGCGAGATCGCGTGCGGGACTCCACAACTTCAAGTAAAGCTCTGCAATGCATACCCCGACCTGAGCTCGGGATCACCGCTAATAGCTTGTTTTTTCTACCCCGAGCTCAGGTCGGGAAAACCGGCAAGGAGGTTAAAATAACTCCAGAATTCTAGACAGGCTGTTACTTAACTGCGTGTGAAAATAACTACAGATGAGGTAAATTAAGGAATGGACAGATAAGATAACTCTCTCACTGTGCCGTGGCAAGTTTTCTCTTGCCTTATTATCTCTAGCATGATCTTAGTGAATCGAGGCCAAGGTATGGATATACTGCTCCATTTCCTACATATTGGCCTCAATTCACTAAGATCATGCTGGAGATAAACAAGGCAAGAGAAAACTTACCTCCACACAGTAAGAGAGTTATCTTATCTCTTCATTCCTTAAGTTACCTCCTCTGTAGTTATTTTTACACGCAGTTAATAAACAGCCTGTTTTTAACTGTGGAGTTATTTTAAGGATTAAAGAGTTAACTTTAGGTTTGCCTGAGATAAAACACGGATATGTTTTGTTTTAAACCATTCCATTGTTGCCCTTGCTTTATCTTTAGGGTCGATGTCCTGCTGGAAGGTGAACCTCCGCCCCAGTCTCAAGTCTTTTGCAGTCTCCAAGAGGTTTTCTTCCAAGTTTGCCCTGTATTTGGCTCCATCCATCTTCCCATCAACTCTGACCAGCTTCCCTGTCCCTGCTGAAGAGATGCACCCCCCGAGCATGATGCTGCCACCGCCATATTTGACAGTGGGGATGGTGTGTTCAGAGTGATGTGCAGTGTTAGTTTTCTGCCACACATAGCATTTTGCATTTTGGCCAAAAAGTTCCATTTTGGTCTCATCTGACCAGATCACCCTTTTCCACATGGTTGCTGTGTCCCCCACATGGCTTGTGGCAAACTGCAGACGGGACTTCTTATGCTTTCTGTTAACAATGCCTTTCTTCTTGCCACTCTTCCATAAAGGCCAACTTTGTACAGTGCATGACTAATAGTTGTCCTATGGACAGAGTCTCCCACCTGAGCTGTAGATCTCTGCAGCTCGTCCAGAGTCTCCATGGGCCTCTTGACTGCATTTCTGATCAGCGCTCTCCTTGTTCGGCCTGTGAGTTTGGGTGGATGGCCTTGTCTTGGTAGGTTTACAGTTGTGCCATACTCCTTCCATTTCTGAATGATCGCTTGAACAGTGCTCCGTGGGATGTTCAAGGCTTTGGAAATCTTTTTGTAGCCTAAGCCTGCTTTAAATTTCTCAATAACTTTATCCCTGACCTGTCTGGTGTGTTCTTTGGACTTCATGGTGTTGTTGTTCCCAATATTCTCTTAGACAACCTCTGAGGCCCTCGCAGAGCAGCTGTTTTTTCTGCTGACATTAGATTACACACAGGTGCACTCTATTTAGTCAATAGCACTCATCAGGCAATGTCTATAGGCAACTGACTGCACTCAGATCAAAGGGGGCTGAATAATTATGCACACACCACTTTGCAGTTATTTATTTGTAAAAAATGTTTGGAATCATGTATAATTTTCGTTCCACTTCTCATATGTACACCACTTTGTATTGGTCTTTCATGTGGAATTCCAATAAAATTGATTCAGGTTTGTGGCAGTAATATGACAAAATGTGGAAAACTTCAAGGGGTCCGAATACTTTTGCAACCCACTGTAGGCTTTGAATTCCTGGCATGGGCAAAGCAAGTTGGTCCCATCCACTGAGTTTTTCCGGTGTACAGGGCAATAACTGTTGCTTTCTCTGCAATGTCCCTTTTCCAACTGCCATTTGAAAGTGATGGTTTGCAAATAATATTGCTGGTTCATCTAGGGGACCAACACAAATACTTGTCACATGAGGCCATGGGTCCCTGCTTATTTGTTCCTTTAGGGGATCTTTATTTAGCTAATTCAATTGTTGTTTAGCCCTCACAAAGGGAAGGTAAGATCATGCACTCCTCTCAGTAGAATGCCTGTATTAGGAAGAGTGGCTGGCATCACTGTAGTATCAAAAGCAAGGTAAGTATAAGTAAGAAATCCTTTAAAGCAGTGTTCCCCAACCCTGTCCTCAAGGCCCACCAACAGTGCATGTGTTGTGGAAATCCACAGAGTTTGTTAATCAGCTCTGCTGAGACACTAATTACCCCATCTGTGCATGTTTGTGGTTTTCTGCAAAACATGCACTGTTGGTGGTACTTGAGGACAGGGTAGGGAAACTCTGCTTTAGGCTGGTTTCACACCAGGACGTTGCGTTTTAGGGGACGTTATGGTCGCATAACGTGCCCCTAACGTAACGCCTGGTGCTCTTTAATGTGGACGTCAGAGTGAGCCGCGTTGTGCAGCTCACTCTGGCGTCCGTGATGCGTACTCTTGGACGCATGCGGCATCACGTGGTCCCGCCCGGCCAATCGCCGCACAGAGCGGCCGCTCCAGGAAGTAAACACTGCACGTCACTGAGTGCAGTGAATATTAATTAGCCATGTGCTTGGCCGCTCTCCGCTCCTCCCCAACATTACAGCGCATGTGCAAGCAGTCTAACACGGCTCTGCCGCTTATAAAGTACTGCATGCAGTACGTTCTGTTATGGCACAGCGTTACTGAGTAACGCAACGTGGGCACTGTGAACAGCCCATTGATTTTTCATTGCTGTGCGATGGGCTGCATTACAGGCTGCTCTAACGTGCGCCTGTAACGTCCCACTGTGAAACCAGCCTTAAAGAAAACCTGTACTGAAAATTAAAAGTCAAAATAAGCATACACAAGTCATACTTACCTTCCATGTAGTCTACTCGTCAGTATCTTTCCCCTGTCCCGCGTCCTGTTTGTCCACTGTGATCAAGGGAATTTTCCGTCCTCCATTTTGAAAATGGCCATTACCCATAACCGCTTTCTGGTCAGCACACAGTTAAACTGTAACATCGCCCACTTGAGCCATAGGGAAACATGGACATTACCTGGTACATCAGTTTTCCTCTCAGCTATAACTGACAGCAACTGATATTTTACTGACAGCAACTGATATACTGTATTTCAGATCTGACAAAATATTGTCAGAACTGGAAGGGATTATTGTCAGAAGCAAATGGTGAGCTTCTGAGAGGAACTGATGGCTAGGTAACAATGCAATTTTCATTTGAAGTTACCTCATGCGTTTATTTTAAATATTTTTACTCAGTACAGGTTCTCTTTAACCTCCTTAGCATATTTACAATTATACACGTCCATACAAAACATGCTGTGAACAGTATTGACGTGCATACACGTTAATTCTCTCCTGCACTGTATACTAGACCCTTGTTTCACACATTTTGGCAAGTTACAGGAAAAAAAGTTATGAACATTAATTGGATCACTTTGTACAGAAATCCTGGGGAAATTGAACGCCAGGGAGGATACCAGAGCTGAACTCAGGAGGAAAAATGGGGAGAGCAGGCATGTACTGACGCTCACCCATTCTCCTTCGTCCGCCTCCTTTGCTACCTAAATGCCCTCCCGGCAGTCTCCTCTGGCTTGGCCGAGTCCAGCATTAGCGCGCAGAAGCTAGCCCAGCTGCACGCTTCCTACATCGTATGGCTGGAAGCACACTGTGCATGACATCACAACTACGTCAAGTGCATAAGCAGAGCCCTCCTGCCCACGTGCGCGCAATGTAGGAACGCACAACTGGGCCAGTGACTGCGCACTAATGCCTGACCCAGCAGAGGCTGCCGCATTTAGGTAGCAAAGGAGGGGGACGGAGCAGAATGAGGGAGCGGTGGGAATGGGATTCAGGACAGCTTCCAGTTTGTTCCTGAAATCCTAATTTTAATTGCCTAAATCACTATTGAATAAATAAATTTGATACATTTATATACATATACACTGGATACCAAATTATTTTGACTTTAAAGCAGCTTCCAGTACATGCCTGCTCCCCCCAATTTTCCTCCTGAGATCAGCTCTGGTATCCTTTAAGTGATATATAGACAAATAAAGTTTATAGAGCCAAAATCCAATAGATCAACAGACTTCTGTGTATGTCACTTAAAGTGTACCTGAGGGGGAAAAAAAAAAAAAAGTTTACAGATCTACTTACTTTAATGCGATACAGTATAAGCGCTTCGGATACCTCCAGGTTCCTTGCATCCAGCCTCCCCTCCTTCTTAATTATAGCCCCAGTTTGTAGCTCTGACTGGGATTAGTCATAGCCCTGCACATGAGCAGTCCACTTTGCGTGCCCTCATGGATTGATTGTGCTACTGTTGTGACAGAGATCATCATTAGCATGCACGGTTCAGAAACAATCTGAACTGTGCATGCACAGCAAGCTCATGACAACGGCTTCTACACACAGCCGTACTGGAGTGCGTACAGAGGGGGCACGTATAGACAGCGCATACACCATGAAGTTCCCAGGTGGCAACAGTGGCTAGAAGGAGGAGTGGCCGGATACAATAGGGAGACTGGAGGGTATACTGTATATGTCATCTAGGTAAGTATATTTTTAAAGTGTTTTCTCCTCAGGTTTACTTTTAGGCTATTTTCACACTATATCTACTGTTCAGCCACAAAAATAAGATTGCAACGGTGATCGAAAGTCGCATCACGTTTTCTATGCTATGCAACACGTACAGTCCACAGACCATTAACTGGTACTGCACCCAGAACATTGCCACTGCATGCAGTGCATTACCCCCCAAAAATGTATCACACCGCACTTCAAACATGCCAGTGTGAAAGCTCCAATGAAATGTAAGTGCATTGTGTTTTGATGCAAATAAATTGTCTATTATGCCATGATGCAACAGACATGTGAAAGGACCCTACAGGAGAGTTTGCTGATACATACTTTCCTGTTGTCCATTGTCCAATCCTGTCACAAATATCACATGACTAGAGATAGTCACTGCTACCCAAGGGGAAAACAGGTTGAAGAAGTTGGCACTACTGGTAACTCAGCCTGGTCTTACTGCACACACATAAAAAAAAAAAAACTAGCAATATATCAAAAGGAATGGATCATCATATTGCAAGATGTAAGATGTATTTCACAAGTTTGCTTTAAACAATAACCATTTTTTTTTTTTTCCAAAACAACCACCAGCCATGCCCACTTTCCTCTCCTGTACCCCAGGCTCCCGAGATTCTAGCACAACTCCTGCTATAAGGACAGACACATAGCTCACTGCCTGTCTCCTTGTCACAACTGCCAAATATGCTCAGTCTAAATTATGACAGTCAGTTTTTTTCCCCCTCCTTTCTACATGTGCAAAAATACACAGGTATGTCAGCCATTACAAAACTTCTTCAGAAGATGACAAATTAATAATATGTAATTAGAAGAGCAAAATGTATTAACATGTTAAGAGCTATATGATAAAAGTAATTTATTTAGAGTTGAAGTGTGTCAGATTACTTCAATGCAGTAACAGTTTACTTTCAGTTAAATAGCTTAATTATTGTGCTAAAATATACTTCCCCCACACAACATGCCAATCTCCTGCCAGCCCTCTGAGTGAAGGGAATGCAACAATAGATTAGGATAATATATACGTGTAGCAGGTAGTAGGCAGTTCACTTGCAGTGAATGACAGGAAGAGACATCTGCGCACAGACAACATAATATAGTAATCCCACCCTGACTTACAGCGTGCTCCTGCAGCTCCAGGCTCAGTGACTAGGCAGCACAGACAGGGGACGGAGTGTCCGGGCTGACGGATCCATCTCCAGCCAGGTGTCAGCCCAGCCAGAGCCCATACAGCTCACCCAGCAATCACTTCCTCTTTCCGGCTCTCTGATGAGATCCATTGTAGATACTGTGCTTTTAAAGCGATAGTGCTTTAATGTTGCCTGCAAGTTGTCCTGTCACATTCCTATAGTAAAGTAATTCATCTTTCTATAAGATCTGCTTCCCCCATGTGCATGCTGTAGTTCTTCATTGAGAACTTCGGAAGATGTGTTATTACATGTTGCTGCCTTGTCTAATTTTGAGTAGGAGTACATTTTATGAGGTATGGTCAATGCAGAATGCAATCAATCAGGGGCGTAACAATAGACCCTGCAAGGGATGCAGCTGCAGAGGGGCCCAGAAGCCACAGGGGGCCCCATCCTAAGAGACTGACAACTAAGGGCAAGGAGAGAAAGAACTTTCTGCACTCTGCACAATTGTTCTAATGGCTGCATCTGCTCAGGCACTGATAATGAATCATACAAAGTTTTGTAGCCAAAAATTTGTAGACAGTACCTATTCAGTGTGCAGCAGGGTCTTGTGTACAGAGCCCCGCCCCAGCTTCTGCAGCCTCTCCTCAAGTGCTGTGTACTGTAGTGATGCTGGAGGAGTCTGCAGAGCCAGTTCTGCTCCATCAGAGATGGACAGAGTGAGTGTAATAAGTGGAGGTTGGGAGCACACCCACCTGTCGGTTTTCTGCATGCGTTTTCTGCATGCGTTTTCTGCACACTATTATGTGTGTCTGTATGTGTGAATGCGGTTCTCAGTTTACCTGTGCAGAAAATAGGGGGAGGGGGTCCCATCAAAAGTTTTGCAGGGGGGGGGGGGGCAGTGATTTCTAGTTACGCTCCTGCAATCAATACCTGATTAAAAATCGATCAGGGAATACCATATGATTATACTGGCTTACTTCACTGTATAGCAATCACATTCCTATAGAAATCGTATCTAAAATCAATTGAATTCCTCCACCACTAGCTTTGCTGTAGCTCAAACCTCTGAGCATTACATGCAGTGTTGCCAACCTCGGAAATATGTTTTTACTGCTCAAAGCACAAAAAATTTACTGACAGAACCCACATGCAATACACCGGCAACCACGTGGGGCGCGAATGAGGAAGAAGAGTGCAGTGGCAGACATTGGGCAGATAAAGTATTAATGCAAGGCATCTGGACTTTGATACATTTACATTTGGGGGATGCGTCCAGGGGTTTACGTCACATTTGTTCTCGATTATCGCAGTACTTACCGCTGCACACCTTATCGAGCATGCCAATCTGAGATTTTCCAGCATATCCGATTGTTACATGCGATCGATACATGCAACCGATCTTGGCCGAAATTGGTTTGATTGTCAACTAGGCATGCTCTTGGTGGCACCGATTTTTATAATACCAATAATAATTGTCTTATCTGATGGTTGATCGGCCGCCAAGTCTACAGATGTATGGCCACCTTTAGCTAGAGCAGTGCACATTCCACAGTGATACGTGAACTGATAAGCAGTAAGTGCTGTGATCTTCTGGGAAAGAGAGAGGGTTTTTTACTGACACCACACATTTTTTTATGGACTTTACTGACAGCTCAGATTTGTTGACTTTTTTACTGACTGTCAGTAAATTTACTGACGGTTGGCAACACTGATTACATGGTCTTTTGCCCCCCTACCCTGCACTCCTGCCTGTGCTCAGGCAATGAAAACAACCTTTTCCAAAGATGGATCAATCCTTTCCACAAAATCCATCAAGAAAGGCCCTAGCTTTATTACATTTCCATAGTTTCATGTTATTTGACTTATGGTTCTGTGCTCATAATAATCACTTCTATAGATACTTTGAATAGTGGTAATCATTAACAAACTGTTCCCCATCCCCTGCTAGCACCTGTGACAATGTAGTTGCCATTGGCAGGTTTTGGTGCATCATATCAATTATTATGTATAGAGTGCTTAGGGGGCCCCAATGTAAAGATTGCATCAGGGCCCACAGCTCCTTAGCTACGCCACTGCACACATATCTAAAACTACCATTCCTCCTATACTTACACCTAACATTAACCACTCACTATTTACGCCTAAAATTAACCACCCCTACTTATGCTTAAAAATGACCCCTTCCTTCTAGCCGATATCCAGAGCTCTCTGACAATCATTTAACTCCAGGGTCGCTTTTCAGGCCGCAGATAATAATATCCAGACAGACCACCTCCTACCTATGCCTAATTTTAACCATCCCCCTACCTACGCCTAACATGAAACTAGGACTAAGGGCACATACTGAGCCCGATACATGTCGATTTGATCCTGTGGATGTCTGTGTGCTTTTGTGGATTTTTGCAGTAAACGTATCTGGCTTTTTGCAAACTCATCTGAAGTGTGCGGATCCTTCTCTTGTTGCTTATGATGGTTTGGCTTATCCAGATCCAGCACCAGTGAGTACGCCTGAGGGGGGTTACAGAGTGTACGTATTTCCTCTACTTGTCTTCTATGCCTAACATAAACCTCTTCCTACCTGTGCCTAATATTACCCATTGTTCTGTTTCGATTACCACTTTGGCCTTGATTCATAAACGCTTACCGCATGCGTTATTGCCAAAGCGGTAAATTACCGCATGATATGTTGTTGATAGTGGATTCATAAAATTTTACGCTTCTTTTTACGTATGTTTTACCGCATGCGGTAATAGTGCGGTAATGAAAACGTTGTTTGTGTCGGCAAACTGAATGAAGTGAATTCATGAAAAAAAGGGGGAGTAAGGAAGTGATAAATAACGTGTTATTATCGCCAACAAAGACCTGGCGAGTTTGTTCTACTCAGTAGCATTATAGGTGACAAATGGAGCCCTCTTAACTTAATGTTATGGAATTTTTAAGGATACAGAGGAGGAAGGGTGGTTGTAATATCACCCAGGTGTTTAGAAATCGTACAGAGCTAGATAATTTATAAGAATAATTATATATATAAATATATATATATAATATAATAATAATGTATAATTTATAAAAAATAAGTCACGGGGGCGGAGCCAGCGATGGAGGAGTGAGGACGTGTTCTCTCGAGCTCCCGGCCTCGTGTGCTTCTAAAAGCCCTTTCTAGTCTTATTCTCTCCCCTTATGAGCACCCAGAGGGGCAGAAAGAAGAACAGCAAAGGTGGGCAACCTAATCGAGCGCAGCAGACTTCATCCCAGCGCCCGCTTACCAGATATTTTCAGGCTCAAAGCTCCGGGCCTGCAACCTCTAAGATGGCCGACACTGCACATTCTCCACAGTCTGCGGGCCCTAGTAAAGCTGGTCCATCGGCACTAACCAATCTGGAGGATATCTGGAGGTATCTTCGCGGCCTACCCACTAAGCAAGACTTAGATGAGCAAACCGAACGGATAGCCGCACTGAAGTTGCCCGATTGAAAGCAGAGGGGGTCACCCAAAGCAAGCACAACCAGATCTTCCGGGTAAACCTTGAGGACCTGCAGAACAGAGGACAGAGAAACAACATCCGCGTGCGCGGAGTTCCGGAATCCGTTCAGGCGGACGCCATTTTTGCCTCCATGCGGTTCCTGTTCAAAGGCCTCCTAAACCGCCCAGAGGACTATAAATTGAAAATGGACCGCGCTCACAGAGCTCTACGTGCGATGCCCAAAGGCCAAACCCCACCTCGGGACATTATCTGCAGGCTGCACAATTACCAAGAAAAAGAGCAAATCATGGCGGCTGCTCATTGTTATGATCGCTTCTGCAGCGTTTACTGCTGACTGCACTGGTATTGCAAACCAAGCAGTTCTAATGTCATTACATGCATTTGCTTGCATAGTTTGGTTTGCACTTAAACTAGTTGCTGATTCCATCTGCAGTCGCTCTGAAGTTTATGACAGTTTAATATGCTTTTGTGTAAACAAACATTGTCTGCTGCAGTGGAGGGGCGGTCCCTTTCCTGCAGGCTGCATATCATTGTCTGCCTTTTCCTGCTATCAGCCTGTGATTAATTACCATTCACTTGTGTGGGAATCTGCAGGTCTGCTCCCATTGGATGACCTCAGTATAAAGAACTGCTTCCTGCAATGCCTCATGGGCTATCATAGTTTCAGACTCTATCTGTTACTCTGCTCGTGCCCCACCTCGTTCCTGGTCCGTGTGGACTGCGCTGACTCCTGCGAAGGGGTCAGCGAGTCCTCCTAGTTCTGCTCTTGTTCTAGAAGTTGCTACTTGCTTGTCTTGTGTCATATATTGGTTCATCGCCAATATATACGCATACTTGCGCATTTTGTTATTTTCCTTGTATTCGTGTTACGTTAATATATCAGTGTCGCTGATATATACGTACACGAACTGTTTATTTCCTGTGTTCAGCTAGTCAGTTTTCCAGCACGTTTTGGTAGTTTGCGCGTATCGTGAACACCCGTGCTGAGCTAGTTATCCTGTTCCTGGTCCTGTTTGTGGATTGCGTTCATCTCTGCGAAGAGATAACGAATCCTTCTGAATCCTGTTCCTGGTCCTGTTTGTGGATTGCGTTCATCTCTGCGAAGAGATAGCGAATCCTTCTGAGTCCTGTTCCCTGTATTACTTCAGTCTTAGTCAGAGTTCCTGCTTATGTCATATATCGGTTCATTGCCTATATATACATATGTTAGTCAGACGTTACGAATAGTTTCATTGATAGCTGTAATTGTAATACGCTAGGAAAACATACTTATTGTATATTTATCTGTGTTACGTTCATCTATCTCGATCCTGCTATTTCCTGTCTCTCCTGTCCTGTCTTTGTGAGGCACGCCATCGCCGCAACGCATTGGCTGCCTCATTCCAGTCTGTCTGGTTTTGGACGCTTGCTGTCGCTAAGTAATCGCTAGCTAGCAAGCGTTCATTCTGTCTACCTGTCCTGATCTCCTCAGTCCTGGTTTATGCGCTCAGCGCTACCTTGCGCTGAGACGTTATTACGAAAGTGTTTGTGGCTGTTCAGATCTGCACCGGCTCTGTGCACCACAATCTCCTATTGGAGTCAGTCCTCTCCTCCACTAAACTGGGGATATCCTGATCCCTTGTGCTGGTGTGTGTACCTCCTTCACGTCAGCTTATGTGTTGTATGCTGACTGTGGAGATTACACCCCCAAGCTTAACATGATGATAGCCCCATTACCAATCCCCATTGTGGGGGGGGTTCCCAGCAAAAATGACACTGTTTGTTATGGTTCCTGTTCCTTTAAGAAATTTGAGAAGCTCAATTCTGAAACAGAAAATGAGTTTTTTTCTGAATGTGCCAGGTTCCTGGCCAATCCTGAGCTCCAGGCTACTCCTGTTTCAACGTGGGCCCCCCAGCTAGTTTATGTTTTATTTAAGGGAAGATTGTTTCAGTGGGCCTACGATGTCTTGGATCATACCAATTTAAAAGAAAGACCACTGGAATTTCTAGCGTTTGTGATCCATAACTGGCTGCGCAAAACCGATTTGCCTAGCCCTTTTGATAAGCTCCTGGCAGCTTGTCAATCAGCTGCTCCTTCTACTGCCTACAAAAATAATCAGCAAGCAGATAATTGTTCTGATAACTTTTCTTCTGCTAAGGCAGCAGGGTCTAAAGCCAAACGTAAACGCTCCAAAAGAAAAGCGTTACAATCAGCGGAGTCGTTGCCCTTGGCGACTGCGCATCAGATCTGTAACGAGACTCCACCATTAGCAGATAATGAAATTCAGTCACCATTCAGGGGAGTCAAATGGACCTATGAAACTACTAATGAACTTTCATTGCTAGCCAGGGAAAATAAAGGTTCTTGTTTAAATGAATTATCTGAATATGATTATGAAGATATATTACAGAGTATTGAACAGATCAATTTATTCGTGCAGCAAGGGAAATTTGCATACACTACAGTTCAATACTTGCTACAGGTATTGGAGATCCTTAGGAATAAGAAATCGGCCAATCACCTGCTAAATAACCCAATGTATGTTTCTGCCACTAACACATTTGCAAACTATGATCAGCCGGAATGCTCAGCTGTTAAATATGCATGGGATCCTCCATTTGAGAAAGGAGAGATGGAAGCTCTGGTCTATGAATGGAAGAAAGATGCAAGTTCATTTTGTCAGTTTTACAGTGCAAAAAGTGAATTAGTATTGAATGCATGCATTAAGTCTGCTTATAACCTAATAAAAACTGGTGTGTGTGGGTATGACTTTGTGGCTCCATTGATCGATGTGTGGAGAATGATTCTGGACGATTTTTATGCAATTCAATCAGTTGATACCAGGGAAGACACACTGTCAAGTGGAGATTGTTCCACTTCCTCAGTTCCTGAGGACTCGCCTGCTTCAGCACCTTTGGCTGATTCAGCGAGTGATTCTGAGCTCCTTTTGTGTGAAATTGAAGTTCCTGTAATTCCACCCTGTACCATGGATAACTCAGTGTTACTTCCCAGTAAGACAGAAATTACTAATACTTCCTTAATCTTGCCCTGCACAAATTTCTCAGCAGAGGACCCAGAAGTCCTGCTGACTTTCGAGTCCAGCCTAGCCAGTACTCATGACTCTTTGTTTAGTGAAACAGACACCAGAAAAATCTTGCCTGTCTCTGCAAACACTTCTGCAGAAATTACCTGTGTTAATAAAGTTCAACTCCTGTCTGATCCAGCAGATGCCAATAGATGCACTATATCAGTTTCCGAGTCCCAGCAATCCTGTCTAGTAAACTCAGAACCCCAGCATCTGAATTTTCCAATTTTACAAATGAATGGTGATTCAGATGCGCAAACATTGTGTCTTGATCTTCCTGTTTCTACACCTCGCTCTAGTTTCGTGAATAGCTCAGAGCATCTGCTATGTGAACCTGAAATCGCAGAATTATTACCTTGTTCAGAAAATTTTCCAATAAATTTGCCCTGTACCATGAATTGTGCAGTAGATCTCTCCAATGAAACTCAGGTCACAGAATCATTATGCTGTCCAGCAGGTGCTTCCATGGTTTTGCCCTGCAATATGGACTGTTCAGTGATCCTGTCCAGTGAAGCTGTGGTCGCAGAGTCTTATGCTTCACCCAGTACTTTGGATACTTTAAACCCTTTAGCAGAGGAGGCTGAAGCACTGCTTACCTCAGTTGGTGTTGCAGTAATATTCACTTGTCTAGCAGCTGTTTTGGAATTACAGTCTGCTCTAATAAAACTTGATGAATTTCTGCCCAGCGAAGCAGAAGCCATTGAAATATTGTCCTCGTCAGCAAGTGTGTTAGATACCTTGCCCTGTACACAATCTGATTTAACCAATGTTGTTGAGTCCCTCTCCAGTGTTGTAACAGCCGAGGAACTCCAGCCCTGTCCTCTGAATGTTTCAAAAGTCTTGCCCTGTAACATGGATAATTCTGACTCGCTGGAAAAAATAATAGAAATCTCAGAATTTCAGTCCGGGTTAATGAGTGTTTCTGAAACCCAGCCCTGTATCCTGGAAAATTCTGGTTCTCTGGCCGGTGTGGCAGAAGTTCCAGAGCCCCCTTCCTGTCTAGTGAGTTACTCAGTTTTGCCTAGTTCAGTGGGGATTGCTGCAATATTGACTTGTTTTGCAGCCCTTCATGAGCTCCAGTCCAGTGTATTTGATGAGTCTCTGTCTAGTCCAGAAGAAGCTATGGGAACCCTGTCTAGTTCAGTGCATACATCAGAAGATTTGCCCTGTCTTGTAAATGCCCCTGAACATGATTTGTTAATAACCCTGCTGGAATCAGCGACATCTAAGTCTGATCCTGCAGTTTTTAGTGAGAATCCAGTAACTATGAAGTCTAGTCATGATGAATTTTTTTTGCCCAGTTCTGGTTTCGGTCCTGTCTTGACTGACTTTGAGGTTCGCAGTTCCTTGACATGCCCAGAGGTTTCTCTTGTGCCGGTGTGCCCAGATGTGCTTCGTATGCCAGACTGCCCAGATTTGTCTGTGTTAGCGTGCTCACGTGCTTCCCTAGTGGAGACATGTTCTGATGTTGCCGGTTGGCCTGCATGCCCGGAGATGGTTCTGGTCCCTAAAAGCCCTGATCTTGATGTTTGTCCTTGTGACCCTGACTCTGGAGTTGCCCTGGGTTCCATAGGGGTTCTTGATAGTTCTCCATGTGAGCCTAAGGGGCGTTCTGACCTGTGGGGATCTCTTTGGAGCTTCCAAGTGTTCTGGGAGATCTCTGAGGAAACTTGTCCTGGTACCTTGGACTGGTTCAACGGTGGGTTTTGTGTTGGTAGGGACAGTTCCGGTGGGCATTGCAAAGGCTTTGGCGTTTTTGGACAGTCCTTGGAAGGCGGTGGGTATCGCGCAGAGAGTTTCTTGGGGTTGTTTTCTGGAAGTCGTGGTTCTGATGGGTGTCACACTGAGGCTTGTAGTGCTGACGGGCATGGTTCGGTAGGTTCTGGTTCCAATTGGTCTAGTTTTGGTGAGACTGATTCAGGAATTTGGTTTTGTCGGACGGATCCGACCTTCATGAATTTTCAGTCAGATCAGTTTGCTGGATTTCCCACTTCTGATTTTTTGGTTTGGGTGGTTCAGGAGAAATATGTCAGTTTTCATAGGCGTCCAGAGGCCGCGTTTAAGGGAGGGGGTACTGTTATGATCGCTTCTGCAGCGTTTACTGCTGACTGCACTGGTATTGCAAACCAAGCAGTTCTAATGTCATTACATGCATTTGCTTGCATAGTTTGGTTTGCACTTAAACTAGTTGCTGATTCCATCTGCAGTCGCTCTGAAGTTTATGACAGTTTAATATGCTTTTGTGTAAACAAACATTGTCTGCTGCAGTGGAGGGGCGGTCCCTTTCCTGCAGGCTGCATATCATTGTCTGCCTTTTCCTGCTATCAGCCTGTGATTAATTACCATTCACTTGTGTGGGAATCTGCAGGTCTGCTCCCATTGGATGACCTCAGTATAAAGAACTGCTTCCTGCAATGCCTCATGGGCTATCATAGTTTCAGACTCTATCTGTTACTCTGCTCGTGCCCCACCTCGTTCCTGGTCCGTGTGGACTGCGCTGACTCCTGCGAAGGGGTCAGCGAGTCCTCCTAGTTCTGCTCTTGTTCTAGAAGTTGCTACTTGCTTGTCTTGTGTCATATATTGGTTCATCGCCAATATATACGCATACTTGCGCATTTTGTTATTTTCCTTGTATTCGTGTTACGTTAATATATCAGTGTCGCTGATATATACGTACACGAACTGTTTATTTCCTGTGTTCAGCTAGTCAGTTTTCCAGCACGTTTTGGTAGTTTGCGCGTATCGTGAACACCCGTGCTGAGCTAGTTATCCTGTTCCTGGTCCTGTTTGTGGATTGCGTTCATCTCTGCGAAGAGATAACGAATCCTTCTGAATCCTGTTCCTGGTCCTGTTTGTGGATTGCGTTCATCTCTGCGAAGAGATAGCGAATCCTTCTGAGTCCTGTTCCCTGTATTACTTCAGTCTTAGTCAGAGTTCCTGCTTATGTCATATATCGGTTCATTGCCTATATATACATATGTTAGTCAGACGTTACGAATAGTTTCATTGATAGCTGTAATTGTAATACGCTAGGAAAACATACTTATTGTATATTTATCTGTGTTACGTTCATCTATCTCGATCCTGCTATTTCCTGTCTCTCCTGTCCTGTCTTTGTGAGGCACGCCATCGCCGCAACGCATTGGCTGCCTCATTCCAGTCTGTCTGGTTTTGGACGCTTGCTGTCGCTAAGTAATCGCTAGCTAGCAAGCGTTCATGCTGTCTACCTGTCCTGATCTCCTCAGTCCTGGTTTATGCGCTCAGCGCTACCTTGCGCTGAGACGTTATTACGAAAGTGTTTGTGGCTGTTCAGATCTGCACCGGCTCTGTGCACCACAATCTCCTATTGGAGTCAGTCCTCTCCTCCACTAAACTGGGGATATCCTGATCCCTTGTGCTGGTGTGTGTACCTCCTTCACGTCAGCTTATGTGTTGTATGCTGACTGTGGAGATTACACCCCCAAGCTTAACACTCATGCTCATGGGCCTGTGGACTTTGAAGGCACTCAGGTCTCTCTTTATCAGGATCTGGCCCCCTCTACTCTCTCTAACGCCGGGCTCTGAAACCCCTCATCCAGGCACTTCAAAAGGAAGGAGCAACGTATCGGTGGGGCTTCCCTTTCTGATGGCGGAGAAGGGCAACCAATCGTTTATTCTTCGGCACCCGCGGGAGCTACCGGATCTTTTTCAAGCTCTAGAAATACCCTCTGTGGAGGTACCTGAGTGGGACCCGGATGGCCTTCCAACACCGCGCCCACTACGAGCCCGCGAGCCTCAATAGGCCTAAATGGTCGTGAGTACTGTGAATACGAACTCTGTTTTTCTTTTTGTTTTTCTTCTCGTCCCTATGTCCCCGACTGATAATGGATTCTAGGCCAACGGCCTGCTGTTTCTCACCCTGTTTCTCACCCTGTATGGACGCACTCTGGCTTTATTCCAAGCCCATACAAAGGCCCTGCATAATTCTTTTTGTGTGATCCCTTTGGCAGCAAGATGACTGGAGGTGGCCCTGTGTCTCGGGGTGCCCCGCGCCCTCCCCTCCCCGGGTAATGATGGTTCTTCGGGCCTCCCTCCCATGCTGCACAAGACGCTGTACTACACCCTATATGACATGTTCTCCGTTATTGGGTTTTGTCCTCATAAGTTGATGGCTTTATATCTCAATGAAAATGCTCAGTGAAGTTCTTATGTATGCATATACTATGTATGGTAAATTTAAGCAGGGGAGTGTGGCTGGCTTGGGGGGTCCGGCTATAGGTTCCTAGGTTGGAAGTGGGGTGGGCTGGGACGGGGGGTTGCCTCCCAACATGGAGATGGGACACTGGTTGCCTCCGGGGGCTGTTCACTCTCTGGACATATAACAAACAATTGGCTTCAGTGCGCATGCTTTCTGTCGGGAGACTGCTCCCAGTCCCCCCACACATTAATGGAGGGGTGGGGACCTTACCCTTCAGGCATGAGCACTGTGGCTATCTAAGAGAAGCCAATGGGGGCCGGACAGGTCACTAGATGATCTGGAGCTAGGGGTGAGAGGGAGAAGGAGAAGGGAGGGGACATAGATATAAAGAGGGACTATAAATATGTTCTTTGATTTTATACTAGAAATGTTATTTCTCATTCTGTAATATGTACACATGAGTGTTCGGGAGACTGGCTCAACCCTATTGTGTGGTCTCTTTACCCCAGGGCGTTTTGCCATATAGTCACTGGTTTGCCTTATATAACCAGTGAGCAATAGGAATTATTCCCTAAGTCGAGCATGGAACATACCTCACCTAAGTGTTGTATGTGGCTTCTTATACACATATCTCCAATCTCTATTTTTCTACTTTTTCCTTTTCTGTTTCTTGCTAACCTCTTTTACCACTCTGTGTGGCTTTCTTCTTCGGGGAGACGGGGGAACGGGTCCAGGGGATGGGTGCTGACCTATGGCTCAGCAATCACTTAAGTTTTTGACTCTGAACGTCAGGGGCCTAAATGTGCCTGAGAAAAGATCCGCAGTTCTCCGCATGTGTCACAAAGAAAGAGCCAATGCAATATTTCTCCAGGAAACTCACTTTAAAGGACCCCACACCCCGAAATTGTTTAACAAATACTACAGAAATGCTTTTTACAGTGCCCCGCAGGACACCAAAACCAAGGGAACAGCTATCCTTATATCTAGAGATACCCCTTTGATCATAACTGAAGAATTCAGTGACCTCACGGGACGCTTTAATCTTGTTAAGGGCACTATATTGGACCGAAAGATTACTATTGGCTCTTTTTATGCTCCTAATCTTCATCAAGTGGAATTCTTTCAATCCTTTTTGCTTAAGCTACAGTCCTATGCCGAGGGAAGCCTAATACTGGGAGGAGATTTGAACCTAGTTTTAGACCCTATGCTAGACGCATCCTCTCAGGGAACTCCCACTTCTGGAAAATTGCTTCGTAAATGCAAATCTCTACTGCATGCTTTACAATTAGTAGATGTATGGAGGATTCACAACCCCTCGGTGAAGGACTACACGTTCTATTCTTTCCCCCACAATTCATACACCAGAATTGATTACCTATTTATCTCCCAGAATTTGTTATCAGTATCCACAGCCCCTACTATCGGCAATATGTCATTATCTGATCACGCTCCGGTCTGGGTGAATCTTGCTCTGGGGGATATCAGTCGTGGCCCTGCCCTGTGGCGCTTGAATAATTCCTTAATTAAAGAGAAATCAATAGCGCAAAAACTCATAGGAGAGTTGGAGGAATTCTTTAGGATCAATACTCAGGATGATATGTCGCCTTAAGTGGTCTGGGAAACACACAAATGCTTCATGAGAGGCATCCTAATAAGAGAGGGTGCTAAGAGAAAGAAGATGAGAGAGAAAGAAATTAATGAGGTGCACATCCGCATCCAAAACTTAGAGAGTCAGCACAAAAGGAACAGGTTAGCGGCTACTTTAGAGGCTCTTACCAAAGAGAGAACTGCCCTCAAAGACTTACTCTTTCATAAAGTGCGCTACTCTGCGGAGAGATGCAAGCGCACCTTTTATGAATTCGGCAATAAATGTGGTTCCATGTTGGCTAGAGCCCTAAGGAAGCAACAAACATCTAATTATGTAGCAGGTATCAAAGATAAACGTTCTGTTCTACACCATAAATATGAAGATATCTCTAGAATCTTCAAAGAATACTATGCAGGGTTGTATAACTTACCAGCTCCTCAAGGCCCTGAACTGAGAACTAATCACAGGGAAAAGATCATCTCTTATCTCAAAGAAGCTAAAATGCCCTTCTTACCACAATCTGAATCTGAGGAGTTGGAAGATCTCTTCACGTTTGATGAACTCAAACTGGCCCTATCACAGATCCCCTCGGGCAAATCACCTGGACCGGATGGGTTTACACCGGAATACTATAAGATTTTTTGGGGGGGCGGTATCAACGCACATGTTGAATGCCTTTAATGCGATAACTGACCTACCTCTGGAGAAAAATTGGTTCTCGACCCAGATGTTGGAATCACATATTTCAGTATTGCCTAAAGAGGGAAAGGACCCAGCTCTCTGTCAAAGCTATAGGCCCATATCACTTCTAAACGTAGACCTAAAGCTATATGCCAAAATCCTAGCTAACAGGCTTACCCCTTTACTACCCAAGTTAGTTTGCCCAGACCAAGTAGGTTTCATAAAGGGAAGGGAGGCAAGGGACAACACAATTAAATTTTAAATATCTTGCATCGGGTGAGGTCCCGGTCCACTCATACACTTCTACTCTTCACCGATGCTGAAAAAGCATTTGATAGGGTGGACTGGGACTTCATAGAATGCACCCTCCGTCATGTGGGATTGGAGAGCAAAATGCGTAAGCGTATCTTGACATTATACTCATGTCCAAATGCTAAGGTAAAGGCAAATGGGGTTCTGTCCCCTCTAATTTTTGCCCTTTCCCTGGAACCCTTCCTGTGTAAAATAAGAGCCAACCCAGACATACAGGGAGTTTCCTTCCCTAAATCTACACATAAACTCGCTGCATACGCGGATGATATGTTATTTTTCTTAACTAATCCCCACATATCCCTACCCAATCTTTTGGCGGAATTTTCCACCTACGGTCAGTTGTCCAATTTATCTATAAATTATGATAAAAGTGAAGCCCTTGGGGTTTTGCTACCAGATGCTCTTAAAGGAATACTATTGATGTATGCATTTATTTTTAAATGCTGTATGTTGTAGCACACATTAGGGCAAGTACTAGGAGTAATTTGATTCCTCACACAGCTGTTCCTCTCAGCTGTAAAATCCTCCGTCAGTTTTGGCGTCAGTGTTGGATACAAAATGTATCTAATACTGAGCTCCCAGAGGGCTAGACCATGTCTCTGCAAAGGGGAGATGCTATCAACTCCTCAGTTTATAGTTTCATTATCACCTTGCTGAAATAATCTTGTTGATATGGTGGTAAGGGGTTAAAGATTCTAGCAATGTGTGTTTATTATCTTTGCTTCTCTTGACTGATAAAGATACTAATAATGCTAATTGTAGACAGTGGTCTGCCCCTCTCAGCAGCTTGTAAAGTGGATGCAGCCTGGAGTGAATCGCCTCAAGCAGGCAGCCAGTCTGAGTGTAAACACAGGCTAGTTAGCTAGTTATATTCCAGCAATATTCCAGCTCATTTAGTTACCTGTTACCACCTCACATCAGCCTATTTCTCCTCATGTCTGCTGCATACTGTGAGTGACACAGTAAAATATATTTGTGAGCTGTGTGACAGAGTAACCAAGCAGCTCAGGGTGACCCAAACTACTATGAGCTGTGTGAGAAATGAATTTTTAAGCAGGGATAGTGAGAGAGACCTGGGTGAATAAATAAAGTGCCCCTAGCACTAGTGGTAATGTGTACACTAATATAGAGTATTAAAAAAAAAAGTTGTTTCAATCGATAGTACTCCTTTAAGTCCTTGCTAAAAAGCAACTTCCCTTTTAAATGGCCCACTCAGTCCCTAAAATATTTAGGAGTCCAGATCACTCCTGACCCGAAGGACTTATTCCAGGAAAACTTTCTTCCCGCCTTGGATAGGATTAAAGGAGATCTTCAGTGTTGGGACAAACCCCAGTTTTCCTGGTTTGGGCGAACAAATATAATAAAAATGACAGTAATGCCTCGCCTGCTTTATCTCTTTCAGACGCTACCGGTCTACATACCAGCCCAATATTTTAAAAAGATTACGCAACTGTTCTCTAAATTCATATGGAGGGGTCGCAAGCCTAGACTAAAGTATGCTCTTCAGATTGCCCCTAAAGAAATGGGAGGAATGGCGGTCCCTTGTCCTCGCCTGTACCACGCAGCATCGATCTTAATTAGAATGATAGATTGGCACAGACACATGGAACAAAAGGTATGGGTGGGCATGGAAAATGAACTGATGTCTGGTCACCTCGCTCTGGCCCCCTGGTCTGCACATTCACTTCCAGTAACTGACCCAGCGGCAGTCTTAATTTCGTACACTATTAAGCTTTTAGGGAAGTATAGATCCAACCCACTGATATCTCCATGGCCTTCCCCTCTCCTCCCTATTCTTGATAATCCGCTTTTTACCCCAGGCCTTCAAGCTAGAGGCTATTTGGCCTGGCGAGTGGACCCACCTATTAGAACACACCAACTACTCACCAGTGGGAACTGGGTCCAACTTTCAGATTTACGCACACAATTTAACTCACCTGATCTAGACGTCTGGAGCTGGAACCAATTTAAACACTTCATAAGGTCCCAAGGAATGAAGGAAAGCTTTAATAGATCTTTGACTCCTTTTGAGCATACTTGCCTAGGAAAAGGAATGACTAAGGGCATGATATCTTTGGTATACTCGCTCCTGAACTCCTCTGAGTCTCCGGCAGGTGCACTCAAATCTAAGTGGGAAGCTGAACTCGGAGAACGCTTCACTGATAAACAGCGGAATAAAATTCTGATTTTCTCACAAAAATCATCCATTTCTTCGAGAAGTCAAGAGGCGGGTTATAAAGTTTTTACACGGTGGTATCTTACACCCTCTAGACTTCAGATTATGTTCCCTGGATCCACGGGCACCTGTTGGAGATGTGGGGTAGAACAGGGCACCCTTGTGCATATATTTTGGTCTTGCTCGGGTCTATCTGGCTATTGGGCGAATGTGAGGGAGCTGATGCATATTATGACAGATTTCCTACCACCTGATTCCCCTGCCTTCTTCCTCCTCCATCACAATACCTGGTCCATCAGAAGATATAAAAAAACTCTTACACGACATCTGATTAACGCTGCTAAGATTCTTATAGCAAGACATTGGAAATCCCCGGAGGCCCCCTCCATTCAGGAGTGGCTCCGTGAGGTTGACCAAGTCCAGAGAATGGAGGATCTTACATCTTCTATCTATGACAAGCATGAGCAATTTTGGAAGACGTGGTATGGATGGTTCGAATTTAAGGAATCTGACCGCTACCGCTCCCTCATATCCGCCTAACCACATAGTATGTCCTTGGAACCCTAACCATGCCTCTGATGTTCGGGAGACAGTAATGGGTTTTGCTGCTGTCCCCGGGACCCTACTCTCAATACCGCTCTCCCTTCTCTTCCTCCTTCATCTTTTCTTTTCTTTTTCTCTCTTTACTATCTGTCTTGCTCTTTACTATCACTCTATGTCGCCTTTCTATCTCTGTCTATGTTTAAATTTTGTCCATGTATGGCAGTCATATATGGATGAGTTTGAGAATAATTCGCACTTTGATATTAAATCAGACGTGGTTTACATGGGAAGACATCGTCATCCAGGTTTCTACACTCTATGGGTGGAATATATATTCAGGGTCGGTCACTGGTGTACGATCCCTCTGGGCCCGGTACCGATCCCTTAGTAGTCTTTACATTCAATGGAGAGTCTTAACCTTTTCAAAAGGACCTTGGATAAATAAGCAGTCACAGGCTTAATACTTGATGCTCTATTATTTTTGAAGGAACCACAATGTCCTGTGGATCGTTATAATATAGATTATAAGATGTTATGGAACATGTTTTGGTCCCAACCCCATGTACTGTATTGGTGTTCTCTCTGATTTGTAACATATATGGCAGAATTTGTGTGGTTATACCCGTTATATGTATGTACTTCTCAAAAAAATTTCAAAATAAAAGAATCTTTAAAAAAAAAAAAATAAGTCACGTGTCTAAAACTGCTAATTTCTACCCAGCATGCACCTTGTCATTAGGGAGTCAGCGGCAAAGTACCGCACTCAGTAAATTATACCAACAGCTTTCCGCACCACACCACACACTTACCGCACACTTTCCGACTGCTATCGCAATCACCTCGCAATCGGAATTTTCTTTATGAATTCACTGCAAAAACCCTAATTTACCGCTAGAGGTAATTTCCCGCCCTTCTCTGAATTACTGCACTCACTTTTATGAATCGAGGCCTTTATGTGTGAGGCATGCTCCAGAAGACCCAGTCTGCATAGCAATATGACTCCACCTGATTCAGGGCCAGTGCACACCAAAAACCTCTAGCAGATCTGCAAAACGCTAGAGGTTTTTGAAGCAGATTTTCAGAGCGATTCTAGGCATGTTTAGAGAGGTTTTCTAAACATGCCTAGTGTTTTTTGGAGCGTTTTTGTGTAGCAGATTTCATATTTTGTTACAGCAAAGCTGTTACTGAACAGCTTCTGTAAAAAAAACGCTTGGAAAACCGCTCTGATCTAGGGTTTTTCAGAGCAGTTTTCCACTTTCCTATACTGAACATTGAGGCAGAAATGCCTCAGAAATCTAAAAAAATGCTGCAGGAAAGGAGTTTGCCTTTGGAAGAAAAACGAACCGCTCTGTTGTGCATCATCCCATTCACTTTCATTGGCCAAGCTGTTTTACCCCTGCAAGCATTTTAAAAAACGCTCCAGAACCGCTCTGGTGTGCACCAGCCCTCAGAAACCTCCACAGGCAGTTTTACTCGATGGAATAAGACTCCAAGTATAATCCAAAGTATCTTTACTTGCATTTAAAGCATACAGGGATGTTTTTAAGAGCTTTTTCATAGGTAAAAAGACGATGCGATTGCAAGGTACATACAGGATTACCTTACCAACTGACTCCAATCTATAACTGAATGATCTAGAAAATGGCTGCTGAGCAGGGAGTGACAGTTGGGATACCTTAAAGCGAAACTGTAACCAATAATTGAACTTCATCCCAATCAGTAGCTGATACCCCCTTTCCCATGAGAAATCTATTCCTTTTCTCAAACGGATCATCAGGGGGCTCTGTATGGCTGATTTTGTGGTGAAACCCCTCCCACAGTGTGATGTCAGCGCCTCATAGCTCTGAGGTACTAACATCACACTGTGGGAGCCTTGTTGCATTGTGGGAGACAACAGCTGTTTCCAACTGCCAAAAAAGCAAGCAGCATCTCCTTCCAGTGACATCACCTGCTAGCAGTAAAAATGTCACCCCCCCCCCCCCCCACACACACACACACACACACACACAAACACACACACACTCACAGTTATGCCTGACATTGACCACTTCTTCCTGCACCTAATATTAACCCCCCACTTATGCCTACCATTAACCACCCCCGCCTTTGCCCAACATTATCCCCCCTTTCTTATAGCTAAGATGACCACTAATGATCCCATCTTTTCTTTTTTACTAAATCTATGTGTTCCTTTTATTACATAGAAATGGTAAGATTGGATGAAAAAGATTGGATCATTAGTGGCCACCATCATATTAACCACCCCTACCTACGCCTAAAGCCTTGAACACACTTTCAGTTATGATTGGTCAATCACTGAACAATTTCACCAACTCCATGGAGTATGAGGGTCAACAGATATTGAATACTATGAGCAGATTGTGTAGGTAAACCCTCATACTACATGGAGGTGGTAACATTGGTCAGACAGTGATTGGCCAATCATAACTGAATTAGCCTATTTTCGGAGCTCGGCCAATAATTGCCAAATTCTGTAGCCCTTAACCAATTGCAGGCGTCCAACTAAAACACCCAGCACATCATAGCTACAAACTTACACCACAGTCTATGGCAGCATCTGGTGTAGCCGATGGGGTGTGCACCCAAATAACCTGATCCGTATCTTTAGGCCAAAAAAAAGATTGCTTGCGGACTCTGCTGGTAAGGTAACATTTCCCAGCATGCACCTAAAACAGAGATACTGAGCAAAAGTAACATACTTTATAGTACAACCAGAAGCCTTTGGTCTAGTTCACATGAACACTTTACATACCGTCAGCTGGATTCTGTGTGGCTTGGTTGAACATTCCATGTGGTTGAACTATCCCTTTCTTGCAGTTTGCTTTTCAGCACAAGTGACTAATAAAAGCTGGGTAAAGATATGTGGAATGAGGCAATCTTGGAGAGTTGCATTTTCTTGTTTGCAGGCATTGGATCAGGCTGCAAGCCTGATAGGTGGTGGAACGGAGCTCCAGAGAGTGGGAGCCAATCTAAAGAAGTCCTACAGTTGCACATGGGAATGAGAAATGCGTGGGGGAGTCAGGTGCAGGTCGGAGGGGGGGGGGGGGGTGCGGGTATATGTCTGTGGACAATTTTAGAGATGTAGGTCGGACAGGTCTTGTGTATAGATTTGTAGGCCAGGCAAAGAATTTTGAAACTGATCCTGAAGCAGGTATGGAGCCAGTGGGTAAATTTTCAGAGTCATGGAGGCAGAGGGATGGGAAGAATGGATTATTCTGGCTGCTGCATCCATAACAGATTGTGGGGGGGGGAAATTGGGAGGCCTGACAGGAGGGAGTTGCAATAGTCAAGGTAGGAGATGATAAGGGCATAAATGAGGAGTTTGCCGGTGTCCAGGGTCAGGAAGGGGAAGATCTTGGAGATGTTGCAGAGGTGGAAGTTGCAGGATCAGGTAACGTTTTGGATGTGTTGTGTAAAGGAGAGGGCAGAGTACAGAGTGATGCCCAGGCGGTGAGCTTGTGAAGTAGGGTGAACAGTCGTGTTGTCAACTGTGATGTAAATATCCGGGAGGGGTGTTACTGCATGGGCAGAAAAATCAGGAGCTCTGTTTTGTCCAGGTTTAGCTTCAAGAATCTGGTGGACATTCAGGTGAAAATAGTAGAGAGGAGACCTTTGGCTCGATTCATCATTGTCTTTGCGATAACTTTTTCCAGTTTGTTAAATTACCGAATTCAAAGTTTATCGATTTCTGGTTGTATTCATCAAGATTTTTCCACATTCGGTGTGAGTTCGATAAAATATCGATAACAATGCGGTAACCATTCGGTAACGTGACGATATTTCCATTTTACAGCGGTAATTTAACACAAGGTCATAAGATTCCTGTGGAATTGTGGGTAAAAAGGCAGTCCTTTGAACACCATGTAGAAACATTCCTGGACCAGGATTCTGGAAGTGGCTTGGGACAATCCCACAATTTTGCCAGCTACGGCTTGATAGGAGCTTTTTCTGAAAAAATGTAGTGCAGCTAGCAAATTAGTTAACCCTGGCACTGCCTGTGTTCTCTTACAAGATAATTCAAGAGAAATGCTGATGTCCTGGTATAGCAAATAAATCTATTCTCTTGCAAATTGATATGGTTCTAGACCTTATTCTTGCCCTTCTGCACCTTTCATTCACTCTCAGCAGATACATAACGACTTCAAATGGCTCCATCTTCTCTGTCAGCAATGATCTGACAGGAATAACAACAGAGCAGTGAAGGAGATAACTAATCCTAAATTTAACGCTAAACCATGCCCACTTTCATTTAATTTCATTTTCATGAATTGCACTTTCTTCCGTTTTATCGCATCATTACAGAATGATTACCGAATGCTCGCTAACAGCTGTAGATAACTTTGATGAATCCTGAAATCAACTTATCGAGTTCTGTATTTTAGCGAGCTGTAATTGATTTGATAAGTCTTGAATCGAGGCCTTTGTCCATGGTGGTTGTGTTGTGCTGGCGCCGCCGGAGAATCTGTAGCTCCAACAAGTATAGACGGCCTCCGCCATCTCCCCCGACCTGGCATCTACCATCAAGCTCTATCACCAAGCTCCCCTACACACGGAAATCGGCACGTAGGGAAACCAGCAAGGTGGCTGGGAGTACCCGCCGAAGGATCGCAATAGCGCCTGATATATTCTGGGGACACGTGAGTACCGGGAACTGCCGGCCGGGTATGAACTGTCTGGAACACTACTGGGGTGTGCAATTATATTGCACGTAATGAGAAGGTGTAATTAGAGGCCTGTCATGCAACTATGGGCTTGATTCACAAAAGAGTGCTAACTGTTAGCACGGCCGTTTTCGCGCGAATTTTTGCATTGCGGCCAATCGCGAATTTTTTGCGAAACGATAATGTTTTTTCGCGTGAAAAGGATATCTATTTTGCGGTAAAATTCACGTTTGCGCGCGAAAACGTTATTGTTTCGTGCGAAAATTCGCGATCGCGCGCAATGCGAAAATTCGCGCGAAAACGGGCGTGCTAACAGTTAGCACTCTTTTGTGAATCAAGCCCTATATGCAAATGTGACTGTTTATAGGAGCATATACTACTACTTCTAAGGCGGCAGTCCCGAATTACAAAATCCTAATGGAATAGGACTTAACGGAGTGCACTCCTATTAGTTAGTAAGGGCGGATCTAAATATGGGTACACAGCACTTTGGTTTTATGGGATGGGTATAGGGCTAATAAATGGTACAATTTTGTAAATCTAATAAAGTGTAATATTTAATTCCTTGACTCCACATATACTTCTAATATGTCTGTAATTTGATGGGTGAGACTTGTGGTTTTGTGGTAGATATCCCATCATCAATTTATTTATAGTTCTGTTACCTAGTTGAAGTCTAAGGGGAAGGTGGTGGAGAGGTTGAACAGGGAGGTGAGGTCTGGTGCTAGGTCAGGGAAATGGGGGCAGAGGGTGTCAGATAGTACAGGGCCGAGGGGGCAGGAGACGTTAGGGGAAGTCGCCACAGTAACTGGAAGTGACCTCAATGGTGACAGGAGTGAAGGAGGGAGATTGTGACAATTTTGCTAGTGGAATAATTGGTGCCATTAATGGTTGAGAGGGTGGAGGTAGGTTTGTGTGTGCGTGCCTGTGTGTGTGTGTGGGGGGGGGGGGGGTGGGGGGGTTGGTTGTTGAGTAGGGAGTTAAAGGTGGCAAAGAGACATGGGTTGGAAGCTTGGGCACCAATCAAGGAAGCAAAATACTTTGGTTTGGCATTGGAGAGGGCACTTTAGAATAACTGCAGCTAGGTCTGATTGAGACGATTGATTCATTCATGTTTGGTGGCACGTGTCCCTTTTTGGAGGTCACAAATGAGGGCAGTGTGCTAGGGCTGGGGCGATGGTTGGTGCAAAAGATGGAAGCGGGGGAAGCATGATCTAAAGCAGATGAGAGGGCTCAATTGTATTGAGCTGCAGCTTGGTTGGGGCAGGTTAAGCTGGTGAGGTAGGAGACGAGAGAGTGGAGGGGGTTGGCTAGTATGGTGGGCTTGAGTATATGCACATCTTGGCGCCAGTGTGGTGGCAGGGGTGTTGGACTTATCCATGGGGATAGTGAAGTCTCTGAAGGATGATGGTGGGGAGGTCAGAGGACAGGATGTATGGGAGCCAGGAGGCAAAGTTGTGGAGGAAGTGTGGTGTGGAGCAAGACGGGACCAGTATAGGACTGCAATAATGGCTGGGATATGTTAGAGGCAGATTACATGGGTCTCAAAGAATGTAAAGTGAAGGGGGGCAGTGATGTGAGGACCCAGAGGGTACAGGATGGGGAGAGGAACAGGCCCACTCCTCCCCAGTCCTGTTGACAGGTCTGGTGGTGTAACTGAGGTGATTGAGGTGTAATCCTCCTTAGTAAAGGGCAGCAGCCGCTGCAGAGTCTGAGGGGGTGAGCCAGGGCTCCATGAAGGTGAGGGAGGGTTTTGGAGAGGAAGAGATCATGGATTGGCATGAGCTTGTTGTGGACAGACCTGCAATATGTGACCTGTATCTGTACCATTTGATAATGTAATAATGTTTCTTGTACATCACTGCGTAATATGTTAATGCTTTAACTCTACCGTACACTCTCCAGCAATGAGATCCTTCTTCTTCTTCCAGCATCCCTATCTCTAGTGTATTCTTACTCAGCCATATCTCTTTTCCCGCCCCATTGGTAAACATGAACTAACATTATGTGAAGGCAGATTATATGAACAGAAACACATCTACATAGGAGCCAAGGGGACAAAAATACTTCTCTGATCACCACTCTGTAGTTCAGAGGGTCTGCCAAGGATCTCAATGAGGACCACAGCAGACCCCCATATCCCTAGACAGTCCCAGAATGCCTGAGGTTGCTAACTCGATTGCCTTTTTGGTAACTCAACTCTGGGCAGAAGACCAAAAGCATTATCTTTATCAGAGCAGGTAGTGGAAGAGCAGAAATGCTTCCCCACCCGCATGCTTCATGCAACTTCAAAAGAAGTGGCGTAAGGGAAGCTTCCAAAGAGAAAAAATATAATATAATGAAGGTAAGAAAAGTAATATTGAAATTAGGTTTAAGTTTGAGTGATTATTTTACTTGCAGGGGCGTAGCAATAGGGGGTGCAGAGGTTGCGACCGCATCCGGGCCCTTGGGCCAGAGGGGCCCTTCCTCAACCACAGTATTAGCTCTCTATTGGTCCTGTGCTTATAATAATCACTTCTATAGATACTTTCAATAGTGGTAATAATTATGAAACTGTTCCCCATCCCCTTCTTGCACCTCTGACACTGTAAATGCCATTGGCAGGTTTTGGTGCGCTGTATTTTGGTGCGCTGTAGGTTATTATTATTATTTAGTATTTATATAGCGCCGACATATTACGCAGCGCTGTACAGAGTATATATTGTATTGCCACTAACTGTCCCTCAAAGGAGCTCACAATCTAATCCCTACCATTGCCATATGTCTATATTATGTAGTGTAAGTACTGTAGTCTAGGGCCAATTTTTAGGGGGAGCCAATTAACTTATCCGTATGTTTTTGGAATGTGGGAGGAAACCGGAGTGCCCGGAGGAAACCCACGCAGACACGGAGTGAACATACAAACTCTTTGCAGATAGTGCTCTGGCTGGTATTCGAACCAGGGACCCAGCGCTGCAAGGCGAGAGAGCTAACCACTACGCCTCGGTTATGTATAGATTGCTTGGGGGGTCCCAATGTAAAATTTGCATCAGGGCCCACAGCTCCTTAGCTACGCCATGGTTTACTTGTAAATGTGCTGAAAGGTTATTTTTATCACTTAGGTGATAAATAAGTCATTTATGAGAAGTTTTGTGAATAGAGCCCATTGTTGAAGCAGAAAATCTTGGTTCATACTGAAGTATATAGAATATGTCTGTACCCTCTCCACCTCAGGATAGGAAAAGTTGAGGGAGCTCATTGTGCTGTGATGCAAAAGCTGAAGAAACAGGAAATACTCAACATAATACAGAAAGTAAACTCAATTAAAATCTATAGTATGCAAATATAAACATCTTTCACTGTACAAGAAATATTATACATGCATGGAAAAAATACTAGAACTAATGCAAGACACAAAAGTCAAACTAACAAAGTCTTTGGCTTCTTCCAAAAAGTAATTTTTCTGCTGTGCCTAAGCTAACCAGACATACACAATCTATTACCAATTAACTGTATTTGATACACCCAAAAAGAAAACAAGGTGTGCCAGACATGAGCTGAGTAAACTGCGAGTAAGAAAGGTGCACAGGGCTTCAAAATGCTCTTACAGTGTTGGAGTTTTATATGTTGTAAAGTAAGCAGTTAAAGAGAACCCGAGGTGGGTTTGAAGAATATTATCTGCATACAGAGGATGGATCTGCCTATACAGCCCAGCCTCTGTTGCTATCCCAAACCCCGGTAAGATCCCCCTGCACTCTGCAATCCGTCATAAATCACAGCCACGCAGCTGACAAACAGCTTGTCAGAGCTGGCTGTGTTTATCTCTATAGTGTCAGTCTGCTGCTCTCCCCGCCTCCTGCAGAACACCGGTCCCCGCCTGCATCCCTTCCCTCCCTGCTGATTGGAGGGAAGGGACGGGGGCAGGGACCGGAGCTATGCAGGAGGCGGGGGAGCAGCTGAGACTGACACTACAGATGTAAACACAGCCTCACAGCACAGCTGTGATTTATGAGGGACTGCAGAGTGCAGAGGGACCTTAGTGGGGTTTGGGATAGCAACAGAGGCTGGGCTGTATAGGCAGATCCAGCCTCTGTATGCAGATAACATTCTTTAAACACACCTCGGGTTCTCTTTAAGAACGGCGCTCATCTTTCTGTCCTTTTTCATAGTTCACACTTTTCATGGTTAGTACAGGTGCACAGAGGACTGTAAAATTATTCACACTATTTACATAATTTAAAGTATTGTAACAATTGTAAAATATCCTCCCTTCACACTTATCCCTATGATTTCCAGCTGTGTGTTCCTTTGATGTTTTTCAGATTTGCGATTTTGTGTTTTGCAATTTTTTGCATCCAATTCTTTTTTTTGTTTGCGTTTTTATGACAATTTTCACATTCTGGTTTCACATTTCACAAACTGGAAAAAAATACTCCTTATTTTCAAATAAAATATTTTCACTGTACATTATACTAATGACATAATTTAAATGTTTTAATAACTGGAACAACTGGCCAAATAAAATAAGTGGGTTATATCTAAAGTAGCACATTTTATTTTAGAACCATAATGGCTGAAAACTGAGAATTTTTTTTCCTTCATATTCGCTGAAATGCATAGAAAATAAAATAAAATAAAAATTCTTAGTAAAAAGTACCACCAAAAGGAAAGCCTAACTTGTGGTGAAAAAAAAAACAATATAAAGATAATTTTGGTGTGATAAGTAACAATACATTTATTGGTGAATGAATGGGAGGCGTGTTGATATTGCTTTTCTAAGCGTTTTGTGATTTTAAAAGCGTTTGCTAATGTGTCCGTGTTCTCACTGGAGAAATGCGAATTTGTAAAAATCCCCCATAGCATCCCCATTAGCAAGAGCTTTTAAAATCTCTAGCGTTTAAAAGCCCTTGTAGTGTGAATCAGCCCTAAGGGAGTGGTTAAACGATATATGAATTAGGGTCTGTTTCCACTAAACGCAGATTGGATGCAGAAAAATGGACTCCAATGAATGCCTAGTTAGGGCCTGTTTCCACTAAACGCTATTTTTCTGATGCAGATTTTCCTATAGGCATTCATTGGATTTTCTGCATCTGCGTGTAGTGGAAACAGGCCCTATATTCACATTCACATGCATATCTCCACATTTGGAGTTCCCTTTTGCACTCCATTGGAGTAAGTCAGACAGTCAAGGCTATGTTCACTCTGTGGTTTATCTGTGGAAGGCTGAGTGGCAGTACTGAGCGCATTCCCTTCCACTGTCCAAAGTGCTGTGTTGCATCTCTGAGATGAAGTGTTTTTTAGGTAATGGACTCATCTATATTGGCAATGAACAAATTACTGTATTACATCCTTAGATCAATGAATTACTGTTATTAGTAAACCCCTACATAATCCTATTGACCTAGTATTGAAATAATAAGAGGATGTGAAGGATTAATAACTACCATATGTACAGTGCTGCCCATAATTATTTATACTCCTGGCAAATTTTGACTTAAAGTTACTTTTATTCAACTAGCAAGTAATTTTATGATGGGAAATGACATAGGCGTCTCCCAAAAGATAATAAGACGTTGTACAAGGGGCATTATTGTGGGGAAAAAACATTTCTCAGCTTTTATTTACATTTGAGCAAAAATTGTCCAGTCCAAAATTCTTCATACCCTTCACAAACTGTCATAGTCTGTGGGAAAATCCAACGTTCTATACCATGCAAAATAGTCCAAGCTGTTCCACAGCATCCTAATTACCCTGATTAATTGGGAACAGCTGTTTTAATCAACTCAGCAGGTGAAAAACAGCAGCTCTCTGCAGTTGGTTTGTGGGCAGTCATGGCTTAGGCTCAACACACACCATACAATCTTGGTTGCTCAATCTTACCACTTTTATGTAGTATAAAAGCTTATCCAATCAATCATTCAAGGTATTTTAATCTGTTGGCCCTTATACCACATAGATTTGTTAAATCTGTACAACCAAAATTGTATGGTGTGTTGAGCTTAAGACAATGGAGCTCAGTGAAGACATGCGGCTGCGCATTGTGGCTGCTCACAAGTCAGGAAAGGGCTACAAGGCCATTTTTAAATGTTTTCAAGCTCCAGTGGCTACAGTGCAAAGTATTATTAAAAATACAAGATGTTCCTCACTGTGGAAAATCTCATAGGACAAGGTCGGAAGCCAAAAGTGACACCTGTGCTGGCCAGGAGGATAGTAAGAGACGTGATAACGAATCCAAGCATTACCACCTAGGGCAGGATGTGAATCTGGGCTCTGCTGTTGGGAATGTCTCAAGGCAGACAATCCAACAGACAATGTACACTGCTGGGTTCCACGGATGCAGACCAAGGAGGACACCACCAGATAGGGCACGCAAAAACTCGTTTGGCCTTTGCAAATGGTCATTTGGACAAAGAAGAAGACTTCTGGTCTTCTATGTCATGGTCAGACGAAACAAAAATTGAATTGTTTGGTCACAATGATGTTTCCTTCATTTGCTGTAAAAAAGGAGAAGCCTTCATCCCAAAGAACACTATCCCCACTGTCAAACATAGCGGTGGGAACCTAATGCTTTGGGGGAGTTTTTCAACCAATGGACCAGGGAACCTAATCACAGTAAACGGCACCATCAAAAAAGAGCAATACATGAGGATTCTCAATGACAACATCAGTCAGTCTGCAGAGAAACTTGGCCTTGGGCACCAGTGGACATTCCAGGATGACAATGACCCAAAACACACAGCAAAAGTGAAGAAATGGTTAGAAGACAACAACATTAACATTTTGGAGTGGCCCAGCCAGAGTCCTGACTTAAATCCAACTGAGAATTTGTGGAGGGAGAAATCAGGATGATGGCAAGAAGACCCTCCAACCTGAAAGATTTGGAGCTCATTGCTAAAGATGAATGGGCAAAAATACCTGTGGAGACATGCAAAAAGCTGGTCTGCAATTATAGGAAGTGTTTCATTGCTGTAATAGCCAATAAAGGCTTTTCTATTGATTTTTGAGAAGGGCATGAATACTTTTGGACTGGACACTTTTTGCTCAAATGTAAATAAAAGCTGAGAATAATGCCTCTTGTACATCGTCTTATTACTTGCTGGTTGAATAAAAGTAACTTTAAGTTAAAATTTACCAGGGGTATGAATAATTATGGGCAGCACTGTATATAATGTAGCAAATGCCCTGTGGAAAAACGTAGATCATTCTTAATCTCAGATTACCTAGAAAAAATATATTTGCTTCATAATACAGAGAAACGTTATGAAATTCACCAGTTTATTTGGAAATATGTAATACAGAGTTGCATGTTCACAAATGGCCAGTGCTCTGGGTAGAAAGGGGAACTTTGCACTGAGGTAACACTTTGAAATCTAACATTTTCCTCTTTCAGATGAGAAAGCGATGACCTAACATGGTTTGTCTTGCAAGAACAGTACAAACATCGAAACAATTTTTTTTTAACATATATTTCTTTTATGAAGCTGGGGTGTTATGTCTCAAACCCAAAATACCTACAAACAGTACGTAGAATAGATTTGTAGACAACCTATAAACATAAGACAGAACTCAACAACAGGAACAGGATGGCCAATTATCTGTTTATGCCAAATTACATGATAACATAATACAAATCATATCATTCTGTAAAAAGTAACCTTTCCGTAAAACAACCCCCCCCCCCATCCCCGCAAGGTATATGCTGCTTGACAAGGTTAAACAGAAATGGGAAATTGTATTGCATATCATGAATGATTAATTGATGATAATGTTCAAAACACTCCCCTTCTGTAGCAAAATGTTGACACAGGCTTGGGTGCACCAGATATTGTTTTAAGTCATTTTTGCATCTTAAAGATCTGCTATGTTAATAGGGCTAAACCCAGGGGCCATGTTAAGCCGCATCTACACGCGTAGATGCGGCGGCGATGTTCCTTATCAATCGAGCCGCTAATGCGGCTCGATTGATAAGATCCGACAGGTCAGATCTTGCTACCGCCGATTCCCTGCTCGTTCCCCGCGAGGGGACAATGGCAGGGAATCGAGCGGAGGATAAGCGCGCGGCGCAGGGACGAGCGGGAATCGAGCGGGTATTGATTCCGGCGCACGCGCAGCGAGCGGGGACGCAGAAGAGGCGATCCGGCGGCTAGTCGAGCCGCCGGATCGCCGCCTCATCTACGCGTGTAGATGAAGCTTAAGGCGCAGCACAAGCCTTTTTTTCTAATTCTAACTTTAAAAGAGGCACATAGTGACACATATTAGAATGTAATAAGTTAGAATACCCACTTTCCTAAGCTAATCAATACAGAGCAAGTGGGATTCATTAGGGGCAGAGCGGCAGTCACCAATATCCGAAAGGTGATCTCAGTTTTGGAACAGGTTAAAGCGTATCCCAAAACATATAAAAACAGCACTCTGGTCACATTTGATGCAGAAAAGGCATTTGACGCCGTGAGTTGGAAATGGATAGATAGAGTTCTCCAAAAAATGGGATTCCATGGTGCATTTGTCAATATGTTTCGGTTAATGTATAATGCACCCCAAGCTCGTGTCTTTACACCTGGCTTCTTGTCGCGCTCATTCCATTTGAAGAGGGGCACAAGACAGGCTTCCTTATCAGCGCTCGATTCCCTGCCATTGTCCGCAGGCGGGAATCGAGCGGGCGGGGGTCGAGCGGCTTGATCGGGCCAGCTGAATATTATCAGCTGGCCGGATCAGCTGGTCGATACACGGTACAGAAACGTACCGTGTATCCCCAGCATTAAACACGGCACAATATATAGGGATACCCTAGTAACATGGCGAGAAGTTCGGAAATTGTATCGGCTACCCTGGAGGGTTAAAAAATACATGCCACTAGAGGGCAACCCAGGGTTTTCCCCGGGCACTATGCATAAAAATTATTTAGAATGGGCCGCAAAGGCCATCACAAAATTAGGGAATCTATTGAACCTCCGGAACCATAAATTTCTTACCTTCAGGGAGCTGATACAACAATACAGAATATCGAGAAGGGACTTTTTGATTTATGGTCAAATTCAATCTTATGTTAAAGCCAATCTGAAAAATATACAAGCAATAGCCGATATACTCCCTTTCAATACTTTTTTGAAACCTAAAGGGGAAAAGGTGTCACTATCTGGTATTCAAAAGAGCTTAGCTAATGTGGGAATGGCAGATAAAGCCTCTAATAATATGAAAAGTTTGGCAAAGTACTTTCAGATACCCCAAATAGAGCAAAGAATTATAGAAGGGAATAATAATGTCCGCCAGACTATTCTGATATTTGATCATGTGTGCTAAATGCCCCAATGTTATGTACATGGGAAAAACTGGACAAACTCTGCGCAACCGTATGAATGGACACAGGCATACTATTAACGATACCAAATCTGAACTCCCAGTTGCTACACACTTTCGGTCCAATGGTATGATCTTCGTGTCACTGCCCTGAAGGGTGGCTTCAAAACGTCAAATGATCGATTAATAGCAGAAACAAAATTTATAAATTGGTTCAAAGCTGTGGAGAAGGGTTTGAATAAGGACAAAAACTTTTTATATTGGTATGAGGCTGATGATATTTGAACTTTCTCAGCCTATATAGCTGAACTTGTGAACTCAGTATTTACGATACCTCTGGGTCAATTCTAATCCCAGGTCTGTGAGCATGGAGTAAACAAGGATCCTTATCTCAGCTAACAACCTCTAACCCCATTTAGATGTTCTGTTTGAATTAAGGCATCTTAATGACATGTGTTTATACTTGAAAAAAATATCTGTTTTCCCTTTTGATGTTGCATGTATATAGCTGTCTGTACCAAAAGGTTCTTTGTCAAAGGATCCCCTTTTGCTCCTATTTAATGCTACCCCTAAGGAGAATCCAAATGCTAAACCACAGCAACTTCAAGATACCATCCATATGACCCTTTTACCAGGAAATCTATATATAATAAATGGATCTACTCCTCAACTCCATCACTCTGGGATGTACAGGAAGAAATGGGACATTTAATGCAAATGGAAAAGCTGGACACTAGCATGAACAAGGAGAGGGGCACAAAGAAATTCTTCTCCAGATGGAAACCGTTCCTCCTAGCCACTATGTCATTATCTGAGCTGCAACAGTTAGTAACCCCCTTTAAATATACTTCATGGTATGCAAACGCGGACTTAATGGTAACTCTGGGTCGACTGCAGGTAGGAACAGCTGCTGATGCTTCGAATGGAACATTTAAGTAAAGAAACAAGCCAAGGAATTGAATCCATTATCTTGGGACACTTGAGAGCATGGAGTGATTGGAAGGGTGGGAGGGGAGGGTTAAGATGGGGGTTGGGGGGGGAAGACTGAGGGAGTTAGGAGAGAAGGAGGAGAACTGTTATGACTGTTAACCTTTCTTGTTGAAACATCATACTTGTTTAATTGGTTTAAAGTGAAAAATGAATAAAACATTTTTGGAAAAAAAAGAATACCCACTTTAACATTAACCATTTAAGCCCGCGCTAACGCCCACGTGTTCCCGTGCCACTGAGATCAGTGAATGAGATTCGCGTGAATGTGAATGTGTTCCGTGCTGCATAGATGTGAATGAGGCCAAAAACGAATCCTTGGTAAGAGTACTTGTAGAAGGTACAGACCTGTACAGGTACAGAAGGGATGTAACTGTGGGTACATGTAAGAGTGATGTGCAAGTACTTTACAGGAGAATGAGGGGATTCTTCCTCCATTACACATTCTTCATGTACAATCTGAGCCAGGTTTACGGGTGATAGACAACACCTCTGTGTTCAATGTGCACAACATTCTCAGTGGAATACCTGCAGCATATGCACAGGGAGTGCATATGTAGAGTATAGTACTACTGTGTAACGAAGTAAACTTGAGACAGATGAAATTAAAGTTTTATACACACATTGGGCTTCCTCCAGCCCCCTTCAGGCTAATCAGTCCCTTGCTGTCCTCCTCCATCACCTGGATCTTCTGCTATGGGTCCAGGCACTTGAGCCAGTCGGGCGCAGTGCGCATGCACACACTCTGCCGCCAGGAACATACTACACCTGCGCAGCACTATTGCGCAGATGCAGAATGCTCCTGGCTGTGGGAGCGGCACGCGGCCAGACTGCACTGACTGACTGAATTACCGGGACTCACAGCAGAAGATCCAGTTGGTGGAAGAGGACAGCGAGGGACTTATTAGCCTGAAGGGGGCTGGAGGAAGCCCCAGGTATGTATAAAACTTTTCTTTTCAACCGTCTTAGGTACCCCTTAATTCGTAGTCACGAAACCAAATTTTAACAACATATCAAATTATTCATAGCGCACAACGCCCGCTGGACGGGGGTGTTGTTTTGTGCGGCAGGCTAAAATCTTTTTCCTACAAGGCAGTAAGCAATTGCAGGGAGGGACGTTAGATGACAGAGGCGTGCGACTTGTCACAAGCTAAGTGCAGTCTGATCCCTGCACTCCCTATACCTGCTTTTAAACAGGTGTTGTGTTAACTGAGGGGCTGGCTGTTTTTGGACTGTTTGATGGTCAGAAATCTTTACCTGTTTTTAACCCATTTTTAAATAAATTGGTACGCTTTTACGCTATGTGGAACCCCTTTTTTGCCTATAAAGACTTGGAACAATCAAGAGCGGAGTGCCAGTGAGGCTGCGGGGTGGCCAATACCCCGAATGCGAGAATAGACCTGGTGGCCGAGAAGTCTGGTGAGTCTTTCCCCGAAGGGGGGGGGGGGGGGCTTTTAATATATACCTGGAAGCACAGGCAGTGCAGAGCGCTTATCCACTTATTAATGAACTGTTTTACTGAAGGTGCACGCATCTGGGAAGAGCGCTCCCATTGACATAACATTGTTATATTGTCTGAATAAGGACATTTTTTGTGGTTACTGCTTGTGACTGTGGACACACTATTACAGATGTGGTTAATGTATACCACTCCTTTTATGAGCGCAGTATCAGGGTGATAACCTTTTGTATATTGTATAGCAAATTATTTGATTTCATGAGCAAAAGTAGTGCATGAATTTGCATAAACCAGCATCAACGCAGAATTATTAGCATCTCATTGACCATCTCTATTAGTGACACAGCTACACATCAGGCTTTATTCTTACAGCATAGATGTTATTTAGTATATATAAAACATTCCTGTGACACATATTGTCAGAATCCGCTCTGCTGGCCTTGATTCCCTGGACATTTTGTTGGTTTCTTATGTAGGTTGCATAGTTCAGTCCAGGGAAAAGAGGCCTTTTTGTCAGTTTGCAAGGCTGACTTATTTGCATTCACTTATCTTGCAATCTGCTTGTTTGCTTCCTTTGAAGGTTTTCAGTATAAATGTCACTTCCTCCCAGAATTCCTTGCTCGTCATAGTCTTTGTCTAATGAGACTAACCTTAGAGCCTCAGCATCTTTGTATCTTGTTGCGAATATTCTAGTGTAGTTAATTCTTGGGGAGTGCATTTTGCACTCCTATTAGTGCAGTCAGGTTTGTGTATAATTTGTACTGCCTATTCTTGCCTTGTCTTGTCCTTGCGATTGTACTATCTCCAGCGGTGGCTGATAGTGAATCGTTCTGTACTGTTCCTAGATCGCATTCGCCTTAGCGTTAGAGGCGGTGGATCTCTCTTGTCTGAGTCTGTTTTGTCTTGTCCTTGCGATTGTACTATCTCCAGCGGTGGCTGATAGTGAATCGTTCTGTCCTGTTCCTATATCGCATTCGCCCTAGCATTAGAGGCGGTGGATCTCCCTTGTCTGAGTCTTGGAGTATAACCTTGGCAGCGGTTGCTATTGGTTACTCCTTCAGTCTGTCTTGTCTGGAACGAACGCTTGCTGTTGTCTGGTGTTAGGCAACCGATAAGCAAGTGTTCCCCTCTTGTCTGTATCTTGGAGTATAACCTTGGCAGCGGTTGCTACTGGTTACTCCTTCAGTCTGTTTTTTCTGGAACAAACACTTGCTGTTGTCTGGTGTTAGGCAACCGTTTAGCAAGCGTTCCCGCTATCTGTTTGTCTTTGTTCTCCGTGTTCATTCGGTAGTCAGGGTTGGTACGTTTTGTCACTGTTGCGCTTAACATGCGGTGGCCGTACTATTAACGCGCTTGTCACTGTTGCGCACAATGTGCGGTGACCGCGTTTAGTTAGTTCATTTGTTGTTTTCCTTGGCGTCCAGTTTTGTAGTTATTTGCTGTGTCTTCCTTTACTCAACTCATGCTCTATCTTTGCTCAGTCTTGTGTTGCTGATAGCAATCTCTTTCTGGTCTGTTCTGATGTGATATGTCTACCGTCGCTAGGTGGCGACTAGATTGGTAGACATTCATATACTCTGTCTCTGTTCTTGCTTTCTTCTGAGTTGCTACTTGGTTTATATTGCCCAGTGTTGCTTAAAGGGATACTGTAGGGGGTCGGGGGAAAATGAGTTGAACTTACCCGGGGCTTCTAACGGTCCCCTGCAGACATCCTGTGCCCGCGCAGCCACTCACCGATGCTCCGGGCCCGCCTCCGGTTCACTTCTGGAATCTCAGACTTTAAAGTCGGAAAACCACTGCGCCTGCATTGCCATGTCCTCAATCCCGCTGATGTCACCAGGAGCGTACTGCGCAGACACAGACCATACTGGGCCTACACAGTACGCTCCTGGTGACATCAGCAGGATCGAGGACATGGCAATGCAGGCGCAGTGTTTTTCAGTCTTTAAAGTCTGAAAAATTCCAGAAGTGAACTGGAGACGGGGCCGGAGCATCGGTGAGTGGCTGTGCGGGCACAGGATGTCTGCGGGGGACCATTAGAAGCCCTGGGTAAGTTCAACTTATTTTCCCCCGACCCCCCTACAGTGTCCCTTTAATCGTGCAATTTCAATCTGGCATCTGTGGCTGTATAGAGGACTTATTCCTCTGTACTCCACAGCTCCACCTGCTGGTTGGAATTCTCCTCTACAAATATATACTGGGTACTCTGCTTCTGTGATTGTGGGGATTTCCAGCTGCTTCAGCGCACTTGGTGCGCTGACTGTGGAAATCGCTCCCAGATCATTACACATATATCAGATATGTATATTTGACTTTAAAAATAAGGGGACTGCTTTATTGAAGCAGCACAATTAACTATTTTTGATTGGTTTATTTCATTTTTTGTGGGCTAAGCACAGCTATATATAATTTATGATGACTATTATCTGAGAAATATAACATTTTGTCATATTTTCTATTTTAATTACAGTTTAAATTCATTAGGAGTCGGAGTCGGTGCATTTTTTCCCAACTCCGACTCCAGGTACCCAAAAATTGCTCCAACTCTTCGACTCCGATTCCACAGCCCTGTTTATAAGGTAATATTGTAAAAAAAATAAGCAATTTTTAAAATTACTTTCAGTACTGCTGCTTTGAAACCATTGCTCCCAAAGCTTTTATGCTAAGATTGTAGCGCTGAGAAACACCTTGCTGCAAATGAAGGCACACATCATACAATTTAACCTCCTTGCCGGTTATCCCGAGCTCAGCTCGGGGTAACCTGCGCAGGAGGATATCTCAGGCCCCGCTGGGCCGATTTGCATAATTTTTTTTTTGTTACAAGCAGCTAGCACTTTGCTAGCTGCTTGTAACTTCCGATCGCCACCGCTCGCCGCCGATCCGCCGCGATCCGCCGCGCCGAGTCGCTCCCCCCCGCCCCAGAGCCCTGCGCTGCCTGGCCAATCAGTGCCAGGCAGCGTTGAGGGGCGGATCGGGATTCCCTATGACGTCCCGACGTCCATGACGTCGGTGACGTCATCCCGCCCCGTCGCCATGGCGACCGGGGAAGCCCTGCAGGAAATCCCGTTCTCAACGGGATTCCCTGCATACTCTGATCGCCGAAGGCGATCGGAGTGGGTGGTGGGATGCCGCCGCTTAGCGGCTATCATGTAGCGAGCCCTTGGCTCGCTACATGATTTAAAGAAAAAAAAAAAAAAATGTGCGGCGCTGCCTCCTTGCCGGATTTTTTAGACCGGCAAGGAGGTTAATAGATTCAATGTTATGTCTATAAAAAAAGAAAAATAATAATAATAAATTGTTAAAAAAGAAGGCCCCACCCAATTGGTGTTCAGCTGTTCTATGAATCGAGCGATGCTTGGGCAGTAAGCCAGAGATTAACATGTAGGGTGCAGGCAGGAGCAGCACTAGAGCGAGGCTTCATAACTTTGTATTTCATAGAGCAGTACAAATCCAATGCAAGGTACACACAATGACATTTTCTGACAGATTTACTGTCAGATCGATTATTTCCAGCATGCCCAATCTAATTTCCAATCGATTTCTGATCATTTACCACTCACTTCTTTGTTAAAATCGATGGAAAAACGTTTGGAAATGTTGGAAATAATCGATCTGACAGTAAATCTGCCAGAAAATCTCATTATGTGTACCTAGCTTAAAGGGATACTGTAGGGGGGTCGGGGGAAAATGAGTTGAACTTACCCGGGGCTTCTAATGGTCCCCCGCAGACATCCTGTGTTGGAGCAGCCACTCACCGATGCTCCGGCCCCGCCTCCAGTTCACTTCTGGAATTTCTGACTTTAAAGTCAGAAAACCACTGCGCCTGCGTTGCCATGTCCTCACTCCCGCTGA
Organism: Hyperolius riggenbachi; assembly: GCF_040937935.1. Lineage (NCBI taxonomy): Eukaryota > Metazoa > Chordata > Amphibia > Anura > Hyperoliidae > Hyperolius > Hyperolius riggenbachi. The sequence goes on along the minus strand of NC_090647.1, from coordinate 364,096,729 downwards.
TGTCACCAGGAGTGTACTGCACAGACACAGACCATGCTGGGCCTGCGCTGTGCGCTCTTGGTGACATCAGCGGGATCGAGGACACGGCAACGCAGGCGCAGTGGTTTTCAGACTTTAAAGTCTGAAATTCCAGAAGTGAACCGGAGGCGGGGCCGGAGCATCGGTGAGTGGCTGCGCCACCACAGGATGTCTGCGGGGGTCCATTAGAAGCCCTGGGTAAGTTCAACTCATTTTCCCCTGACCCCCCTACAGTATCCCTTTAAATGTCTGCTGAGATCTGACCTAAATTTTGAGTGAAGTGGTGTGGAAAACTGATGAATAATCAGTGTCAGGTAGATATTGTTTTTTCTAATCTAACACATCTATATAGTGTTTGCTTATAAGTCTAAGTCCAATAAAGCACTGTGCACTGACAAAGGACAGATCCTCCGTCCTAAACAGCATATGTCCATAGACGATTATTGGACAACTGTTCTGCTATCTTGATCCTTGAGACTGAAACTACTCTGGTGCTGGTCCAGAAATGTGTTCTACTGGACAACATACGGTTGCAGTGAAGCATAATTTACACATACCAACATTTTAATACAACTAAACCTAAGCCTATTCTCACACACAACCCTCCCATCTACCTATGCCTAACCTTAACCACCTCCCTGCTGATGCCTAGTCTTAAATCTTCCCCCCATGCCTAAACTTAAGACTAATTCCCCCCCCCCCCCCCCCCCCCGCCCTTCCTACATGCCTAACCTTAAAACAATGCCCACAAACTCCTAACATTAACCGCCCACTCCACCCCAATTCTGCCGTGAAAAAAAAAAAATATTGGGCGCCCATAAACAATATCAGTAAAAGTGTGAACTTTAGGTGCCCGCGGTGCCCAATAAATAGCAATCGCCCAATATTTTGCTGCTAACGGGCGCCTGCTGCTTTGAAGGTAAGGTATGTAGAAAGAGAGGTGACTGGCATACATTTTTGTAAATCCACTTTGTAAAAATGTTTTATCTGCTAGAGGCTTTTTAAAAACAAAAATTTGAAAATCGTAATGCTCATGTAACGATGGGTGTCAACACACAGAGAGAATCTGATTATTGGCGATCTGCAGTATCACCAAGAATACATATATATACCTGATTATTGATGATCTGCAAAATCACCGATAATACAGATATATCGCTAACCTCTGGGCACCTGAAGCGTGTAAGTGTTTGGTGTAACAGTATGGATCGGACCACCGGGGTAGCAGGTGGTCCAATAAGTAGAAACAGACTCTACTGCAGTCAAGGACTCCAGGAGGGAGCAGACCTTGACTGGTTTGCAGCAGTGCCCCCTCTGAGAAGCAGGGGACCCCTGCAGGAGGACTGAGCACCCAAGGGGTGGGTGACAGTCAGACAGGTCAGGCAGGCCGAGTCGACAACACACAGACAGATAAAGTACAAAGACAGAAGGCTGATTCGGTATCCAAGGCAAGCAGGGTTTGGCAACGGAATATCAGAAGTGCAAAGTACCGAATCAGAGATCAGAAGAATAGTCAGGAAAGCAAAGTCATAACAGATATCAAATAATGCCTAGTCTGGGTGTGAGGTCTGTGGTCTCTACACCCTGGAACTAGTCTGAAGTATAACAGAATGATAACACAAGTTCCCTAGTCTGGGTGTGAGGTCCGTGGTCTCTACACCCTGGAACTGGTCTAATGAATAACACAGATGATACACAGTATTCCTAGTCTGGGGTGTGAGGTCCGTGGTCTCTACACCCTGGAACTGGTCTAATGAATAACACAGATGATACACAGTATTCCTAGTCTGGGGTGTGAGGGCCGTGGTCTCTACACCCTGGAACTGGTCTAATGAATAACACAGATGATACACAGTATTCCTAGTCTGGGGAGTGAGGTTCGTGGTCTCTACACCTTGGAGCTGGTCTAATGAATAACACAGATGATACACAAAAGTTGAAGAGAAATCGAGAGCCCAATATGGTGTAGTATGTCAAAATTGATTGGATAAATGAAACAGTGAGATGGTAATACTCACAAACACGGGTTACCACCTAGGTAACCACTCATTAGGCAGGTGAGGAGATTAGACCTGTCCTCACTCAGGATTAAGAAGTCGCTCTCTGTAGATAGGAAGAAAGGGGGTAGATCACCCCTCCACCTGGGGTGGACTCAAATATATTGGTAGGTGAACAGAGGCGCCAGAAGGATAAAAGTACATAAAATTTTTAAAAAATTGCTGGGAGGAAGTGGTGGACTCGCCTCCGTTAAAGTAGACACCAAGGACTGTAAATATATAGATATACACATTTATTGAAAATACCCCAAAGATGCAACGCGTTTCGCGGGCACAGCCCACTTCTTCAGGCAATAAGCAGGGGATAAACAACAGCAATTCAGTTATAGCAAGCAGAGCACCTCTGAACTGAATTGCTGTTGTTTATCCCCTGCTTATTGCCTGAAGAAGTGGGCTGTGCCCGCGAAACGCGTTGCATCTTTGGGGTATTTTCAATAAATGTGTATATCTATATATTTACAGTCCTTGGTGTCTGCTTTAACGGAGGCGAGTCCACCACTTCCTCCCAGCAATTTTTAAAAAAATTTTATGTACTTTTATCCTTCTGGCGCCTCTGTTCACCTACCAATACAGATGATACACAGTAAACTGGCTAGGAGTGGATTCCCAGGTCCTCCTGGTTCCACCACACTGAAGGATCTGACTAAGGTCTGAGTGCTAACACATAGGTATTCGCAACGCCAGACAACCAGCAACTGAACAGCAAGAGATATATATAGTGAAGCGCTCCTCAGCGCCACCCAGCTCCCATCAACCAATCATCTGCTGAGCTGGGATCAGCTGACCGTCCCGATCAGCTGACCCTTCTCCTAAAGGCATAAAGATCCTGTCTTGCGGCGCGCGCGCGCGCGTAGCTCTCCATCTGTGTGCACTACTAGGTCCAGATAACCCAGACGCATGTTGCTGTGAGGAAACCACCACTCTGTGCGCGGAAACCGCTGCCTCACTGTCAGCACAAGCGGTGGCTTCTCCGCAATCCTTCACAGCTCACTTCTGGATCACATTATAGTAATCAAACCTGCTGCTGTGCAAATATGACATTTCTTCAATTATCATCCCAAAACAGCAACCTTTGTGATATCACATGGTTCAGATGTTTGCCAAGTTTTTTTTTTTTTTACCCAAAGGTTTATTCCTAAGTAGTAATGAAGAACACATTGTAAACTACAGTATATCTCTGGTACATCTTTTGTATGTGAAACCACTGGAACTAAACTCCTTACTTGCATCACAGCTTTCTGGTTTAGGTTGTCAGGTTGCCACATAACTAGAATCCACAGAGGCAAGAATAAGGAAAAATATACAAATTTTATTATGTTTTAAAATCAGCCTATGAAATACTAGAGATGATGGGAGGGAGTTGGGTGGGACGGGTGAGGGATAGTTTACCACTACTTTGTGTTTTGTCTCTCTGCCTTGTTGGAAGAGCTCTGATGTTGTTAAGAGTTGCTCTTTATGACAGCTTCCATGTGGAAAGCATTGAATATACTAAGTATGTTGGAAATAATGTTAAAAAAAAAATACAAAAAGCCGCTGTGAAAGCTCAGCTGTGTATGGAAACTGCCACTGAAGATTACTGGTACTTGGGCCCAGTAGGTTTACATTATGTTTGCAGATACATGCAACTGATGTTTGCTTAGAACTTAAATGTAGACATACAGTAGATATTGTATTTTTTACCATCTTGCTTATTTAGCAGGTTCAGGTGGCATTCACGCTATGCGGGTTGCTGCACACAAACCCACTGATAATACGGTTCACAGCAGGTTCACGGCGCTGTGTTATCTAAACGCACTTTCTGCAGTGAATTTCTGGATAATGTGTGTGTTAAAGGAATACTATCGATTGAAACGACTTTTTTTTAATACTCTATATTAGTGTACACATTACCACTAGTGCTAGGGGCACTTTATTTATTCACCCAGTTCTCTCTCTCGCTATCCCTGCTTAAAAATTCATTTCTCACACAGCTCATAGTAGTTTGGGTCACCCTGAGCTGCTTGGTTACTCTGTCACACAGCTCACAAATATATTTCACTGTGTCACTCACAGCATGCAGTAGACATGAGGAGAAACAGGCTGATCTGAGGTGGTAACAGGTAACTAGATGAGCTGTAATATTGCTGGAATATAACTAGCTATACCAGGAGTCTGTGTTTACACTCAGACTGGCTGCCTGCTTGAGGTGATTCACTCCAGGCTGCATCCACTTTACAAGCTGCTGAGAGGGGCAGACCACTGTCTACAATTAGCATTATTAGTGACTTTATCAGTCAAGAGAAGCAAAGATAAACACACATTGCTAGAATCTTTAACCCCTTACCACCATATCAATAAGATTATTTCAGCAAGGTGATAATTACACTATAAACTGAGGAGTTGATAGCAACTCCCCTGTTCAGAGACATGGTCTAGCCCTCTGGGAGCTCAGTATTTAGATACATTTTGTATCCAACACTGACTCCAAAACTGATGGAGGATTTTACAGCTGAGAGGAACAGCTGTGTGAGGAATCAAATTGCTCCTAGTACTTGTCCTAATGTGTGCTACAACATACAGCATTTAAAGATAAATGCATACATCGATAGTATTCCTTTAATAAGCATGTAACCATAGCAATCTACATGGTATAAAAACTAACATTGCAGTATTCCCGTATTGCAATGCAGGCATTATGTAATGCACTCAGTATCCAAGGGGCTGATGAGTTATCTTACCTTCCTTATTAACTCACAATTTGTCTCTACTTACCTGTCTTAACTCATGATGTTTTTCTCCTTAAAGAGGAACTGTAACGACAAAACGTCCCCTGGGGGGTACTCACCTTGGGTGAGGGAAGCCTCCAGATCCTAATGAGGCTTCCCACGCCGTCCTCCATCCGTCAGGGGTCTCGCTGCAGCCCTCCGTGCAGCAGTGACGTAATATTTACCTTCCTGGCTCCTGCGCAGGCGCTCTGACGGCTGTCGTCTCCGAAGTAGGCGGAAATACCCGATCGCCGTCGGGTCTGCTCTACTGCGCAGGCGCAAGTTTTCGGCGCCTGCGCAGTAGAGCGGACCTGACGGAGATCGGGTATTTCCGTCTATTTCTGTGCCGAAAGCCGCCACAGCGCCCCCGCTGGAGCCAGCAAAGGTAAATATTGAAGCTACAGTCGGCTCTGTCGCCGGCTGTTCGGAGGGCTGCAGCGAGACCCCCATGGGACAGAGGACGGCGTGGGAAGCCTCATTAGGATCCGGAGGCTTCCCCCACCCGAGGTGAGTACCCCCCAGGGGAGGTTTTTGTTGTTACAGAGTCTCTTTAAAGAGGCTTCTATATTCATTTCCTTTTAAGTAATAGCAGTTGCCTGGCTATCCTGCTGATCTCTTTGGCTGCAATAGTGTCCGAATCACACACCTGAAACAAGCATGCAGCTAATCCAGTCAGAGCACCTGATTTGCATGCTTGTTCAGGGTCTATGGCTAAAAGTATTAAAGGCAGAGCATTTGCAGGACAGCCAGTCAATATGCATTGTTTAAAAGGAAATCAATATGGCAGCCTCTATGTGCCCCTCGCTATAGGTTCCCTTTAACTGACTTAACACTTGGTCTGTTAAAATATAGAGAAACCGAGAGCCCAATATAGTGTAGTATGTTAAAACATAAATGAAGTAAGGCAAATCAGTGAGAAGAATATACTCACAAACGTGGGTTACCACACAGGCAACCACTGTATAAGCAGGTGAGGAGATTAGACCTGTCCTCACTCAGGATTAAGAAGTCGCTCTCTGTAGATGAGAAAAAAGGGGTAGATCACCCCTCCACCAGGGGTGGACACGATTTTGCAGTAGGAGAACAGAGGCGCCAGCAGAATAAAAGTGGATAAAACCTTTAAAATTTGCTTGGAGGAAGTTTTGTCTCCACTTTATTGCCTGATGAAGCGGGCTCGGCCTGCGAAACACGTTGCACTTTTGGGGTACCATATAATAAATGTGATTGCAACTTTTCAGACAGTCTTTCTTGCCTGCTTTATGGAGGTAAGTCCACCACTTACTCCAAGCAAATTTTAAAGGTTTTATCCACTTTTATTCTGCTGGCGCCTCTGTTCTCCTACTGCAATAACACTTGGTCTAACTCTCCTGGGGCCTGATGCACAAAAGGCCAGTAATTTTGCCGTGCTCAGTCAGGGGACAGCAATTTTACCAGTACTAATGCCAGGAAACCACCGCCTATTACTGTACTAGTGTTCTGGTAATACTCCTTACACCTCACATTATTATAGCAATGCAACCTGTGTGGTGCTATTAGAGTAACAGGCAGTGCTCCCCTGGTATCAGGGCCTATACAATTACTTTCTTTTCATGCATCATGGCCCTTATTCAATTAACTTTTCTCCTGAGTTTTCTCCCAAGAGATCATCTTTCACGTTATCTACAAAATAAATTTTCACCACGAGCAATTAAAAAAGGTACTGAAAAGTGTTAAGGAAATGTACACAGTGAAAAGTGTTAAGGAAATGTACACAGAGAGACTTATCTCACCCCAGGAAGAAGAAATATAAGTAGAACCTAAAGATGGTGTAACGATCGGTGTAACACAGAGAGGGTCTGATTATCGGTGATCTGCAGAATCACAGAGAATACAGAATATACCCGATTATTTATGATCTGCAGTATCATCGATAATCAGATATATCTACTAACCTCTGGACACCTGAGATGAGAGTGTTTGGTGCAACAGTAATACTTTGAGGAAAGCACCCAGGGAATGGGAGCAAGACAGTAGGATCTACTGTGACGGGTTAGCTTCCTTCCACAAGCCTGCTGCTCCCCAAGGGGCGGAGCCAGGCTGAGACAGTGGGAAGGACAGAGCGTGAGTGACACCAGTGGAGGAGTGTCACTGACAGATCTGTGAACTATCTCCTAACAGGGGAGATAGTTCTCGAGGTCGGACAAGCCAGGTCGTAAACACACGGACAGATAAAGTACAGAGACAGTAGGCAGATACAGAATCCAGAGACTAGCCAGGTATCGGCAACAGAGAATCAGAAATACAAGGTACAAAATCAGAGATCAGGAGAATGGTCAGGAATGCAGAAAGTCATAACAGATAATCAACAATGTCTAAGCTTGAGTGTGAGCTCCAAGATTCTCACACTCCAGGACTAACTAGATCATACAAATGGTACAGAATTCCTAGACAAAGGTGTGAGATCCGTGGTCGTCAACACCTTGGAAACTAGTCTAGATACCAATACAGATAGTAACAGAATTCCTAGGCTAAGGTGTGAGTTCCGTGATCATCAACACCTTTGGAAACTGACTAATAAACACAGATACTGACAAGGTCTGAGTGATAGCACGTAGTGATCGCAACGCCAGACGCCAGAGAAATGACCAGCACCCAGTATATATACACTAGCGCTCTCCAGCGCCTCCCCTAAGTGCTGGACCAATGAAAGTTGCTGCAATTGTCAGCTGACCGGCCTGGTCAGCTGACCCTCCTCTGACTGCCATAAAGGCCCTGCCTCTCTGCGCGCGCGCGCGTCCTCCTAAACCAGTGTGGACTATCAGTCCCAGCCACACCAGTCATGTGTTGTAATGTTGCTACTGTATTGGATGCGGAATCCGCCGCCACGCTGTCTGAGCGTGCGGCGTTTCCTCCGCATTCCGCCTTTCTGAGAGAAGCAGGCCTATGTGAGCAACTAGCCGCATTGGACGCGGAATCCGCCGCCCTGTAGTTAGAGCATGCGGCGGTTTCTCCGCGCTCCGACTGCGCCCCAACTGCCATGTCAAACGCGGAATCTGCCGCCTCACTCTGAGTATTGGCGGCGGCTTTTCCGCGTTTTCTCACAGATAGTTAATAAAATCGAATAATTCTAGCATGCATGCACCTGTAGTGTTAGATATGCTCAGTGGCGGCTCCAGGAATTTTTTTTAGGGGGTGCTATGCAGGTGCTGGACCAATTTCCGGGGGAGCTGACGACCTGCGGCGCACGAAGCGCGCCGCGGCAAAAAAATGGGTGTGGCTACAACCTGCGTTGTGAATGGGCGTGGTCATGACCGGATGTGGGCAGGGCTAACTGTAATTTAAAGTGAACCCAGGGTGAGAGTGATATGGTGGCTGCCATATTTATTTCCTTTTAAACAATTTTAGTTGCCTGGCAGCCCTGCTGATCTATTTGGCTGCAGTAGTGAACTGAATTACACCAGAAACAAGCATGCAGCTAATCTTGTCATTTCTGACAATATTGTCAGAAACCCCTGACCTGCTGCATGCTTGTTCAGGGTCTATGGTTGAAAGAATTAGAGGCAGAGGACCAACACGGCAGCGTCATGATTTTCCTGTATAAATCATTGGTGGTTATGATAAAAAATGTCAGTTAAATATATCATATAGGAGACACACACAGTGATATTTGAGAAGTGAAATTAAGTTTATAGGATTTACAGAAAGTGTGCAATAATTGTTTAAACAAAGTTAGGCAGGTGCATCAATTTGGGCAACACAAAAAAAAAAAATGAAATCAAAATTAAGTAGATCCTCCTTTTGTAGAAATCACAGCCTCTAAACACTTCCTGTAAGTTCCAATGAGAGGCTGGATTCTGGTAGAAGGTATTGTGGATCAGTCCTCTTTACAAAACATCTCTAGTTCATTCAGGTTTGATGGCTTCAGAGCATGGACAGCTCTCTTTAACTCACACTATAGATTTTCAATTATATTCAGGTCTGGGGACTGAGATGGCCATTCCAGAACATTGTACTTGTTACTCTGCATGAAGGCCTTAGTGGATTTTGAGCAGTGTTTAGGGTCGTCGTCTTGTTGGAAGATCCAGCCGCTGCGCAGCTTCAGCTTTGTCACTGATTCCTGGACATTGGTCTCCAGAATCTGCTAATAATGAGTGGAATCCATGCGTCCCTTAACTTTGACAAGATTCCCAGTCTCTGCACTAGCCACACAGCCCCCACAGCATGATGGAACCACCGCCATATTTTACTGTCGGTAGCAGGTGTTTTTCTTGGAATGCTGTGTTGTTTTTCCTCCATGCATAACGCCCCTTGTTATGCCCAAATAACTCAATTTTAGTTTCAGCAGTTAACAGCACCTTATTCCAAAATGAAGCTGGCTTGTCCAAATGTGCTTTAGCATACCTCAAGCGGCTGTTTGTGCTGTGGGCGGAGAAAAGACTTCCTCTGCATCACTCCTGCACACAGCATCTTCTTGTGTAAAGTGCGCCAAATAGTTGAACGATGCACAGTGACTCCATCTGCAGCAAGATGATATTGTAGGTCATTAGTGCTGGTCTGTGGGTTGACTCTAACTGTTCTCACCATTCACCGCTTCTGTTTATCCAAGATTTTTTTGGTCTGCCACTTCAAACCTTAACTTGAACTTAGCCTGTGGTCTTCCAATTCCTCAAACTGTGGAAACAGACAGCTGAAATCTCTGAGACAGCTTTCTGTATCCTTCCCCTATACCATGATGGTGAACAATCTTTGTCTTCAGGTCATTTGTGAGTTGTTTTGGGACCCCAATGTTGCTACTCTTCAGAGAAAATTAAAAGAGGAGGCCTACAATTGTCCCCCTTAAATACTCTTTCTCATAATTGGATTCACCTGTGTATGTAGGTCAGGGGTCACTGAGCTTACCAAGCCAATTTGAGTTCCAATAATTAGTTCTAAAGGATTTGGAATCAATAAAATGCCTAATTTTAAACAATTATTGTGCACTTTCTGTAAATCCATAAACTTTATTTCACTTCTCAAATATCACTATGTGTGTCTCCTATATGATATATTTAACTGACATTTTTTATCATAACAACCAACAATTTATACAGGTAAATCATGACGATTAACAAGGTTGCCCAAACTTTCTCACCTCACTGTATATGGGTCCATAAGTCCACTGATTTCTTGATGTGTAAAAGTTGCTGTAATGAACTTTTCCCATATTGCAAAGAATTTTTTTGAGGACCTTTCCATGTGTAACTTTGTTTATAAGTTATCTAGGTTAAACAGATGTAACAGTTCTTCCTTGAGGTCCCAGGTTGTAGGTACACTAGAGTATATTCATTTGTTATAAATAACTTTCCTCACTGCAATAAGTATAAGGTGGGCAAGTTTTGTGACAGTCCTGGCTTTCGCTGTGTTTGAAGGTTTTTGTGTATCAGGCACACAATTGAATAGGCATAATTGGGATGACAGTTCAATAGAGATATTACAGACACTTTGGATGTAATTTTTAACTTTTTCCCAATAACCATTTATCACATTACAAGACCACATACAGTGAAACAAATTTGCATTCGGGACTGAACACTTGGGACATTCTGGGCTATAATAGGATGGTGGGTCTTTGTATTTTATATTGAAAGCATATTTTGTTCGGTGTATTACCGTAGTTTATAATGCGACTCTCTCCAATTTTCGCTCAAGACCAATGACCGAACTAATTTGTTTCCCTCTATGATAGAATTTCCTATAGATACTGAGTCTATGTCTTTATGCCAGCTTTTAAAGTTGTTTATTGCTATATGCTCTAGATCTAGGCACTGGAGAGCATGGTGAATTTCTGCTAGTGACCTTACTCCCCCTTTTGGTCATAGAAAACGATGGGTTTACATTCATGATTGATTTTATATCCACAGCCTGTGCGTGTAAAAATGATTTTAATTGTGCATAGTAGAGAAAGTGGTGTTTGGGGATCCCATACATGAAAATTATATCTTGAAATGAGTACCACCAGTTTTTCTTGAAAGACCACAGATTCCCTATTTTATTTATCCCTTTTTTCCCACTCCAGAAACCCTCCATGTGTTATATTTGCTGGGAAGGCTGGGTGTCCCCACAGGGGCATATATTTAGACAGGTGGTATGGTCTACTAAAGAGTTTTCTAGTTGCTTTCCAGGTTGCCCATGTGTCTATTATTGTCTTTCTGTTTTTGATTGTAGGTAACTGTTTGTAAGGTGTGTGCAGGATTGCCATTGTGGTCCAGGGTTCTAGAAAAGCTTCTTCAAGCTGAGTGTTTGAGTAAATACTAGTTCTCATCACCCAATCTCTTATGTGACGACAGAGGCAAGCTAGGTTATAGAGACGTATGTTTGGGAGGCTCAGCCCTGGCCATTCTTTGGGTAATTTTAATTTAGCCAAGGCTATATGCGGTTTACGACCTGACCATAAAAACTTTGTAAATAATCTGTCTAGGTCCTGAATGTCTTTATGTTTAACTGCAGCATTAAAACCCCTTAAGGACCAGACACTTTTTTTCCATTCAGATCACTGCAGATTTAACGGTGTATTGCTCGTTCATACAACCTACTATCTAAATGAATTTTACCTCCTTTTCTTGTCACTAATATAGCTTTCTTTTGGTGCTATTTGATTGCTGCTGTGATTTTTAGTTTTTATTATATTCATCAAAAAAGACATGAATTTTGTAAAAAAAAAAAAAAAAAAAAAAAGATTTTTTTAACATTCTGTGCTGACATTTTTCAAATAGAATACATTTCTATATACATTTTTGTCTAAATTTATTATGCTACATGCCTTTGATCAATAGACATTTTATTTTATTTTTTTGCTTGGGTAAAAGCTATAGCGTTTACAAACTATGGTGCAAAAAGTGAATTTCCCCAGTTTGAAGCATCTCTGACCTGTCATGTTTCATGAGGTGCTAGAATTCCAGGATAGTATAAATACACCCAAATGACCCCATTTTGGAAAAAAGACATCCCAAAGTATTCACCAAGAGGCATGGTGAGTTCATAGAAGATTTTATTTTTTGTCACAAGTTAGCGAAAAATGACACTTTGTGACAAAAAAAAAAAAAAGTTTCCATTTCTGCTAACTTGTGACAAAAAAAAAATGAAATCTGCCACGGACTCACCATGCCCTCTCTGAATACTTTGGGGTGTCTACTTTTCCAAAATGGGGTCATTTATGGGGTGTGTTTACTGTCCTGGCATTTTGAGAGGTGCTAAATTGTAAGCACCCCTGTAAAGCCTAAAGGTGCTCATAGGACTTTCGGGCCCCTTAGCGCACGAAAGGCTGCAAAAAAGTGTCACACGTAATATTTCTCCCACCCGGCATGGGTATGTGTAAAAATACACCCCAAAACACATTATACTACTTCTCCTGAGTACAGCGATGCCAGATGTGTGACACTTTTTTGCAGCCTAGGTGCGCTAAGGGGCCCAAAGTCCTATGAGTACTTTTAGGATTTCACAGGTCGATTTGAGGAATTTGGTTCCCAGACTACTCCTCACGGTTTAGGGCCCGTAAAATGTCAGGGCAGTATAGGAACCCCACACTTGACCCCATTTTAGAAAGACAACACCCCATTGTATTCTGTTAGGAGTATGGCAAGTTCATAGAAGGTTTTATTTTTTGTCACAAGTTAGTGGAAATTGATTTTTATTATTTTTTCACAGTGTCATTTTCCACTAACTTGTGACAAAAAATAAAATCTTCTATGAACTCACCATACTCCTAACGGAATACCTTGGGGTGTCTTCTTTCTAAAATGAGGTCACTTGTGGGGTTCCCATACTGCCCTGGCATTTTTGGGGCCCAAAACCGTGAGGAGTAGTCTGAAAACCAAATGCCTCAAAATGCCGCAAATTTTGATGACAGGTGGTCTATGAGGGGTCGAATTTTGTGGAACCGGTCATAAGCAGGGTGGCCTCTTAGATGACAGGTTGTATTGGCACTGAAGTGCAGGAAGCGCAGGATGTTCTCAAATCGGGACTTGGACATGGCAGCAGAAAACATGGGCATGTGATGTAATGGGTGCGTAGACCAATAAGACAGCAATACATTCTTTTTGACTAGACCCATGTTAAGGAGAAGGCCCCAAAAAATGTTAGGTTTGGAAACTTGGAGTGGTTTCCACCGAAAAGGCTGGGCATGGTAGCTTCTCGAATTGGCGGTTGCGTATTGTGTGGCATAACGGTTGGTCTCAGCCACAATTAAGTCATAGAGATCCACGGTGCAGAACAGATGAAAAAAGTCTAGGGCCGATCCTAGATTATCTGTCTCCACCTGGACTCCAGACTGGGCGGTGAAAGGGGGCAGTACGGGTGCGGCGGAACCAGGGGACTGCCAATTGGAATTTGCCAGCACCTCTGGGAGACTATGGGTAGTACGGGCCTGTTTTGCTGGTGGCTGCGACTCGGGGGGGGGGGGGGGGGGGGTCAGTTCTGAGGGGGATCTGAGGGGGATCTGATTAGAGGGGAGGATAGATGCAATCAATGCATTGGGGAGGTGATCAGGGGAGGTCTGAGGGGTCTCTGAGGGTGTGGGCGGGTGTTTGGGTGCCCACAAGGGGCAGATTAGGGTCTGATCTGATGGGTAGAAGTGACAGGTGGTGACAGGGGGTGATTGATAGGTGATCAGTAGGTGATTACAGAAGAGAATATATGCAAGCAATGCACAGGTGAGTTGATCAGAGGGGGTCTGAGGGCGATCTAAGGGTAGTGGGCGAGTGATTGGGTGCCCGCAACGGGCAGGTTAGGGTCTGATCTGAAGGGTGGCAGTGACAGGTGGCGACGGGGTGATTGACAGGTGATCAGTGGGTGATTACAGGAGAGAATAGATGTATACAGTACACAGGATGGGGGGGGGGTCTGGGGATGATCTGAGGGTGTGTGTGTGTGTGTGTGTGTGTGGGGTGATCAGGAGCCCCTAGGGGGCTGATTAGAGCCTAATCTAAAATAAAGCGTTGACAGTTAGTGACAAGGAGTGATTGATGGGTGATTAGGGTGCAAACAGTGGTCTGAGGGGAGTGACCGGGGAGGGGGGGTCTAAGGGGTGCTGTGGGCAATCAGGGGGGCAGGGGGACAGGATCAGTGTGTGTGTGCTTTTACATACACAGCTGCCTCCTCCCCTGGTGGTCGCTCGATCACTGGGACCACCAGGGGAGGAGGCAGCCAGTATAATACACTTTGTTATCTTAACAAAGTGTATTATACATTTAGTAACAGAGATTGGGGTATTTACAACCCTCCGGCGCTGCTAATTGGCCGGCAGGTGGGCGGAGCTCCCCGGCTAATTAGTCCCCCAGGTGCCGCCGCTGATCGGCGTTACGCGGTCCTGGGGGAGCCACCTTGCTGCCGCTGCCCATAGGTAGTGGACGGTCGGCAAGTGGTTAAGCAGGAGAGATATAGTCTGTAACGGATATGATAGTCTCCCAAAAATCACACTTTTGAGGACTGTCGCCCTTCCCATTAAATTCAGTGGTAAATGTGTCCATCTTTGCAATTGCTGTTTTATGCTTTGAATAAGGGGATCATAATTGAGGGTGTATATAGAACTGGGTTCTTTGTTCAGCTTGATTCCTAGGTACCCTTTTGGTCTAGCCAAGAAAATCAGGAGGTCATCTGCAAAAGCTGCTTGACTGTCATATTTCCCACCGGTATCCTTCGTATATGTTTGTCGAACTCTCTAGCAATGGCTCTAGTGCTAGGTCAAATAATAAGAGTGAGAGGGGACAACCTTGGAGTGTCCCTTTAGTCAGAGGAAAGCCAGGGGAAATGAAGCCTGGTGTGTAAATATGGGTTATGAGGTTTACATGCATAGCCTTTATTAGGTTCATGAAGGTCCCTGGACACTGTCAAATGCTTTTTCGGCATCTAGAAGTAATATGGCTTGATTATGACAGGTGGCTGGGTATGACTTTGCATAGTCCAAAACTGTGAGAACCTTCCTAATATTCATGGTTGCAGATCTGTGCCGAATGAACCCAGATTGGGAGGGGCTTACTAATTTGTGTATTATTTCTGCCAGCCGTCTTTCCATAATTTTGTTTAGGATTTTAATATCCTGATTCATTAGGACAATGGGTCTATATGCTTCAGGGAGCAGTTTTTTTTTTCCTGGTTTGGGGAGCAATTTTATATATGCTAATTGAGATGTAGGAGGCATTGTTCCTTTTTTTAATAGTTGCATTAAACAGGAACTGCATAGGTTGGGCTATATCTGAGCATAGTAGTTTAAAAAAATTCAGCGAAAGGCCATCTGGGCCTGGGGATTTGTGATTGGCTAGATGTTTAATAGTATCAGTAATTTCTGCCAGGGAAATGTCTGCATTGAGGAGATCCAAGTCAGCTTCTGATAATGTGGGTAGTGGGATATCTTTCAGTATATTGTCCGTTCTGCTTGCGTCATCTGCGGAGGATTTGTCCGCATATAGTTTAGCGTAAAATTGTTGTAAACAAGCATTTATAGCTTTTGGGTTGGTCAGTATGTTTTCATTTATGTCTTTCACAGCAGATATGCGAGTCTGCGGCCTTTCGCCTTTTATGATGTTGCTAAGAAGTCTGCCCACTTTACCATGTCTGCGAAATTTCAGATCAGCATATGATTTTGTCATGTCCTCTTTGACCTTTAACCATTTGTCTGCGTCGGCTTTGATCTTAAGCCATTGTTGGCAATTGTTCGGTGAAGGATTTTGCTGGTAGTGCTTAAAAGCCTCCCTGACCCATCCCACTGCCTTCATGTATTGATCCTGTGTTTGTTTTTTCATTCCTCCCACATATGCCATAATTCTGCCTCTCATGACTGGCTTCGCTGCCTCCCAAAATAATATTGGGTCTGATATATGTGCTTTGTTATCCTCACTGTACTCAATCCACCACTGGCGCAGCATTGCTGCAAAATTTTCATCTCCGTACAGGTATGTGGGGAAGCGCCAAAGAATATCTGACCCCCTTGGCAATGTATCCCTCACTTCCAGTTGGACCGGGCTATGGTCAGAAATCATAGTGCCACCTCTGTTTGTTGCTTTTTAAGATGGCTTAATATCAGATCTTTTTTGCTGTGTTTTAAGCCCCTTCACAGACCATGTGCAGACCTTAACTACCATGATGACTTAAGAGAAGATGCGAATCGATTGAGATCATTCTTTTAACATTATATAGCTTGTTGTCGTTAGAGAAACAGTGACATTTCCATCCCCCCAAAATTAACCCCTTCCCGAAAAAAACCCTTAACTGTCTATAAATCAATCAACATAAACATTACATGGCTGTGCCAGGTAGAACCTGGCGTTTTTATTCCAGCCATCTTAAAGAGAACCCGAGGTGGCATTTCATTACGTTAGTGGGGCACAGAGGCTGGTTGGGCACTCTAACACCAGCCTCTGTTGCCCCATCGTGTGCCTCAAAGACCCCCCTGCTCGCCGCTATAGCTCCCGTAGTGCTGGCGACACTCAGCGCATCGCCAGCACAATGTTTACCCTAGCGCTGTCTATCAGCGCTGCTCCCCCGCCTCCTCCGCATCGCCGCTACCCGCCCGCGTCCCTTCCCTCCTATCAGCTGGAGGGAAGGGACGCGGGCGGGTAGCGGCAATGCGGAGGAGGCGGGGGGGGGGGGGGGGGGCGGCGCTGGCAGACAGCGCTTAGGTAAATATTGTGCTGGCGACACGCTGCGTGTCGTCAGCACTGCGGGGGTATAGCGGCGAGCAGGGGGGTCTTTGAAGCACACGATGGGGCAACAGAGGCTGGTGTTAGTGTGCCCAACCAGCCTCTGTGCCCCACTAACGTAATGAAATGCCACCTTGGGTTCTCTTTTAACTCTTGCAAACCTATAAGGTGACTCCACTTCTTCCCTAGTGGAGGAGGACTATCCGCAGAACAGCATAGCAGGATCAACATGTATGGGATGATTGCTGTCAAACTGAGCCTTAATTTGTGCTTATAAATCTAAGGCAGGAACATAAGTTTTATGTGGTGTAGATATCAATATTCAAGTTTATGTCCAAATCTGTATCACATATCTTTATATAGTTGGTTAGTCAGTGCCCGCTTAAGGATACCCTATCTTTCATCCTGGGTTATTCGACTGCGAAGGTGGTAAAGTGGCAGCTATGGCGGCTGTGTCTTTTCCTAGGAACAAGGATTCCGCCTCCTGCAGAGATTTCAGCATGTGTGTGACACCCATGTCATCGGTGGCCGGGTACATTAAAGTAAATTTCCACTTTTGTTGTACACATTCGCTGCACGCAGCATTAAACTTTTGCCTGCTCTTTGATACTTCTAACGAGAAGTCATTGAATAGTCCTGAGGGTTGTTCCTTGGTATTCTAGCTTCTGTCTGTTCTGTCTATAGGCCTGCAGGTTAGCCGTTTTGTCTGCGAAGTCTAGATATTTGATCATGACCACCCTTGGTTTTGCTTTGCACTCTGCATCACTCGGAGGGCCCACTCTATGTGCTCTTTCCACTTTGCAAGGAGTGGGGGTGCCCTAGGATTTGTGGTATTTCGTCTGAGCAGATTTTATGGAGCAAATCTGTAGTAAAGGATTCGGGCAGCCCTACCAATCTCAGGTTGCTGCGCCTAAATCTGTTTTCCAGATCCTGTACTTTTGCATGTAACTCTGTTTTCTGTAAAAGCTTGGTCTAGTTTTTTAGCCTGCTCAGAGCAGCCATCTTCAATGTCTGAAATATGCTTTTCTGCCTGTGTCATGCGGGGAGTATGGGCTTGCAGTTCCTTATAAACTTTCTTTAGTGTTTGCTGTACAGCCCCCTTTATCATTGATTCTAGATCAGGCTTTAACTGCCAAACCACTGCTGCAATCCTGTTATTTATATTGGACTCACCCCCGCTGTATCCATCCTCATTATCAGAGTCCCATTCTAGCTGGCGATGTTCATCTTCCGCCCAGTCAGAGGTTTGGGAGGATGTGGAAGACATGTCCCTCACGCCTACCTTGGTTTTGCTTTTCGGCACCATCTTGGAATTCTTGCGTGGTGTCTCCCGGTTTGTGTTCAGTGCGGGTGAGATATTTATCCATGACCCTCCTGGGCGCTCGCGGGGTTGTTCTGTGCGGTCCCCTGCAGTGTCCTGGACAAAGCGGGCACTTTTGCTGGCTGCAGGCTTGGTTGACTTAAAGCGGAACATAACCCAGCATTTCAACTTTGCTCTAAAACATTATTTACAGCAATTATATGCAACCAGCGGGTTTTTTTTTTTTTACTAGACCAGCATTGGAAGGGTTACACACAGAGCTTTAGGCTTCTTGCACACAGGGATGTTACAGGCGCACGTTAGTGCAGCCTGTAACGCTCCCCCAACGCACAGCAATGTAACACAGGTGGGCTGTTCACACTGCCCACGTTGCGTTACATTGTAACGCAGCAAAGTGCTGCATGCTGTGCGTTCTAGGCGGCTAAGCCGCGTTTAGACTGTTTGCACATGCTCAGTCATGTTGGGGAGGAGGGGAGAGCGTTATATTCCGCTTTAAAGAAAACCTGAACTGAAAATTAAAAGTCAAAATAAACATACACAAGTCATACTTACCTTCCATGTAGTCTACTCCTCAGTGTCTTTCTCCTGTCCCGCGTCCTGTTTGTTCACTGTGATCAAGGGAATTTTCTGTCCTCCATTTTGAAAATGGACATTACCCATAACAGCTTTCTGGTCAGCACACAGTTAAACTGTAACATCGCCCACTTGAGCCATAGGGAAAGATGGACATTACCTCCTACATCCATTTTCCTATCAGCTATAACTGACAGCAACTGATATTTTACTGACAGCAACTGATATATTTCAGATCTGACAAAATATTGTCAGAACTGGAAGGGATTATTGTCAGAAGAAAATGGTGAGCTTCTGAGAGGAACTGATGGCAAGGTAACTATGCAATGTTCATTTGAAGTTACCTCATGTGTTTATTTTAAATATTTTTACTCAGTACAGGTTTTCTTTAAGGACACGGAGCGGAGCTCTGCTTCTAATCTCCTCTCATCGCGGCGCCGGAAGTCCATAGTCTGCTTTTGAATCACTTTCTTCTCTTCCATGTTCTGTTTGTCCACTGTGATCAATGGAATTCTTCATCCTCCATTTTGAAAATGGTGATGACCCCATAACAGTTTCCATGTCAGCAGTCTGTTAACTAGTAATATCACCTGAGTCATAGGAAACCGTGGACATTGCATGGCCATCAGTTGTCTTTTCAGTTATAACTGACAGCAATTGATATAGTTGCAGTCTTTCAGCTTCCCGGAGACAAGATTTTGTCAGAATTGGAAGGAATCATTATAAAGGGTGAGCTTCTGATGGGAACTGAGGGCAAGGTATGCATTTAATATTAATTTACAGTTACATTGTGTTTATTTTAAATAATTGTACTTGCTTCAGGTTCACACTGTAGGCATTTGTTTTAGACATATAACAGTTGCTCTGGCTCTGTGCACAATGCACTGTTACACAAATGCCTCCAGACTAGTCTGCACTAGTCTTCCATTCATGACAAGCCATGTTGCACTGGAAAGGTTGGGCATTGAGGTAATCACAATGCACAAATATAGTGTGAAAGGGCTATCCAAAGAACTGTTTTTTTAAGGCATATTTAAACTCCAGTTGCTTGCAAAAGTATCCCCCCCTAAAGATTATCTTCAGGATTTTAGTATTTATATAGCACCGACAAATTACGCAGCGCTGCACAGAGTATATTGTCTTGTCACTAACTGTCCCTCAGAGAAGCTCACAATATAATCCCTACCATAGTAATATGTCTATGTATTTATTGTGTAGTGCATGTATCGTAGTCTAGGGCCAATTTTTAGGGGGAAGCCAATTAACTTATCTGTATGTTTTTGGGATGTGGCTGAGATTCGAACCAGGGACCCAGCGCTGCAATGCAAGAGCACTAACCACCTAAGCCACTGTGCTCAGAGAAATAAAATATTTTGTGTTTTCATTGTTGGTAAACAGGTCCACCCCATCTTTTTCTCATTCTGTCTGAATATTTCAAGCTTGGAGACCAGTCTGTGTTGGATATTAAAGGACCACTGTCACAAAATACTGTAAAGTTTAAATTTTATGTGTATACATACATGCATACAAGATGTCCATATGAATAAAATGCACTAGAAAATATTTTTTCATATGTTGCTGTCACTTACAGTAGGCAGTTATATTTCTGACAGGCTTCGAAAAGTTTAACTCCACATGGGGGGTTCTCAGATCCTTTACTGTCACAAACACTCACTGGACAGCAGTGGCACAGTCTAACTGCCAGAATAGTGGGCAAACAAGTAGGCAAGCCACCCATCATCTTTGTATATGCCCTTTCCAGGGAGAGCTTTTAAAAAGAACAGAAATTTAGAGATCTCATTATTACATGTACTAGTTCAAAGCCTGTCAGAGTTGCTGGATTTTAACTACTTCATGTAAGTGGCAGTTACATAGGAAAAGGGTAATTTACAGTGCGTTTACTCAGGAATAAAATGTACAGTATCTCACCGTAACTATACCTATCACATTTTTATAAATATTTTAGGATAACTTTCATGGTCAACACTGAAGGTATGACACTTGAGCATAATGCAAAGTAGTCAGTGTATAGCAGTGTAAATTTGCTGTCCCATCAAAATAACTCAACACAGATAGAAGAATGGTACGCTTAATTGAATCATTTTTTTACATTCTGAAAAAAACGATCATAAGCATATGGTTCTAAATTTTCAATCAATTTGTTAATGTAGTAGCGGCCACACTAGTGGAGTAGCACAGTCGTGCTACGACCATTGTGAGGCAGATAGGAGCACCACGCATAAATTAAGAGCACATGCTACTCTGACAGGACCACACGCAGTATGCGTGCACTAATATTAACCCGCGCCGTTTGTACGCGGTAGGTTTAAGGAATCAAGCCCACTGCGTTGTGTGTAGTAGGTCAACAAAAAATGCTTGCACAACAAGGGTTGAAAAAAAAGAGAAAGATAAGTGGAAAAAAAAGTCAAACATCAGAAGTATTTACAATAATCCATTTAATTCTAAAATGAAAATAAAAAGATCATTTAAGAACCATATGTTTAAAATCTATTTGGCTTTAACTTGTATACAATCATCAATATTTCAGCTAACGCCACTGTGAAAACTAAACTTTATACAGCAGAGTGGCTCCCTTAACCTGCATTGTATTGCATTTATTTATCTGAAATTCAGCTAGAACTGTTAAGATTTTAAAAATGGAGGGATTTTTTTTTTCTACCTACTGGTAGATCATAAAATTAAGGTGGTTATAAATAGGTATTGAGCTGGCGAACCAAGTGAGTTTGGAAATGAAAATGTTGCCTGGACAGTACTACATGTGAACCGGCATTCCTGCTGCTTACTATAATCTAGCAGGCTTTAGTAAACATGTACTAAGTAGTCTGCCCCCCCCCCCAAAAAAAAAATGCATTAACTCTTCATATGTGACAATATAGGTAATACCCCATTGAGTTTTTCAAGCATGGCTGACTTTCTATCATTGCCAAAAGACGACTGGATAGGATTAAGATACAGAAATGATGGGTTGTCTTTATATTCAGAGTTTTGGATAAAGAGACAGTAACCAGCCTTACGTATACTCAATCAGCACCATAATTTCAAGTGTAGTTAAACTAGTTCTGCAGGCAAGAAAAACCTAAAATAAAAAAAAGCCATGGAGACAAACATCCCTTGTGGTGCCTTTGCTTACTACAGCTCCTCTTGCAAACTCCATCTTCTGCACTTTCTTTGCAAGTGCAAGAGGCAGGCAATTTGGGTGCCCCTGACCACTGGGCAATTTGGGCACTGCCATAGACTGCAATGTTTATTGCAGCTATAGCAGTGCCCTGTGTAATTTGGGTGTCGGGCATATAGCTGATGGTAATGCGCGTGTGGAGAGTAATTGTGTTGGGGGGGGGGGGGGGGGGGGGTTGTTGGTGCGACAGGTAGGATAGGTAAAATAGAATACTGGCAGTATTGTTGATATTCTATTTCTACTGGAAGGGTCACACTGCCCCTTTTTAAATGCACGCACACAGTGAAGACCTGTCCACATAGACAAGCCTATGCTCCTGCAATAAACAATCATGGGGTGGGGGGTGGAGAGTAGTACCACTATTAAGCAAAGCTACTCTCACTATCTTCCAAGCGAGTCAAGTCTCAGAAATGGCCACCAGGCATTTGTGCATGTATAGATTTATCAGTAGACATTTAGCAGCGAAAACACTGTCCAGTTCTCAGAAGAGGAGGTACACTAATAAGAGCTACCCATAAGGGATTAAGCAAACTTAAAGTTGAAGTATGGGCTAAAAAAAAAAAAAAAATTAACCAACGTTTACGTTACACTTGTACTAGTGAAAAAGTATGTGTAGAAAAATAGTTAGGAAAAAGCATTTGTGTTTTTAGTGTCTTACTTGGTTTGGAAACTGAACTACCAATGTTCTGGAGATATAGTTAATAGAGGTGTAAAGGAGTATGCCTAAAATAAGAAAAATGCTTGGCTTAAAAAGAGACACTGAAGCGAAAAAAAAATTATGATTTGTATGTGTAGTACAGCTAAGAAATAAAACATTAAGATCAGATACATCAGTCTACCGTATATACTCGGATACAAGTCGACATCGTGTATAAGTCGACCCCAATATTTGACCCTCTTAAGCTGGATTTTTCGTATTTACTCAAGTACAAGTCTACCCAGGAAAGTTAAAGACTGCACTTGGGCACTAGGATGTCTCAGTGTGGTCACTGTGTCCCCTCTGTGTGGCCCCTGTGTCCGCCAGGCTGTGTGGCCCCTCTAGCTTTGTGTCCCCAGTGTCCCCTTGGCTGTGTGGCCCCTGTAGCTATGTGGACCATGTCCCCCTGGCTGTGTGGCCCCTATGTCCCCTAGCTGTGTGTCCCGTTTTACAGGAGCTGCAGCAGCCAGCATCTGTCTCCCCTTCCCCAAAGTGCTACAGCACACAGCTTGCTGAAATTCCCCCCTCCCTCCTACCACCAAGGAAAGGGCCCCCCTCTCACTCATTCCCCAGCAGCTCTCCCCAAAGCCCCCCTCCCTCCCATCACCACACAAAGGATGGCTTCTTCTCCCTCTCGCTCAGCCCTCTGTATCATCAATGGAGCATCAGCGCTGCAGTGGAAACGTAACTCACTGACTACACAGCGTGACATCCTCTGTTGTCCCTCTGCCCGTTCTGGTCTGTTAGTTTACAATACCACAGCTATGGCTCCGATGTCATGTGATTTCATGTGTCATCGGAGCCGTAGCAGTGGTATTGTAAACAGACCAGCGTGAGCAGAGGGACAAGGGAGGATGTCGCGCTGTGTAATCAGTGAGTTTCCGCTTCAGCGCTGACCATTAGATGACTGCGGCAGAGGGGGGAGAAGGCCATCCTTTACGTGGTGATGGGAGGGAGGGGGGCTTTCTGGAAAGCAGCCAGCGTTAGGACTGAGTAAGGGGAGAGAAAGAGGCTCCCCTACAATTCTCTGCTATAAGTTGTGAAATTTAGGACTACTCAAGTATAAGGCAACCCCCCCACTTTTATACTTTGAGTCAGTCCTAAATTTCTCGACTTATAGGCGAGTATATACGGTAATTGTTTCCAGTACAGGAAGAGTTGAGAAACTCCAGTTGTTATCTCTATGCAAACAAGCCATTAAGCTCTCCGACTAAGTTAGTCGTGGAGAGGGCTGTTATCTGACTTTTATTATCTCAACTGTTCCTGGACTATTTACTTTTCCTCTGCCAGAGGAGATGTCATTACTTCACAGACTGCTCTGAAAGAATCATTTTGAATGCTGAGTGTTGTGTAATCTGCACATATTATAGAATAATGCAATGTTAGAAAAAACACTATATACCTGAAAATAAAAGTATGAGAATATTTTCTTTGCTGCTAATCTTCTAGTAATTATTCATAGTACACAACCAATTCATTATATCATATATTTTTTTTCGCTTCAGTGTCTCTTTAAAGAGAGTCTGAAGCGAGAATAAACCTCGCTTCAGCTCTTATATTCAGCAGGGGCATGTGTGCCCCTGCTAAACCACCGCTATCCCGCGGCTGAACGGGGATCCCTTACCTCCCAAATCCCCTCCGTTCTTTGCAGGAATCTCTTCCTGTTGAGGCAGGGCTAATGGCCGCAGCCCTGCCTCACACGCATCTGTCAGCGCATATCTCCGCCTCTCACCCACCCCTCTCAATCTTCCTTTACTGAGAGGGTCGGGGAGAGGCGGAGATCCGCCGCTGATAGACGCGCTGAGAGGCAGGGCTTCAGCCGTTAGCCCTGCCTCCAGCAGCAGCAAAATCTATGACCAAGTTGGTCGTAGATTTTGCAAGGGGGGATTTTGGGGGTAAGGGACCCCTGTTCAGCCGCGGGATATCAGCGTTTTAGCAGGGGCACACATGCCCCTGCTGAATATAAGCTCTGAAGCGAGTTTTATTCTTGCTTCAAAGTCTTTTTAAAGCAAATCTTTTATCTCAAATGGTGGTCAATGATGTGCTGTTTCCAGCTTGCATGCAAATTTAATGCACATGTAATACAACTCCTGCAGGAATGTGATTGGCTCAATTTCAAACTGTATGCAGTTTGCATTATATTTGCATACCAGCTAAAATTAACCTCTCATTGACCATCTCTAGTAGGACCTTATTCTTGTGCACCAATAATCTTTTTAGGCAGGTAACACACTAGTCAGATTTGTTTGCAGCATGTGGCAAAATGTGAACTGCCACAATGGCCATTGTGTTTACAAATACACAGCGAAACTTGAAGGCATGTGGGAATAAATGCTTCATTACACACAGACACTTGAGAGAGCGTGTGGGAATAGTTAAAGGTTTCATTACACAATTGGCGGAGAGAAATGGTGTTGCAGTGGGAGTAGCTGGTTCAGGTGATCTGCTGGAGAGATAGCTACCACTTTGACACTAAAGAGACAGGCACTGCACAAAATGTGCATTGCTAGTTAAAAAAAAAAATGTATTAGGAGCATAAAAAAAACATACATTGCCACTAAACACCCAGATGCCGATATTGAACTATTAATATGACTTAAGGGGCCCATTACTGGTACAATTGTTCACTAAATGCCATCTTTCGATGAGTTTTGAAAGATTGTAAGTAATCTGAAAGGTAATTATTGAACGATTCTTTTCTCAAATTAGATCATATTTTCCAACTTTCAGATCCATTCTAGCAGGGCTGTGGAGTCAGTCCAAAATCCACTGCACCGACTCCTCAGGTTAGGATTCCACAGACTCCTACAATTTGCATATTACAATTTTGTTGATTGAAAGTATGTAACATGAAACGTATTTCTTAACTGCCAACACTTAGGAATTTTAAAAGACTGAAGTGAGAGGGATATGGAGGCTGCCATATTTATTCCCTTTTAAACAATACCAGTTACCTGGCTAGCCAGCTGATCTTCTGCCTCTAATACTTTTAGTCATAGACTAAAACTAGTCCTTGGTAAGAGTACTTTTAGAATACAGGAACAAAGAATTTCTCTAGTGACTGTGGGTACATATAAGAATGATGTGCAGGTACTCTGCAGGGGAATGAGGGGATTCTTCCTGTATTACACATTCTTCATGCACTATCTGAACCAGGTTTATGAGTGATAGACAACTCCTCTATGTTCAATGTGCACAACATTCTCAGTGGATTCCCTGCAGCTCCGTGGGGAGTGCATATGTAGAGTACTACTGTGTAATAAAGTAAACCTGAGACAGATGAAATTAAAGTTTTATACACACATTGGGCTTCCTCCAGCCCCCTTCAGGCTAATCAGTCCGGGCTGGTGCACACCGAGCGGCTTTTTGGGCGTTTTCAGATCCGCTTGCGGCTGCGGATCTGCTTGGTCAATGTATCTCAATGGGCTGGTGCACACCAGAGCGGCAGGCGTTTTGCAGAACCGCATACTCCCGGGGTGAGGCATTTTTTGGATTGCGGATGCGTTTCTGCCTCAATGTTAAGTATAGGAAAAACGCAAACCGCTCTGAAAAACGGCACTTCAGAGCGGTTTTGCAGGCGTTTTTGTTACAGAAGCTGTTCAGTAACAGCTTTACTGTAACAATATATGAAATCTACTATACTGAAAACCGCAGCAACAATCCGCAAACCGCTAGCAAAACGCCTCATAAAAATAAAAAAAAGCGTTTAAAAATCTGCTAGCGTTTTGCGGATCTGCTAGCGGGTTTTGGTGTGCACCAGCCCTCCCTCACTGTCCTCCTCCACCACCTGGATCTTCTGCTATGAGTCCAGGTACTTGAGCCAGTCAGGCATAGGGCACATGCACACACTCTGCCGCTGGGAGCATACTACACCAGCACAGCACTATTGCACAGGTGCAAAATGTTCCTGGCTGTGGGAGCGGCCCGCAGCCAGACAGCGCTGACTGGCTGAATTACCGGGGCTCATAGCAGAAGATCCAGGTGGTGGAGAAAGGCAGCATCTGGATTAGCCTGAAGGGGGCTGGAGGAAGCTCCAGGTATGTATAATAAAAAACAAAACAAACAAACAAAACAAAAAAAAAAACTTTTCTTTTCATCCGTTTCAGATACCCTTTTATTCGTAGTCACCAAACCAAATTTTAACATATAAAATTATTTGATTTCATGAGTAAAGGGAGTGCATACATTTGCATAAATCAGCATCAACACAGAATTATTTCCATCTCATTTACCACCTCTATCAGTGGCACAGCTACACATCAGGCTTGCTTTATTGAGTGTGAGTGTACAGTATATATGTGTACACAGATATACTGTACAGTCACAATCAGTTATGTATATCTGACTTTAAAAATACAGGGACTGCTTTATTGAAATAGCATAACAATTTTTTGATTGGTTTATTTCATTTTTGTGGACTAAGCAGAGCTATTACTGTATATATAAATTATTTATGATGACCATTATCTGAGAAATAGAAAATTTTATCATATTGTCTATTTTAATTACAGTTTAAATTCATTAGGAGTCGGTGCATTTTCTCTCAACTCCAGGTACCCAAAATTTCCTCGACTCCACATACCTGGATTTTAGCCTATGAAGCAATCAAAGAATTGTTCACCATCAACTGCCTTCATAAATGGCAAATTCTCCATACAATTCAAATTGTAAAAATCATATCGAAAGAACGCATTTGGTTAAAAAAAAAAAATTGTACAGTTAATGGGCACCTTAAAAGTAATGCCACACCATCAGGAAGGAAAATATTTTAGCAGATATAAAACTAAAGGATCCAGGGGTTCATCTGGTGCACCAAAACTGTACTAAAAGATATCACAGATATCTGATGGCAACATTAGCACTTTACTTTGGGACATTTTTTAATTTAACCACTTTACCACTGAGCAGTTTTACCCCTTGAGCACCAGAGCAATTTTCACCTTTCAGCACTCCTTTCATTCATTACTCTATAACTTTACCATTACTTATCGCAATGAAACGAACTATATCTTTTTTTTTTCAACCACCAATTAGGCTTTCTTTAGGTGGGACATTATGCCAATAATTATTTTATTCTAAATGTGTTTTGATGCGAAAAACATGTGGGAATTTTTTTTTCAGTTTTCAGCTATTATAGTTTTTAAATAAATGCGTGCTACTGTAATTAAAATCCATGAAATTTGCCCATTTGTACCGGTTATTACACCATTTAAATTATGTCCCTATCACAATGTTTGGCACCAATATTTTATTTGGAAATAAAAGGTGCATTTTTTTCAGTTTTGCGTCCATCCCTAATTACAATCCCATAGTTTATAAACTAACAGTGTTATACCCTCTTGATATAAATATTTTGAAAGTTCAGTCCCTAAGGTAACTTTTTTTATTGTAATTTTTTTATTACAAAAAAAAAAAAAAAAATGGTAACAATTGGGGAGTGTGGGAGTGAATTAGTTAATTTATAATGTAAAATAATATATTTGTATATGAAAAATGCGTATGACTGTAGTTTTACTATTTGGCCACAAGATGGCCACAGTAATTTTTTGTAAATGCGTCCTGCAAGTGTAGGAAGTACGCTTGCAGGAAGTTCAGGGAGGCTGGGAAACTTTTTTTCTTCACAATGATCGCACTGCTTCTCATAGAAGCAATTGATCATTGCTTGGGGGCTGAGATCAACAAACGGGAATGTTTTTTCCCGTTCATTGATCTCCGGGCGAGCGGGCAGTGGCATGCACAAGCGCAGAAGCGCGTGCACGAGCGAGAGCACGGACAGCGGCGGGGGGGGGGGGGGGTGTGTGTGCATGTATCTACACCCCTGGTAGTCTAAGGGTGTTTAAAGGGGCATAGATACACACACCCATGGTGGTAAAGTGGTTAACTTTAATCCCAGATTTAATCAGATAAAATGTATTTCTTGTAAAAGGCAAAATTACATTTCCCTTAGTTCTCAAAATAAAATTCAATTCCAGTTGTTTAAAGGTCAAACATGGTTTAAATGTTTAAAGCAAAAGGGCAAACTTAACACCACAAAATGTTAGCCTTCCCTCAAGAAATATGGAGTCAGGAAGAAGGCCCACAGATGGAATAAAATGAATGTGGCCAAGGAGCCCTACTTCTTGAAAGATTTTTAGAAACTGCAGAATACAAATGTACAACACATTTCCAGTGGTTGAAGGGCATTGTTCAATTTTAAATACATTGAAACAGTGGCAACCAATTACAAAATGTCCTAGCCACTAGTCTTAACACATTCACACTTACCCTACAACAATCCAGGAATTAAAAGAAAAAAAAAAATTATTGGATATTCTTGTTAATTAAGAAGCAGAGCATTAAAGCAAGTCCAGAAACAATTTCTCTTGGCAACAGTCATCATTTCACTAATGACTATTAAATAACTAAAGACATTTACATCAATATAGTCAAAAATATGATTGACTTCCTATCTGAATTCAGCACATGAATGGATTTACCTGACTTCAAATGAAAATAAACCACTGCACTGAGCAACTCTTTGCTTTAAGCAGGATTCCATAAAAGAAAGTTTCAGTGAGTAAATAGGTCTTTATATTCAACAAGGTATAAAAAGGATGCAAGCATTAAGTGCTGGGATCTGTTAGCACATCCTTGATTCACTTAATAATCATCATAAATTAAAAACTGCAGACAGGCATATAAAAAAATAAATACATACAAAAATAAAAAGAATACAGAATGTGGCTTTGTGCCAACCGGTAATTTCTTTTAAAAAAAAAAAAATAGTGAGGATACTTACACGTTTCTGGAATTCTAGTACCAAGTGAAATATTTGCATAAAAATAAAAATACACACACAAAGCCTGTGACTGTTGTCAAGCAGTCTAGTGGATGTTGTGTACAAAATTAGATCATTCGTATTTCATGGTACTTGAAATGAGCCATGCCACAAGAGAAAAAACAAAACACAAAACACACACATATAGGAAACAAGTGCTCAATCTATAGTCAATCTACCTCCAAGTCATAAATACAGTCTCATTGCAGATTTGGAAGAGAATGATACATAGAGATCAATATGAATGTGAAATAGCCACGTTTACAAAGTCTGGGTAAAAGTGCTGCTTGTTAACCCCAAGCTGAAAAGATCACCAGATTGAAAACCCTGCCATACTCAACCACCAATATTTGTTTTCTTTATGTAGCAAAATTTTAGCATTGCTCTCCTTGATGTCAAGCATTGTGTCAGTAAATTTTGCTGCGATTTTAACAGAAGGCTGTGAAATTGGTATCGGGATTTTTGGAAATTACAGGAATGGAGTCAGTCTGTTATAAAACTATAACTTCACATCAAAATTTTAAAAATAGGTTTAAGAAACAAAAAATACAAAATAAAAATTTGCCAAATATTAGTATCTACAAATCTGTCTGCTGAGTGTTAGAGGTTTGTGTAGAAGTGGGTGGTACTACAAAAGGTCCATGTGTTATGGAGAGTAGGCTTTCCTCTGGCTCCTCTTTCACACTTGACAGTTGTGTTTCTGGAGGAGTAACAGTAGAGTTGTGGTCTTTTTCTGCAGAAGGTCCCTCATCTTTGTTGTTGCTGTACTGCTTCAGGCGTATGTGCCATGCCAAGCTGCACACTGCTGACACAGTTTTGAACTGATGGATGACATTGCGAGGGATAAAATAGATGTCGTTATCACATAGCTGAATGCGTGCATACCGAATTCCCTCCCGCCGCATTTGGTTCAGCTTTGCTTCATCCACCCATTGAACACACTAAAATAAAAACACAAAAGAAAAAAAATAAATAAAATCAGAGCCCAACAAGAGTTAAGGAGTAGGCAAAACACAATTTGAGCTTTCTATGAAAACATTCCACAGTATTTAGGTATGCTAGTACAGACTACCAATCCTTGTCATGAAAGATCAGTGTACAGACATGCAGGGTTGAACAAACCCATGAAAAATGAAGCATGGACAAGAGTGAGAGACCTGCTGCATATGAAAATAGGGATTGCCTGGGAAAATCCAAACTTGCCTTTCTCTACTCTCCATGCACATACAGTATGTAAACAAATGTGTAAAAAAAAAAAAAAAAAAAAAGAGGAATACAAAGAAACCCTTGAATGAGTCATCAGGGGATAACGAAAATAAGTGCTACTTACCCGAGGCTTCATCCAGCCCCAAGCTCCCAGCATGTCCCTCGCTGCAGCTCCACCATCAGCCGTTCGCCGCCGCCTCCCGGCGATGAGGTCGGCCTGTACTGCGCGAGCGGCGCTGTCAATCACCGCCACGTGGTTCGGAGCGTACTGCGCAGGCGCAGTAGCTCTGCCCCTGCACAGTATGCATCGGTCCAGTACAGGCCGGACGTCATCACCGGGGACAGGGAAGCTTCATAGGCGAACGGCTCACCACGGAGCTGCAGCAAGGGACATGCTGGGAGCTTGGGGCTGGATGAAGCCCCGGCTAAGTAGCCCTTATTTTTGTTATATCCCTTGATGACTCCTTTAAGACACAGGAAAGAGCAGCATCAACTTATTGATGAGATTTCAAGGAAGGAACTTTATGTGGCTCTTATCCACTAGTTTTTTTTTGTTTGTTTAACCACCTGATGCTTTCTACAAGACATTCTTTAAACTTTACCTGGGACACAGGTGGCTCATGGAGGTCTAGTTGCAACCTCTGCACAACATGGGAGAAGTCTTCTGCATGGAAGCATATCACATCTTTGGCTATGCGAGGTTGATCGCTCCTACGAGAACAAAAAATTGAGTTACTGACAAATGCAGCACTGGTAAAACCGTTTTTATGGTAATATTTAACCACCTTTCAAGCACTAACAATTACTTAACATTATGTGCAAAGCAGCAAGTCACAAGTGGACCCAAAAGAGATTGAATTGCTAACCTAACAAAGAAAAGTTAGTTTCCTTTCTATTGTATTGAGTCTGTGCTTTAAAGAGAACCAGAGATGTTGGAAAAAAGCTTTTATACATACCTGGGGCTTCCTCCAGCCCCGTAAGCCTGGATCGTTCCCACGCTGCCTCTATACGCTAGTACCAAGTCCCGTACTTTACTCCTCCATATCCTTACGCATGTGCCTCCATACTACGCAGGCGCATATGTAAGGATATGGAGGGAGTCCCTGCTCTTTCGTACAATTGGCCGCGTCCGCCGGAAGTGACGGGACCCGGTGGCGGCGATAGAGGCAGCATAGGACGGAGGCGTGGGAGCGAGCCAGGCTTATGGGGCTGGAGGAAGCCCCAGGTATGTATAAAAGCTTTTTCATGTTTTCAGTACTGTTCATCTCTGGTTCCCTTTAACCACTTAAGGACCGCCCCCAGCCGATGGGCGGCGGCAAAGTCCGGGCCCAAACGACCGCAATATGCCCATCGGCGGGGGCGGTTGCGGGAGTGGCTATGCGGCGATCGCGTCACTCGTGACGCGATCAGCCGCCAGGGGACTGGCTCCACCCACCGATCGCTGTAACCCGCCAGCCGTTCGGAAGCGCCGGCGGGTTACTAGCACCCGGATCGCCGCTGAAACAATGTATAATAGGCTTTGTAATGTATACAAAGCCTATTATACTGGCTGCCTCCTGCCCTGGTGGTCCCAGTGTCCGAGGGACCACCAGGGCAGGCTGCAGCCACCCTAGTCTGCACCCAAGCACACTGATGTCTCCCCCCAGACCCCCCCCCCCCTGCCCACCCCCCAGACCACTGTTTGCACCCAGTCACCCCCCTAATCACCCATCAATCACTCCCTGTCACTATCTGTCAACGCTATTTTTTTTTTAGTCCCTAATCTGCCCCCTACTCCCTCCTGATCACCCCCCCACCCCTCAGATTGTCCCCAGACCCCCCCCCCCCCCCCGGTGTACTGTATGCATCTATCCCCCTGATCACCTGTCAATCACCCCCTGTCACTGCCACCCATCAATCAGCCCCTAACCTGCCCCTTGCAGGCAATCTGATCACCCACCCACACCAATAGATCGCCCGCAGATCCGACATCAGATCACCTCCCAAGTGCAATGTTTACATCTCTTCTCTCCTCTAAACACCCACTAATTACCCATCAATTACCCATCAATCACCCCTATCACCACCTGTCACTGTTACCCATCAGATTAGACCCTAATCTGCCCCTTGCGGGCACCCAATCACCCGCCCACACGCTCAGATTGCCCTTAGACCCCCCCTTATCAATTCGCCAGTGCAATATTTACATCTGTTATTCCCTGTAATAAACCCACTGATCACCTGCCAATCACCCATCAATCACCCCCTGTCACTGCCACCCATCAATCACCCCCTGTCACTGCCACCCATCAATCAGCCCCTAACCTGCCCCTTGCGGGCAATCTGATCACCCACCCACACCAATAGATCGCCCGCAGGTCCGACATCAGATCACCTCCCAAGTGCAGTGTTTACATCTCTTCTCTCCTCTAAACACCCACTAATTACCCATCAATCACCCCCTATCACCACCTGTCACTGTTACCCATCAGATTAGACCCTAATCTGCCCCTAGGGCACCCAATCACCCGCCCACACCTCAGAACGCCCTCAGACCCCAGCCCTGATCATCTCGCCAGTGCATTGCTTGCATCTATTTCCCCTCTCTAATCACACCTTGAGACACCCATCAATCACCTCCTGTCACCCCCTAGCACACCTGCCCATCAGATCAGGCCCTAATTTGCCCCGTGTGGGCTCCTGATCACTCGGCCAAACCCTCAGATCCCCCTCAGACCCCCTTCCAAACACCTCCCCAGTGCATTGATTGCATCTATTTTCCCCTCTAACCGCCCCCTGAGACACCCATCAATCACCTCCTGTCACCCCCCTAGCACTTCTATCCATCAGATCAGGCCCAATACATCCTGTCATCTAAGAGGCCACCCTGCTTATGACCGGTTCCACAAAATTTGCCCCCTCATAGACCACCTGTCATCAAAATTTGCAGATGCTTATACCCCTGAACAGTCATTTTGAGAAATTTGGTTTCCAGACTACTCACAGTTTTGGGCCCGTAAAATGCCAGGGCAGTATAGGTACCCCACAAGTGACCCCATTTTAGAAAGAAGACACCCCAAGGTATTCTGTTAGGTGTATGATGAGTTCATAGAAGATTTTATTTTTTGTCACAAGTTAGCAGAAATTGATATGTATCTTTTTTTTTTTCACAAAGTGTCATTTTCCGCCAACTTGTGACGAAAAAAAAAATCTTCTATGAACTCACCATACTCCTAACAGAATACCTTGGGGTGTCTTTCTAAAATGGGGTCACTTGTGGGGTTCCTATACTGCCCTGGCATTTTAGGGGCCCTAAACCGTGAGGAGTAGTCTAGAAAACAAATGCCTCAAAATGACCTGTGAATAGGGCGTTGGGCCCCTTAGCGCACCTAGGCTGCAAAAAAGTGTCACACGTGGTATCGCCGTACTCAGAAGAAGTAGTATAATGTGTTTTGGGGTGTATTTTTATACATACCCATGCTGGGTGGGAGAAATCGCTCTGTAAATGGACAATTGTGTGTAAAACAAAATCAAATAATTGTCATTTACAGAGATATTTCTCCCACCCAGCATCTGTATGTGTAAAAATACACCCCAAAACACATTATACTACTTCTTCTGAGTACGGCGATACCACATGTGTGGCACTTTTTTGCACCCTAACTGCGCTAAGGGGCCCAAAGTCCAATGAGTACCTTTAGGATTTCACAGGTCATTTTGAGAAATTTGGTTTCAAGACTACTCCTCACGGTTTAGGGCCCCTAAAATGCCAGGGCAGTATAGGAACCCCACAAATGACCCCATTTTTGAAAGAAGACACCCCAAGGTATTCCGTTAGGAGTATGGTGAGTTCATAGAAGATTTTATTTTTTGTCACAAGTTAGCGGAAAATGACACTTTGTGAAAAAAAAAACAATTAAAATCAATTTCCGCTAACTTGTGACAAAAAAAAAAAAAAAAAAAAAAAATTCTATGCACTCACCATACTCCTAACGGAATACCTTGGGGTGTCTTCTTTCTAAAATGGGGTAATTTGTGGGGTTCCTATACTGTCCTGGCATTTTAGGGGCCCTAAACCGTGAGGAGTAGTCTTGAAACCAAATTTCTCAAAATGACCTGTGAAATCCTAAAGGTACTCATTGGACTTTGGGCCCCTTAGCGCAGTTAGGGTGCAAAAAAGTGCCACACATGTGGTATCGCCGTACTCAGAAGAAGTAGTATAATGTGTTTTGGGGTGTATTTTTACACATACCCATGCTGAGTGGGAGAAATATCTCTATAAATAGACAATTGTGTGTAAAAAAAATTAAAAAATTGTCATTTACGGAGATATTTCTCCCACCCAGCATGGGTATGTGTAAAAATACACCCCAAAACACATTATACTACTTCTCCTGAGTACGGCAATACCACATGTGTGGCACTTTTTTGCAGCCTAACTGCGCTAAGGGGCCCAAAGTCCAATGAGCATCTTTAGGCTTTACAGGGGTGCTTACAATTAGGCACCCCCCAAAATGCCAGGACAGTGAACACACCCCACAAATTACCCCATTTTGGAAAGTAGACACTTCAAGGTATTCAGAGAGGAGCATAGTGAGTCCGTGGCAGATTTCATTTTTTTTTTGGTCACAAGTTAGAAGAAATGGAAACTTTTTTTTTTTCACTTAGGGCCCTTTTCCACTACAGCGTTTGCGACTGCTTAGTCGCAAAACCGCAAACCGCTAGTGATTTTAAAATCGCTACGGTTTGCTTTTTAACATAGGAATCGCGGTAGGTAATTTCCACTACCGCGATTCGTTTTTTACTTGATCGCGATCGCGCCGCGACTTTTGCCGAGATTTTGCTATGCACTAATCGCGTCCGCGAACGTCGGGGAATCGCCGGTAATTGCGATTCAGCAATCGCTAGCGTTCAGCGTGAACGCTAGCGACTGCAAGTGGAAAAGGGCCCAAAGTGTCATTTTCCGCTAACTTGTGACAAAAAAATGAAATCTTCTATGAACTCACCATGCCTCTCACTGAATACTTTGAGATGTCTTTTTTCCAAAATGGGGTCATTTGGGGGGTATTTGTACTATCCTGAAATTTTAGCCCCTCATGAAACCTGACAGGTGCGCAGAAAAGTCAGAGATGCTTGAAAATGGGAAAATTCACTTTTGGCACCATAGTTTGTAAACGCTATAACTTTTACCAAATCCAATAACTATACACTGAATGGTTTTTTTTTTTAATCAAAGACATGTAGCAGAATAACTTTCGCGCTCAAATGTATAGGAAATTTTACTTTATTTGAAAAATGTCAGCACAGAAAGTTAAAAAAGTCATTTTTTTGCCAAAATTCATGTCTTTTTTGATGAATATAATAAAAAGTAAAACTCGCAGCAGCAATCAAATAGCACCAAAAGAAAGCTGTATTAGTGACAAGAAAAGGAGGTAAAATTCATTTAGGTGGTAGGTTGTATGAGCGAGCAATAAACCGTGAAAGCTGCAGTGGTCTGAATGGAGAAAAAGGCTCTGGTCCTTAAAGAGAATCTGTATTGTTAAAATCGCACAAAAGTAAACATACCAGTGCGTTAAGGGACATCTCCTATTACCCTCTGTCACAATTTCGCCGCTCCCCGCCGCATTAAAAGTGGTTAAAAACAGTTTTAAAAAGTTTGTTTATAAACAAACAAAATGGCCACCAAAACAGGAAGTAGGTTGATGTACAGTATGTCCACACATAGAAAATACATCCATACATAAGCAGGCTGTATACAGCATTCCTTTTGAATCTCAAGAGATCATTTGTGTGTTTCTTTCCCCCCTGAGGGGTGAGTTCATAGCAGAACCACAACACTGAACTTGGCAGCCTTCCAGACACAGGCTGACAAGGGAAAGATACATTGATTTATTACAGAGACTGTCATAGTAGAAAGTGCTGCAGTAAGCCAGAACACATTAGAATAGCTTTTGGAACGTGTAGGATGATAAAAAACAGGATGCAATTTTTGTTACGGAGTCTCTTTAAGGGGCGAAAAGACTGTGGTCCTCAAGTGGTTAAGTACCAAGATTCTATTAAGCACAGGTGCCATTTTATTATAGAAAATACAACATATTATAGTGAGATCCCATGTTGGGAACTTGCATAACAACATATCTTTGATAAGTAAAAAATCAGTGGCATACTTATATATCCATATCAACGCATGATAGTCCTTTTGCCACATCTTATGTTAGTGATTTACCGCATCAATGATAACGTTAATGCGTTCACATATCAAGGTTTGATTGATTTTTATCAATCATCAAGGAATATGGCAAGGGCAGGGAGATTTCCAGTTAGCAGCAATGTGAGTGTTCATTGCTGTTACAATGAACTGGATCAATTTATGCTGAGCATTGGGGTTAAATTCTAGTTTGAGTCTCAAAAGCTGCGTAGCACTCCCTGCAATCTCAGATCCACAGGCTCCAATAATCTGGTCATACCCAGAGTCCACCTGAAAACTTTTGGTCCCAGAGCCTTCTGTCATACTGCTCCTACATTATGGAACTCCTTACCTCAGCAGATCAGGATAGCTCCATCTCTGGACGTGTTTAAATCCAGACTGAAAACCCACCTGTTCAGTATTGCATTTGCAGAAATATAATTTTGTTATATTAACACTTCATCCTACTACCAATTACTTAATCTGAGAGAGCCTAAGCGCTTTCAGTCCTATGGGAGAAAAGCGCTATAGAACGGTTATAGTTAAAGAGGACTTTTGGGTCCAAAGTGTTATGTTGCAAGAACAACAAGTAAATCAAGGAATGAATTCTCTTCCAAAAGGCACGAGACCCTCGGGCATGTATACCAGGTGTGATACATCATCCGACACTTGACAACCTCAAGAGCATAAGTTGTTTTTGGTGGGGTCCATTCTGTGGAGCTGCTCAGGAACCAGATAAAACAGTGTCAGAGGCTTATAGCGACTTCCATGTTTGTAGTTTTGAAACTAAAAAAGGTAGTATGCAAACATTTGGACCATTCCTCTGAGCCAAGAGTGCTCTGCATATCCAGCTCAAAGGCCTGACGGGTGAATAAACCTCCCTGGCGGTAATCCCGAACTACGCTTGGGTTAGCCACCAAGAGCTCTATGCAGAGTAAAGCGTGCAGAAGGCGTTTTTACTCACTTTCCGGGGGATCGAGACGTCAGTAGCCGTTCTCCTTCCTGTCCCCCGAGGCTATGATTTATGCTGGTGGGATTGCCGTCATCAACCTCACCACAGAGTTTCAGCAACACCCGGAGGACAGAGGTAAAATTGCAGCGCTGGAGCCCAGGGAAGGATAAAATTATATAGTTGCCTTGCTCTAAACCACTCGGAGGGGTGTGTTACCTCAACAAACTAGGACAAAGTAGGCATCATCCCTCGCCTCTAATTCTGTGCTTTTAAAGTGAACATTCACTATTTTACTGTACTTTTAGGTGCCCATAAGACCCAGTCATTCTGTAGGGTTTCTAATAAATAAGAGTGTCTATAGTTTACCCTCAGTAAATAGCTTACAGCAGGTGTTGAAATGGTGTTCTAAATGGTTTTGTGGTCATCTGGGTGACAAATTTACCTAGAGGTTGATCTCAAAAACTCTGTACACCCAAAACGCTACTGATAGTTTCCCTTACTTGAAAAAAACAAAAAAAAAACAAAACAACAACTTTCTATTGAATCTACAATAACATAGTCACACCTTGAGATAATACACGTGTATAAAGTGTATAGAGTGAGTGA
The DNA here is from genome assembly GCF_040937935.1 of Hyperolius riggenbachi. Classification (NCBI taxonomy): domain Eukaryota; kingdom Metazoa; phylum Chordata; class Amphibia; order Anura; family Hyperoliidae; genus Hyperolius; species Hyperolius riggenbachi. Next base: position 364,058,725 of record NC_090647.1, on the reverse strand, counting down.
GTGAGTGAGTGAGTGAGTGAGTGAGTGAGTGAGTGAGTGAGTGAGTGAGTGTGTGTGTGTGTGTGTGTGTGTGTGTGATAGAGAGACACAGAGGCAATCGATTATGTACAGAACATGCCTCTGTGCCCTCTTAAAGAGACACTGAAGCGAAAACAAAAATGATGATATTATGATTTGTATGTGTAGCACAGCTAAGAAATAAAACATTAAGATCAAATACATCAGTGTAATTGTTTCCAGTACAGGAAGAGTTGAGAAACTCCAGTTGTTATCTCTATGCAAACAAGCCATTAAGCTCTCAGACCAAGTTAGTCCTGGAGAGGGCTGTTATCTGACTTTTATTATCTCAACTGTAATTGAACTGTTTACTTTTCCTCTGCTAGAGGAGAAGTCATTACTTCACAGACTGCTCTGAAAGACTCATTTTGAATGCTGAGTGTTGTGTAATCTGCACATATTATAGCATAATGCAATGTTAGAAAAAACACTATATACCTGAAAATAAAAGTATGAGAATATTTTCTTTGCTGCTAATCTTCTAGTAATTATTCATAGTACACAACCAATTCACTATATCATATTTTTTTTTCGCTTCAGTGTCTCTTTAAAGGGAACCTAAACTGAGAGGGATATGGATGTTTCCTGTTAAACAATACCAGTTCATGGCAAGGAAATGAACAGCGCTACTTAAAAACAGACAAGTGCCTACCTGCAAAAGAGTGCAAGCCCCACTTGTGGGATAAAATACACACCGAGCATACACATGACCTGTCTACCACTGGAGGATGTTGGTTTCCGTAACAGCTTGCATGCAACCTATTAAGTACTCATCCCTCCCACTGCGCAGAAGTCAATCCTCCATGGAAGGGGACCTAACACTAACTAAATCCTAATCTATGTATATGCATAGCCTGGGTGCGGCTAATAGGTTGCATGCAAGCTGTTACGGAAACCAATATCCTCCAGTGGTAGACAGGTCATGTGTATGCTAGGTGTGTATTTTATCCCACAAGTGGGGCTTGCACTCTTTTGCAGGTAGGCACTTGTCTGTTTTTAAGTAGCGCTGTTCATTTCCTTGCCATGTACTAATGTAATTCATTTTTGGTCAGCTGCTCCCACTTAACAGCCATGCTTTTGGTGTATATGCAGAGCTTCTGTTTGGGTTCAAGGTGCGTTTGCAGTTTCTGGGGAGGGCTCAGCGCACCTCTGATTCGAGGCCATCTGGAGGCGGCCTGGTGATGCGCTGATCCACCTTTAGCGCAAACAATACCAGTTGCCTGGCAGTCCTGCTGATCTCTTCAGCTGCAGTAGTGGAGGAATCACAGACCTGAAACAAGCATGCAGCTAATCCAGTCTGACTTCAGTCAGAGCACCTGATCTGCATGATTGTTGAGGGGCTGTGGGTAAAAGTATTAGAGACACAGGATCAGCAGGAGAGTCAGGCAACTGGTATTATTTTAACCACTTAACGACCGCCCCCAGCCGATGGGCGGCGGCAAAGTCCGGGCCCAAACGACCGCAATACGCCCATCGGCGGGGGCGGCTGCGGGAGTGGCTATGCGGCGATCGCGTCATTCGTGACGCGATCAGCCGCCGGGGACTGGCTCCGCCCCCCGTTCGCCGTAACCCGCCGGCCGTTCGGAAGCGCCGGCGGGTTACTGGCATCCGGATCGCCGCTGCAACAGTGTATAATAGGCTTTGTAATGTATACAAAGCCTATTATACTGGCTGCCTCCTGCCCTGGTGGTCCCAGTGTCCGAGGGACCACCAGGGCAGGCTGCAGCCACCCTAGTCTGCACCAAACACACTGATTTCCCCCCCCCCTGCCCCCTGATCGCCCACAGCACCCCTCAGACCCCCCCCTGCCCACCCCCCAGACCACTGTTTGCACCCAGTCACCCTCCTAATCACCCATCAATCACTCCCTGTCACTATCGGTCAACGCTATTTTTTTTTTAAGTCCCTAATCTGCCCCCTACTCCCTCCTGATCACCCCCCCACCCCTCAGATTCTCCCCAGACCCCCCCCCCCCCCGTGTACTGTATGCATCTATCCCCCCTGATCACCTGTCAATCACCTGTCAATCACCTGTCAATCACCCGTCAATCACCCGTCAATCACCCCCTGTCACTGCCACCCATCAATCAGCCCCTGATCTGCCCCTTGCGGGCAATCTGATCACCCCCCCACACCAATAGATCGCCCGCAGATCCGACATCAGATCACCTCCCAAATCCATTGTTTACATCTATTCTCTCCTCTAAACACCCACTAATTACCCATCAATCACCCCCTATCACCACCTGTCACTGTTACCCATCAGATTAGACCCTAATCTGCCCCTTGCGGGCACCCAATCACCCGCCCACACGCTCAGATTGCCCTCAGACCCCCCCCTTATCAATTCGCCCGTGCAATATTTACATCTGTTATTCCGGGTAATAACCCACTGATCACCTGTCAATCACCCATCAATCACCCCCTGTCACTGCCACCCATCAATCACCCCCAGTCACTGCCACCCATCAATCAGCCCCTAACCTGCCCCTTGCGGGCAATCTGATCACCCACCCACACCAATAGATCGCCCGCAGATCCGACATCAGATCACCTCCCAAATCCATTGTTTACATCTATTCTCTCCTCTAAACACCCACTAATTACCCATCAATCACCCCCTATCACCACCTGTCACTGTTACCCATCAGATTAGACCCTAATCTGCCCCTTGCGGGCACCCAATCACCCGCCCACACCTCAGAACGCCCTCAGACCCCAGCCCTGATCACCTCGCCAGTGCATTGCTTGCATCTATTTCCCCCCTCTAATCACACCTTGAGACACCCATCAATCACCTCCTGTCACCCCCTAGCACACCTACCCATCAGATCAGGCCCTAATTTGCCCCGTGTGGGCTCCTGATCACTCGGCCAAACCCTCAGATCCCCCTCAGACCCCCTTCCGATCACCTCCCCAGTGCATTGATTGCATCTATTTTCCCCTCTAACCGCCCCCTGAGACACCCATCAATCACCTCCTGTCACCCCCCTAGCACTCCTATCCATCAGATCAGGCCCAATACATCCTGTCATCTAAGAGGCCACCCTGCTTATGACCGATTCCACAAAATTTGCCCCCTCATAGACCACCTGTCATCAAAATTTGCAGATGCTTATACCCCTGAACAGTCATTTTGAGAAATTTGGTTTCCAGACTACTCACAGTTTTGGGCCCGTAAAATGCCAGGGCAGTATAGGAACCCCACAAGTGACCCCATTTTAGAAAGAAGACACCCCAAGGTATTCTGTTAGGTGTATGATGGGTTCATAGAATATTTTATTTTTTGTCAAAAGTTAGCGGAAATTGGATTGTTATTGTTTTTTTCACAAAGTGTCATTTTTCACTAACTTGTGAGAAAAAATAAAATCTTCTATGAACTCACCATACCCCTAACGGAATACCTTGGGGTGTCTTCTTTCTAAAATGGGGTCACTTGTGGGGTTCCTATACTGCCCTGGCATTTTAGGGGCCCTAAACCGTGAGGAGTAGTCTAGAAAACAAATGCCTCAAAATGACCTGTGAATAGGACGTTGGGCCCCTTAGCGCACCTAGGCTGCAAAAAAGTGTCACACATGTGGTATCGCCATACTCAGGAGAAGTAGTATAATGTGTTTTGTGGTGTATTTTTACACATACCCATGCTGGGTGGGAGAAATCTCTCTGTAAATGGACAATTGTGTGTAAAACAAATAAAAAAATGTGTCATTTACAGAGATATTTCTCCCACCCAGCATGGTTATATGTAAAAATACACCACAAAACACATTATACTACTTCTTCTGAGTACGGCGATACCACATGTGTGACACTTTTTTGCAGCCTAACTGTGCTAAGGGGCCCAAAGTCCAATGAGTACCTTTAGGATTTCACAGGTCATTTTGAGACATTTGGGTTCAAGACTACTCCTCACGGTTTAGGGCCCCTAAAATGCCAGGGCAGTATAGGAACCCCACAAGTGACCCCATTTTAGAAAGAACAGTAACCTCCCCCACATCCTGTTCAGGTCAGGACAGAATTCACACTTGGCTAGCTCCCCTGCCGAGAAGCCATTTGGTACATAGCTCATCTTTCCCCAAAAGGAAAACCAGCTCAAACTGGTTGAGATTCAAAATTTCCCTCCAAGCGTATAGCTTCACACAAAGGGAACGTTAACTTATTAATAATTCAAAATAGGTTTGTCACAGCAAGACCAAAATTACATTTCCTGATACCTAGGAAACAGGTCTATAATTCACATGAATTATCCTTCTCTAGCTATCAGGAATCAATTGAGAACCCGCTTTATCCGGCATGCGTAGAGCAAATTCGTTAGACTAGGCGTGTATAGTCTCATTTAATACAGAGTCGCATGCTGCTTATGAATATGGTCTCGGATCTGCGATGCACCCATCTGGGGCGGAATTACACAAATTATTAATAATTGGTACATTCCTTGCTCCAAGTCTGTGGGTGGTAACCTGACTTGCCAGGAGGTAACCCTGCCTCCAACACACCTACTTTCCAGGTAGTGACCGCCCCAAAACTCTGGTCAGTAAAAAGCGTTTGCAAGGAACTCCACCCAGTTCTTCAATTTACATCGACTAGGGAAGTCCAGACATGTGCTCACGGAAGAACCGGGCGCAGGTTGTGTACAAAGGACTTTTAAGCTGAATGCCTACGTTTAAACTGGACTATTTTCTTCATGATTCAAATGGACTGCTCAGCTAACTAAGTAAGAACTTTCTGTTTTATTCCTTTTATTTTTAAGCTCTGTGATTTATATGTTAATAGGTGTATATAACTGTATGTAATGCATTTGTGTTATTAAACGTTTAAAAATCGTTTAGCGGTTATGACCTGTTGCTGAACATACACAATCGTACCTATTCTCCTGAACTCGCTACCCTGTGTTTAATAGAAGTATACATTTATAACCCGTATGCGAGAACCCGGCCCAGACATAACGATCTGGCCCAGATTCTTGCATACTGCTAGGGGTTACTAAAGTGTTCTCGAAGTCCTAGTAAAATTACAGTAGCGGGCTGTGTAACTCGCTTGGTGGCAGATCTTTGAATTGTATATGTGTGTGGAGTGATTCGGTTGGTATCAGAACGCTCCCTTCGCGAGTCAGTTCATCAAATTGCGAATGCGGGTTACCCTTCGTGATGAACAAATGACCGTGTAAGAGGATTTCTGACGCTGATCGATTTACCCCACCCGCAGACCGGCCTAGCGGTCTGTGACATTTGGTCACAAACCAAAGAAGGCAATTACACCATTTTAGAAAGAAGACACCCCAAGGTATTCTTTTAGGTGTATGATGAGTTCATAGAAGATTTTATTTTTTGTCACAAGTTAGCGGAAATTGATATGTATTGTTTTTTTTTTCACAAAGTGTCATTTTCCGCTAACTTGTGACAAAAAAAAAATCTTCTATGAACTCACCATACTCCTAACAGAATACCTTGGGGTGTCTTCTTTCTAAAATGGGGTCACTTGTGGGGTTCCTATACTGCCCTGGCATTTTAGGGGCCCTAAACCGTGAGGAGTAGTCTAGAATCCAAATGCCTCAAAATGACCTGTGAATAGGACGTTAGGCCCCTTAGCGCACCTAGGTTGCAAAAAAGTGTCACACATGTGGTATCGCCGTACTCAGAAGAAGTAGTATAATGTGTTTTGGGGTGTATTTTTATACATACCCATGCTGGGTGGGAGAAATCTCTCTGTAAATGGACAATTGTGTGTAAAAAAAATCAAATAATTGTCATTTACAGAGATATTTCTCCCACCCAGCATGGGTATGTGTAAAAATACACCCCAAAACACATTATACTACTTCTCCTGAGTACGGCGGTACCACATGTGTGGCACTTTTTTGCACCCTAAGTGCGCTAAGGGGCCCAAAGTCCAATGAGTACCTTTAGGATTTCACAGGTCATTTTGCCACATTTGGTTTCAAGACTACTCCTCACGGTTTAGGGCCCCTAAAATACCAGGGCAGTATAGGAACCCCACAAATGACTCCATTTTAGAAAGAAGACACCCCAAGGTATTCCGTTAGGAGAATGGCGAGTTCATAGAAGATTTTATTTTTTGTCACAAGTTAGCGGAAAATGACACTTTGTGAAAAAAAACAATTAAAATCAATTTCCGCTAACTTGTGACAAAAAAAAAAAATCTTCTATGAACTCACCATACATCTAACGGAATACCTTGGGGTGTCTTCTTTCTAAAATGGGGTAATTTGTGGGGTTCCTATACTGTCCTGGCATTTTAGGGGCCCTAAACCGTGAGGAGTAGTCTTGAAACGAAATTTCTCAAAATGACCTGTGAAATCCTAAAGGTACTCATTGGACTTTGGGCCCCTTAGCGCAGTTAGGGTGCAAAAAAGTGCCACACATGTGGTATCGCCGTACTCAGGAGAAGTAGTATAATGTGTTTTGGGGTGTATTTTTCCACATACCCATGCTGAGTGGGAGAAATATCTCTATAAATAGACAATTGTGTGTAAAAAAAATAAAAAAATTGTCATTTACGGAGATATTTCTCCCACCCAGCATGTGTATGTGTAAAAATACACCCCAAAACACATTATACTACTTTTCCTGAGTACGGCAATACCACATGTGTGGCACTTTTTTGCGGCCTAACTGCGCTAAGGGGCCCAAAGTCCAATGAGCATCTTTAGGCTTTACAGGGGTGCTTACAATTAGGCACCCCCCAAATGCCAGGACAGTAAACACACCCCACAAATGACCCCATTCTGGAAAGTAGACACTTCAAGGTATTCAGAGAGGAGCATAGTGAGTCTGTGGCAGATTTCATTTTTTTTTGTCGCAAGTTAGAAGAAATGGAAATTTTTTTTTTTTTTTTTTTTTTGTCACAAACTGTCATTTTCCGCTAACTTGTGACAAAAAATAAAATCTTCTATGAACTCACCATGCCTCTCACTGAATACTTTGGGATGTCTTCTTTCCAAAATGGGGTCATTTGGGGGGTATTTGTACTATCCTGGAATTTTAGCCCCTCATGAAACATGACAGGTGCGCAGAAAAGTCAGAGATGCTTGAAAATGGGAAAATTCACTTTTGGCACCATAGTTTGTAAACGCTATAACTTTTACCCAATCCAATAAATATACACTGAATGTTTTTTTTTTATCAAAGACATGTAGCAGAATAACTTTCGCGCTCAAATGTATAGGAAATTTTACTTTATTTGAAAAATGTCAGCACAGAAAGTTAAAAAAGTCATTTTTTTGACAAAATTCATGTCTTTTTTGATGAATATAATAAAAAGTAAAACTCGCAGCAGCAATCAAATAGCATCAAAAGAAAGCTGTATTAGTGACAAGAAAAGGAGGTAAAATTCATTTAGGTGGTAGGTTGTATGACCGAGCAATAAACCGTGAAAGCTGCAGTGGTCTGAATGGAGAAAAAGGCTCTGGTCCTTAAGGGGCGAAAAGACTGTGGTCCTGAAGTGGTTAAAAAGGAAAAATCCACATCCTTCTCAGTTTAGGTTCCCTTTAAAGAAAACCTGAACTGAAAATAAAAAGTCAAAATAACCATACACAGGTCATACTTACCTCCTGTCTAGTCTTCTCCTCAATCTTTCTCCTCTCCTGCGTCTCATTTGTCCGCGGTGATCAAATGAATTCTCCGTCCTCCATTTTAACCACTTGACCACCGCAGGTGCGTATATCTCCGTCCCTTTGCACAACTTTTAACCACCAGGGATGAAGATATACGCACCTCCCGCCCGCTACCTTGCACGCCGCCGCAGCGCGATCATTGTGAAAAAAAAAAAAAAAAAAAAAAAAAAAAAAAAAAAGAGAAGAAGGTTTCCCAGCCTCCCTGAAGTTCCTGTAAGCGTACTTACTACACTTGCAGGACACATTCACAAAAAGTTACTGTGGCCATCTTGTGGCCAAATATTAAAACTACACCCAAAATAATTTTTCATATACATAGTTTTACATTATAAACTAACTCATTACCTCCCACACTCCCCAAATTTATTTTTTTGTAGTAAAAAAAAAAAAAAATTACAATAAAAATAAATAAATAGTTACCTTAGGGACTGAACTCTTTAAATATTGATGTCAAGAGGGTATAACACTGTTACTTTATAAACTATGGGCTTGTAATTAGGGATGAACGCAAAACTGAAAAAAATGCACCTTTATTTCCAAATAAAATATTGGCGCCAAACATTGTGATAGGGACATAATTTTAACTGTGTAATAACCTGGACAAATGGGCAAATACATTTCATGGGTTTTAATTACAGTAGCATGCATTATTTAAAAACTATAATGGCCGAAAACTGAAAAATAATGATTTTTTCCCAAATTTTTTCTATTTTCCCATTAAAACACATTTAGAATAAAATAATTCTTGGCATAATGTGCCACCTAAAGAAAGCCTAATTGGTGGCGAAAAAAACAAGATAGTTCATTTTATTGCGATAATTAATAATAAAGTTATAGACGAATGAATGGAAGGAGCGCTGAAAGGTGAAAATTGCTCTGGTGCTCAAGGGGTAAAACCCCTCAGTGGTCAAGTAGTTAAAAATGGCCATTAACCCATAACAGCTTCCTGGTCAGCACACAGTTAAAACTGTAATATTGCCCACTTGAGCCATAGGGAAACATGGGCATTAACTTGCGCATTCAGTTGTAACTGACAGCTGCTGATTTATAACTGACAGCAACTGGTATATTTCAGTTCTGACAAAATATTGTCAGAACTGGTAAGGATCACTGTAAGAAGAAAATGGTGAGCTTCTGAGAGGAATTGACAGGGAGGTTAGTGTGCAATATTCATTTGCAGCTACTTTATGTGTTTTTTTTTTGTATATTCTTTATTGTATAAGGAATAACATAGTACATTAAAGGTTATACTCAAGCAAAGAACATTATGTCTTATAGCATATTTGTCAGAAACAATAAGTGTTTTATCATGTTCTGGGTAACGGAAAGAGTTTCGTCTTAGAAGGTGCTCTACATTTAGGTTATATGTTACATACTCCATGTCAATCGCGAGTGCAATAGAAGCAACAGAAGTCGGAGCACTGTGTGTGTATACCTGAGTAATAGATTCAGTACGGAGCAGAATAAAATGACATATCCCACTTGCAATTATCACAAAACCTCTATATTTTCCTTATAATTTTCTTTTAAGTGAACCCTTGAAAGGTTCCCCTCCCTCCCCCCTTTCCCCCGGTCGCCTCCCCCACCCCCTGCCATGTGTCAATTCGGATAACCCTTATATGGGACATGTATTTCACTGTGGTACGCCTAAGGGCCTTGTCATGTTTTTACACTGTAGCTCTCATGGACATTTAATATCTAGTGTAGGATCTGTTGGAACTCTTCGGATAGTCTGAAGTGATTCCAGAAGGACCATGTTTGATATAGTTCCGTCGTATTGGAGGCCACAGATGAAAGATCTTCCATCCGTTCCACACAATCTAATTCCTTAATGAGTACTTCCATGGTTGGGGGGGTTGTCTGTTTCCAATGTCTCACTATGAGGCACTTTGCTGCATTCAGTATATGTCTGACTACTGACCTCTTATAGCTTTTCATCTTCCAATCATTTAGGTGTAAGAGATAGAATTCCGGTAAGAATGGAGTAGATCTATCTGTAACAGCCTTAAGGAGTTTTTCTATTTTTTTCCAAAAGTCTGCTAAGGCAGCGCAAGACCACATAATGTGCAGCAAGGTACCTTTTTCTATTTGACATCGCCAGCATAAGTCAGTCTTTTCTGGGAAGAAGTCATGAAGTCTAGTGGGAGTGAGGTACCAGCGGGTTAGTATTTTATAGTTTATTTCCTGAGTTCTCACCGCCCTTGATGATCTGTGTGCATATGTACATACTTTGATTATCTGTTCAGGTGTGAGGGTTTTGCCTATATCTCGTTCCCACCCGTGAATGAAGGGTAGAGGTGTGTTTGCCAATGAGGTTATCATGGTATACAGTATGGAGAGTGTTTTTTTAATTGGGCCTGTTCCCTTGCATAACTCCTCGAAGTCAGTTTTACGTCTTAATTGGGCGGGTTGGATACCAATATGATTGAGAAAATGTCTGTACTGGAAGTATTCCCACCAGCTGATGTTAGTATTATTCCGTCTTCTTCTAATCTCCTCCAAGGAAGCCCATCCACCCCCGCCACATATCTCCTCGAAGGCTATGTTTCTAGTCCTGCGTAAAGCATTCCTCCTGAAGTCTGCGTTATCCTCTCCTATATTTGGGTTGTCTGAAATTGGAAGCATTGGAGAGGGAATAGGGGTTAAGTTTAAAGTTTTATTCGCCTTATGTAAGGTAGTTAAGGTAGAGTGGCAGAGAGTCGGTAGGCCCCAGGACGATTTTGGTGGATCTGTAGTCCAAGTTATGCTGGACAGAGGATATGGAGACAAGGAGGTTTCCAGTTCAACCCATTGTTTATGTTCCTGGTGTCTATGCCAATCTACCACTCTAGTGAGAATGGCTGCAAGGTAGTATCCTCTCACACTGGGAAGAGCCACCCCTCCATTTTGTTTGGAGTTATAAAGAATTTCCTTTTTGAGACGTGGGGGTTTGTACTTCCAAATATATTTGTTAAAAGCGGATTGAATTTGTTGGAGAAAGTTTAGTGGAATTTTAATTGGTAGGGTCTGAAATAAATATAGTAATCTGGGCATAATGTTCATTTTAATTACAGATATCCTTCCAAACCAAGAGAGGTGAGGGAAATTCCATCTTTTAAGGTCCTTATTGAATGTACTAAGGATTGTAGGAAAGTTGAGTTTAAAAACATTTTTAAGGGAGTCTGAAATATATGTGCCTAAGTAGTGTATCGCTTTGGGATTCCATTTAAAAGGAAAGTTTTGTTTTAAATGTTCAACTTCCGTCGCGGTGAGACCCGCATTAAAGGCCTCACACTTGTCAAAGTTAATTTTAAAAAAGGATAGCCTACCAAAGTGTTCAAATTCTGCAATTAGATTGGGAAGCGTGATCACTGGGTTCGTTAAAAAAAATAAAAGGTCATCGGCGTAGGCCGCGACTTTATGATCAGTACCTCCTGTTCGTAGACCCGTAATATCTAGGTTTCTTCTCACTGTGCAGAGGAAAGGCTCCAGGGCAAGTGCAAAGATCAGAGGGGATAGCGGACATCCCTGCCGAGTACCATTCGTGATGTTTAGGGGACTCGATAGGATGCCGTTTACTTTAACCTTGGCTGTTGGGTTGGTATATAAAGCTTGTATGCAAGATAGCATTCTTTCACCTAGGTTAATCTGCTGCATTACCGTTTGCAACCATCTCCAGCCCACCCGATCGAATGCTTTTTCAGCATCAGTAGATAATAGCATACAAGGGGTCTTTGCTGATCGGGTGAGCTGAAGGAGGTCAAGTGCTCTAATTGTATTGTCTCTGGCTTCTCTCTGCGGTATGAAGCCAGCCTGATCCCAATGAACTAGAGTGCCCATGTGTTCTGCCAGTCTACTGGCTAGGGCTTTAGTGAATATTTTAAGATCAATGTTAAAGGACTTACGAGACGAAAATCAGAAAAAATGTTAGTTACCTTATTGTAATATCACACCTCAGGGCAGACGATCAGTGCCTCCCCTGTCAGTTTCAGGCGTTCTGTTACCTAAATCCAGGATACATTACAGGCCCCGACCCTCTGCAGGGTCGCCTGAACTGATGAGCTAAGAATTGCCGCTTTAAACAGCAATGTGAGAGTTACTCGTGGCCGCCACATAGCGGCTCCCTCCCCCGCTGTGAGCCGCTGCTAGGAGGGAGCCGCTGCTATAGTAGGCAACCCTGTCCCTGCCGGTATCATCCAGTCACACGCCGCCGCCTCCCTTCCCCAACCCGCCGAGCAGCCAGCACATCTATTCTACCCCCTTTTGCGGAGGAATTGCACGCTGACATGCTGTCACTGAAGAGCCGCTGGCTCATGAGCAGAGAGTCACTGAGCCGGCTGGTGAGCCGGCTCACGTACGAGCGGTGTGCGGATAACAAAGAACCGCTGGTGAATCAGAATATTCTCTCACATTGCTGTTTAAAGCGGCAATTCTGAGAGGCGCATGCGCGACGCCGGCGTGACTGGATGCAGTCTCGCTGAGCTCCGTGACTGACCGGGAACTTATCGGCAAACTACTGCATTTCTGGCCGTGCTGGGCTAACCCCTAGTAGCCCAAAGCCTCTGGGATATGTCAGAGCAGAAGAAGATTAAGAAAAAGAACAAATCCGCGCATCCTGAGGGCCCGCTCCCGAAGCTCCTTGCACGTCAGCAGAAGGACAAGGCCTCAAAGATGGCCGCTGCCTCCTCCTCCCAAGCAAGTAGCGCTTCCCTGGAGGACTCATCCTCTCAGCCTAGCATCTCACCAGGGGAGCAGAAGTCCGATCACTCGGCTCTGCTCAACTCGATCCATAAGCTCCTTAAAAAAGAGCTGAACGCGGCTGTCTCCGCCATCAATGCCCATATCCAGGAACTCGGTGACAGAGTTAATGTCGTGGAACAGAGACTGGACTCCTACGCTGACGCCCTGAAGGAAGATAAGAGCAGGCTGGACGCCCATGACGCTCGCATGGATCAGTTCGAAGCTAGGCAAGAGGATCAAGAAAATCGGGCGCGTCGCTCCAATATTCGCATTAGAGGGCTGTCTGAAACCTATACGGATCTCCGTGCTGTAGCTCTCAACCTATTCACAGCCATGCTTCCACAGGTGGACCAGGCCCTGTTCCGGCTGGACAGGATTCACCGCGCTTTGGGGAAGCCCCGCAATCCTAATCTGCCTAGAGATGTGGTGCTCCGGTTCCACTACCATGAGACGAAGGAACAGATCATGGCTGTGGCCCGTAATCTATCTCCGCTCCCCGGGGTGCCGGACACAGTCCAGCTGTATGCAGACCTGTCACCGCTGACATTGCAAAAAAGAAGGTCGCTGCGCCCAATATCGCAAGCCTTAATCAATGAGGGTGTCCGTTACTCCTGGGGTTTCCCGTGCGCCCTGCTCTTTACCCTACAAGGAACGGCCCACCGAGTGACCACCGTAGAAGACGGAAAGCACATCCTCCAAGCCGCGAACATAAGGGTGCAGAGCGAGACCTCCACGGAGGCACCCAGAGCCCAACGCCCGGAGAGGGTCTGGCAGACCGTCGGAAGCGGACGGGGATCGGCCCGCAGCTCTCCTTCAGCCTCCCCGAGATAAGTACCTTGAAAGGGGCTTCCCCCTCTCCTCTGATTTAACATTTTATCGATGACTGTGCTGATTTGACTGTGCTGATCTGAAGGGTTTTTTATTAGGTCCCTATGGGATACCAGCTTTTTATCCTAGGGATATGACTTTTAGCCATATGTTCCTTATATGAAGTGAGGCTAACCTGACTTGCTTGTTACATAATGCTTCCTGGAGCTTTCTGCAGAAACGGAATGCCTTTTCCTTTCCTCACAGCTTAAAGAATCTACCCTCATCAGGTCACCAATGCGTACCTCACAGTGTGGGTGGCATGGTGACCGGGAACTTTAGCTCGTGGCTTCTGGACATATCCGCATCGTTTGGCTGCAAGATCAGGCAACCCACTATTCCATGCTCTGTGTATTGTTTATTGGCCTGCTACTGACATTTGCTATCCTATCACAAACCTATAGATCGGCACTGCTCATCACGCATATGTAAAATCCCTGCCTTGTCTCGATTCACGGGAAGTGCTTACAGAACGCTCCCACATACCCAAGATGTCTACAAGATGGGATACTCTACTTTGATATGGCATTGAGAGATTGGAGACAGCTAGCCCACATGCTTTAAACCTGCCTTACTAGCAACCGTTCAGGTTACCCACGGGTAGCTGCATATCATGACCTATAACAGAGGTGAATACCATACGCCCTGGGGGGGCATAACCCTTTTCCCCTTTCTCTCCCATCCCCCCTCCTCTAACCCCTCTAACCCCTCCCCCCCCCACCCCAACACACCCCCCTTCCCTTTTCCCATACCCTTTCCCCTCAGACCCTCCACCCCAGAGCTCAAACCTAAGCTTCTTTAACTCCGGGCGTTTTAGCAGGGCTAGAAGATTTAAACTCTTTAGTAGCTGCCGCCTTCCCGGTTAAGTGATTCATGTTGTCCTCACAGTTTGGTGGATTTGTGGGAGGAATTGGTCCTCCTTTCCCCCCACAACCCGACCAAGCCTTAACTGGCTTCACACCCAGTTATTGCACAGAACAATTGACTTCTGTGCCTACTCGAATTTTACTGTTGTTGTTAATGTTACTGTTGTTTTGTTACTCATTTATCTCTGCTCATGTTGGGACACTGCTTATTTCTGCCCACTTGGTTGATCACTTCCTTATCATACCATGGATTCCCTGAGGTTAGTCTCTCTTAACATAAGGGGTCTCAATTCCCCTAGCAAGCGAAGGAAAACCTTCATAACCCTGCTCCGGCACAAACCAGACCTTATATGTTTGCAGGAGACACATTTCACTGCCACCTCGTGCCCACGTTACTTTCATAAACATTACCTGACCTTTTACCACTCCCAGGCAACTAAAAAGCATAGAGGAACCTCGATTTTTATAAGGAACACACTCCCTCTAGTTGTGGAATCTGTTGACTCAGATCCAGAGGGGCGCTTAGTCTCCATTAAAGGTACCCTAAACAACAAAAATCTCTACCTGATTAACTGCTACCTGCCACCTGAAAAGGCTTTTCGTACCTTCTGTGACCTGCAAAAAAAACTAGAGATTGGTCCCAACACTATTTTTGTTTGGTGTGGGGACTTCAACTTCACACTGAATGAAAAACTAGACAAGTCCAAGCCTTCCACTGACAAACTCTCCAAAAAGCAACGCATTGCTCTCTCCAGGCTATTAGAAACTAATTTCCTTGTCGACACCTGGCGGGAGCTCTACGACAAAAAAAGGGGATACACTCATTTTTCTGAAATCCACAGCACTTATGCTAAAATAGACCATGTACTAGTGACTTCATCCCTAGTTCCCTCATTACAGTACTTAAGGCATATACCCACTAGCCTTTCAGACCATGATATTCTCCTCCTTAGCATAGATCTTCACACCAAACCCCTTAAGCGGCCTTGGTGGAGACTTAATGAGTCCTTGGTTGTTAATCAATCCACCAGACAAGACATAGCAGAACATCTAAATCAATATTTCTCCTCTAATGATGTGAATGATATCTCCCCTGTAACCCTCTGGATGGCCCACAAAGCTGTTATAAGGGGCTTCTTGATAAAAACAGCCTGTACCATAAAGAAACGTTCACTTGAGGAGCTTGACAACCTTCGTTTTAAGCTTCTTCGCCTCCAAAATATCCACCAACAAAATCCCACCCTTTTTATTCTTAAACAAATAAGAGATACCAGGGCCCAGTTAGATGTCCTTCTGGCAAAATCAGCAGAGAAAATGTTAAGATTCACTAAAGCAAGCTATTATAGATATGTTAACAAGCCGGACTCATGGCTTGCTAGAAAATTAAGAAATCAGCAAAGAATAAATACCATATATAAAATCAGGACACCATCAGGCACAATCACAAGCAACCCGGACTCAATCTATGAAGCTTTTCATAAATATTACGCAAATCTTTACAGCAATAAACCTACAGCTTCGAGGGGTGACATTCAAGAATTCCTAGCCTCTTTGAATCTACCCACCCTTACCTCAGATGCTTCTAAGTCCCTAAATAAAGCCTTCTCAGAGGAGGAAGTTGAGGATGTCATTAAAAAGCTTAAACTCCATAAGTCTCCAGGCCCAGACGGCCTTAGTGCCTTGTACTACAAAAAGTTCTCAGCTACTCTAATCCCCTACCTAACGAAATGTTTTAATACACTAAGAGTTAAACCCCTAAGCTATCCCGAGTTTCTCGACGCCCACATCTCTATCATTCCTAAGGAAGGTCGGGATCCTTTAAACACCAAAAACTATCGGCCCATAGCCCTCCTCAACCAAGATTATAAAATTCTAACTAGTATTTTAGCTGTCCGACTTAATGCTTTTTTACCATCCTTAATCCAGCGAGACCAGGTGGGCTTTATACCACACAGGCAAGCCTCAGATAACGTCCGTAAAACTCTTAATATACTTCACCATGTATCTCAATCGGGCCAGCAATTGGTCACCCTTGCCTTAGATATCGAAAAGGCCTTTGATACTATATCTTGGACATTTCTGCTGGAGGTCTTGGCTAGGACAGGTATTTCTGGACCCTTTGCTCACCTGATCAGACAACTTTATTCGTCCCCCTAAGCCCGCCTAAAGCTACCCAGCACTTCATCTACTCCTATAAACATCCAAAGGGGTACACGTCAAGGTTGTCCCCTGTCACCAGCCATTTTCGCCTTGGTCATGGAGCCTTTGGCAGTAGCGATACGCCACAATCCTGACATTCAAGGTTGCAAAATTGGCAAATCAGAATACAAACTAAGCCTATTTGCTGACGATGTGCTATTAACCCTTACCAATCATGCCGTTTCCATCCCAAATTTGCTAAAGCTGCTTAAGCAGTTTGAAGCGCTGTCAGGCTTGGCATTGAACTATGACAAATCTGAGGCAATGTTTAGCAACTTCCCCAGGGGTATGGGCGACTTTATTAGTAGTATTTTCAAATTTAAATATCAACCCCACTACATCAAATACCTAGGGGTTCATATCCCGCATGATACGTTACAAATCTTTAAGTGGAACTATCATCCCTTACTTAAGACTCTCCATAATCTCCTTCTTTCCTGGGCCAGTCATAATATTTCTTGGGCAGGTAGAGTTACTGCTGTAAAGATGACCCTTCTACCCAAAATTATGTACTACTTCCGTACTCTTCCCATCGATGTTCCCAAAAGATCCCTGGCTCCCCTCCAGAACCAGATTTTTAAATTTATATGGGCCAACAAGAAACCCAGAATCAAACAAAACATGATGCTGCTTCATAAAAAAGAGGGGGGTCTTTCAGTCCCAAATCTCCACAAATATTATCTCGCAGCACAATTGGCAATGTTCCCCTCGATTTATGCAGGGGCTCACACCCCTCGTTGGGTAGACTTGGAAAACAGCCTGTTATATCCCATAAGCTGGAGAGGGGCCTTGTGGTCGAATACCGTGGGTTCCACATTAGGCAGCTCAGTGTCTCCTTACACCCAACATTCTCTGAGGCTCTGGAAGAGAGTCAGATTTAAATATCCTCTTCAATCAAGACCCTCCCGGCTGATAGAGTTCCTGGGCAACCCAGACTTTCCAGCAGGGCAGGACGCAGCACAATTCAAATGGTGGGCTCAGAGGGAACTAACATGTCTGCACAAGACACTCATGAAAGGTATAGTCCCTACAAAACGAGTACTTAGTGAGCTTCACAACTTACCGGCTGCTGAACTCTTTAGGGCGCACCAGCTCTATCATTTTATTGCATCATTAGCCAGACCTGGGCAAGAAATCAAGGCAACCTCCTTTGAACTCTTATGCCTCACTGACCCATTACGTAAGGGCACTTTATCTCTACTATATACTATTTTCAACACTAACCCTTCAAGTGCTAAATCTCGCTTTCAAGAAGACTGGGAAGCAGACATTGGCATACCGTTTTCTGATGACCAATGGGTTCAATGCTTCGATACATTATCAAAAGGCAGTCTATGTGTAACTGATATGGAGGTTGCCTTGAGAGTATTGCACAGGTCTTACCTTGTTCCTCAGAGATTGCATGCGTTCAACCCAGACAGATCAGCTTTATGCTTCAGAGGTTGTGCCAATACAGGCTCAACCTACCATATATGGTGGTCCTGTCCCATAGTGGCTAAACTATGGAGGAGAGTAATAAGCAAAAGCAATTCAACACTCTCACTCCACCTACGAACTGATCCAGCTATATGCCTTCTGGGCTTACAACCTGAAAAGATGCCCCATTCCCAACACAAACTCATACAGTTCATTATGAATGCTACCAAGACTTATATTGCCTCGCAATGGCTCAAGCAGACCTTATCCTTTCAATGTGTACTTGCCCGTATCCATACCACAATGATTAACGAAAAGATTAAAGCCAATCTTTGGGACAGGACTCACCACTTTGAAAAAATCTGGCATCCATGGACCCAGCTGAACTCACCCTTAGGGGTCCAGAGCGCTCTACAGGCATTATAATCCTTCCTACTATTGAGCAGAACCTTGTAGACAAAAAATCCCCCTGAGTCCCAACGTGAGCAGTCAAACTTCTCTCCTGTTAAAATTCTTTTTTTTCTTTTTGGTTTTTTCTATGCTTTGACCTGCACACCACATAGTCAATAATGCCAGACCTTCTAGTTGCACAGGCTGGGATCTCGACAGGTTCACTTTTTTGTCAAAAGGACTCCACTGGCCTTCTACTGCTATGTTTCTTAGCTACAACTCCGCTCAGTTCGGTCACAATAGACATTATGTACCATTTGAAGTGTCCCAGCCTGCCTCCCTTAAGGACTATCTCTGCCTTTGGCACGTCTGGAAACTGTTAACCCTGATTCTGCTAATTGTGATTCTATGTGATGTATGATAACGTTATCTATTGTTATTTGATGGTTCTTTATCTCTGCCTATGACTTTTATTGCTACTCAATAAAAAAGTTTTGAAACTAAAGCGGCAATTCTTAGCTCATCAGTTCAGGCGACCCTGCAGAGGGTCGGGGCCTGTAATGTATCCTGGATTTAGGTAACAGAACGCCTGAAACTGACAGGGGAGGCACTGATCGTCTGCCCTGAGGTGTGATATTACAATAAGGTAACTAACATTTTTTCTGATTTTCGCCTCGTAAGTCCTTTAAGTAACGATATTGGCCTGTAACTTCCACATGCAGCAGGATCTTTGTTTGGTTTGGCAATCACCGTGATGTGTGATTCCAAGGATTGGGCCGGCAAAGCCACTCTCGGGTCTCCCTCCGCTAGTCTATTAAATAATTTACATAGGTATGGTGATAGCGTATCCTTGTATTTTTTTATAATACTCGGCAGGGAATCCATCCGGCCCTGGAGCCTTTCCTGCTTTAAGACTCATGATAACCTTCCGTATCTCTAGTTCAGTAAATGGAGCTTCCATCTCTTTTTTCATTTCCTCCGTCAATTTAGGCATATTGGAATTAGTTATATATTCCCTGATATCTGATACATTAGGGGTTTTGACTTTCCCGTCTAAGTTTTTAGTCAGATTATAGAGGTTGTGATAAAATTCTTTAAAAGTGTTAGCAATAGATTCACTCCTGATGTGTTTTTTGCCCTTACGGTCTATGATATGTGAAACATATGTTTTTTGCTGTTGCTGTTTCAGGGCGCGTGCTAACAGCTTACCTGATTTGTTGCCATGTAAGAAGTATGTATGTTGGCATCTCTGTGCAGCTTGTTTCGCTTGATCTTGTAACATCTTGTTAAGTTGGCGTCTAACCTCTAGCAGTTTTAGGAGGATCGGTTCAGTCGGTTGATTTTTATGTGTTTGTTCAAGGGCACAGATCTCATCTAGTAGCTTCTTGATTAATTTCCCTCTTTCTTTTTTCTGTTTGGTACCCCGTGTGATTAAAATACCCCTCATTACACATTTGTGAGTTTCCCATAAAATGGCGGGCGACACATCCTCTACATCATTAAGGTCAAAGAAGTCCTTTATTTTGCTTTGTATCTCCTTCACGTCACCTTCCTCTCGGATCATAGAAGTATTGAGTCGCCAGGTAAATGGCGTATCTCGTTTTGCTTTACAATTAACTGTCATATGGACGGGTGCGTGGTCTGAGTATGAAATTACTCCTATGTCTGCCGTTATAAATTCTGATAATAGGTTGTGGGATATCAAAATGTAATCGAGTCTAGTATATATCCCGTGCATTGCTGAGTAGAAGGTGTAGTCTTTGGTGTTAGGATGTGTCGCCCTCCAAATATCCACGAGTTGTTTATCGTTTATGGCTCGTTTCATCTTATTTAATTTCGCGTATGATATACAGCATTTCCCATGAGAGGTGTCTAGGGCAGGGTTAAGTGCCACGTTCAGGTCTCACCCTAAAATAATACTACCCTCTGCAAAGGCCTCCATTTCTGAGAGAAATTTGAGTAGGAATTTGTCTTGATCCACATTGGGTGAGTATATAGATCCCAGTGTGTACTTTCGGTCTTTAATTAGGCACTTTAGCAGAAGGTATCTTCCTTGTGGATCCGACTTAGTATCAATAGCAGTAAAGGGGAGATCATTACTGATGAGGATAGCTGTCCCCTTAGTTTTAGAATTCGGGGAATTGCTGTAAAAAGAGATGGGGAATCGTCTATTTCGTAATTTAGGGTGAGTGTCTCCCCTAAAATGAGTCTCCTGTATGAAGACAATTTGTGCCCTTTGTGCCCAGACATCCCTCATGAGAATATTCCTTTTTTCGGGAATGTTGAGGCCCTTGGCGTTTATGGTAAGAATTTTCATGTAATCCATATTAATGGTTCAAAGTGCGTAGCTCGGCTGGGGGAGGCGACCAGAGGAAACCCATTGGGTTCAAACAGAAACCCAAACAGTTCTAACACATCTGTAGTTTGCATTTTTACATTGCTAAACTTCACATAAAGGATAACCCCTATCAAAAGGGTTTTAACCATCCTTGCTTCCTGTGTGAACAGGAATCTCCTACGAGGGATATAGGATACCATAAACCGTCGTGAAGAAGGGCAATCCCCTCCCCACCCCAACCACATTTTGTGCAGATAAAGCTTAGATTTAAAATAACATTACCTTGAGTCTTAAACCCCCCCCCCCCTATAATTCGCCCGAACAGAGCAATCATACCCACCTTTTAAGGTGGGCAAAAGTGAACGTGCATCTGGTGCTGTCCCTTTAACAGAACTAAAGAACTGCCAACATACTAGCTTAAAACTAAATCGTAATATAGATTACCACCTGATCATTGAGATTCACCCATGGACCTGTCAATGTAGAAGACAACCCTTAATAGGTTAAGCTACTTGGAGAGATATTGTATATATGAAGGAGAGGGCACTGAGCATGGGTAGGGTAGATGTTACGGACAATATGGTTAATGCTGGTATTGGGGTCTACTATGTATATATGTATCGGGGGAGAGTCCGGCTTAAGAATTGCTGCCTATCAAAGTGTGCTGCGGGATGTATATTCCGGTCTGTCCGTTACTGTCGAGCAGCCGTAGGCAGGGGACTGATCACATAGTGGTAGATAAGAGGTGGTCTCCACAGTGAGACATCCATATAGCCTGTCACAGGTGCCCGGTGCTGGGGGGTGCAAAAATACTTCCCGGGGTATGGGTCGGATGTCACACCACGGGGAACCCCACCCCACTCATTAATTAACTTTCTCCCAAACCTATATACAACATAGCTTCAATCCACAAATAAAACAAGATATGTGTCAGAAGAATCAAATATGCATTATGTGGGCCCGATCTTCAGGCAGCGTGCTTAATTTACTCTCCATAGGGAAATATTCTCCCCCCGTCTCTGTGAGGTCATGTCTTATATCCAGGCCCCACTTTTTAGGCTGTAGAATATCCAGTCCGCATGAGGAAGACAAACAATGAGTGTCAAAGTTTCAGGCATCAAAACAGCTAGTTTCCTCTCATAATGTGCCCCTTATATAAGAGGCGCCTTGTCCCTTCCAAACCCCTATGTCCCCTCTCCAAAGTCTGCAACCTTGCGGCTTTATGGAGAATCCAGCGGGGAAAGTTCGTTTAGTATAAGTTATATATTGGATATGCTATGGTAACATTCCCATGTGGATTCCCCCTCTCCTTGTAGCGACAAATGAAAAACCAATTGAGGGATAAAGGGTGAATAATGTCAAAGTGCGTATGATCCAGGGAAGAACCCATTGTGAGTACTTATCTGTTTCCGCGGACCAATGTGCCATATCGAGCTGCTTCACTCCGTTTGTTGGCGCAGTTGTTGCCGTTTGTCCGGCCTCTGTCTGCGCTGGCGTTGAGGTAGGCCTGTAGCCATTTGATCCGGCTGCCATTCCGGTAGTTCAACTGGTAGTATGTCGAGCTCACGGAAAAGATCAGGAAGGTCTGACGGTAAGCGGAGAGTAAAGGACTTATCTTGCTTAGTGATATGGAGTTGAAACGGAAATCCCCATTTGTATGTGATTTCTTCATCCTGCAGAACCTTCAACAACGGCTGTAAGGCCCTTCTCTGTGCGAGCGTGTTCGGCGCGAGGTCTTGAAACAAGAGCAGCTTATGACCTTAGTGTTCAATATGGCCTGCCTTCCTTGCCGCTTGCATGATTGCATCTTTAATGGTATAGTGGTGGAGGCGGCATATGACATCTCTCGGGGGGCCATCCGGTGAGGGCTGTGGACGAAGAGCCCGGTGGATGCGGTCAAATTTTAAGATGGCGTCATCTGGCTGTTTTAGCAGGGAATTAAAGATGGGCGCCATTACTGGCGCTAGCTGTTGTGTGGAAACAGATTCAGGCAATCCCCTGATTCTAATGTTACAGCGCCGGCTTTTATTTTGTAAATCCTCTAGACCAGATCGAAGTGTGGTGTTCACCGCCTTTTGCTTCTCATTCTGTTCCGTCAGTCTTTATTTCAGCTTGCATGGTGCTGGTTTGGGCCTCAAGTGCCGCTATACGTCCGCCATGATCTATGACCTCTTCTTGTAAGTCTTGGAGTTCCGCTCGTGTAGCGTTGGTAATACGAGTGCCCAGCTCTTCCAGGTCTGCCTTGGTGGGTAAGTTGTATAAGTAGTCTCGAATCTCGCTTAGAGATTTGGCTGTAGACTCGTCTGTTTCCGATCTCTTCTGGGCCTTGGTAGCGGGAGACGAGGTGTCGGCCATCTTAACAGGCGTCTGAGTAGCCTCGTTTCTCCGGAGGTATTGAGTTACCTTGGGGTGAGTCGTCGATGTTAGTTTTCGTGGGGTATCTGTGCCCTTAGTGTTCTTGGACCTTCCTGGCATAATTTGGGACTGGAACGGAGGGAATTGCTCTGTCTAGCGATCTGTTAAGCTGGGGTGAGAAGGGAGCCCTTAGAAGAAGCGTCCTCACGCGGCCATTGCTAGCTCCGCCCCCTTATGTGTTTATTTTAAATAATTTTAATCGCTTCAGGTTCCCTTTAAGGTTTAAAATACCCGCCTCGGGTTCTCTTTAACAATGATCTGTTTACTACCACTCCTTGCCTCCTGTCCCTTAACCAATTCTCTACGCAGTCTTAGGGGGAACAGTGTCAAAACCTTTGCAATCTCCAAGTATACCACATCTTCTGCTTTCCCAGGATCTAAATTTGCAATTACCACAAAAAGCTGAGCAGATTCATGGACAAGACCTGTCTTTAGTAAACGGATGTTGACTGAAACTAAATTTTGTGCTATATAAAATTTTGTATAGCATCCCTTAGAATACCTTCAGTTTACACACAAACACAACTGACATTAAGGTTACAGGTCTATAGTTTCCTGATTCTGATGCCTTTTAATACCCAAGCTGTGGTGCATGAATGTCCATATATTAGGAAATATCAGACAGTGAGGAAATAGACTCAAAGAGGCATAAAATCATAAACTGCATGTGCTGACACAACATGGATGTTGATTTTAGAATATTGCACACAGAAAAACAATCTCATATCTAAGTGTCTCTGCTCTACTTATCTGCTGGCTTAGACTATCCTAGCGCATATCTTCCTTCACCCACCAGAGGTCCTTTGCATGCCACCCCCTTCCCAATCATATAACAAATAAAATAATCCCCTCAATCTGACCAAGCTGTCTGTTCTGAAGCTCATCAGGCATAAAGTATAAGGACACAGGTTTGTGGGTTTCCACTTCAGAATCTTACCATTCTCCAAACTGTACAGCCTTTAAAACCCCCACAGCTGCTGTACTCTCCCAATCAAAACCTTGACCAACGTGATCTGCGTGCGCTCTGGTTCTGTCTTCGAAAAGGACCTCTCTAGGTTCACTAGTGCGAGGCAGATATTGCAAGTTCTTTATCTCATTCATAGATCTGCAAAAACACAAAATAAAGACCATATTAAAAAACGGAAGATAAAAAAAAAAAAAAGTTTACCAAATTGATAAGAGTGCAAGATATACTAACTACCAGGGCTGCGGAGTCGGTACAAAAATCATCCGACTCCAACTCAGTCTCCGCAGTTATGAAACTGCCGACTCCAACTCTGTCTCCAGCTACCCAAAATAGCTCCGACTCCTTAGTCTAATATTTACCAGGGCTGTGGATTTAGTACAAAAAGCTTCCGTCTCCCGACTCTTCAGTTTATAAAACCACACTCAGACTTCGGGTACCCAAAATTGCTCCGACTCAGCCTCCACAGCCCTGCTAACTACGGCACCAAGTGGCTTTCTACTTTTTCATAAAGGTTCAAACCAGGGGCGTAACTAGAAATCACTGGGCCCCCCTGCGAAACTTTGGATGGGGCCCCCTCCCGCCAACCCACCCCCTGCTTTCTCAGGAAACTGAGAACCAATGTTATTCAATTGGCTAGAGCATGTTTTGCCCGTGCAGATAAATACTGACAGCAGTAAAGCATTGCAGGCATTTTCTTTATCAATTACATTAGTTGTGATAAAACGTGCATGTTTTCACTCATACAGACACACATGGTGTACAGAAAACGCATACGGAAAACTGACAGACGATTGTGCTCTCAGCCGTAGCTTATTACACTCACTCTGTCCATCTCTGATGGAACAGAACTGGCTCTGCAGACTTTTCCAGCATCACTACAGAACACAGCACTTGGGGAGGGGTAGAGAGGTTTTGGGCTGGGTGCTGTACAGAGGAGCCAGCTGCACACTGAATAGGGACTATCTACAAATCTCTGTCTACAACACTTTGAATAATTTGTTATCAGTAGCTGAGCAGATGCAGTCATTAGAACAGTTGTGCAGAGAATAGAAAAGTTTTACTCTCCGTACCCATAGTTATCAGTCTCTCAGGATGGGGCCCCCTGTGGCTTCTGGTCCCCCCTGCGGCTGCATCCCTTGCAGAGTCTATTGTTATGCCCCTGGTTCAAACAAAACAGACTCCTGCCTAACAATCCAAGAAAGTTATAGTTTTACTTCATTTGTAATGACCTCATTCCAAAAACATACAACTATCGCTGTTCAACCTAGGAAATCCATGAGGAAAAAATAATGAGTGTGTGTGTGAGAGAGTGTGAGTGAGTGAGTGAGTGATTGAGAACTTTATTTTCTTTCAGACAACCCTCTATAACTAAGTACTTTTTCACCTACTTTTTGCTACAATTTTTAATTGCAGCTATTATGAATAGGTATTTTAAACTTCCCTGGCAGTAACTCCGAGCAGCCCAGAGCAGAAACATTTCCTATGTGAAGCAAGAACAGGAAGTAGAATGAAGCCAGTACAGCGTGGAGGACGAGGCTGACAGCAAGTGAATACTGTATTTACTTATCTCCGCCGCTGTTTGTGCGTTCGTCGCCCCGCCCCCCTTGAAAACTGGTAAAACGAAAGCGGTAACATTTCCTATGCTCCCTTCCGTTTTGGCATCCCACGTGTGATCGGCTGTGTGTATTAGGGTTGCAACAGTATGAAATACCACGGTATGATAACCATAAAATAAACAAAACAGTATGACAGTATTACACAATTATTTGGACCCGCACCCCTTACATTAAATAATAATATGCCCCCACCCCAGTAGTAGGTGGCTGCAGCATAGGTAGCCAGAGCTATGTGTTGGCAGGATAGGTAGCCGCAGCATAGGTAGGCAGGGATAGATGTAGGTGCCCGCAGTATAGAGGGGGGGGGGGGTAAGAATGTAGCAGCGGGGGTGACAAATACTCACTTGCTGGGCCAGTCCTCACGCTTTACTGGCTTCATTCTACTTCCTGTTCTTAATTCCATCTCCTTGCAATAGCGCCCGGGGGGCGCGGTGGTGTCAGGGAAATGTGAGGCAAGAACAGGTAGGAGAATGAAGCCAGTACAGCGTGGATGACAGCGAGCCAGCGAGTATTTACTTATTTCCGCCGCTATTCGAGCGTTCGTTGCTATGTCGCCCTGCCCCCTTGGTTACCACGCCCACCCCTGAAAACAAGATTGTTCATGCTATGATTACCATGCACAAACCACGGTATATCGTCACACCAGTATACTGTGCTAACCAGTGTGTATATGCGTGTGCAGGTAAGGTGAGGTGAGGTGAGGTGAGGTGAGGTGAGGTGAGGTGAGGTGAGGTGAGAGGAGAGAGAGAGAGAGAGAGAGAGAGAGAGAGAGAGAGAGAGAGAGAGAGATATACAGGGTTTAGCCTGTCTAATTCCTCCTCATTTGTCTCCTCTCACAAGTTGTAATTTGATCTCTTCCTTGTGTCACCTGACTGACATGGCAGAGATGTCCAATAACGTCCTGTGCTTTCAAATGAGCTTAACAATATAGCCATTTGGTTCCCACATGCTTAGGCGCTAAGTGCTTCTGCCTTACTGTTCAGGGCTGTGGAGTCGGAGCAAATTTTGCATTTGGGGGGGGAAAAAAAAAAAAAAAAAAAAAAAAAAATGCACTGACTCAGACTCCTAATGAATTGAAACTTATTAATATAGACAATATGATAAAATATATTTCTCAGATAAGTCATCATAAATTATATATACAGTAATAGCTGTGCTTCGCCCACAAAAATGAAATAAACCAATCAAAAATAGTTAATAATAATCGAAACATTTGTATAGCGCTTTTCTCCTGTCAGACTCAAAGCGCTCAAGAGCTGCAGCCACTGGGACGCGCTCAAGAGGCCACCCTGCAGTGTTAGGGAGTCTTGCCTTGAACTCCTTACTGAATAGGTACTTGACCTAGCCAGGATTCGAAACCCTCTCCCATGTCAAAGGCAGAGCCCTTAACCAGTACACTATCCAGCCACACTTGAGCTACTTCAATAAAGCAGTCCCCGTATTTTTAAAGTCAGATATACATATCTGATTGTGACTGTATATTGATGTGTACACAGGAATCTTTTATATATACTAAATAACATCTGTGCTGTAAGAATAATCAGGATGTGTAGCTGCATCACTAAGAGATGGTCAATGAGATGCAAAGAATTCTGCGTTGATGCAAATTTATGCACTTCTGCTCATGAAATCAAATAATTTGATATGTTAAAATTTGGTTTGGCGACTAAAAATTAAAGGGTACCAGAGACGGGTGAAAAAAAGTTTTATACATACCTGGGGGTTTCATCCAGCCCCCTTCAGGCAAATCAGTCTCTCACTGTCCTCTTCCACAACCTTGATCTTCTGCTATGAATCCCGGTAATTCAGCCAGTCAGTGCAGTCCGGCCACGTGCCTCTTCCACAGCCAGGAGCATTTTGCGCAATAGTGCTGCGCAGGTGTAGTACGTTCCTGGCAGCGGAGTGTGTGCATGCGCACTACGCCCGACTGGCTCAAGGACCTGGACCCATAGCAGAAGATCCAGGTGGAGGAGGACAGCAAGGGACTGATTAGCCTGAAGGGGGCTGGAGGAAGCCCCAGGTATGTATAAAACTTTCATCTGTCTCAGGTTTACTTTAAGTTACACAGTAGTACTATACTCTACCACAGAGCTGCAGGGAAACCACTGAGAATGTTGTGCACATTAAACACAAAAAGGTGTTGTCTATCACCCATAAACCTGGTTCAGATTGTGCATGAAGAATGTGTAAAGGAGGAAGAATCCCCTCATTCTTCTGCACAGTACTTGCACATCACTCTTATGCTGGATACACACGTTGCGTTTCCGCGTTCGATTCGATTATTTCCGAGCATTTCGATTATTTTTAGGTCGAATGCCATGTAAAGTATGGCAAATCGACCTAATGATCCATCAACCTGCGAATCGGACATGTTGGAAATAACCGCATCGACGCGGAAACGCAACGTGTGTATCCAGCATTACATGTATCCACAGTTACATTGCCTAGGGCCTGATAGATTTTCTTTGTTCCTGTCTGTAGCTTCTACAAGTACTCTTACCAAGGACTAGTTTAAGGCCTCGTTCACATCTATGTAGTGCAGACGGCCTTGTGATCAGAATGCAGCGCGTACGATCGCACACCATCTGCACTGCTACCCGCTGCACTGCTGATCCCATCCATTGACAGTGAATGGGTCAGCTATGTGCTTGCGGGCAGAATGCACGCAGCAGTATACAAGTGCATCATAGCGCATCGTACTGCTGCGTAGCGCATTTGATGTGAACGGCAGAAGGGCTGTCTATACTCTTCTGCCGTTCTTGCATGTTACCATGTCATATGCGCTTCCAAATGCGCACGGAAGTGCATATGATGGGAACGAGGCATAAGTCTATGACTAAAAGTATTACTTGGTGAAATTTTCCTTCTTAAAAACAGAAAAATTAGCAATAATTCAGCTATAAGTGAACATTTGTGGTTACCCACAATGCACCACTACTGAATATGCAATTATTCCTTTTTCGCCCCTGTAAGCCCGGCAAGCATCCAGAACCGCTGTTGTCTAGCAAGCCTATAGCTTTAAATATTACACAGCAACACCAACCCCACATGTACACAGCCCGTTTCAGCCCTCATCAGTACATGGCAGGGATTGATATGGTTGTATGGGATAGGGTTTGGAATTTGCATATTCAGTAGTGGTGCATTGTGGGCAACCATAAATGTTCACTTATAGCTGAATTATTGCAAATTTCCTTCTGTTTTAAGAAGGCAAATTTCACCCAGCATTGCTTATTAGTAGGAGGGCTTTTTGGTCTAAAAATATTAGAGGGAGAAGATCAGGTGGATAGCCAAGTAACTGGTATTGTTTAAAAGGGAATAAATAATGCAGCCTCCATATACCTCTCAGTTCAGTTGTCTTTTAAAATTCCTAAGCGTTAACAGTTAAGAGATGCATTTTATGTTTCATACTTTCAATTAACAAGATTGTAATATGCAAATTAGAGAAGGAGTCAGAGAAATACTAACCTGAGGAGTCACAATTCACAAAAATGGAGAAGCACCCATGCAAGAAGACCTTTGTGTGCCTTAGCTCATGGTCACAGTACCTAGTGACCCAGTAACAAAAATTCCACGAAGCTGGCACCACCGAATGTAGTAAAAAGCTCTTTATTCAAACGTCATTAAAATGACATTCAGTCAATAATAAAAAAAAAAAAAAAAAAAAAAAAATTTTATTATTGACTGAATGTCATTTTAATGACGTTTGAATAAAGAGCTTTTTACTACATTCGGTGGTGCCAGCTTCGTGGAATTTTTTTTAACCTGAGGAGTCAGATTATTTTTGTATTGACTCCACAGCCCTGTTACTGGCTTTTGACTACCCTCAGCCTGCCGCCTGCAAAGACGTTTGCCTGGATTTTGATTACTCAGCCTGCCGCCTGTCGCGAGTGACAGGGTCAGGAGCAAATGAAAGTGGCTCCTGACCGGCGCACATCGCTCTGCCGTCAGAGAGAGCAGCCTGCGGCGGGGACAGAGCGGCGATGCGTTGGAATGTGTCGTTTTAGCGTGCCAGCAGCCTCTGGTCCTTAAGGGGGCAGAGGCTGCTGGTACCAAAGTGGTTAAAAGGATACCTGAGAAAAATCTGATGTGTCCTATTACTTACCAGGGGCTTCTTCCAGCCCTCGTACAACAACATTTCTTACATTATTTATAATTTAGTCAATGTTTACCCGTTTTAAAATATCTTACCTCATCCTGATTTACATTCTTAAAAATGTATCAGTGATGTCTTCATCAGGTTTATTTATGTGTGCGTACACACAAAAGACAGAGAAAACTCTGATATTCCTCCCAGTTGAAGCATTTTTTTCTCTCTTCTATACCAGGCTTTTTTAACCAGGGTCCCATGGAACCCCAGGGTTACTTAGCATTTTCCCCTTCTGCAATAGTGGCAGGCTGAGAAAAGCTTAAAAGTACCTCTTTGGCTCCCATGTCCTCTTTAATCATTGTATGCTTGCCACTGAGTGTGGTGGGGATAGAGGGCAGAGTATAATATGGCTCACTTTAAAAGGGGGTACTGCACAAAGTAAGTCAGAATAATAAGGAGCAAATTACGGTAATGAAAAACATTAGAATAGGAAGGCAGGATAATGTGTGGTACATAATTAGAAGCTATGTAATAAAGAGTACTGTTATAGGTAAGCACTATAATTGTGGGATCTATGGCAACAAACACTAATATGCCTTAGTAGAATAGTAAACACTGTAAGGAAGAAACATGAAAGGGTGGCTAAACAACAAGGCTGCTACAACGAACAACCACAACCACTATGAAAGACCATGCATCCTGCAAAATAAGTCCCCACTCCCCCAACTTGTGCAGGTGTTCCTTGTGATCAAAAAAGTATTTGATGGGTTCCCCAGGTTAAAAAGGCTGTTCTATACCTTCGACGTTTGAATGGAGATTTTGGCATGTCTGCTGTTGGGATCATTTGCTCTCCTGGCCTCACCCACATAATCGGACCATCGTCACTCTTTGATCTACACTGAAGCTTAAGTGTAGACATTGTTCCCCATGGTAAAGTCATCTGTCAACAACACACATCAAAAGAAACGATTACAAAACATCCAGCGACTTACTACATGGAACTCTGCATCAAGCTCATACACAATGGTACAAAAGCTGATAAATCTGAAAAAAGTAAGGATTCAGCTCATTGTACTACTTAAGAACATCAAGAACATCGGGGGGAGGGGAGCTTTAGGGGGAAGGTATTAAAAGGAACTCCTAAAAAAAAAAAAAAAAAAAAAAAAAAAAAAAAAAAAAGAGAGAGCTCATGAAATAACAGCCCAGGGTTGTGGCTATACTGATAGTGCCAACAGTTTCTCAATCTACCAACCACCATTGGTGTGACCTTCTCCCTGTATGTGGCAAATCACGACTCTGGATTGCTCTGTAGACTTGCACTGTGGAAGAATATGCTGTCCCCAGTAATGTATAGCAAAGACAGCACAGTGAAAAATGTGTCAAAGGACTTTTTCCAGTATTTCACTACGGTCAGCCTTTACTGGAAAGATTTTCCCTTACTTCCTATTCCTGTAAGAAATGTAGTAGGGGTGTCTCGGCACCCTGTAGGAAAAGGTAGCTTACCTCAATGACAAAATCTTTGTAACTTACAAAATATTTTTTATTATTTAGCACAGGACTGTGCTAAATAAATAAATCTTTTGTAAGTTACAAAGATTTTGTCATTGAGGTTTCCCTTTTTGTTTTTAAACGCTTTTATTCTACCAGGGCACCTCTTCCCCCTAATTGCTCCTATTCCTGTGTCCTGCAAGGAATCCTGTAACATGAAAGTCAGTAGTCACTGGGACAGGGACAGAAGTGAGGGAAGCCAAATCTTCCTAACTATCTCTCAAAAAGTAAAATTAGTAGCAGCTGTTTCTGGCACTCTTGGAGATATTTTTCCACTTTCTGTTGGGCAGAAGCTAACTGCATACAGCCTGATACGTGTATGTGCTGTAGTGAGGTCTACAGAGGCGTAGATATACAATACAGTGGG
Source organism: Hyperolius riggenbachi (assembly GCF_040937935.1). Classification (NCBI taxonomy): domain Eukaryota; kingdom Metazoa; phylum Chordata; class Amphibia; order Anura; family Hyperoliidae; genus Hyperolius; species Hyperolius riggenbachi. Next base: position 364,027,237 of record NC_090647.1, on the reverse strand, counting down.
GCTGTACCGGTTAAGCTACCAATATGTGCATAATGGCCAATACAGCAAGTTGGAAGAGTCGCAATATAAGAAGTTGAAAAGATGCCTCACTATGAAATTAACTTTAAAGAGTAACTGTTAGGCATTATATATGAAATCTATTTTCTATTTTAGGCTGTTAGATAGATAAAAAGGATGCTAATAAGGCAATGCAAATAGTTTTTTTTTCCTAAGAGGTTTTTCTCTCCCCATGCCCCCAGGCAGCACGGCCGCAGAACAGAAATGACAGGCAGGCTGAATCAGCCTGATTGGCTGAAGCCTCTGTCACTCTCTGCACTGCGATTAGCCGCTTTGGTTTCCCCATGTCTGCGGTGGTTGTAGCCGCTGTAAGAACGCATGGAGGGGGGGCAGAGGCGATCTCCTGTCACTGTCCTCTGCCCCCCTCCTCCAGTGGCATGTCCGCGCCCCCCCCTTCTGCCGCCCACCACCGCCGCATTCTCCTTCTTCCCCGCACTGAACTTTGGGAGAAGGATAAAGGCGGCGCACAGACTCCAGGAATAATGGTTCCAGCCGCCGGTGGTAGTGCAGAGAATAGATGGGAACGGCAGCGCTTGGATCCATGATTAGGTGAGTCTGTGCCAGCTGCATATATTCTCCCCGCTGTGCTGAGAATAAGTGCGGGGAGGAGGGGGAACGAGTACACTGCAATACATCTGTTATGTAAGTAGAGGAAGTATTTATCTACTTACATATTTTTTTTTTTTTTGGGGGGGGGGGGGGGGGCATGTTATTGCTAATAGTTTCTCTTTAAAAACAGTGCCATTAAGTATGTGAAAAAGAGTATGTCAGCGTCAGCGTGTACTTTAGATTAGTTATTTGAGAATGTGAAATAAAGATTTGGATGTAAACTGACCTTTAAAAATGGAGATTCTTCCAACATGTCTAAGAACTCTGGAAAAAAGTCTCCAACCTCTTCATCAACAGCTCCAACCAGGCTTATTTGTCTCATTGGACCAGCTCTGTATGTTCCACAGCAATACGTTCTGCTGACCTATGGGAAGGACAGACAGAAATGGGGAACATCGTATTAGAGTTTAGAATTGTGTGTGGTGCAGATTTTAAAACAAAAACAAACAAACTTAAAATCAGTCCTGGTAAGGGTTACCATTTACAAATAGGGTAACAGTTGTGCTCACAACTTTAATAGAAGCCGATGTAAATGTATTGCCCCCAATGTACCTGATCAACTCTGATCAATTTTGAGTAATCTAACACAGTTGGCAGTTATCGTAGTTTATAAAATCTCCACTTGAGGGAGAAAAGAAAAAAAAAAAAAAAAAAAAAGCCACACTGCACTGTAAAGGCACCAAGCAGTACAATGCTAGTGGGTGTCAAGTGGGCTATGTAACAACTGAATCAGGGACAGATTTATGGCTTGGCATGTCAAGCCATTATTGACCTCTGTATGGCTATTAGTGATATGCTGCTAGACCCTACAACATTTACGCTTGTGGGTACTCCTTTACAATCAAGAAGGGAAATGCACCAATACAAACGTATGTAAAGATACAAAGAAACAGCTGTGTCATCGGGGTGCATAAGGCATCATAGAACATTTAGAAAACCTAATGTGTTTTCATAATGCCATTGAGGCGTAGCACCTACATCTGTAAATGAATGCAAAAGGTTTTCTTTCAGGTGCTATGAAGTGATACAATAATGATGTAATGCCTCAGAGAGCTACACATGCCCAGCACAAAATCATGTAGAGAAGGTGAATAATGCTGACTTGCATGCAAATTTCATCCATAGATTCCAGCCTGGTCTAGTGCAATCATCCTTTATGTACGGCATCAATCAAATAAGCTATGAGGAGAATGAAAGAGGGTGCACCTGAGGCTTCACTGAAGCATACAGACATAAGGATTCCGTTCATGCAATATGCTTAGAGAAAATTCTGAAAGGACTACTACCGCAACAAATGATAACATTTAAAATACAGTATGATCTCGTTATAATAAACTCGGGTATAGTAAACATTCAGGTATAGTAAACTACCTCTCCAGGACCTGGCCAATTTCTATTATAAGTCTATGGGGGAAACACATGGCAGAGTAAAACCCGATAAACATGTTTTTTGGGCCCCTACGTGACGCTGGCTCTAGATCTAATAAAAAAAATTTGGTGGAGCATGCGTCATATCAGTGTGAAACCCATGGTGTGCTGCAGGGCACTTGCTGCAAGTCCCGCCTGCGGAAGTATCGGAGCCACTCACAGGAAGCGAGTGGCTGCCTCTAATCACTACTGCAATTTGTAAGGAGCTCTGGAAAATCTGCCAGCAATTTGCCCAGCCTGGCTATGTAGCACTAAGGCATATTTAACCTTGTAGTCCATCAAAGGTGCAAGTTTGTGCTTGTACTGTACCTCCAATGGGAGGACAGAGTTGCTCCTTTGCAACAGAGAGAGTATACCAGGGCATGCTGGGCCATTTTTAGGACAATTCACGATATAGTAAAACCACTTTTCCCGGTCCCTTGGCGTTTGCTACAAAGAGATTATACTGTACACATTTATAAGAAAGTACATTTCTCCAAGAGTAAAATGCAACAAAAAAAAAAAAAAATTTACTGTATTTTCCGCCGTATAAGACGCACTTTTTCTCCCCAAAAAATGGGGAGAAAAAGTCCCTGCGTCTTATACGGCAAAAGCAGGGAATCCCTGACTTACGAACGCCCGCCGATACGAACCGCCGGCACATTGGGGATTCCCTGCCTGTCCCTCCTCTCCCGCCACATGCCTGTGCTATCCTCCTCTAATCAGTTTAGCGTGTGTGTGCAGAGCAATCTGCCCCCTGTGTGTGCAGAGCAATCTGCTATGTGCCCCCCCCCCCCCCCGCATGCCGGCGCTATGCCTTTCTAATATACCAGCTTCCGCTATCCCCCTGTAACATTCTGGCCCCCCTCGTTTCCCGGCAGCGGCTTACCCGGTCAATGCCGCTACGAGGACTGCAGACACCCGGCTACTTCATACACGTCCTCTTGTGTGCGGCTTGATCGCGTCATCGCGACGCGATCAAGCCGCGCACAAGAGGACGTGTATGAAGTAGCTGGGTGTCCGCAGTCCTCGTAGCGGCATTGACCGGGTAAGCCGCTGCAGGCAAACGAGGGGGGCCAGAATGTTACAGGGGGATAGCGGAGAGGCCGGTATATTAGAAAGGCATAGCGCCGGCATAGGGGGGGAGTGGAGTTGCGCGCGGGGGGGGGCACATAGCAGATTGCTCTGCACACACAGGGGCAGATTGCTCTGCACACACGGGGGGCTAAACTGAGTAGAGGAGGATAGCACAGGCGGGAGGGGGGGGGGGGCATGGGCACACAGGAGGACACCAGAAATGGCATTTAAAAGTACCCGAGGGAGACGGGGCGCTCAGGAAAGATACAGGAAGTACACAGGAGAAGACATGGAGCACACAGGAGAGAGACAGTGGGCACATAGAACACAGGGGGTACACAGGAGAAGACAGGGGGCACATACGAGAGAGACAGTGGACACATAGGACACAGAGGGTACACAGGAGAAGACGGGGGCACATAGGAGAGAGACAGTGGGCACACAGGAGACAGGGGGTACACAGGAGAACACATGGGGCACACAGGAGAGAGACAGTGGGCACATAGAAGGCCACAGGGGGTACACAGAAGAAGACATGGACACATGAAGCACACAGGACACGTGGGAGACATTGGGCACTCAGGAGGACACTTGGGGGACACCATTTGGGGGAGGTCATGTACAAGATGCTCCTGGAATATGGACGCACCAGGTTTAGTATATACATTTTTTTCCCTGGTTTTTGCCCTCTAAATCTAGGTGCGTCTTATATTCCGGAGCGTCTTATACGGCGGAAAATACGGTACTTTTCTCCTATGTCACCGTCCGTAAGCAATAAAAAACTGACAGGTTTTGGACTGGTCTATCACCTCACAGGGAATTCTCAGCATTTCTTTCATTCTTCATATTTCATGTTGCACATCCAAATACCGTATTTTCAGCTAAAAAAGACACACTTTTAACACATGGGGGGGGGGGGGGGGGAGAAGCAGATTAGGGGTAGCGGGCACATGCTGGGGCAGAAGGGGGACGCATGGAGGCGACCATGTACAAGAAGCTCCTGGAACATGGACGCACCAGGTTTAGTGTATTTTTTCCCCCTGGTTTTTGCCCTCTAAACCTAGGTGTGTCTTATATTCTGGAGAGTCCTATACTGTGGAGAATACAGTAAATAATTAAAAATAGGTAAATTTACCTGTGTGTGGAAGTTTGCAATTGTTGTCGTCTCAATGTCTTTCTTGCCGAGGATCTCCATTTTAACTGGTGTATTTGGAAAGTTAAAAGCAAAGTAGTCCAGAAAATCGGGCAAGTAAGCAGCAGCACCATGCACAATAGCCAAGGCATAGTAGGCTGCATTCTTGTCATTCTCATTAAATGTCTTTTCCAGGAACTCCTCAGCAAATCTCTCCATCTCCATAGGAGACAAGAAGGAAAGTTCATCCATGTAAGCATGTAAAACTGGAGCTCCACCATTTGATTGATTCTCTTCATGCATTAACCTGCTGAACTTAGATTCAGTTTTTAGGATACTTGTACGAATACAGTGCTCTTGATGAGATGCAAAAGGCATCTGAACTTCCTGGGGAACTCTGTACTCTTCAGTACCTAGATCTGACCGGCACAGCTGCTCGTCTTTCAAATATCTGCTGGACTCCTGGCCCATTTCTACCCCCACATCAGCTTGGTCTAGGGCTTCCTGGTTAATGCGGGTCAAGCCAGCACATAATGTCTGAACCTCTTTGTTGTACATTTTTAGACGCCTAACCCTTACATCATCTCTATGCTTCTTTTTCTTTTTTTTCTTGAGCTTCTTAAGAAGTAAAGCATTGTCATCATTGAGTATTCGCTGGGATTTGCCATTCTCATCTGGAAATTCTATGGAAGAAGTACATTTGTATTTAAATAAAAAAAAAAAAAATTCTATAAAAATTAGATTACACAACTACCCATTTCCCATACTCACTATACTTACCCCATCCAGACAATGCAAGTTTAACACAAAATAAGAATTTACTTTTGTTGTAAAGCACAGAACAGAAATAAAAATGAACTGCACTGAAAATAAAGTAATAAATGAATTTATTTTTACAATATTACGTCAGAAATTATTTAGATTTACACTCTGAAAATGATCACAGACAGCACCTTTACTGCTGACGAGGAGCATCAGAATGGAATGTTTGTTTACTCTGTATTCCAAAGCCAGGAGAAATACCTGGTCTCCTAGAATGCTCTGGGATAATTCATAATTATTGTTAGGAAGCATACAAGTAATTAAAGAAAATGTGTGCAGGGTAAAGCCGAAAAACAGCTCACCCTGCTCCTGCAAAAGTCCCCATGGCGTTAATTACCATTCCCCCTCTAGGCTGCCATTGACACTGGGGTACTGACTAAGCACCGCTACACTGTAGCTGTAATTCACATTATGACATATGGCAGCGCCCAAATTTCAAGCTTTTGGGTAGAAGCCTCTGGAGGACCCCTTTAATGTAGATTGTATGCAGCTTGGAACAGGCTAATTAGATGCATTTCCTGCAGAATTTACCCACTTGAGGACCGTGGGCTTTACCCCCCTTAAGGACCAGGCACTTTTTTTCCATTCAGACCACTGGAGCTTTCACGGTTTATTGCGCGCTCATACAATGTACCACCTAAATGAATTTTGGCTCCTTTTCTTGTCACTAAAAGCTTTCTTTTGGTGCTATTTGATTGCTGCTGCGATTTTTACTTTTTATTATATTCATCAAAAAAGACACGAATTTTGTCAAAAATATGATTTTTTTAACTTTCTGTGCTGACATTTTTCAAATAAAGTAAAATTTCTGTATACATGCAGCACGAAAAGTGTGGACAAACATGTTTTTGATAAAAAAAAAAAAAAAAAACCCATTCAGCATATATTTATTGGTTTGGGTAAAAGTTATAGCGTTTACAAACTATGGTGCAAAAAGTGCATTTTCCCATTTTCAAGCATCTCTGACTTTTCTGACCCCCTGTCATGTTTCATGAGGGGCTAGAATTCCAGGATAGTATAAATACCCCCCCAAATGACCCCATTTTGGAAAGAAGACATCCCAAAGTATTCACTGAGAGGCATAGTGAGTTCATAGAAGATATTTTTTGTCACAAGTTAGCGGAAAATGACAGTTTGTGACAAAAAAAAAAAAAAAATGAAATCTGCCACGGAATCACCATGCCCCTCTCTGAATACCTTGAAGTGTTTACTTTTCAAAATGGGGTCATTTGTGGGGTGTGTTTACTGTCCTGGCATTGTGGGGGGTGCTAATTTGTAAGCACCCCTGTAAAGCCTAAAAGTGCTCATTGGACTTTGGGCCCCTTAGCGCAGTTAGGCTGCAAAAAAGTGCTACACATGTGGTATTGCCGTACTCAGGATAAGTAGTAGAATGTGTTTTGGGGTGTATTTTTACACATACCCATGCTGGGTGGAAGAAATATCTCTATAAATGACAATTGATTGATTTATTTATTTATTTTTTTACACACAATTGTCCATTTACAGAGAGATTTCTCCCACTCAGCATCGGTATGTGTAAAAATACACCCCAAAACACATTCTACTACTTCTCCTGAGTATGGCAATACCACACGTGTGGCACTTTTTTGCGCCCTAACTGCGCTAAGGGGCCCAAAGTCCAATGAGTACCTTTAGGATTTCACAGGTCATTTTTGTTTCAAGACTACTCCTCACGGTTTAGGGCCCCTAAAATGCCAGGGCAGTATAGGAACCCCACTAATGACCCCATTTTAGAAAGAAGACACCCCAAGGTATTCCGTTAGGAGTATGGTGAGTTCATAGAAGATGTTATTTTTTTTGTCACAAGTTAGCGGAAATTGATTTTAATTGTTTTTTCACAAAGTGTCATTTTCCGCTAACTTGTGACAAAAAATAAAATCTTCTATGAACTCACCATACTCCTAACGGAATACCTTGGGGTGTCTTCTTTCTAAAATGGGGTCACTTGTGGGGTTCCTATACTGCCCTGGCATTTTAGGGGCCCTAAACCGTGAGGAGTAATCTTGAAACAAAAATGACCTGTGAAATCCTAAATGTACTCATTGGACTTTGGGCCCCTTAGCATATTTAGGGTGTAAAAAAGTGCCACACGTGGTACCCCCGTACTCAGGAGAAGTAGTATAATGTGTTTTGGGGTGTATTTTTACACATACCCATGCTGGGTGGGAGAAATATCTCTGTAAATGACAATTGTTTGATTTTTTTTTTGTTTAACACACAAATTGTCCATTTACAGAGAGATTTCTCCCACCCAGCATGGGTATGTGTAAAAATACACCCCAAAACACATTATACTACTTTTCCTGAGTACGGCGGTACCACATGTGTGACACTTTTTTTTGCAGCCTAGGTGCGCTAAGGGGCCCAACGTCCTATTCACAGGTCATTTTGAGACATTTGTTTTCTAGACTACTTCTCACGGTTTAGGGCTCCTAAAATGCCAGGGCAGTATAGGAACCCCACAAGTGACCCCATTTTAGAAAGAAGACACCCCAAGGTATTCCGTTAGGTGTATGGCGAGTTCATAGAAGATTTTATTTTTTGTCACAAGTTAGTGAAAAATGACACTTAGCGGAAATTGATTTTTTTTTTTCACAAAAACTTTTGACAAAAAATAAAATCTTCTATGAACTTGTCATACACCTAACAGAATACCTTGGGGTGTCTTTCTAAAATGCGGTCACTTTTGGGGTTCCTATACCGCCCTGGCATTTTACGGGCCCAAAACCGTGAGTAGTCTGGAAACCAAATGTCTCAAAATGACTGTTCAGGGGTATAAGCATCTGCAAATTTTGATGACAGGTGGTCTATAAGGGGGCGAATTTTGTGGAACCGGTCATAAGCAGGGCGGCCTTTTAGATAACAGGTTGTATTGGGCCTGATCTGATGGATAGGAGTGCTAGGGGGGGGGGGGGGGGGGTGTGACAGGGGGTGATGGGTAATTAGTGGGTGTTTAGGGTAGAGAACAGATGTAAACACTGCACTTGGGAGTTGATCGGACGTCGGATCTGCGGGCGATCTATTGGTGTGGGTGGGTGATCAGATTGCCCGCAAGGGGCAGGTTAGGGGCTGATTGATGGGTGGCAGTGACAGGGGGTGATTGATGGGTGATTGACAGATGATCAGGGGGATAGATGCATACAGTACACAGGGGGACACAGGGGGGGGGGGGGGAGGGGGTGATCAGGAGGGAGCAGGGGGCAGTTTAGGGAATAAAAAAAAAAAAAAAAAAAAAAAAAAAAAAAAAAAAAAAAAAAGCGTTGACAGATAGTGACAGGGAGTGATTGATGGGTGATTAGGGGTGTGATTGGGTGCAAACAGTGGTCTGGAGGGTGGGCAGGGGGGGGTCTGAGGGGTGTTGTGGGCAATCAGGGGGCAGGGGGGGGGGGGGGGAAATCAGTGTGCTTGGGTGCAGACTAGGGTGGCTGCAGCCTGCCCTGGTGGTCCCTCGGACACTGGGACCACCAGGGCAGGAGGCAGCCCGTATAATACACTTTGTATACATTACAAAGTGTATTATACACTTTGTATGCGGCGATCCGGGTGCTAGTAACCCGCCGGCGCTTCCGAACGGTCGGCGGGTTACAGCGCGAGGGGGGCGGAGCCAATCCCGGCGGAGGATCACGTCACGGATGACGCCCATGCCCCTAATAGGACCGCCGCCTCTGTGCATGCGGCGGTCCTTGCGAGATCCACTTTCCGGCCACCCCTGTGCAGTGGGCGGTCGGTAAGTGGTTAAATAGCCTAAGAGCACACCAGGCAGAATTGCGTTTTTTTTTTAACCACAAAGAAAGTCTATGGGCCTCTAGAAACAAAAAGCACTCTCTAGGGACAGATAGTGCTTTGCACAAACCTCACAAGAGCCCTACAGCTGAATTTAACCCTGGTCACACAGTATAAAATACAAGATACAGAATCCAGGCTGATCTGAGTGAGGACAGTTAGGAAGTGCTAAAGGGGTTGCGGAACAACAGCAAAACCTATTAACCAGCAGGGAGAGGTGGCAACACTTCCCAAGACAGGCTGCATCTGAATAACTAACGGTATGCCCAATGAAAAGCAAAACAAAAACAAAAAACGGGGTTTCTTGGCTTGCAAGAATGACATACAAAACCAAGTTCACAATACCTATTTAAAACATCCTAAAAAACATAGGTTGACTTGAGAACTGCTATTATACATCACCCCACTGTCCCTGTGAGGGTATATCCCTGTATTGATCACCTGGCCGCAGCCTATGCAAATCATTCAGGCACCCAATCACAATTGGACATATGTGGGCTCTCCACCCGGCGTACACCACAAGGCCTTCACACTCATACCGTGACAGTGCACTGTTAACCACTTAAGCCTATCTGGACGACCATTCTCATCCAGATAGGCTGCGCGCACTCCCGCGGCTGTTAGCCAAGCGATTAAGGAATAGGATTATAGCTCCCATTCATTGATCGAAGCCCCCTGCAGAAAAACAGACAGCCTGTTAACAGAGGCTGAGGTTTTTTTGAGTAAAAAAAAAAAAAAAAAAAAAAAAAAAAAAAAAAAGTTTTCCGTCCTCATTCATGTTCCTGGAAGCGTGATCATACGCTTCCAGGACTTTGATTGTGGCCATCTTCTGGCCAAATAGTAAAACTACACCCACATCCATTTTTTATTAAATACATTATTTAACATTTAAAAATTAGCCGATTACCTCCCACACCAAAAATTACACAAATAAAATTAATAAAAGAAAAAAAAAAAGTTGCCTAAGGGTCTGAACTTTTTAAATATGCATGTCAGAGGAGTATATTAATATAATTTTTAAAATCATGGGCTTGTAAATAATGATGGGCGCAAATTGAAAAAAAAAATGCACCTTTATTTCCAAATAAAATATCAGCGCCATACATTGGGATAGGGACATAATTTAAATGGTGTAATAAGCGGGACAAATGGGCAAATAATACATGGGTTTTAATTACAGTAGCATGTATTCATTTCAAACTAAAATGGATTTAAAAGAAAATAATTTTTAGCAAAATTTATCACCCAAAGAAAGCCTAACTGGTGGCGGAAAAACAAGATAGATCAATTAATTGTGAGGAGTAGTGATACAGTTATTGGCAAATGAATGAGAGGTGAAAGTTGCTCAGATGCAAAAATTGAACAACCCTGTGGGCTGAAGTGGCCAAAGATCAGCCGCCTCAATCCTGGAACAAGTACTGTCCTATCACTGCTGTTGCATCAATCCTACGATGACACCTCAGGCTGGGCATACATGGTAAGTTTCTGTGCCGGTATCGAGCTGCTGGCTCAATGCCAGCGAGTCACCACTCATCCGCGCGGATCGATTCCCGCGGGCGCTTCTTATCAGCCGTTCCCCTGCGGGGATCAAGCACAGAATCAATCCGCCGCGGTGATCGGACACGTCGGATATTATCAATCAAGCCATCAGCGGCTCGATTAACAACAAGAAACTTACCATGTATGCTCAGCATCAGGTGATATGGCAATAATAAACAGCTGAAATAATACTTATTTCGTCTTCCAATCTCAGATGTATGCTATGCACGCCACTTGTTAGTGGGAGTTGTTGCTCAAATATCCACAAAGGACAGATAGTACTGCTGATCAGTTCATATATAGGCTTAAAGAGAACCCGAGGCGGGGTTCTAACGATGCAAGCCTCATAGAGAGGCTGGGTCTGCCTATACAGCCCAGCCTCTGCTGCCATTTCAATCCCCCCTAACTTCCCCCTGCACTCTGTAATCAGCCATAAATAACAGCCGCGCTGCTGACACAGCGTGTCAGAGGGGAATGTGTTTAAGTCTGTCCTTTCAGTGTGCAGAGCTCCAGTCCCCGCTCGTGTCCCTTCCCTCGCCGCTGATTGGAGGGAAGGGACGCGGGCGGGGACCTGAGCTCTGCAGGCGGCGGGGGAGCGCTGAGACTGACAGGACAGATGTAAACACAGCCTGCACAGCGCGGGTGTGATTTATGGCTGTTTGCAGAGTGCAGAGGGAAGTTGGGTGGGATTGAAATAGCAACAGAGGCTGGGCAGTATAGGCAGACCCAGCCTCTGTATGTGGATTGCATTGTTAGAACCCCGCCTCGGGTTCTCTTTAAAGTGGAATATAACCCAGAAGTTCTTTGCTCTAAAAGTTTATTTACAGCATATAATATAACAACAATTTTTTTTTTTTTTTTTAATAGTAAAACAGCATTCAAAGGGTTACATCACAGGGCTGATTTTCTTCTGCAGGGAGAACCCGCATCCGAACTGCTGTTCAGCTTATCTTGTGTACACATTCTTTACTTGATACATTTATGTAAACATTCTCTAGCTGTGCAGGACTTCGGCTGATGAGTCCTGGGGTGAAACACAGGTCAGTTATGAATAAAATGCACCAGTAGCTTTAAAAATAAATTAATTGAACTTTGGGAAGTTATAATATTATTCTAAATGAATAATACTTGTGCACAAAAGCAAATATGATAAATTGTATGGGTTATAAAAAGTAGGAAAACATTTTTTGTTGAAAATTTTGTCAGAGTTTTAAACCGCTTTAATAAAAAGGAACCTTCAAAACATGATATATAAAAAAAAAAAATAAAAAAAAAAAAACACCCAACCTTTTTCTGCATAGAAGGCTGTGTCTTTTGCAAAACTAGTGTTGCACATATTGTACACGTCAAATTCCAGAACCACAGCTTTTACAAGAAGCATACCCACACAGCAGATCTACAGCAGAAATGTTTATAAAAGAGAACATTATAAGCTATTTATATTTCCAGTGAATGACAGTTCGTGAAACCAGCTGCTCTGTCTTGGTAGTAATTAACATGAGAGAAGAAGAAGATAAAATGAAGCTAGTAAATAAGGACAAGGGGTCAAGGAATACCACTTAAAAGCTGCATACAAGTAATGCTGGGTTTTCAGCTTTGAAACCGCTGTCCTCACTGAGCACCCTGTGTGCCACAAACAGAAACACAAAAAGGACAAATCTGTAAAAAACAAGATTGTGGCGGCCTCCTGCAATATATTGGTCACTGCCCTGCAATTTACTACAGCAAACACATTGAAATGGACATGGGAGTTGGGAGGAGAGAGAAAGAGAAAAAAAAATCTATTAGGGCACTTGGGCATGGACTGAGGAGTTTATGGAGCATTTAGTAAAATGTCAATTCATCAAGGCTGTTACCCCATGAAAAGCTAAAATTACCAAGCAGTGAGGTAAATTACCGACTTGCGCAGTAAACACCTGCAATACAGGTCAGCAAATGTCAATTCGTGAAGATCAGTGCATGTGGTAAAGCCTAGGAACATGTTCTCCAATTACCGGCAGCTCTCATCTCACAAAAACCAGCTTCAAATGCTTTGCGTGTGGATATACCCATGATTGACAGGAGCAGAGAGCCATACCCATGATTGATAGGAACAGCCTCTCTCTCCTTCAAGTCCCTGTGATTGGATCCAAAGCCTCTCTGGAGGGTCCAGCGTCTCTACCCCAGGCAACGAGCAAAGAGATTGGAACAGAAGACTTTTCCCCTGCCACTCTGGTGGTTTAACCTCTTAGATACATTTTGGAAGATGCAGAGGAGCTAGTGGGGAAATCACCTAAGCATGGCATGTGTAATGTCTCTTGGAAGTTTATCGAAGCTGTTGCAATTAAATAAAATGTTAAAGGACTCCGAGGCCAAAAAGATGAAAATTACACAATACCTTTTATATATCTGAATCCACGGAGGACGTCCAGCGCGTCCTCCGCACCGTACCGCCGTCATTGCTGCCTTTCTCTTTCCCCCCTGGCTCAGCCCGACCCCACTGAACGGGTCGCATAGGCTTCCACTACTAAGATGGCCGCCGCCTTGAGCCGCGGCTGCGCAGTACGCTTTGCCCTTAGTGCGACTGCGCAGCCTTCAGCCCGCCTCCCGCAGCGTACGGATTCCGTAATGCTGCCCAAGCGTATGTCCGTACGCTGCGGAAGGCGGGCTGAAGGCTGAGCAAGGCTGCGAAGGCACCATACAGTTTCAGGGGGCTGAGGGATGCCCCAGGTGAGTAAAAATCATTTTTTATTTTCGACTTAAGTATCCCTTTAAGGATTGAAACGTTAAGGCCCCGTTTACACTTAATCAGTTTGTACGTGTTTTCTTTTTCTTCTCCATAGCAGTGCATTGTGAAAAAGATTTCAGTTAATGCGTTAAGGGGGAACTGAGCCATTGGGAAACATGGGCATTACTTTGAAAATCAGTTGCCCTTTCAGTTATAACAGAGCAACTGATTACAGTTGTGCCCCATCTACAGTTAGCGATCTCGCCTTAAAAAAAAAAAAAAAAAAGAGGGGGGGGGGAGGAAGAGTTAACTTTAGGTTTGCCTGAGGTAAATGGTGTATTGAATACTACAAAAACAGCTCAGCAACATTATTAAAAGACAGGAGATGAAGGAGATGAGCTTAGTGAATTGAGGCCAATATCTTGGTGAAGAGTCTCCGCTTCAAAACAAGTCTGTTTTAAAAGCTGTAATACAGCCTTCAAAAAGGCTGAATGAGGGCACTTATTTTTGTTCAACTTGCAATTTAGTTATGTAGGCACTTTTTGTGTGTTTGTTTTGTACGTGAACCTATGCAAACGTTCCCTGTTCGAATTTGCATGCGGGGGGGGGGGGGGGGGGGGGGGGGGGCGCTTGAAGTTTGGATGATCTTGGGGGGAAAAAATAAAATAAAAAAATAATTGCACACAATGGAAATGGGCCCCAAGTGTGGCTGTGTGCTGATGGCCGCGCATTTTAGACAAACTCATGACGTTGCATTGTCGACACCATTATGAGATCTTGCATCTGAAATGTGTCAGCTATTGTACAAGTCTTCTTGGATGTGTTGTTAAAGCTCACTGGATTTTACCCACTCCCTGGTGTGCTGCAGGCTCTTGTGCAGAAGTTGTATACTGCTGCCTTGTGGAGGGATGGCCATGCCTCTTTCTGCCTGCCTTTCTTTATTCAATTCTGCACAGAAAAGCATTGTGGCAGTGCATGGTCAGAAGGCAATGCTGTGCAGCGCAAAAAATGACCCCGTTATACAGTGTTCGCTGTGCACGATGTCCCTGCGTATTGCACACTGGACGTATTGCTTAAAATATCGGCTCAGCAACTCCTAAGTGTCTGCAGGTACACACGGATCTCTGCCTGTACACCCACGTGTACTGGTATCTTTAGCAGACAGAAAGCCCTGCACTTGGCTCCTGATCTGTTTCCCAAGGGTTCGAGTCCCAATCTTTTCGGTCAACAGCAGTCGTGTATGTGCCTAATGCCTAGCGACACAATGGAATGGCAACTGTGATATAAAAGACTTTTCACTGTGTGCTGTGCAAAAGTTCGGTCGGCTTTAACTAGGTACTCTGTTCCATCTTTAATATGGATACATGGTTACCAAAACCAGAGTAAGGCAGGCTACATTCTATGCCCTGCGCTATCAAGGAATTTTGTATTGACCTGAGGAAGCGGGCCCTGACCCATGAAACGCGTTGTCCGATTACTTTTTGGATAAAAACTTTTCCAGTTGAAAAATGTTACCTCTGGAGAGGTAAGCGATTACCTCTCTTATTTATATTTTAAAATACTAAAATAGAACACACATTGGGAGCCTCCATACTACCCATTAACAAAAAAAATTAAGAGGATTTTGCTTTAGGGGATGCCAAGGAGTAAGAATATGAAGAGCTAGCACTTTAAAATGTAAAGAACATGCACAGCCAATGACAGCTACCAAGAATGTGGGTGTGTACACTCCAGTCATAACCTACTACTCTCTCGTTACCAAAAACACTTTAGGTTTCTTCTTGCTCAGGTGAAAGGCTGCGTTTTATGTCATGTTTTATGCGTTTTAATGTGTTTGCGGTTGGCATATACAAAACGCATGCATTTTGCATGCGTTTTTATATTTCCGTTTATGCAAATCACTAAGACAACAGGGGGCGGAAATACATGAGTCTGTGATTATGCAACAAAACCAGCTTTTTTAAAAATGCAGGTTTGAAAGCGCAAAACACAAAAAAACACATATGCTGTTTTTATATGCGTTTTTTCCTGTGGCCCAAAGACTTCCATTAGCGGGAAAAAAAAAATGCAGCGTTTTTACGCAATGCTAGCATTTCTGCTATGTGTGCACCCAGCCTCAGTAAATTGCAAAGATGGTTTTGTTTGTAACTGAATTAAGTGTGATTATGTGCATAGAGTTGACAGCAACCCCACTGCAGCACCTGATTATCTGGTTGACAAGGAGACTCATTAGGTTAACCACTTCTATACCAGCAGTCTCTGCCCCTTTAAAGGACCTCTGTCGCAAAATTCTTAAAATTTAAAACACCTGTAAACATATACAAATAAGTACATTTCTTCCACAGTAAAATGAACCATGAATTACTTTGCCCGTATGGGAGAGGGAGGGCGAGTTAGGGGGGGGGGATTTAGATAAGATTACAGCGGTAGGAATGCGGCGGTTTAGTTAGGGTAAACATAAAACACATTTGTTATATAAAAAGATTTATTTTTTTTTGAGACTTCAGTGTCTCCAAGTTCCTTATATTTAAAATAGAATGGCATCCCTGTTCAGAGCTGCTGGGCACAATGTAGCTGTAGGGACCTTTCAAATGTGGTTCACCCCAGCCAGGGCACTATCTGCACAGAGGCCTAGTGCACACCAGAGCGGTTCGGCAGCGTTTTGCGATCCGCTTGCGGCTGCGGATACGCTTGGTTAATGTATTTCAATGGGGGTGTGCACACCAGAGCGGGAGGCGTTTTGTAGAAACTCATACTCCCGGGCTGCTGCAGATTTTGGATTGCGGAGGCGTTTCTGCCTCCAATGTAAGGTATAGGAAAACCGCAAACCGCTCTGAAAAACTGCCGTTCAGAGCGGTGTTGCAGGCGTTTTTGTTACAGAAGCCGTTCAGAAACAGATTTACTGTAACAATATATGAAATGTAGTACACCAAAAACGCTTCACAAAACCGTGAAATGCTAGTTGAAACGCTACAGAAAAATAAGAAAAAGCGTTTCAAAATCTACTAGCATTTTGCGGATCTGCTAGCGGTTTTTGGTGTGCACCAGCCCATAGTGTGTATGCCCTCACCAGTGTTCTCCCCAGGCTCTTTTAGCCGGGTGCTGTACCCGGCTAGTTTTGGTGAGCACCCGGCTATCATCGGCTCACCATCTCCTATTCTGTAAGCAGAGTTGCACACAAAAGCACCGGCCCTGCATGCTCATCTTGCCCCACCCGGCTACTTTTTCATGCCACCCTGCTGAAAAAAAATTCTGGGGAGAACACTGCCTCACCATACCCAGGCAGTGTAGTAATATATAACGTGCACAATAACAGGAGCAGAGAAGCATACTGTATTTACTGTACAGTCCTGGCCAAAAGTTTTGAGACTGTCAAAAATATTGTAAATGAGAAAAGTTGGTGCTTAAGTTTTTATAATAGCAATTTGCATATACTCCAGAATGTTATGAAGAGTGTTCAGATAAATTGCATAGTCCTCCTTTGCCATGAAAATTAACTGAATCCAAACAAAAAAAAAACACACACACAAAAAAAAAAAAAAAAAAAACACACAACACACCTTTCCACTGCATTTCATTGCTGTCATTAAAGGACCTGCTGAGATCATTTCAGTAATCTTCTTGTTAACTCAGGTGAGAAGGTTGATGAGCACAAGGCTGGAGATCATTAGGTCAGGCTGACTGGGTTAGAATGGCAGCCTTGACATGTTAAAAGGAGGGTGATGCTTGAAATCATTGATCTTCCATTGTTAACCAAGGTGACCAGCAAAGAAACACGTGCAGCCATCATTGCATTGCATACAAATGGATTCACAGGCAATGATATCATGGCTACTAAGATTGCACCTAAATCAAAAATGTATAGGATCATCAAGAACTTCAAGGAAAGGAGGTTCAATCTTTGTTAAGAAGGCTTTCGGGCATCCAAGAAGTCCAGCAAGTGCCAGGATCGTCACCTAAAGAGGATTCAGCTGCGGGATCGGAGTGCAACCAGTGCAGAGGTTGCTCAGGAATGGAAGCAGGCAGGTGTGAGTGCATCTGCACACACAGTGAGGCGAAGACTTTTGGAAGATGGCCTGGTGTCAAGAAGGGCAGCAAAGAAGCCACTTCTCTCCCCCCCCCCAAAAAAAAAACAGGGACAGATTGATCTTCTGCAGAAAGTATGGTGAATGGACTGCTGAGGACTGGGGCAGTCATATTCTCCGATGAAGCCCCTTTCCGATTATTTGGGGCATCTGGAAAAAGGCTCGTCAGGAGAAGAAAAGGTAAGCGCTACCATCAGTCCTGTGTCATGCTATTAGTAAAGCATTCTGAGACCATTCATATGTGGGGTTGCTTCTCATCCAAGGCAGTGGGCTCACTCACAATTTTGCCAAAAAACACAGCCATGAATAAAGAATGGTACCAAAGCACCCTCCAACAGCAACTTCTTTACCAAACTGTTGTTGGATTGTTGGAAGAACAATGCATTTTCCAGCACGATGGAGCACCGTGTCATAAGGCAAAAGTAAAAAGTGGCTCGGGGAGCAAAACTTTGAAATTTTGGGTCCATGGCCTGGAAACTCCCCAGATCTTAATCCCATTGAGAACTTGTGGTGGACAAACAACAAGCAACTAATGCTGAGAAACTCGAAGTGATTATGAAAGAATGGGTTGCCCAGAAGTTTGAGAGCATGCCCAGTAGAATTGCAGAGGTCCTGAAAAAGAAGGGCCAACACTGCAAATACTGACTCTTTGCATAAATATCATGTAATAGTCAATAAAAGCCTTTGAAACGTATGAAGTGCTTAGAATTATATTTCAGTACATCACAAACAAAGATCTAAAAGCAGTTTAGCAGCAAACTAATATTTTTGACAGTCTCAAAACTTTTGGCCAGGACTGTACTGGTCGCACCACATGCATAATGCGACTTTTTCCCTCTGTTGCGACCCTGCAATTTAACCTCTCAGCTGTGAATGCAACCTAAAGGGCAGGGCTGCATTGCTCATTTTGGCCTTCTGCCTTAGCTGCTAGGGTGCATAATCCCAATCACCTTGAACAGTGCTGTCTAAGCAAATAACTGTATTTCAATAAACACTTGGAAGGACCCTGCTGCTACTGCATAGCTCACAGGACCTAAACATACATGGATGCGGGTCTAGCATTACACAGTGGTAAAGAATTGTAGCAACATCTAGAGAAATTCTCTTTCTAATAACCAGTAAACTGATTAATGATTTCATACACCCCCATTCCCATATGTATACTCTACATAAAATGACATACAAAAGCCTGAGGAAGAAAGCGCCAGGGGAAATCACCAAGCACACTATGCTTTTTGTGTCCATCTTTGGACACCATTTCTCAGTTTTCACTGATAAAATTGTGTCTGACTGCATGTGAGTGGTACCTCTTCCATTACAAGTGATTAGAAGAAGAAGTTCCAGGTAAACATTTTCCCCCCCACCTGAGGTTTCCTTTTCTAAGAAAAGTATTTGGCAACAATTACCTCAGCCATACGCACAGGGGTATGTGGATCCAGCATTAACATACCTCGACACTAACCTTAAAGAGAAACTATTAGCTATAAAATGCCCCTCCCAAAAAACCAAAGTAGATAAATACTCGCTCTACTTGCATAATAGATGTATTGTAGTGTCCACGTTTTATTTATGTGTTTTGTGTATTGTAGAATTAGAGGACTCCTGTTGCTGGCAGGGGCCATCTTGTGTGCTCTGGCTGGATCCTTCCCCCCCTCCCCGCACTGTTTCTGTGCACAGCGGGGAGGAATAAATGCAGCAGCCACAGACTCACCTGCTAATGGATCCAAGCGCTGCCATTCCCATCTATTCTCTGCACTACCGCCGATGTAATGTCTGATTGCGCTGCCCGGAAGCTCCCTTCCACACTGAGTAGCACGCATGCTCAGTATGAAGTTAATGATGCTGCTGGAGGTAAAATACTAAATATCTCCGCTCCCACACCTTTACACTCCCCAAATTTTCAGGGTAGGGAGGGGACCCCCCCCCCCCCCAACGACCTCTATGCCAAATTGCAGCCCCCGAGACCCGCTGGTTCAGGAGATAGATTAGAGAAATCTATCTCGGGAACCAGCGGGTCTCGGGGGCTGCAATTTGGCATAGAGGTCATTGGGGGGGGGGGGGGGGGTCCCCTCCCTACCCTGAAAATTTGGGGAGTGTAAAGGTGTGGGAGCGGAGATATTTAGTATTTTACCTCCAGCAGCATCATTCTATAGGAAATGTGGCCGCACAGTCTCCTACTGCGCATGCGGGGCAGCGCAAAACCACAGGCAGCGTAATCAGACAACACCGGCGGTAGTGCAGAGAGTATAGAAGGATACTGCAGTGCCTGGAACCATTATTCAGGGACTGTGTGCACCGCCTTTATCTTTCCCCAATGTTCAGTGCAGGGAAGAGAGAGAATGCGGCAGGAGAGGGGGGGGGGGGGGGGGGGAAGGAGCGGACATGCCACTGGAGGAGGGAGGGCAGAGGACAGTGACAGGAGATAGCCTCTGGCCTCCCTACGCTCTAACAGCGGCTGGGCATCCTTTGTACTAATATATCACCCTGCAATAGAGAAGTTATTGTGTGTTTTATGCCTAATGCTGGGGATACACGGTACGTTTCTGTACCGTGTATCGACCAGCTGATCAGGCCAGCTGAAAATATTCAGCTGGCCCGATCACGCCGCTCGACCCTTGCCCGCTCGATCCCCGGCAATCGATCTGCGGGGACGCGGCTGGGGTCAACCCGTGTATCCCCAGCATAACACTCTTTAAGGTGCGCACACACGTCCAACTTTACGCCTGATTGTCGTTTTGAAGTGCAAACAACAAGTCGTTCAGACATGTACACAGTGACCAACAAAGCAGCTGATATGCTAATTTGCATGTCAATTAACCAACTTCATAATGGACTTTATAGAACAATGGACTAGATTAAATGACTGATCAAACGACTTGTTGTTTGAATGTCTATTAGTTGGAAAAACGACTAAAAGGTAGCCATACACTGGTCGATTTGCCATCAGATCGACCACCAGATACCTCTCTGATCGAATCTGATCAGAGAGTGATCATATGGCTGCCTTTACTGCAAACAGATTGTCAATCGATTTCAGCATGAAATCGATTCACCATCTGTGAAGCTGCTGCCCCCCCTCCCCCCCCGCCAGCTATACATTACCTGTTCCGCCGGCACGTGTCCCCTCTCTCCGCTGTCTTCTTCTCCGCGCTGCGCACCGAGTCCAGCTGGCTTCCCTAAACTTCCTGTCCGGGGAACAGTAGAGGGCGCTCTACTGTTTAAACTTCCTGCCAGGACAGGAAGTTCAGTGAAGCCAGCCGGACTCTGAGCCAAGCGTGGAGAAGAAGACATCGGAGAGAGCGGGGACACGTGCCGGCGGAACAGGTAATATACTGCAGCTAGCGTCGGTCATCGTGCATTCGAACGCCGCTATCGATGCACTACCGACCTGCCGGCGATCGAGCGAAATCTTCCACATGGACGGATCGGCGGGAACGATGGATTTCGGGCGGAAATCATTCTGTCAGCATTTGCACAATGATTTAACGGCAGATTCGATCACAGTGATCGAATCTGCTGTATATCGGCAGGAAAATCGTTAGGTGTATGGGTCCCTTAACCTCTTGACGACTAGCTAACGCCGATTGGCGTAAACTGGTCGTCTGCGGGTTACCATGGAAACGGCCGCTCCGTGTCAGTTCACGGAGGGTGTCTCCGTGAACAGCCGGAGAGCCGCCGATCGCGGCTCGCCGGCAAAATGTAAACAGGCGGGGAAGAAATCCCCGCTGTTTACATCATACGGCGCTGCTGCGCAGCAGCGCCGTAAGGCAGATCGGCGATCCCCGGCCTCTGATTGGCCGGGGATCGCCGGCATATGATAGGCTGAAGCCTATCCTTCAATGCGCAGGACGGAAATCCGTCCTGCGCAGCTCACAGGGGGGGGAGGGAGAGAGCGGGCGAGACGGCGGAGAACGCTGCGGAGGGGGGCTTTGAAGAGCCCCCCCCTAAGCAAATGCAGCTGGCGGCGATTAGACCCCTCAGCAGGACATCCCCCTAGTGGGGAAAAAAGGGGGGGGTAGTCTGATCGCCCTGCTGCACTCCTGATCGGTGCTGCGGGCTGCAGAGCCCACGCAGCACC
The DNA here is from genome assembly GCF_040937935.1 of Hyperolius riggenbachi. Lineage (NCBI taxonomy): Eukaryota > Metazoa > Chordata > Amphibia > Anura > Hyperoliidae > Hyperolius > Hyperolius riggenbachi. The sequence continues at coordinate 364,005,920 of NC_090647.1, read as the reverse complement.
GATCACTGAAAAATACCCTGGTCGGCAAGTGGTTAAAAATGGTTTGTGTACATATATATATATACGGACCTAACAGTCATTTAAACGACAGTTGGTCCAAAGGATCTGCTAAGCAGATCCGGCAAACCGGCTGTTATTTGCTCGTGCGCGTGTACACGTCCAACTCGTCGTTCAAACGTTCGAAAAAGTTAGGTGTGTACATACCTTTGGTTATTTTTGCCTTGGGTCAGATATACTATACTTTAAAAAAGAGGAACTCCAGTGAAAATAATGTAATAAAAAAGTGCTTCCATTTTTACAATAAATTACGTATAAATGATTTAGTCAGTGTTTTACCATTGTAAGATCTTTCCTCTCCCTGACTTACATTCACCACATAGTGACATTTTTTACTGCTGGCAGGTGATGTCAGTGGAAGGAGTTGCTGCTTGATATTTTTTTTTTTTGCAGTTGGACCCAGCTGTAAACAGCGGTTATTTCCCACAATGCAATGAGGTTCCCACACAGGAAACTGTCAGGACCATGGTCCTGACATCCCACTGTGGGAGGGGTTTCACCATATCAGCCACTGATTGGCATGAAGTTAAATTTTTAGTCACGGTTTCTCTAACCTTTTCAATAGATTTAACAGATTAACAGGCATAGCAAGTGGTAAACTGACAACTGTATCAGTCTGTGAGATGTACCCTATTTTTCAGCATACAAGAAGCACTTTTTCTTCCCCTAAAATAGGGAGGAAAAGTCCCTGCATCTTATATGCTAAATACAGGGAGTCAACGACTTATGAACGTATGCCGATACGAAGCACCTACCTGCCGTAATGGCAGGGACTCCCTGTATTGCCCCCTGTTGGTCCTCCTCTGCCCGCGTGTCTAACCATCAGAAGTAGCAGCATAGTTGACCTAATCCATGGCAGCGACCACAGACTTCTCTGTTGCCATAGTGCTGATTGTATCATCAGCAGAAGCCAACACAAGGTGAGCTGTGAGAGACGAAAGGTCTCTAATCGCTGCTGGAGCGGTGGTACCGCTGCTAATAGTTATACACAAATAACTGGCAGGGGGAGGTACAATGGTAGACGCGCCTGGACCAGGGGCGCAACAGGTTCAGTAGATATATCTCCCCCCCCCCCCCCCCCCGGTTTTTGCCCTCTAAACCAAGGTGCATCTTATAGACCGGAGCGTCTTACAGGCCAAAAAATAAGGTAACAGTCTGATAGGAAATACATACAAGATGTACCATACATTAAAGTGGACCCAAATTAAAAATACAAGATTTCAGAAATAAAATCTATTTTCTAAATTATAATAATAAATAGCAGCGTTTTTTCAGCTGCATGATGATGACAAATATAAAATATTTTACATTTATTAGAGAAACTCCTCCCTTCCTTTCATATTGCCAGGACAGAATCCGGCAAACTGGTGGAGTAGATGGTGTCCGGCAAAGGAGGAATTGCTAATGGCTGCCACCTGTATAACCCTAGTTATGAAAAAAGGGTGAAAAGCATGCACTGAAATGCTCATAGGTTTGATGGAGTGTTTATCTTTGTATGTGTCAGAGTGGTGCAACTAAATATTTTGAATTAAAAAAAAAAAAATGTTTAGTTTGGGTCCGCTTTAATCTTAAAATAAAAATACACCATGTGTTGCAATCACTCAGGCTTTGTTCACATCTAAAATCGAAATCGCGGACAGCCACGTTTTGCGATTTTGTGACTGATTGTTTTTTTTTCCCCTCCCAGCGCCTACCTGCGATTTTGTGTACATCGCTTTTCAAAGCGCTTTAGCAGAGTGATTCTATATTTTTCACTTCCTGACCTAAGTCAGGAAGTGAACTCTTTGACCCGGCAAAGAATACAATGAATTTATTCTTAAAAGCACGAACCCAATTGCTGCACAAATAGATTTTGTGAGCGTTTTGCATTTTTCCTATAACTTCCATTGTAGCAAAATCGCCCTAAAAAAAATAAAATAAATAAAAAATAAAAAAATAAAAAAAATGGTACAGGCAGACGAAACGCACAAATGTCCATATAGAACTGAAAAGCTCCCCCCCCCCTTTTCCAAAAATGATTTAGAGTTATATCAAATAAAATATAGCTTTTAATAAGTCATAAAAATTCTCATGTGTAGTGGTAAGTAAAATATAGCAGGACATCATAGTGTCATTAAAAGCAGCCTGATGCACTTTTCACGGCCATAAAGGGCTTGTTCACACCTAGGGTGTTTTTGCCTTTTTTTTTTTTTTTAGCGCCTGCGATTTTGAAAAATCGCCCTAACAGCGCTTGTGCCATGGTTCCCTAAGAGTGTTCACATATGAGCGTTTCGATTCCGATCCACTGAAAGTGCTGCCTGTACCATTTTTGGGTCAATTTTCCAAATAGTGGCACGTATAAGGAAGGGGGGGGGGGGGGGGGAGAAGGGAAAAAAGATTTGCAAAATGCTAGAGGAAAAAAAAAAAAGGGATTGGTTAAACAGAAAAAAATTGAAAGTCACTTTTAGATGCGAGTAAAAGCAAAAAGGTCAGTTCTTCAGAGGCATATAGTACAGATACAGATTTCTGGAGACATACATAGATCACAACAAGTCTGCTTCAAGAAAAAAATAAATGAAGGAGCATCCTGTAAGGTACATACCCTAGGTAGGGATGGTCAATGAGAGGCAAATAATAATAATAATAAATATTATAAGTTGATGCAGGACTATGCAAATTTATGCAGCTTAAAAATGGACCAATCAAATTTTACCTCAAAATTTTACTGATGCATGATCAAGCTGCACAAGTTTGCATACAAAATGCTGCATAAACTCGAAATTTGCATATCATTATCCATCCCTAGCTCCAGGTATGTATCGTAACTGGAAAAGGTGTTCGGTAAAAACACCGGACGTATTTGCATGTATGGCACAGTCCAAAGCATGCAGAGGAGGGGGATTTATCTAGTACACTGCCGGAATTAAACGCTTCCCATGTCCTCAATCCTGCTGCTGCTCGCAGGACCCTGTTCTTTGCGACCACACACCCCCATCGCAGTACAAGCATGGCAGTATTGCAAAGAACAGTACCATCCACACCTGCACACACAGTAGCTCAAAGCCCCTCGTGCACAAGTGTCATTGTGCTACTGTGCAGGTACAGATGCATGTGCACAATAAGGCCACGCTTGTACACTGACTGTAGTGTGGCTGCAAGAACATATTCGACAAAATCTTGTTGAATATGTTCTGCGGGTCCCAGTGCTGGATTGTTGGCTTCAAGGTGGATGGGAGAAGCTTCTGGGCTATCCAGAGGCTTCCTTTCTATGGAGGTATCTGGATTCATCTTTTTATACTCACAGGTATACATTAAAGCAAACCTGTGGGGTATCGTGTATGAGCACAGCCGCACTGCGCAAGCCTGCATACGACCAGCTTCCATGCTCCATCATGGTGCAAGTGCAGCTGCACTGTGCAAGCACAAATACAGTCTATGCAGTGCAGCCACACTTGCACACAGATGGCAGTCTGGCCGAGAACACATATACAACAGGCTCTTGTCGAATATGTACAAAAAGAGTCCAAGCACAGGATCAGTGGGATTGGAGGAGGTTGGGAGAAACCTCTGGACCATCCAGAGACATCCCACAAGTATTATTCAGTTTTGCTTCAGGTACCCTTTAAAATTTAAACTCTATTTTAAAAATGATGCCAATGTATATCAGTACCAGGGCTGTGGAGTCTGTCCAAAAATCCACCGACTCAGACTCCTCAGTTTAGGATTCCACCGACTCCGACTCCTCTAATTTGCATATTACAATTTTGTTGATTAAAAGGATGTAACATGAAATTCGTCTCTTAACTGCCAACGCTTAGGAATTTTACAAGACAACTGAAGTGAGAAGGATATGTAGACTACTATATTTATTCCCTTTAGACTAAAACTAGTCCTTGGTAAGAGTATTTGTAATAGGTACAAACCGGAACAAAGAACATCTATCAGGCCCTAGGCAATGTAAGTGTGGGTACATGTAAGAATGATGTGCAGGTACTCTGCAGGGGAATGAGGAGATTGTAAACAGACAACACCTCTGTGTTCAATGTGCACAGCATTCTCAGTGGATTCCCTGCAGCTCTGTGGGGAGTGCATATGTAGAGTATAGTACTACTGTGTAACAAAGTAAACCTGAGACAGATGAAATTAAAGTTTTATACATACCTGGGGCTTCCTCCAGCCGCCTTCAGGATAATCAGTCCCTCGTTGTCCTCCACCACCACCTGGATCTTCTGCTATGAGTCCAGGTACTTGAGCCAGTCTGGCGTAGTGCGCATGCACACTCCGCCGCCAGGAGCATACTACACCTGTGCAGCACTATTGCGCAGGTGCAGAATGTTCCTGGCTGTGGGAGCGGTATGCGGCCGGACAGCGCTGACTGGCTGAATTACCAGGACTCATAGCAGCAGATCCGGGTGGTGGAGGACAGCGAGGGACTGATTAGCCTGAAGGGGGCTGGAGGAAGCCCCAGGTATGTATAAAAAAACTTACTTTTCATCCGTCTCAGTTACCCTTTAATTTGTAGTCACCAAACCAAATTTTAACATCATATCAAATTATTGGATTTCATGAGCAAAGGGAGTGCATACATTTGTATAAACCAGCATCAGCGCAGAATTATTTCCATCTCATTGACCATCTCTATTAGTGACACAGCTACACATCAGGCTTTATTCTTACAGCATAGATGTTATTTAGTATATATAAGAGATTCCTGTGTACACATCATATATACAGTCACAATCAGATGTGTATATCTGACCTTAAAAATACGGGGACTGCTTTATTGAAGCAGCACAAGTAACTAATTTTGATTGGTTTATTTCATTTTTGTGGACTAAGCACAGCTATTACTGTGTGTATACTGTATATATACATTATTTTTAATGACTATTATCTGAGAAATAGAACATTTTATCATATTTTCTATTTTAATTACAGTTACAAATTCATTAGGAGTCGGTGCATTTTTTCCCGACTCCGGGCACCCAAAATTGCCCGACTCCACAGCCCTGATCAGTACACCACAAGACTCTTTGTAATTAAAAGGAGAACTGAAGTCAGAAGAATAAAGGAGGCTGCTATTTTTATTTATTTCCTTGTAATCAATACCAGTTGCTTGGCATATATGCAAAACTATTTGGCTGCAATAGTGTCTGAACAACACTGGAAACAAGCATGCAGTTAAAGTGAATGTTTACCACTTTAAAAATCAAAAAGTCAGATATTCACCTAAGGAAAGGAAGGCTCGGTCCTAATGAGCCTTCCCTCTCCTCTCCCAGTGCCCGGTCCCGCGCAGGATCCTCCATAGCAGTATTCGACCAGTTCGGTCAAATACTGCCACTTCCGCAGCCGAAGGGAGCTTTCGGAAGCCTTCGGAAGCACTCGGGCTCCCGAAGACCTCCGAAGTCCCTGCGGCGGCAGACGCGAATGGGGGGAGCCAGCGCAGCACTGAGGGCACCGGGAGGGGAGAGGGAAGGCTCATTAGGACCGGGCCTTCCCTCTCCTTAGGTGAGTATCTGACTTTTATTTTTAAAGTGGTAACCATTGGCTTTAACCTTGTCAGATCTGACAATGGCCTCAATTCACTAAGCTTATCTCCTGTCTTTAATAACTCTTCTCAGCTGTTTATACAGTTATCACAATTATATCACCATGGTGATAACTGTAAAACAGCTCAGAAGAGTTATTAAAGACAGGAGTTAAGCTTAGTGAATTGAGGCCAATGTCAGAAAAACCTGCATATGCTTGTTCCGGGTCTATGGCTAAAAGCATTAGAGACAGGATCAGAAGAATAGGCAGGCAACTGGTATTGCTTAAAGAGAAACCGTAACCAAGGACTGAACTCCATCCCAATCAGTAGCTGATACCCCTTTTACCATGAGAAATCTTTTCCCTTTTCTCAAATGGATTATCATGGGGCTCTGTATGGCTGATATTATGGTGAAACCCATATTATATTATGGTGGAACCCCTCCCCCAATGCGATGTCAGCACCAGGGTGCTGACATCACACTGTGGGAGCCTTGTTGCATTGTCAGAAATAACAGCTGTTTCAAACTGCCAAAAATGCATCATCTCTTTCCACAGACATCACCTGCCAGCAGTAAAAATGGCGCCATGTGATAAAGGTCATGTAAATCAGGGAAAGGAAAGATTTTACAAGGCAAACACTGAATCATTTATAAATAATGTAAAAAATTAACCTTTTTTCATTTGTTTTTTTCACTGGAGTTCCTCTTTAAAAGGAAATAAAAATGGCAGCTTCCATATCCCTCTAGCTTCAGTTGTCTTTAAAAAAAAAAAAAATAGAGAGGTATATGGAAGCTGCCATATTTCCTTTCTAAGAATACCAGTCGCCTGGCAGTCCTGCTGATCCTCTGCCTCTAATAGGTTTATCCATTATTATTTACATAGCGCTGCGTAATATGTTGGCATTTTATAAGTACAATAAATAAATAAAAAACATTCCGTGGCGCTGTACAAAGAAAGAAACAAACATGGGATACATAATACAGACAATGGTGTACACCAAGATACATACAGTGGGTTGCAAAAAGTATTCGGCCCCCTTGAAGTTTTCCACATTTTGTCACATTTCTGCCACAAACCTGCATCAATTTTATTGGAATTCCACGTGAAAGACCAATACAAAGTTGTGTACATGTGAGAAGTGGATCGAAAATTATACATCATTCCAAACATTTTTTACAACTAAATAACTGCAACCCCCCCACAGGTAATGCATTTATACATTACCTGTCCTGTAGCAGCTTCCGCACAGTGTCCGTCCATCTCGCCGGGTAACAGCCGCATACACGCTAGCGTCTGACGTCAGCCGCTATGCACCTTCATGGCGTCAGAGCGCCGCCAGCGTGTATGCGGAACCTGGATATGGACGGAAACTGTGTGGAGGCTGACACCAGACAGGTAATTTATAAATTCACTACACACATTAATACATTGCGGTGGCAGCAGTGGGGGGTTTCGTCGTCTCGTCGCTCGTTCGCAAATTGGCCGCCGTACCGTCGCGCACCCGACCAACCAACCTCGGCCCAAACTTTTCCAACACGCGCGATCGACTGTGCGGCCAATTTCTGTCCTGAAATTGGTCGCCTTGTAAGTCGGGTATGCACTTGGCAGCACTCATTTTCATCCAATTCGATTATAATAATCGAATTGGATGGTCGATTGGTTGGTTGCCTAGTTTATGGCCCCCTTATAGCAGTTTTTGGATGATTGGAGGACCTAATAAAAACTGTTTTATGTTAAGAGTCCATTGTATTTTGCTTTGGTCACAATGAAAAATATACTGTCATAGTGCTGACCGGATTACATTAACATATGCCTGCAAGCCAAAAACTTGTAACTTTAAAGGTAGAATTCTATGCATTATTGCTCCAACTCTCCTAAGAAAAAACATTTCCAGTATAAGTAGAGTTGAACTTCTTATGGTGCTTCTTATGGTCCTCCGCAGAAGTCCTGTGCCCGAGCAACCACTCACCGATGCTCCGATCCTGTGCAGTACGCTTCTGGTGACGTCAGCGAGGAGCCGCAGTGGTTTGCAACATTAAAGTCACAAATTCCGTTTGCACTGGCGAGGGGGGGGGGGGGGGGGAGGAGCATCTGTGAGTGGCTGCATGGGCACAGAACGTCTGCAGGGGACCATAAGACGCCCCAGGTAAGTTCAACTTTTTCCCCCCACCCGCCTTAAGTACTTGAGTGATTATTCTGCTTGTAAATGTGCTGAAAGGTTATTTTTATCGATTAGGTAATAAATGTAATTTATGAGAAGTTTTGTGAATATAGGCCATTGTATTGCATTTAAAAACTAATATCTGGAAAGAATCATACCACTAAGGCAGGGGTCTCAAACTCAATTTACCTGGGGGCCGCAGGAGGCAAAGTCAGGATGAGGCTGGGCCGCATAAGGGATTTCACAAAAAAAGTCCTCAAATGTCATTAACAGTTTTAATTATTTCTTCTGAACATGAAGTGTTCTACCTTATAGTTCGCTTCAGTGCTCCCATTACAAGTAATCTGCTGTGTCCCCGCCCCAAAACAAGGCCTGCAGAGCCCCCAAATCGCCCGGGGGGGCAATCCGCCGGCATTTCCTGGAAGGGGCAGAGCTTTCAGCTTCAGCTCTGCCCCTCCTGACGTCAATCGCGGCGGATAGCCGCCTCTGCCCGCCCCTCTCACTCTTTCTTCACAGAGAGGAGCAGGGAGAGGTGGCGATCCGTGTGGCAATTGACGTCAGGAGGGGCAGAGCAACAGCTGGAAGCTCTGCCCCTCAGCGCAGTCGTGGATGTTTGCCCGGGGGATTTGGGGGCTCTGCAGCCCTAGTTTAGGGGCGGGGATGCGGCGGATTACTTGGGAGCGCTGAAGCGAACTATAAGGTAAAATAGTTCGCTTCCGTGTCTCTTTTGCGAGTTTGAGACCCCTGCACTAAGCCCATTACCTGCATTATCAGAATTGGAAATTTAGTGCAAAACAGCATTGGGAAAAAAAGAAAAAAAAAAAAGGGGGGGGGGGAGCATAAACATAATTGCTTTGAGCTTTCTAATCACATCCTATAATAACTTCCACATCGCTATTTTAAATAAAATACTCCTATGGATGCCAAACTCCCATAACACCAGCTGCTTACTACCTAATGGTTTCACTTCTATAGTAATGTTTTTGCTAAAGCCTAAAAACTAAAGAATGAATGCCGTGACTGGACAATCTTGCCACCTGTCTCACTGCTGGAATAAACTTCCCCTTATGCTGGGCTTACACGATACTTTTTTGCGTTTGATTCGGTGCACGATTATTCGATTTTCTGCTCAATTCTCTTATCTTCCACTCGTTTTTCTTTTTTTCCCATTGACTTCTATAAGAAACGAATCGAGCGGAAACATCGGACATGTCGGAATTTTATCATCGAAGGCATCTATCGGAACGATTCTTACAACAAAACGTATCGTGTAAACCCAGCATGATATACAACTAGGACACATTTTAAGGTTAACCTGGTCAATTAACCTTCTAGGGAGAGATTTAAAGCCTGTAACCTACATGCATACTTCATTTTCATAAGCCAACATAGTAACGCCTGATCAATTGCACAGCAATTGTTCTAAAACTGATAAATCTTGGAAATGTGTAAGTAGCTTAACCAAGAGGCACAGACTAACCAGCAAGCTCATGGTGACCCAGAACTCATTGGGGTGTGTAAGGGACTACAATGGTCCTAAAAGCCCCCTTACTAAGATGTTAAGAAAAACAAAAGTTTGCTTTCCTAAAACAGAAAGAATTTGCGATAATTCAGGTTGGAGTGAGCTCGAGATGTCTCCCAGGCACCACTGCTGAATATATGCAAATTAACCATTGTACCCTTAGAAGCTAAACACACCTCCAGAACCGCTGGAATGCAATGATGTGTCAGCTTGTTAATAAGTACAGAGCCATAATAATCCAACATGCATACAGACTGTTTCAGATTGTTTGAACCTCATCAGTACATGGCATGGATTAATTTGGCTCTACGGAATAGGGCTTGTAAATCCGAGAGGCACAGACTAACCAGCAAGCTCATGGTGACCCAGAACTCATTGGGGTGTGTAAGGGACTACAATGGTCCTAAAAGCCCCCTTACTAAGATGTTAAGAAAAACAAAAGTTTGCTTTCCTAAAACAGAAAGAATTTGCGATAATTCAGGTTGGAGTGAGCTCGAGATGTCTCCCAGGCACCACTGCTGAATATATGCAAATTAACCATTGTACCCTTAGAAGCTAAACACACCTCCAGAACCACTGGAATGCAATGATGTGTCAGCTTGTTAATAAGTACAGAGCCATAATAATCCAACATGCATACAGACTGTTTCAGATTGTTTGAACCTCATCAGTACATGGCATGGATTAATTTGGCTCTACGGAATAGGGCTTGTAAATCCGAGAGGCACAGACTAACCAGCAAGCTCATGGTGACCCAGAACTCATTGGGGTGTGTAAGGGACTACAATGGTCCCTTACACACCCCAATGAGTTCTGGGTCACCATGAGCTTGCTGGTTAGTCTGTGCCTCTCGGATTTACAAGCCCTACTCCATAGAGCCAAATTAATCCATGCCATGCACTGATGAGGATCAAACAATCTGAAACAGTCTGTATGCATGTTGGATTATTATGGCTCTGTACTTATTAACAAGCTGACACATGATTGCATTCCAGCGGTTCTGGAGGTGTGTTTAGCTTCTAAGGGTACAATGGTTAATTTGCATATATTCAGCAGTGGTGCCTGGGAGACATCTCGAGCTCACTCCAACCTGAATTATCGCAAATTCTTTCTGTTTTAGGAAAGCAAACTTTTGTTTAGCTTAACCAAGGCCATGGTGTTTGGAGATGGGTGCTTGCTACCCAGAGCAACCAGGAGTTTAATTTTCAAGTCAGCGCTGTAAAAATAACATTTCAAGTGAACCAACATTATCACATTTGTAATGCAGGGTTGCTAACCCAACCCACAAAAAGCGAAATACATCCATAACAGTTACGGCGCACACACCCCCATGGACACAGCACTGTGAAAGTGTGCACCCTCCCCCTAAACACACACTAATAACCCTCTCTCTCTCACACACTTGTAAAACACAACTTGGACACGCCCCCTCCCCATGCACACGCTGTATACACACACTGGTCCCTCACCCTTCTTGACAGGCTTCAGCGGGCTCTCCCCCTCCCCATTCTTCTTGGTGCGGTGCTTCTTCTTGCTCTTGTCCCTAGGCCTCTCCAGCTGTGGCAGTAGGGTGAGCAGGGCCGGGCTGCTGCTGGGAAGCGCAGCGGCAGTATGTGGCACGCTCGGAGGAGGGAGTTCCTCCTTGCCATGGTGGTGATGGTGGTGCTTGTGGTGGTGGTGATGGTGGTGACAGCTGTGGTGGGTGTCATTGGCCAGCTTCCTCCGCTTCGCTTCCTTGTCATTCGGCTCGCTTCCTTCATCTAGCTCGGGTTTCTTTTTCCGCTTCTTCTCCGAGCACGGCGAACCCTCCCTCCGCTTCTTCTTACGGCCTGTCTTGGCTTTGTCTTTCTCCTCCGCAAACGTACCGAGCTGCGCAGCCATTTCCCTAACGACGACTTTTAAATGGCCCGACGTCTAAGCAAGGCGCATGAGCGCACCTCTCTGGCTTGTGGTATGTGTAGTTCTCGTTCCCACCTATCACCATCTAGGCGCTGCAGAAAGGGCGCAGGCGCAGTGCCTCGCAGCCTCACGGAACTTGTAGTTGGACTAGAGAAGATCTGTAGTCGTGAAGCGGCGATCGTGCCTGAGCGCACGGAGCATCTGACGTCATCGCTGTCCCACGTTAACCTATGAGCTGCCGGTTGTTTACGTTCTATTTCGATTCCGTTGGAAAGCGTGAAGTTCGGGCTTGTTTTCTAGTGCAGTGGTTTTCTTGGAACGCCCTGTTTTATTCGATTCGCTGCGAGAGGCTAGTATACTAGCTTAGTATACATTATATGTAGGCTGAAATGAAGACCTGCAACGCCTCCTGTCTCTGACACTGAATGGAAGTCAAGTGAGGGTGGAAACCAGTTCCGTGACGTGCATTTCATGTAGCTGGAGGGAGTATTATAGTGCTTTTCTCATGCATGTGCTTTACAGAATTGTCCAGCATTAAAAATCAATATTGACTCAGATGCATGATAATTACTTGTTGCATTAAAGTTCAGTATTATTATTTATTTATAAAGCGCCAGCATATTACGTGGCGCTGTACAATGTAAGAAAACAAATAAGGGATACATAATGATACAGACAATGATATACATCAAATATGAACACTGATACAAAATACAGAACTGCTGATTACAATAGCAAATTTAACATGATGATTAAAATGTATAAATGTCTAACAGAGTGCAAGCAATTAAATTAATAACATTCCATGACACAAAAGGGAGAGAGCCCTGCCCTTGCGAGCTTACAATCTAAAGGAATGAAGTGGGAATAAGAGGTGGGAGAAGTATACAGTATATGTACAGACAGGGGCGTAACTAGAAATCACTGGGCCCCCCTGCGAATATTTGGATGGGGCCCCCCCATAGGTGCCAAATAATCGTAATGGGGTAGCGTTTCACTGTAAATGAATCGTAAAGTGGGCAGCATTCACCAGAAAATCCTAATGTGGGCAGCATTCACCAGCAAATCCTTATGTGGGCAGCATTCACCAGAACATCCTAATGTGGGCAGCGTTCACCAGAAAATCCTAATGTGGGCAGCGTTCACCAGAAAATCCTAATGTGGGCAGCGTTCATCAGAAAATCCTAATGTGGGCAGCATTCACCAGAAAATCCTAATGTGGGCAGCATTCACCAGAACATCCTAATGTGGGCAGCGTTCACCAGAAAATCCTAATGTGGGCAGCGTTCACCTGAAAATCCTAATGTTGGCAGCGTTCATCAGAAAATCCTAATGTGGGCAGCGTTCACCCGAAAATCCTAATGTGGGCAGCGTTCACCAGAAAATTGTAATGTGGGCAGCATTCACCAGAAAATCGTAACGTGGACAGCATTCACCAGACAATCGTAACGTGGGCAGCAGTCACCAGAAAATCGTAACGTGGGCAGCGTTCACCAGAAAATCATAACGTGGGCAGCGTTCACCAGAAAATCGTAATGTGGGCAGCGTTCATCAGAATATTGTAATGTGGGCAACAATCACCAAAAAATCGTAATGTGGGCAGCATTCACTAGAAAATCGTAATGTGGGCAGCAGTAACCAGAAAATCGTAATGTGGGCAGCGTTCACCAGAATATCGTAATGTGGGCAACAATCACCAGAAAATCGTAATGTGGGCAGCAGTCACCAGAATATCGTAATGTGGGCAACAATCACCAGAAAATCGTAATGTGGACAGCGTTTACCAGAAAATCATAATATGGGCAGCGTTCACCAGGAAATCGTACAGTGGGCAGCGTTCACCAGAAAATCGTAATGTGGGCAGCGTTCACCAGAATATCGTAATGTGGGCAGCGTTCACCAGAATATCGTAATGTGGGCAACAATCACCAAAAAATCGTAATGTGGGCAGCATTCACCAGGAAAAAAATGCACTTGTTAAAAAACAAAACAATTCACTCACCTGTCAGAAGTTTCCTCTCCCGCCCTCTGGTGCGCAGATCCCCCGACGATCCTCCTGCAGCACATCTCCCGCGCTGACAGGCAGAGTGCATGGCTATGGGAAGATGGCGCCCGAAGCCCTGTACTGGAGACACAAATAGTCTCCAGTGCAGGACTTCGGCAGCCATCTTGCCGTAGCCCTGCTCTGCCTCCCAGGAGACTGCGGGCTGCATGCCTGGCTGGGGGGGTCTCAGAATCGGGCGGGCAGCAGCACTCCCCCCGCACACCGCTGGTGGGCCCCAGAGGGGCCCCGGGCCCCCCTGCGGCTGATGGGGTCGCATCCCCAGTAGGTATGCCGGTGGCTGGGGGGTCTCAGAATCGGGCGGACAGCAGCGCTCCCCCTGCACACCGCTGGCGGGCCCCAGAGGGGCCCCCCTGTGGCTGATGGGGTCGCATCCCCGGTAGGTACGCCGTTGCGTACAGGCAGTGCGTAATTAGGTTATTTAATGGGTGCATGGCCTAAGCTAGAGAATATGCTTGTCGGAAAAGGTGGGTTTTGAGGGAGTGTTTAAAGATCTCAAAGGTGGGAGAGTGGCAGATGTGCTGTGGAAGGGCATTCCAGAGGAGGGGTGAGGCACGTGAGAAGTCTTGTACACGTGAATGTGAGCATACATATGAAATCGGCGCAGGTAGACTTGATCCTGCTTCTGCACAAGTCCGGGCCGTGTTAATTACTATTCCCCCTCCAGGCCGCCATGGATAGTGGGGGAATGATATAATTCGGCTTCCAGCGATTGCTGGAGGCTGAATTATTATGTTTTAAAAGCAACTTCGGCTCTGTCTTCTGGCGGCGCCAACATTACTCACTGAGAGCCTGATAGAAGTAATACCTATTCTAGTCTGTGGAGGCGCCAGCTGCGCCCAAATCTAGCAGCGCTGAAAAGCACTGCTCCGGAATGTGAGGAGGTAATTGTAGAAGAGGATAAAAGAAGCTCGGGTGCAGATCTGAGATTGCGGTTGGGTTGGTATCTGGAGACTAGTGAGGAGAAGTACAGGGGAGAGAGATTGTGGAGAGCTTTGTAGGTTAGGGTTAAGAGTTTGAACTGAATCCTCTCGTTAATTGGTAGCCAGTGAAGAGCTTGACAGAGAGGAGCAGCAGAGGAAGAGCGAGAGGAGAAATGAATAAGTCGAGCAGCAGCGTTCAGTACAGAATTGAGCGGTGCTAGTCGGTTAGTTGGAAGTCCACCAAGCAATATATTGCAATAGTCCAATCGAGATATAATAAGAGCATGTACTAACATTTTGGTTGTGTCATGGGAGAGAAAAGGTCGGATATGTGCTATGTTTTTGAGTTGGAGATGACAGGAGCTGGTTAGGGAGTTAATGTGAGGAATAAATAAGAGAGAAGAATCAAATATTACCCTTAAGAACCGTGCTTTGGAAACTGAAGTTATAGACGAGTTGTTAACATTTATTGTAATATCAGGCAAAGAGGTAGACAGGGATGGTGGAAAGACTATTAGTTCAGTTTTATTCATATTAAAGGGAAGGTTCAAGCAAAATAAAAAACTGAGTTTCACTTACCGGGGCTTCTACCAGCCCCATGCAGCCATCCTGTGCCCTCGTAGTCTCTCACTGCTACTCCAGTCCCCCGCTGGCAGCTTCCTGACCTCGGAGGTCGGCGGGACGCATTGCGTACATTTTTACGCGTTACTGGTTCAATGCGTAAATTTTTACGCATTGAATCAGTAATGCGTAAAAATGTATGTATTAATGTTCCTGCACTAGCGGGAATGCCTAAAAATGTACGCAATGCGTCCCGCCGACCTCCGAGGTCGGCAAGCTGCCAGCTGGGGACTGCAGCAACAGTGAGTGACTACGAGGGCACAGGATGGCTGCATGGGGCTGGTAGAAGCCCCCGGTAAGTGAAACTCAGTTTTTTATTTTGCTTGGACATTCCCTTTAAGTTTTAAGTAGCGAGATGACATGAAACAGGATATAGCGGACAGGCAGTCGGGAACCCATGTGAGGAGGGAGTTAAGGTCTAGGGCCGAGAGGTACAGTTGTGTATCATCTGCATATAGGTGGTATTGAAAACCAAATGAGTTGATTAAGTTACCAAGACCGTGCATGTAGATGGAGAAGAGGGGACCGAGGACAGAGCCTTGAGGTACCCCTACAGACAGAGGATGTGAAGAGGAGGCCTGATCTGAATAAGAAACAGTGAAAGACCTTCCAGAGAGGTAGGGAGATATCCAGGAGAGAGTGAGGTCCTTTATTCCTATTCAGGGGTCTCAAACTCGCGGCCCACGGGCCACTTGCGGCCCTCGGTACAATATTTTGTGGCCCGCGCCGGCAAAAAAGACACGGAAGCGAACTATTTTACCTTATAGTTCGCTTCAGTGCTCCCAAGTAATCCGCCGCATCCCCGCCCCTAAACGAGGGCTGCAGAGCCCCCAAATCCCCCGGGCAAACATCCATGACTGCGCTGAGGGGCAGAGCTTCCAGCTGTAGCTCTGCCCCTCCTGACGTCAATTGCAGCACGGATCGCCGCCTCTCCCTGCACCTCTCTGTGAAGGAAGAGTGAGAGGGGCGGGCAGAGGCGGCTATCCGCCGCGATTGACGTCAGGAGGGGCAGAGCTGAAGCTGAAAGCTCTGCCCCTTCCAGGAAATGCCGGCGGATTGCCCCCCAGGCGATTTGGGGGCTCTGCAGGCCTTGTTTTCGGGCGGGGACACAGAGGATTACTTGTAATGGGAGCACTGAAGCGAACTATAAGGTAGAACACTTCATGTTCAGAAGAAATAATTAAAACTGTTAATAATGACATTTGAGGACTTTTTTTGTGAAATCTCTTATGCGGCCCAGCCTCATCCTGACTTTGCCTCCTGCGGCCCCCAGGTAAATTGAGTTTGAGACCCCTGCTAGATGAAAGGATCTGTAGGAGTAGAGTGTGGTCGACAGTGTCGAATGCTGATGACAGATCTAGAAGGATGAGTATGGAATAATAGCCTTTGGATTTAGCTGTGAGGAGATCATTAGCTACTTTGGTGAGCCCTGTTTCTGTGGAGTGGTTTGGCCGGAAGCCAGACTGGAACTGATAAAGCAAGGAATTTGCAGATAAATACTGACTTAGTTCAGCATGAATGTGGCGTTCAAGTAATTTAGATGCAAATGGGAGAAGTGACACGGGGCGGTAGGTAGCAAGTTCGGTGAGGTCTAGAGATGTTTTTTAAGTAGTGGTGTTACAACAGCCTTCTTGAGTGAGGATGGAAAAATTCCAGTGGAGAGGGATAGGTTAAACAGCGATGTTAGGGCAGTAAGGCTAGGGTCACACTTTTCTGTGAATTATTTTTTGCATTTAGTGCACCTTATAATGGACATGTCATCCACGATAGACTGCAGTCAAACGCAACATAATGGAAAATTGAATACTGTATCCATGGCAGCACGATAGGGTTAAGTCCCGCCCACTTCACCCCATAGGACCATGAATGTATAAATTAAAGCCCTACAGCTCGCCCCCCCCCCCCCCCCTAGTCTTGTCAACTCGTCATCACCGAACTAGGGAGGGAGCCTCGTGCTGCCATGGATACATCTGGAAAGGAAAATTACCGGCAGGTAAGTATTCAATTTTCCGTTTTCCATATTTCTCCATGGCAGCACGATAGGGAGATAACTAGCCAATAAAAACCCAGGGAGGGATGAGGTGCAGTACACCCTTTTATTTCACACAGAAACAGAATTAATAGTTAGAACATTAGTTCCGAATTGTAACATCGAGTTGGCAGCTGCATCTACTCTGTAATGTTTAATAAATGTAGCCATTGAAGACCAGTTAGCAGATTGGCAAATCTTTTCCAGGGAAACCTTTGTAAATGCTGCCCACGAGGCTGCCAATCCCCTTGTAGAGTGTGCCGTAACCTGCTGTGATGGTGTCAAGTCGTTAGCCCTGTAAGCATCCTGAATTGTTTTGACGAGCCAGTTTGCTATCGTTCTTGATGACGCTGGCTCTCCTTTTCTATACCCCGACGGGACAACAAATAGTCTTTCCGACTTCCTAAAAGTGGCAGTCTTTTCAATATATTCCTTCAAGGTGTTACCTACATCCAGAGGGTGAGGATCCTCCATATCCTCCTCCCACAATGTTGGCAGTGTCCATTCCTGGTTGAAGTGATAGAGAGAGGATACTTTAGGTATGAAATGTTGGATGAGATGCAGGACCACTCTGTCTGGGTAAAAGGTAAGTGATGGCTCTTCCCAACCTAAAGCTTGTAGCTCAGATACACGTTTGGCTGATGACATTGCCACCAAGAATACCGCCTTATATGTAAGCTGGAGCAAGTTGCAGTCACTTGAGGGTAAATAAGGTGGCTTTGCCAACACATCAAGCACTAGAGGCAGATTCCATTTAGGAAACACCATCTTTCTGGGAGGTTTTTCCTTCATAACTCCCTTCAGAAATTGACTGACAAGAGGATGTAGCTCCCATCTTTGATCAGTTAATGCTTATAACGCCGTCACTTGAACCTTTAATGAATGGTAACCAAGACCTTTATCTAAGCCCGACTGAAGGAAATGTAGAATCTCCTTAACCTGTGGACGTAAGAGATCGATCTGAATCTGTTCAGCAAACATCAAGAAGCGATTCCAGATACTACTGTACCTCTTATTAGTCGTGCGTTTTCTGGCGCTCAGCATAGTTTTAATTACTGTCTCAGAATATCTTAACGACTCCAGCTTCTTCCTCTCAATGTCCAAGCAGCTAAGTTTAACTTGGCCGGGTTGGGATGAAGAATAGGGCCTTGATGTAACAAACGTAATAACAGCTGAGTCTAAATAAAAAACATAACACCATGATAAGTGTCCCATCAGATGCAGAAAGACTGCATAATAACAAAAAGACAAGATCATCTGTATGGTCTAATAATCCAAAACAGTAAGCAAAAAATTGAAGCTTAACATATTGTTTATTAGACACACTGGAAAAAAGATAAAATCAATTAAAATTGGGTGACACCCACTGGGGGACACTGATACAATGATCAAAGAAATCAATCAAAAAAGTTTTTTGTACCATATACAATATACAAAGTAAAGATAGTGTACTAGGCAGAAATAACAAATAAATCAAACTGACACCTATATTCCAATTATCCAATAGTTGAACCATGTATATATGCAAGACCGAGGTAAAAAGAGTATAATGAAAACAAATAGCACGCCAATATCTGGGCGCATAGAGACCTCTATAAAAATGATTCACAATGCTGGTATCCCGCATGGAATAATAGTGCCACAAAGATGCTGTGAGTTGGTAAGGTGCAGCCGAAAAAATGAATGAGTAGTTACCTGCTAGTACAAGTATCAGTCAAGTTGTCCCCCGGGTGCGCCCCTCCACGCGTATCGCGGCAACGCCGCTTTCTCAAGAGGTGCCGATAATGTCAAAAGTGCGCATTAATATAGTCAGTGAAGAGTCTCCAGGGGAAAGGTCAATAGCTGATAGAGCATGCGTGGCCACGCATGCACGCAGTGACGCCGCTCATCTCACTTGGAGCGAGCAGCGCGCCTGCGTATACAGTCAGAGGGAGATACAATGTTATCATCAAGCAGCAGTAATTTGCTTATATACAATATTGATTAATTTAAATATTGCAACACTCGATAAAGAGGTAATGAGCCTAATAAGCTTGGAAACTACTAAGATAGTACAAATATACGTACAATAGAAAAATAGAAAAAATGATATATAAAGAGAAACTCCATCTAGTGGCCATATTATATAATGCCAAATATATAAATGTGAATTAAAAATTGTTACATATGTGGGTAGTGTATGTGCATATTTAATGTTTATATAATAATCAAAACTGCACATAAATGCAGAAAAGTGCAAAAAAATATGAGAGACTGTTAATGTCATAACTGTATGTTAATCCAAGTTTCATAGATTTGCACCTAATAGATATAAGGTGATACTAGTGTTTAATAAGGCCAATGTAACACAGTTGATACAGATGAACAGAGTTACCCTTTAACGTTAGACTCAGAATTTTCCATTGCTGACATGCTAAAAGCCAAGATCTAGTACTGTGTGCGTCTTTTCTCTTCTTAGGAATGTCTAAAGAGATAAGCAGTGTCTGGTACTGCCACCCCCATCTCAGATGAGTCGAGTCCCGCAAGCCATGGCCTTGATGTAACTATGTGAACAGGATGTGGAAGAGATTGTTTACTGGAATCGAGAGCAGGTGCAAAGCTGTGTGAATCCTCCACCCTTTCAGGGTGTAAGAGAGAGACTCTCAGAGATGAACATTATTATTGGACGAGTAAAGCACATCGTGACTACGTAATTTGTGGTATAAGAATCTGTGCACAGCGGAAGTGCTGGCAGAAACCTTAACTGCCTGAATCTTTTTTACTTGGCTTACCTGGTTTCTCCATGTATACATGTGAAGCTTTTGAATAAAGCCATATTGCTTTCCTTTTCATCTCCTGACGTATTTTTGGAAATCTTGGTGTATTGATAAGTAAGTGACTTCCACATTATGGTCCTTCGAAGCGGGATCGATTCTGTTCTGCCTGGGGTACGTCTCTGAAAACTGGGGGTGATGATCCCAGTCATCCCAACAAAATAAGTCCTCCAGGGTGAAAAATTCCCTGTAAACAGGGGCAAATTTTCAGAGTGCTATACCCAGACGGGACAGAACTCGAATCCAAGAACCAGGATTTCAGGAGATGCTGTGAAGAGCAGAGGGCTTTACCTTTTTTTTGGGGTGTGTTTGTGTGTGAATGTGTGGCCGGCCACGGACTGAGAGGATTACATTGATTGTCAACACTGAGAGCTATCAAGGTGCATCAAAAAGTAAGTAGATATTTGATTTTATTCAAGTACTGCATGACGGTTCAGTTAGCCGGGGTATACCTGTGATCTGTAAAAAAGCTGACAATTTTACCAATTGTCAGTCATGGTATCTGCGAGGTGGAATAGATCCTCAGTGACCGAATGAGGAGAAACAGCGGATACCATGTAATAGCCACAGGGCAAAAGTAATCCAGGGCTCATAGTGCAAGCCGAATTTAATTCAGGGCTACCACAGCCGGGTTGGATTCAGGGCTCAAGTGCAAGCCGAATTTAATCCAGGGCTACCAAAGCCGGGTTGGATTCAGGGCTTAAGTGCAAGCCGGATAATAGCCGTGGTTATCATCACTGATTTGCTAGGCTGGGTAGTAATTCTCGTAAAGCGCGCCCGAGTTACAGCGGCATTCAGTGAAGCGTACTATTCAGCAAGTCGGCCCCAGCACAGTATCGGTACACTGGGGGGCAGCGGCGGCTGAGTAGTTATATCATAGGAAACAGATCACAGGTGCCCCGGAATAGAATTGTCAGGCAGGATGGGGCAAAATGCAACTAAAGCTCAACTTCTCCATGCAACAGATGATGAACTTCTCATGCATCGTAAAGACCCTCGCTTGACAGAGAAATGCGAGGTCTGGCATGAGATGTTCAAATTCCCGGGTCATTTGCACCCAAAACAATGCAGGGCATTGATAAAGGCTATAGAGGAGAGAAGTAAAGGGAAATTAACTTTGCAGAATAAATATGGTTTGCAATTGGCGAGAGAATGGCGAGATGAAGCTGACAAGCGTAAGAGGGAACTGTGCTCCTTTTATTTTGGTAAGAAAGCGAGTGATTTGGAAGGGGAATATGGTCACAGCGTGACTATACAGAATGTTGAAAGTGAAAGTGATAGTGACAGTGGAGATGTGCATGGAGCTGGAGCAGCACAAAGGCAGAGATCCCAATCCCTTCAGCGAGCTCCAGACCACAAGTCAGGACTTACAGCCCGCACCTCAAGTACAGGAAACATAAGTGAGCCCACAAAGTCCAAACCTGTTAATAGACAAACTGAGGTGACAACGTCTGATAGACAGTTGCGGGAACGAAAAACATCAGAAGCCCGAGGCAGAGCATCCTCAGCCTCGAACATCAAACAGGAGGTTGATCAGTTAGCTGTGACAACGGGAGATCTGAGAGTAAGTGCAAATAGTGAAGAACAGCCATCTCAGACCCCACCGAAATATACCAACATTTACCCACCACTTCCACACCCTCAATTTCCTTCCTATAATCCAGGTGCCATCTTTATGCACCCGATGGCAGCCATGTCACAGCTCCCGGGTTCTGCCCTATTACCTTACCCATCTTCCACTGCATTGCGACAACCAGCAGTGACCATTTCAGTGCCTACTGAAAAGTGCAACCCTAAACCCGCAATGCAAATGCCTATGATAGAGCTCCCAAACGGAGCAGGGCAAACCATACATGTTTACAGACCCTGGACAGAGGATGACATGTTGAATGCAATTAAGACTATACCTAGCCCGAGAGAGGATGTGGTTGAATGTGTTAAACAACTGACTGAGTTGAGGCGGAGTTTTAAGCTGACTGCCACTGAATGTGAGAGAGTTGTGAGAAGAGTCTGTGGTACTGGATGGGTTAACATCGAGGGTAATTGGAGTGCATGGGGGCCTGGAGCAGCTGCGACTGACCCGCCAGTGGAGTTGGATTGGGAGAGCACAACATTAGCCACCAGGTGGGGTGAATTGATACAACGAATGATAACATTTTATAAGATCACCCCAGATTTTACCAAGCTTTCTACGATTTCCCAGAAAGCAAACGAATCTGTGGATGATCTGGTTGCACGAGTCATGGATGCTTTTGAAAAATATAGTGGGTTGCAGAAACCTGCAGTGCTTGATGGCACTACACCATGGGAACAACAGCTCAAGGCACAGATTGATAGGGCTTTAAAGGAAGAACTACAGTGGACAATCCATAAACATTTGATTACATGGCGTACGTGCAGTGTGACAGAGTTTTTGGAGTATGCCAGGCATGCAGAGAAAATTCTGATAGAAAAAAAGAAGCGGGGACAGAAGAGACATCCTGCTGCGGCAGCCTCCTATTCCTTGTCCACCTACAACCAGGGCATGGGAGAGGGGGGTGCATACAGCGGAGATGTCTCGCGTCCCCGTCCACGTAGATTTGTGCATGATTATACAGGAAAACGAGAAAGAGGGTAATGTTTCATTTGTGGAAAGCGGGATCACATTGCACGTGACTGCCCAGAAAATACGGCCAATCAAACCAAGCTACAAACCCAGTCTGCATGACTAGGCAGGGAAGAGTTGAGCCGTGACACTATTGTGATTAGAGTTGGGCCGAACCTCCGATTTTAGGTTCGCGAACCGGGTTCGCGAACTTTCGCGGAACGTTCGGTTCGCGTTAAAGTTCGCGAACCGCAATAGACTTCAATGGGGATGCGAACTTTGAAAAAAAAAAATAATTATGCTGGCCACAAAAGTGATGGAAAAGATGTTTCAAGGGGTCTAACACCTGGAGGGGGGCATGGCGGAGTGGGATACACGCCAAAAGTCCCCGGGAAAAATCTGGATTTGACGCAAAGCAGCGTTTTAAGGGCAGAAATCACATTGAATGCTAAATGACAGGCCTAAAGTGCTTTAAAACATCTTGCATGTGTATACATCAATCAGGTAGTGTAATTAAGGTACTGCTTCACACTGACACACCAAACTCACCGTGTAACGCACCGCAAACAGCTGTTTGTACTAGTGACGGCCGTGCTGGACTGGTGCGCACCATGGCGAGAGTGCAGGTTTTTGTGGCTTTACAGCCCATATGGTCGGCCTGGCTGATGTAGCTGAATGACAGAACAGTGACTGTCCAGCTGATCAAATTTGGTCTGACCACAATGAAGCAACGACCTTATTATCTTTTGTGTGCCCCCCGAGACACTCATCTAGGCGCCGGTCATTGCTTCATTGTGATACGCAAGCCCCTTCACCACGGCAAGGTAATGATCACGAAGGGGAATGGGCGCATGTACATGCCTTTTCTTTTGTTGTTGCAGCTGCCCTCAGTGCAGCCAGAAAAATTAGGCAGTCATGTACACGCACCATAAAAATTATTACAGCGGCCGCTGCTAGCAGCGGCCTAAAAAATTCAGCAATCCGCCTGGAGTCCCGGACCCTGTTGGTGGTGGCGGAGAAGGTAGTGAAGCGGCCTGCAGGCAGACATGCTGTGTGGAGGGACTGGGAGCGACTTAGTCTTTTTGGGGCAGGCCAGGCAGCCAGTCACACGGCGTGCAGGCAGAGATGCTGTGTGTGCGGGGACTGACTTAGTCTTGGGGCGGGCAGCAGCCCTCCGGGATCCATGCCTCATTCATTTTGATAAAGGTGAGGTACTTAACACTTTTGTGACTTAGGCGACTTCTCTTCTCTGTGACAATGCCTCCAGCTGCGCTGAAGGTCCTCTCTGACAGGACGCTTGCGGCAGGGCAGGAGAGAAGTTGGATGGCAAATTGGGACAGCTCTGGCCACAGGTCAAGCCTGCGCACCCAGTAGTTCAAGGGTTCCTCATCGCTGTTCACAGCAGTGTCTACATCCACACTTAAGGCCAGGTAGTCGGCTACCTGCCGGTCGAGGCGTTGGTGGAGGGTGGATCCGGAAGGGCTACGGCGAGGCGTTGGACTAAAGAACGTCCGCATGTCCGACATCACCATGAGATCGCTGGAGCGTCCTGTCTTTGACTGCGTGGACACGGGAGGAGGATTAGTGGCAGTGGTACCTTGCTGGCGTTGTGCCGTCACATCACCCTTAAAGGCATTGTAAAGCATAGTTGACAGCTGGTTCTGCATATGCTGCATCCTTTCCACCTTCCGGTGAGTTGGTAACAGGTCCGCCACTTTGTGCCTGTACCGAGGGTCTAGTAGTGTGGCCACCCAGTACAGCTCATTCCCCTTGAGGTTTTTTATACGGGGGTCCCTCAACAGGCAGGACAGCATAAAAGACGACATCTGCACAAAGTCGGATCCAGTACCCTCCATCTCCTCTTGCTCTTCCTCAGTGACGTCAGGTAAGTCAACCTCCTCCCCCCAGCCGCGAACAATACCACGGGAAGGTTGAGCAGCACAAGCCCCCTGCGACGCCTGCTGCGGTTGTTGTCCTGCCGCTGTCCCCTCCTCCTCCTCCTCCTCCTCCCCCAAAGAAACACCTTGCTCATCATCCTCTGAGTCTGACTCGTCTTCTGCACACGACCTCTCTTCTTCCTCCTCCTCCCCCCTCTGTGCTGCCGCAGGTGTTGAGGAAACAGCTGGGTCTGATGAAAATTGGTCCCATGCCTGTTCCTGCCGTAACGGTTCCTGGTCACGCTCATTCGCAGCTTCATCCGCCACTCTACGCACAGCACGCTCCAAGAAGTACGCGTAGGGAATTAAGTCGCTGATGGTGCCCTCACTGCGGCTCACCAGGTTGGTCACCTCCTCAAACGGCCGCATGAGCCTGCATGCATTTTTCATCAGTGTCCAGTTGTCGGGCCAGAACATCCCCATCTTCCCAGACTGTTTCGTTCTACTCCAGTTGTAGAGGTACTGGGTGACGGCTTTCTTCTGTTCTAGCAGGCGGGAGAACATGAGCAGGGTCGAGTTCCATCGAGTGGGGCTATCGCAAATGAGGCGTCTCACCGGCATGTTGTTTTTACGCTGAATTTCTGCAAATCGTGCCATGGCTGTGTAAGAGCGCCTCAAATGCCCACAGAACTTCCTGGCCTGCTTCAGGACATCCGCTAAGCCAGGGTACTTTGCCACAAATCTTTGAACCACTAGATTCATGACATGTGCCATGCAGGGTATGTGTGTCAGCTTCCCCATATGCAAAGCGGCAAGCAGATTGCTGCCGTTGTCGCACACCACGTTGCCTATCTCCAGGTGGTGCGGGGTCAGCCACTCATCCACCTGTTTCTTAAGAGCAGCCAGGAGAGCTGCTCCAGTGTGACTCTCCGCTTTGAGACAAGCCATGTCTAAGATGGCGTGACACCGTCGTACCTGGCATGCAGCATAGGCCCTGCGGAGCTGGGGCTGTGTAGCTGGAGAGGAGAACTGCCACTCAGCCAAGGAGGAGGAGGAGGACAGCGAAGAGCATGTAGCAGGAGGAGAGGAGGTGGCAGGAGGCCTGCCTGCAAGCCGTGGAGGTGTCACAATTTGGTCCGCCGCTTTCTGCTTGCCATCGTTCACCACCAGGTTCACCCAATGGGCTGTGTAGGTAATGTAGCGGCCCTGCCCGTGCTTGGCAGACCAGCCATCCGTGGTCAGGTGTACCCTTGACCCAACGCTCTTCGCAAGAGATGACACCACTTGCCTCTCAACTTCACGGTGCAGTTGGGGTATGGCCTTTCTCGAAAAATAAGTGCGGCCTGGCATCTTCCACTGCGGTGTTCCGATGGCCACAAATTTACGGAAGGCCTCAGAGTCCACCAGCCGGTATGGTAACAGCTGGCGAGCTAACAGTTCCGCCACGCCAGCTGTCAGACGCCGGGCAAGGGGGTGACTGGCCAAAAGTGGCTTCTTCCGCTCAAACATTTCCTTCACGGACACCTGACTGCTGCTGTGGGCAGAGGAGCAGGAACCGCTCAAGGGCAGAGGCGGAGTGGAGGAGGGTGCCTGTGAAGGTGCAAAGGAGAAAGCGGCAGAAGCAGATGATGCACCTGAAGGAGGAAGAGGAGAAGGAGGGTGACTTTTCTTTTGTGTGCTGCTGCTGCTTTTGCTCAGGTGGCCATCCCATTGCTGTTTGTGCCTTTTCTCCAGGTGCCTTCGTAAGGCACTTGTCCCTACGTGAGTGTTGGCCTTTCCACGGCTCAATTTTTGTTGGCAGAGCGAACAGATGGCTTTGGTCCGATCTGAGGCACACACATTAAAACATTTCCACACCGCTGAGCCACCCTGGGATGTGGGCACTATGGGGACCTCAGCAGCTGATGCTGAAGGGCAAGTTGGCTGGCTGTACATAGGTGGCGATACATGGTGCCGGACTCTGCCACCAGCTGTTTCTGACGAAGAGCTGCCCCAGCTTCTTTCAGCAACTTCTCTCCTCCTACTACTCTCTGACTCCCCCTCTGAACTGTCCCCCTCTTCATCTCCTCTATTGGGAACATACAGAGGATCCCTATTACCGTCATCATCGTAGTCATCCTGCCCAGCTTCGCTTGCCTCAGACAAATCCAAACTTGCACCATCAGTAGGTCCTTCATCCTCCTGACACGTTACATCCATAGTGTTGCCGCGTAACTCAGACATATTAGCTGGTGAAAATTCATCTGGCTGTAACAACAATGGCTGTGCATCAGTGATTTCAACACTAAATAATTCTTGCGAAGTGTCAAATGCAGCGGAAGTGGTGCTAGTAGTAGCGCTGGTGGCTGAGCAAGATGAGGTGTTCTGTGTCGCTAAATACTCAACCACGTCCTGACAATCTTGGGAGGTGATGGGACGTGCCTTCTTCCGAGCACTGTACTGTGGGCCAGATCCACACGAAATTACATTTACACGACCTCGCGCAGACCTGCCGGGTGGCCTTCCTCTGCCTCTGCCACTACCTCTTCCTCTTCCTCTACCTGTTTTGTCCATATTGGGTATGCACGGAGTGGTATATCACACTGCGTGCACTCACGTAGGTAGGTGGGTTCACTTAACTGCACAGGTATGCGCACTGATGCGGTGGGTTCACTGAACAGAACAGGTATACAGTGGCGGGTTCACAGAACAGGTATACAGTGGCGGGTCCACTGAACAGAACAGGTATACAGTGGCGGGTTCACAGAACAGGTATGCAGTGGCAGGATCACTGAACACAATAGGTATGCAGTGGCGTGTTCACTAAACAGGTATACAGTGGCGGGTCCACTGAACAGAACAGGTATACAGTGGCGGGTCCACTGAACAGAACAGGTATACAGTGGCGGGTCCACTGAACAGAACAGGTATACAGTGGCGGGTTCACAGAACAGGTATGCAGTGGCAGGATCACTGAACACAATAGGTATGCAGTGGCGTGTTCACTAAACAGGTATACAGTGGCGGGTCCACTGAACAGAACAGGTATACAGTGGCGGGTCCACTGAACAGAACAGGTATACAGTGGCGGGTTCACAGAACAGGTATACAGTGGCGGGTCCACTGAACAGAACAGGTATACAGTGGCGGGTTCACAGAACAGGTATGCAGTGGCAGGATCACTGAACACAATAGGTATGCAGTGGCGTGTTCACTAAACAGGTATACAGTGGCGGGTCCACTGAACAGAACAGGTATACAGTGGCGGGTCCACTGAACAGAACAGGTATACAGTGGCGGGTCCACTGAACAGAACAGGTATACAGTGGCGGGTTCACAGAACAGGTATACAGTGGCGGGTCCACTGAACAGAACAGGTATACAGTGGCGGGTTCACAGAACAGGTATGCAGTGGCAGGATCACTGAACACAATAGGTATGCAGTGGCGTGTTCACTAAACAGGTATACAGTGGCGGGTCCACTGAACAGAACAGGTATACAGTGGCGGGTCCACTGAACAGAACAGGTATACAGTGGCGGGTCCACTGAACAGAACAGGTATACAGTGGCGGGTTCACAGAACAGGTATACAGTGGCGGGTCCACTGAACAGAACAGGTATACAGTGGCGGGTTCACAGAACAGGTATGCAGTGGCAGGATCACTGAACACAATAGGTATGCAGTGGCGTGTTCACTAAACAGGTATACAGTGGCGGGTCCACTGAACAGAACAGGTATACAGTGGCGGGTCCACTGAACAGAACAGGTATACAGTGGCGGGTCCACTGAACAGAACAGGTATACAGTGGCGGGTTCACAGAACAGGTATACAGTGGCGGGTCCACTGAACAGAACAGGTATACAGTGGCGGGTTCACAGAACAGGTATGCAGTGGCAGGATCACTGAACACAATAGGTATGCAGTGGCGTGTTCACTAAACAGGTATACAGTGGCGGGTCCACTGAACAGAACAGGTATACAG
The DNA here is from genome assembly GCF_040937935.1 of Hyperolius riggenbachi. Classification (NCBI taxonomy): domain Eukaryota; kingdom Metazoa; phylum Chordata; class Amphibia; order Anura; family Hyperoliidae; genus Hyperolius; species Hyperolius riggenbachi. Next base: position 363,977,897 of record NC_090647.1, on the reverse strand, counting down.
TGGCGGGTCCACTGAACAGAACAGGTATACAGTGGCGGGTCCACTGAACAGAACAGGTATACAGTGGCGGGTTCACAGAACAGGTATACAGTGGCGGGTCCACTGAACAGAACAGGTATACAGTGGCGGGTTCACAGAACAGGTATGCAGTGGCAGGATCACTGAACACAATAGGTATGCAGTGGCGTGTTCACTAAACAGGTATACAGTGGCGGGTCCACTGAACAGAACAGGTATACAGTGGCGGGTTCACTGAACAGGTATACAGTGGCGGGTCCACTGAACAGAACAGGTATACAGTGGCGGGTTCACTAAACAGGTATGCAGTGGCAGGTTCACTGAACACAACAGGTATGCAGTGGCAGGTTCACTGAACACAACAGGTATGCAGTGGCGGGTTCACTGAACAGGTATACAGTGGCGGGTCCACTGAACAGAACAGGTATACAGTGGCGGGTCCACTGAACAGAACAGGTATACAGTGGCGGGTCCACTGAACAGAACAGGTATACAGTGGCGGGTTCACAGAACAGGTATACAGTGGCGGGTCCACTGAACAGAACAGGTATACAGTGGCGGGTCCACAGAACAGGTATGCAGTGGCAGGATCACTGAACAGGTATGCAGTGGCAGGATCACTGAACAGGTATGGAGTGGCAGGATCACAGTACAGGTATGCAGTGGGCTGAGGGCTCACTGAACAGAACAGGTATGCAGTGGCAGGATCACTGAACAGGTATGGAGTGGCAGGATCACAGTACAGGTATGCAGTGGGCTGAGGGCTCACTGAACAGAACAGGTATGCAGTGGCAGGATCACTGAACAGGTATGCAGTGGCAGGATCACTGAACAGGTATGCAGTGGCAGGATCACAGTACAGGTATGCAGTGGGCTGAGGGCTCACTGAACAGAACAGGTATGCAGTGGCAGGATCACTGAACAGGTATGGAGTGGCAGGATCACAGTACAGGTATGCAGTGGGCTGAGGGCTCACTGAACAGAATAGGTATGCAGTGGCAGGATCACTGAACAGGTATGCAGTGGCAGGATCACTGAACAGGTATGCAGTGGCAGGATCACAGTACAGGTATGCAGTGGCAGGATCACAGTACAGGTATGCAGTGGGCTGAGGGCTCACTGAACAGAACAGGTATGCAGCCAGGAAGAAGTTAAGCCTAACTAATCTTTCCCTATATGAGAGACTGCAGCAGCTCGCCCTACTCTCACTAATGCAGGCACACGAGTGGCCGTAATGGCCGCCGCTGCCTGCCTTATATAAGGGGGGGTGGGGCTCCAGGGGCTAGTGTAGCCTAATTGGCTACACTGGGCCTGCTGACTGTGATGTAGAGGGTCAAAGTTGACCCTCAGTGCATTATGGGGCGAACCGAACTTCTTCCGCAAAAGGTTCGCGTGCGGTACCCGCACGCGAACCACCTACGTTCGCGCGAACCACGTTCGCCGGCGAACCGTTCGGCCCAACTCTAATTGTGATTGAGATTGATTATGCTGACACAAAAAAGCCTGAAATCCTCTTGTCTGTATCGAGTGTTAGAATCAAGTTTTTGGTTGAAACTGGTGCATGTAGGTCTGTCCTTGGGACTGGTTTAAATATCCCGTGGGAAAGGTTGGGTACAGTTGTAACACGAAATGCCGGTGGTGGGTTTGAAGTGTCCCCAACCACAAAACCTTTGCAGGTTTTAGATGAAAAGTCAGGCAGAGCTGTGTTTTGCAGTTTCATAATCTCTGCAAGGTGCCCAATTAATCTGTGTGGCAGAGACTTGATTGGTGATTTGAAGTTGACTATTGCTCCCGGTCCAGAGTCACTGCAGATCCATCGTGCTCCAATGGCAGACGCACCTGACGTGCATTGGTACGGTATTATTCTGCCAAATTCACTCCTGAACTGGATGCAGCAGGATGCCGGTCCAGCTGATACATTTCAGGAGGTAGTATGTGTGTCACACGTCACCACACATTACATAGCAAATGGACGCAGAGATTTGGACTATGAGCAAAAGTTCCCGATGAGGAGAAAAGTCTGTGTAGAGATTACCGGACTATGGGAAAATGCAGAAGGTTATGTTCTGTATGAGGTTTCAATCCCAGGCTGGGACAGTGTTGAGACAGACGGCATCCTGCAGGATGAGCTGTTTGCTGTCCCGAACTCCGCCCCTCATGCTTCACTGTACAAACCGAAGTGGGGACGTTGGGACACGGCCGGGATTCTATTGAACAAGTGGAAAGAAGAAGGTGGTGAGGGCATTTACTGCCCACGCCACCTTCAGACCACGGGAATGCTGATACACCTGACTAAACGACCTGAAGAATCTGACAATGTTGACTTTGCAGATGCGTCCTGACATGAGTTGTCCAGTGTCCCAGACAAGCTGTGGGCACAATCTGACACGGACGTGGGCCTGATAAAAAACTCAGAGGAGGTCATTGTAGTTGCTAAAGGTACATATCGGCCTTATAAAAAACAGTATCCACTAAAACCTGACATGGTTGCCGGCATTGAGCCCATAATACTTGGTTTCCTAGAGAAGGGCTCATACCTTGTGACTCCTCCCCCTGTAACACGCCCATTTTTCCTCTGGCCAAACCTAATTCTACAGAATACCGTTTAATTCATGACCTTAAAGCGGTAAATGAAGCAATTGTGCCGCGAGCTCCAGTGGTTCCCGATCCCAACACAATTCTAAATGAGATCACCCCAAGCTGTCAAGTTTTCAGCATAATCGATTTAAAAAAATGCTTTTTTTAGTATAAAACTTCATCCTGACAGCAGATTTTGGTTCGCTTTTACGTTTAAAGGTAAAAGATATACGTACTCAAGACTCCCGCAGGGATACTGTGAAAGTCCGGCAATCTTTTCACAAGAGATAAATAGGTCTCTAGAATCTTTTCCTGTCCCTGATGATTGCAGACTCCTCATTTATGTCGATGATTTGTGTATAGGTGCTCCAGATGAGAAGAGGTGTCTGCAACTCACAGTGCAACTGCTCTGTTTCTTAGCAGAACAGGGCCACAAGGCCTCACGTAAAAAACTACAGTTTTGTCAGCCCACAGTTAAATATTAAGGACAACTCATTTCAGGTGCAGGACGTACTATTGAGGATACGCGGGTACGAGCTATCCAAGATATACCAAAACCTGTGACAAAGAAAGACATGATGACGTTCCTTGGGACCCTTAACTACTGCAGGGCCTGGATTATCCATTGCTCAGCACTGGTTAAGCCTTTGTTCAATGCCATCCACACTGACCCAATGGCAATGACTGACAAAGTCACCTGGACAGATGACTTGACTATGGCATTTCAGAGGTGTAAGTCTGCGCTGCAAGATCCCCTGGTTTTAGCCTTCCCTGATTACACGAAGGTTTTTAAACTGTATGTTGATTGCAAAGATAAATGCATGACAGCTGTGATGACACAAACTTGGGGAGACAAACAGAGGCCGCTAGGTTTTTATTCTAAGCCTTTGGATCAGGTTGCATGTGCTTTGCCGTCTTGCGTACAATCTGTTATTGCTGCTGCGATGGCTGTCGACATAACGGCCACCCTGGTCCTCTACCATCCACTAGAGGTTCTTGTCCCCCACGCAGTGCATGCTCTTTTGTTGCAGGATAAAATGACGTTACTTACTCCTGCCCGTCACCTGTATTGCACTGCCACTTTGCTGGGTCAGCCTCACCTTACAGTGAAACGCTGTACCACACTCAACCCAGCAACTTTACTCCCGACCCCCGCTGCAGAGGGTGATGAGCCTCAGCATGATTGTGTCACAGAGTCCCAAAAGTTACCAAACACACAATTGGAGAAACTCACTCCCAAACAGTTCTCTGCTGCTTTATAAAGCCTGCAGGCTGCTTATAAGCCAATGAGAAATGCACACATATAATACACCTAGCTTGCAGTGATTAATCAAGCAGAAGCTGAGCAAGTCAGCCAGTCAGTTGGAGAGGGCTTCAGTTGCATATAGACAATGGCTATATGACCAGCAGGGGGCACCAGCGTGCAGGATATTCCCTCTCATCTGCCCCCCTCCTAACTAAACTGCATGGGATACTACAATAAAATTAAAAACAATGGTGCATGAGCCAGCCTGGGGCCCCGGGAACTCTCACTGCCCGGGGCCCCAGAACCAGCATCTAACACCATATGTGAGCGCAGCCAAACCCCTGGAGCTGCCACCTCCAAGGCCTGTCTCCTACTGCTCTAAAACTTACCAAACACACAATTGGAGAAACTCACTCCCAAACAGTTCTCTGCTGCTTTATAAAGCCTGCAGGCTGCTTATAAGCCAATGAGAAATGCACACATATAATACACCTAGCTTGCAGTGATTAATCAAGCAGAAGCTGAGCAAGTCAGCCAGTCAGTTGGAGAGGGCTTCAGTTGCATATAGACAATGGCTATATGACCAGCAGGGGGCACCAGCGTGCAGGATATTCCCTCTCATCTGCCCCCCTCCTAACTAAACTGCATGGGATACTACAATAAAATTAAAAACAATGGTGCATGAGCCAGCCTGGGGCCCCGGGAACTCTCACTGCCCGGGGCCCCAGAACCAGCATCTAACACCATATGTGAGCGCAGCCAAACCCCTGGAGCTGCCACCTCCAAGGCCTGTCTCCTACTGCTCTAAAACTTACCAAACACACAATTGGAGAAACTCACTCCCAAACAGTTCTCTGCTGCTTTATAAAGCCTGCAGGCTGCTTATAAGCCAATGAGAAATGCACACATATAATACACCTAGCTTGCAGTGATTAATCAAGCAGAAGCTGAGCAAGTCAGCCAGTCAGTTGGAGAGGGCTTCAGTTGCATATAGACAATGGCTATATGACCAGCAGGGGGCACCAGCGTGCAGGATATTCCCTCTCATCTGCCCCCCTCCTAACTAAACTGCATGGGATACTACAATAAAATTAAAAACAATGGTGCATGAGCCAGCCTGGGGCCCCGGGAACTCTCACTGCCCGGGGCCCCAGAACCAGCATCTAACACCATATGTGAGCGCAGCCAAACCCCTGGAGCTGCCACCTCCAAGGCCTGTCTCCTACTGCTCTAAAACTTACCAAACACACAATTGGAGAAACCCACTCCCAAACAGTTCTCTGCTGCTTTATAAAGCCTGCAGGCTGCTTATAAGCCAATGAGAAATGCACACATATAATACACCTAGCTTGCAGTGATTAATCAAGCAAAAGCTGAGCAAGTCAGCCAGTCAGTTGGAGAGGGCTTCAGTTGCATATAGACAATGGCTATATGACCAGCGGGGGGCACCAGCGTGCAGGATATTCCCTCTCATCTGCCCCCCTCCTAACTAAACTGCATGGGATACTACAATAAAATTAAAAACAATGGTGCATGAGCCAGCCTGGGGCCCCGGGAACTCTCACTGCCCGGGGCCCCAGAACCAGCATCTAACACCATATGTGAGCGCAGCCAAACCCCTGGAGCTGCCACCTCCAAGGCCTGTCTCCTACTGCTCTAAAACTTACCAAACACACAATTGGAGAAACTCACTCCCAAACAGTTCTCTGCTGCTTTATAAAGCCTGCAGGCTGCTTATAAGCCAATGAGAAATGCACACATATAATACACCTAGCTTGCAGTGATTAATCAAGCAGAAGCTGAGCAAGTCAGCCAGTCAGTTGGAGAGGGCTTCAGTTGCATATAGACAATGGCTATATGACCAGCAGGGGGCACCAGCGTGCAGGATATTCCCTCTCATCTGCCCCCCTCCTAACTAAACTGCATGGGATACTACAATAAAATTAAAAACAATGGTGCATGAGCCAGCCTGGGGCCCCGGGAACTCTCACTGCCCGGGGCCCCAGAACCAGCATCTAACACCATATGTGAGCGCAGCCAAACCCCTGGAGCTGCCACCTCCAAGGCCTGTCTCCTACTGCTCTAAAACTTACCAAACACACAATTGGAGAAACTCACTCCCAAACAGTTCTCTGCTGCTTTATAAAGCCTGCAGGCTGCTTATAAGCCAATGAGAAATGCACACATATAATACACCTAGCTTGCAGTGATTAATCAAGCAGAAGCTGAGCAAGTCAGCCAGTCAGTTGGAGAGGGCTTCAGTTGCATATAGACAATGGCTATATGACCAGCAGGGGGCACCAGCGTGCAGGATATTCCCTCTCATCTGCCCCCCTCCTAACTAAACTGCATGGGATACTACAATAAAATTAAAAACAATGGTGCATGAGCCAGCCTGGGGCCCCGGGAACTCTCACTGCCCGGGGCCCCAGAACCAGCATCTAACACCATATGTGAGCGCAGCCAAACCCCTGGAGCTGCCACCTCCAAGGCCTGTCTCCTACTGCTCTAAAACTTACCAAACACACAATTGGAGAAACTCACTCCCAAACAGTTCTCTGCTGCTTTATAAAGCCTGCAGGCTGCTTATAAGCCAATGAGAAATGCACACATATAATACACCTAGCTTGCAGTGATTAATCAAGCAGAAGCTGAGCAAGTCAGCCAGTCAGTTGGAGAGGGCTTCAGTTGCATATAGACAATGGCTATATGACCAGCAGGGGGCACCAGCGTGCAGGATATTCCCTCTCATCTGCCCCCCTCCTAACTAAACTGCATGGGATACTACAATAAAATTAAAAACAATGGTGCATGAGCCAGCCTGGGGCCCCGGGAACTCTCACTGCCCGGGGCCCCAGAACCAGCATCTAACACCATATGTGAGCGCAGCCAAACCCCTGGAGCTGCCACCTCCAAGGCCTGTCTCCTACTGCTCTAAAACTTACCAAACACACAATTGGAGAAACTCACTCCCAAACAGTTCTCTGCTGCTTTATAAAGCCTGCAGGCTGCTTATAAGCCAATGAGAAATGCACACATATAATACACCTAGCTTGCAGTGATTAATCAAGCAGAAGCTGAGCAAGTCAGCCAGTCAGTTGGAGAGGGCTTCAGTTGCATATAGACAATGGCTATATGACCAGCAGGGGGCACCAGCGTGCAGGATATTCCCTCTCATCTGCCCCCCTCCTAACTAAACTGCATGGGATACTACAATAAAATTAAAAACAATGGTGCATGAGCCAGCCTGGGGCCCCGGGAACTCTCACTGCCCGGGGCCCCAGAACCAGCATCTAACACCATATGTGAGCGCAGCCAAACCCCTGGAGCTGCCACCTCCAAGGCCTGTCTCCTACTGCTCTAAAACTTACCAAACACACAATTGGAGAAACCCACTCCCAAACAGTTCTCTGCTGCTTTATAAAGCCTGCAGGCTGCTTATAAGCCAATGAGAAATGCACACATATAATACACCTAGCTTGCAGTGATTAATCAAGCAAAAGCTGAGCAAGTCAGCCAGTCAGTTGGAGAGGGCTTCAGTTGCATATAGACAATGGCTATATGACCAGCGGGGGGCACCAGCGTGCAGGATATTCCCTCTCATCTGCCCCCCTCCTAACTAAACTGCATGGGATACTACAATAAAATTAAAAACAATGGTGCATGAGCCAGCCTGGGGCCCCGGGAACTCTCACTGCCCGGGGCCCCAGAACCAGCATCTAACACCATATGTGAGCGCAGCCAAACCCCTGGAGCTGCCACCTCCAAGGCCTGTCTCCTACTGCTCTAAAACTTACCAAACACACAATTGGAGAAACTCACTCCCAAACAGTTAGGAGGGGGGCAGATGAGAGGGAATATCCTGCACGCTGGTGCCCCCGGTCATATAGCCCTCTCCAACTGACTGGCTGACTTGCTCAGCTTCTGCTTGATTAATCACTGCAAGCTAGGTGTATTATATGTGTGCATTTCTCATTGGCTTATAAGCAGCCTGCAGGCTTTATAAAGCAGCAGAGAACTGTTTGGGAGTGAGTTTCTCCAATTGTGTGTTTGGTAAGTTTTAGAGCAGTAGGAGACAGGCCTTGGAGGTGGCAGCTCCAGGGGTTTGGCTGCGCTCACATATGGTGTTGGATGCTGGTTCTGGGGCCCCGGGCAGTGAGAGTTCCCGGGGCCCCAGGCTGGCTCATGCACCATTGTTTTTAATTTTACAGAGTCCCAAAAGGTCTTTCTGCCCAGAGAAGACCTGAAGTCCGAACCAATACCCGGAAGTACCCTTGTCTTTGTCGATGGCTCTGCCTCCAAAGATGCCTTAGGAGTGAACAGAGTGGGATATGCTGTTGTTACCCTGGATACTGTTTTGGAGTCTGGTCCCTTACCAATCTCCTACTCCGCACAAGCTGCAGAGATTCATGCACTCACTCGAGCCTGTGCGCTGCACGAGGGTGAAGTTCTCACTGTTTACACTGACAGCCAGTATGCGTTCTCTGCTTGTCATACCTACGCTGCACAGTGGAGGAACCGTGGCATGTTAACTGCGGCTGGAAAACCAGTCCGTCATAAAGACTTATTGCAACAACTCCTTGATAGTGTACTGCTGCCCTTGCAGGTAGCTGTGGTAAAATGCATGGCACACATGCGTGATGACTCTGACGTTACCCGTGGCAACAATCTTGCAGATGCTGAGGCGAAATTGGCGGCGCTACGTTCTCTCCCAACTTCTGAGCCATCCCATCACATCCCATCCCTTCTGCCCACCACAGCTGCCGCCTCCCCTTCACTCCCTGACACAGATCCCCCTCTGCCATCAGCCCCCTCCCCTCTCATCATTCCATCCTCTGCAGCGATCACCACTGATCTCTTAGTGGAATTCCAGAGCAATGCACCAGCAGCTGAAAAGTCTCAGTGGCAAAGAGCACATGCAACAGTTAATGATAGCGGCCTCCTCTGTGTCAATAATGCCTTATGCCTTCCCAGACTTTTGTACAGATTATTGGCTCTTGTGTTACATGGGGTCACCCATGTCTCAACGGGTGGTATGATGGCTACAGCCACCAAATATTTTTACTGTCCGGGCATAAGCACCTTTTTTAAGAAGTTTGTCTCACAATGCACTGTATGTGCTCAGCACAACACAGGAAAGGGATTAAAGCCACCTATTGGTAAAACACCTACACCACATTACCACTTTCATACCATTGCACTGGATTACATTGAACTCACCCCTGCAGAGGGAAAGAAATATGCTCTAGTGGTGCTAGATATATTCTCGGGGTGGGTGGAAGTCTTTCCCACTGCAAAAGCTGATGCACTCACAGTTGCAAAAGCGCTGACAAGAGATATTATTCCGAGATGGGGCATACCAGAAAAAATCATCAGTGACAATGGTAGCCATTTTGTGAATGATATCATTAAACAGTTGACAGTTACTTTGTGCATAAACGTTAGGCACCATTGTAGTTATCACCCACAGTCAGCAGGAGCTGTGGAAAGAACAAATGGTACAATTAAAAACAAACTTACTAAAGCTATGGCGGAAACAGGGAAGAGTTGGATATGGTGTTTACCCTTGGTATTGTTAAGTATGAGAACAGTGACAGTGAAAGGCAAGTTGTCACCATATGAAATTGTGTTTGGCAGGTCCTACAGAATCCCGGCTTTTGATGTAATCTGGGATCCCCCTGAGGAGTGGGAACTTGCAGACTACTTAAGACGCACCTGTAAACAAAGATCTCATGTACCGGGGAACCCTCCAAAAGAGCCGGATGTAAGTGAGGATCTCCTTGTAAATATAGGAGATTGGATCTGGGTCAAAATTATTAAAAGAAAACATTGGAACACCCCACGGTGGGAGGGTCCTTACCAGGTGTTGCTGGCCACACCCACAGCGGTCAGAATAGCCGAAAAAAGTTCGTGGATACATTTAACTCACTGCAAAAGGGCACCCATTCCCGGTTCAGGGACAGAATAGACAGCATCCTGTGACGGGAGGTGTACGCTCCTGGGCCCTGGAGTGTGAGGAACAGTTGCCTGAGCTCCAGTCAAGACAACGTCACAGCGGGTGGAGGGAATATTAGAGATTTTCCTCTATTCAAAGCGGGCACAAGCCCTGAACAGGATAACTGAGGAGCTAGATTAGGGAGAGTTGGGGGCCCGTTTAATTCTCAGAGTTCTTGTCTTTAAAAAAAAAAAATATGGGGATCTTGGATACAGGATACTTTAACACTCCAGGTGGAAAGGGAGTCATTATTGCTATGCTTTTCATTGGGACATTGTGGATGGTGTTAGAAGCCCTAGAGCATTTCCAAACACCTCCTTCAGCCTTTCCACAAACTGATAATGTAACTCTCAACCGACCAAGGGTTAAACGGGATGCCATAAATGTAGAACTGATGCGAAGAGGCCAGGTTGCTGTAACAAGAGAACACCAGAGCTTAGTGTTCTGGTATAACTCTTCACAAATACAAGTGGCGACTTACACCTTTGACTACTGCCAGGTTGTGCAACGTTGTAATTGGCACTGCAGCCTTTATGAAAAAGGACAATTTTTCATTTGCGTGACTGATGACCATTGGGGGTATAAATGTAGTTCTTGGAAAGCAGCTGCCTGGAACACAGGTACTGACTGGGGATATAGACCTGATCCTGCCATGACTCGGGTGGACAAAAATGGGGTGCCCCTTCGCTCAAGGATGACCTTAACAACAGCTGGGGGAGCCTGTATGCCCGGAAGACAAATAGATAGTTCCCAGCGCCTGACCCTGAATATAGAAAACCCAAGCCCTGGAGATGCAGGAACATATGTGATAGGCATGCATGTCCCAGGGTATACAGGGGGGCCTCTGGGGAAGTTTTCGCTCAGGGACATGTATAAAAACCCTGAGTTTAGAGTCATGGAGCATGAGGATCAGGAACCTTGGGTACAGGCCCTGGCTAACCCTACATTTGAGGAGACCATTGCCATGGAGACAGGATATACAGATACTAACATGTGGCTTGAATGGATGAGGTACACAGCCAAACAAAACAATATGTCAGATTGTTATGTATGTGCAGGAGCAAGGCCACACCTTGGCACTGTGCCACTTCCCCTTCCAGAAGGGGGTGAGACATGTTTTCTGTCACTCTATAGGAGTAAGGGTCAAACCCCAGCCACAACAGATCCACTCTGTAAAATGTGGATAGACCGATACCCATTGAAGGAAGGTACCCCCGATCAAATAGACCACTCAGCAACTGTGTACAAGGGAAACTATACCTGTTATAACAGTACGAATTCAGGTGGAGTAGATGTGGGTGAATTTCCCCATGGTTACTGTGCTGTAATGAAACAAGCAGACCCTTTCCTACTATTTCATCAGACACACTCCCTTGGTGATATCTACTGGTTGTGCGGTGATCTTAAATTACGTCCTAGATTGCCACCAGTGTGGAAAGGTCACTGTGCACTGGCCAAACTCATTATGCCCATACATATGTTTAGAGAAAGTGACCAAGATTTTGAAAAAGAAGCCCACAAGATCTTTAAGAGAGAACTTAAAGGTAACCTGGACCCACATGTTTATTTGGATGCAATAGGTATCCCCAGAGGGGTTCCAGATGAATTTAAAGCCAGAAACCCAGTGTGGGCAGGGTTTGAGTCTTTAATTCCACAGATCACTATTAACAAAAATGTGGAGTGGATAAACTACATATATTACAATCAGCAAAGATTTGTAAATTTCACGCGTGATGCTCTGCAGGGCATAGTTAATGAGTTAGGCCCCAACTCCAAAATGACATTTCAGAACAGAATGAGCCTGGACATGATGCTTGCTGAGAAAGGAGGAGTTTGCAAATTTCTGGGACTGGGTGGGGCCTGCTGTACCTACATTCCCAGTGAAACTGGCCCTGATGGACAGGTGACAGAAGCTTTGAGGAAACTGACTGACCTATCAGACGAGTTAAAAAGAAACTCTGGTGTATCAGATTCCTTTACAAAATGGTTCAATGACTGGTTTGGAGACTGGAAGGGTTTCCTAAAAAATGTTGGTACTATGATACTTATTGTGATACTCATGTTCAGTTTTTTTGCTTGCTGTGTCATACCCCTGGCCAGGAAATATGTGGGCAGTTTCATAAAGCAAAAAACTGATGCAGCCATGTTTTCATTCCAACATGAAGAATACAATGACAGTGAGGAGGAAGACAACTTTATGGGGAAGCACAAATTCCCAAAAATTGACTTCTCAGTTGTGTAGATTGTCTGATAGTGGATAAGATAGTACACTAGAAGCATTAGGCGTCATATAAAATACATATATACTTTGCAATGCTACAAGGCTACAAAGAAAGCAACTGCTAGCTTACATTACTTAAGAAGTGTTTCAAGTCTATGTAGTTGAACCCCTTGCCACCTTATACGTATATATGTGCAACAGGGGGGTATGTTAATGTCATAACTGTATGTTAATCCAATTTTTATAGATTTGCACCTAATAGATATAAGGTGATACTAGTGTTTAATAAGGCCAATGTAACACAGTTGATACAGATGAACAGAGTTACCCTTTAACGTTAGACTCAGAATTTTCCATTGCTGACATGCTAAAAGCCAAGATCTAGTACTGTGTGCGTCTTTTCTCTTCTTAGGAATGTCTAAAGAGATAAGCAGTGTCTGGTACTGCCACCCCCATCTCAGATGAGTCGAGTCCCGCAAGCCATGGCCTTGATGTAACTATGTGAACAGGATGTGAAAGAGATTGTTTACTGGAATCGAGAGCAGGTGCAAAGCTGTGTGAATCCTCCACCCTTTCAGGGTGTAAGAGAGAGACTCTCAGAGATGAACATTATTATTGGACGAGTAAAGCACATCGTGACTACGTAATTTGTGGTATAAGAATCTGTGCACAGCGGAAGTGCTGGCAGAAACCTTAACTTCCTGAATCTTTTTTACTTGGCTTACCTGGTTTCTCCATGTATACATGTGAAGCTTTTGAATAAAGCCATATTGCTTTCCTTTTCATCTCCTGACGTATTTTTGGAAATCTTGGTGTATTGATAAGTAAGTGACTTCCACAAGACCCATTATTGAAGTGCAAGATGCATAATAAAGTGCTAGGAAATAATCTTCTTGAGATGTCTAATGGAATCCATGATCAGGAATTCTTGAAGTGTGAACAGTTAATGTTCATAAGTGAATGTTCAACTAGAAAATATACATAATGCATATGTTAATATCAAGTTCGTTATCTTAAAGTGACAGCGTGATACCAAAATTGTGTGGGACGATTAAGGCAGTGAGTTAAATCAAACGTGATCATGCCACATAATATATAACCCACGGGTGAAACTGTACTCACTCAGCTTCACTCCTTGAGATAGTGCTATGGTGAAACGGTCTACTTTAACCGACCAAAACTGTGCCACACAGCATAACATATTTAAAGTGCAATAAATAAACTTATTTAAACATACCACTTACCCAATCATATACTAGGAGTCGTCGGTAAGATAATAAATATGCAGATATATAGGTGAAACCCTGAAGTCCAAGAGAATATCAATAATCTGAAAAAATATATAGTATACACAACGCAATAATGAATACGCTTGTGTGTATAACATAGAGTAAAAACTACACTGAACCCCAAAAAGCACAAAACATGTAAAGAGCCACATATAGCAATCTACAAGAGGGCATAGGAAGAGAGATACACAGGGAAATGTAGCATGTGGACCCAGAACACCCTGATTAATCTGTAGATCAAATAACAACCAACATAAGATAGGCAAGGGGTATTTATAAAATAAGATAAACCACTTACTGTGGTAAGAAACAGCCGAAGGAAAATTCCTCATTGAGTCCATGGGGGCTGAGGGTACCCATGTCATGTATCCACCTCAGTTCACTTCTGAGTAACCTAGTGACCGAATCACCTCCCCTGATGCCTTGTCTGATTTGTTGAAGACCCATAAATCTCCAACCTTTGAGGGAAGAATTGTGGCTAAGAAGGGCATGTAAAGCTACTGGTGTTAGACGTTTCCCATCTTCATAATCTCTTTTAGCAAGTTTAATTGTGGAAATGTGTTTATGTAAACGTAGTTTGAGTGGGTTTTTTGTTTGTCCAATATACTGTTTAGAGCACGGGCACTGCAACAAATATATAACTGATGGAGTTTTGCAATTAATAAAGTCAAAGATTGTGTACTTCCTCTGATTGGCGGAACTTACCACTTCCTTTGTGGGAATCATAAAACTGCAAACTGAGCAATTACCACACGGAAAACTTCCTTTGACACTCAACGATCTCCCGGGCCTTTGGTAATGGCTCTTAGATAATATTGTTCTTAGTGTGGGTGCTGTTTTAGCAGTAATGCTGGGCCGATCTGTTAAGAAAGGACACAAATCATGATCACTCTTGATGATCTCCCAATGCTTCTGTACAATATTGAACAATTCATTCCAATTATTGTTAAAAGACGTAATGAGACGGATAATATCCTGTTTGCATCTATTTTTTGGAACCAGTAGCTTTGTTCTAGGTATGGCCCTTGCTCTTCTAATCGCTTTCTCCACAATTTTGCGGGGATAGCCCCTCCTACGTAGCCTCATCCTAAGTTGTGCTGCTTCTTGCTCAAATGCCGTATCTGTTTAGCAATTACGCATAAGCCTAATGGATTGACCAAATGGTATGTTGTTCTTGGTCTTATTACTGTGATGTGAGTTGTATTGTAATATACTATTCACAGCCGTTGGCTTCCTGTAAGTAGAGGTCGCGATTCTACCATTAGTCTCTTTAGAGATTTTTAAATCCAAAAACTCGACTGCCGAGTCCGATATTTTATAGGTTAAGTATATGTTGAATTTGTTCTGGTTAAGTTTTTCAAGAAATTCAACACACAGCTTGCGTGTCCCCTGCCAAATGATCAAGAGGTCATAGATAAACCGAAACCAACCTGTAATATGTGGGTGATATTTTTCCATTTCGGGGGCCCCAAACAACCTAATCAAAGTTGAACAGGAGATCACTTCCAGTAAAAAGAAAAAATTGGAAAGGGATAGGCTGGACTACAGTCTACAACGTGCATACTCCTGGAGACATCATGGTAATATCAAGGGACAGGGAATTAGAAGACGCCACCCCAGAAAACGTAATCCCACCAAACCTCAGGAAAAGGCAGCAGGAGCTGGTTCACGCAATAATAGCCAGATTGGTTACACCTCAGACTCGAGCGAACTAAATGATTCTGAATTGGACAGTATTAGCAAATCTATTGACCGCAGATTAGCAGAATTAAGAACCACGCACCCACAAGATAGGAGAAGTAGAGGATCCAGAGATCAACAGGATGATGATGAGGCCTCACTTAAAGAAAACCTGTACTGAAAATAAAATTCAAAATAAGCATACACAAGTCATACTTACCTTCCATGTAGTCTATTCCTCTGTGTCTTTCTCCTGTCCCGCATCCTATTTGTTCACTATGATCAAGGGAATTTTCCGTCCTCCATTTTGAAAATAGCCATTACCCCATAACAGCTTTCTGGTCAGCACACAGTTAAACTGTAACATCGCCCACTTGAGCCATAGGGAAACATGAACATTACCTGGTACATCCGTTTTCCCCTCAGCTATAACTGACAGCAACTGATATTTTACTGACAGCAACTGATATATTTCAGATCTGACAAAATATTGTCAGAACTGGATGGGATTATTGTCAGAAGAAAATGGTGAGCTTCTGAGAGGAACTGATGGCAAGGTAACTCTGTAATGTTCACTTGAAGTTACCTCATGTGTTTATTTTAAATATTTTTACTCAGTACAGGTTCTCTTTAAAGAGTAACTGTCAGGCTGCAGAAGCTAATTTAAACCTCTATTCTCCTGTGTTAAACAGTTTAGAAGGAAGCCCAAAAGCCATTAGTGAAGATAAAAATCTCAGTTACCTTTGATGTGTGCTTATCAGCAAGTCTGTTATAGACCCATAAGGACGCAAGCCGCATACTAAACGGCAAAGCATTCTGGGGCCCTCCCCTCGGCTGTTAATGAGACGTTACAGAAGCTTGTAATCAGTCCAGCGTGTAGCACTGATAAATCTCGGGGCAGAGTACTCTGCAGGAGTCAGCTATTGTTCCTAGCCACATGGCTCATTAATATTCACTGCACACTGTGTTGTTCAAGTAGGAGCTTATCTGTGATCAGGAAGCAGGCAGGACATGACGACACATTTGACAGAAAAACATGGAGCCTGCCATGAGCTGTCAGGAGCATCTATCTCTGCATATACTATATACAAATTCTGTGAAATCCAAACGTGGATAGTGAAATGCATATGTAATGTAAGTACAGCCAATCTTTAGCTACTGATATATGTGTTTATTTTCTCTGAGACCTTATACCTAACAGCTCCTCTTTAAGGTGATTAACTTATCTCAAACAGAACTTACTAATGATGAAATCAGTGTTTTGGAGAGAGGCTTGTCCTTCTCCCCAACAAATTCCATTGATGTTTTTGAAACCATCAAAGATGTTTTCCTCTTTTGCAGGAGACTTACTCTCAAAAAGATGTTCGGCCGCAAACGCGTGCAACAACAGGAGCTGGCAGAAATGGGCCTAGAGGCCCAAGATTTACAAACTTTTGAAGATTTATTGAGCCTCCTGCAGGACAATAAAGATGAAAAGCTCAAAGGTGAGAATATACAATTTAAACCTGCATCCAAATGTATCCCTACGTTTAGCCCAGAAATTAAAATATTTTTCAATTTGGTATGTAAGGACCTACAGAAAATTAACAATAAGGGAATGTTAAGGAATAATGTAAGGCTTGGTGGTGTATTCTCCACAGTCAGCATGCAACGCATGAGCTGGCGTGGAGGAGGTACACACACTAGCACCAGGAAACAGGCTATCCCTAGTATAGTGGAGGGGAGGACTGACTCCAATAGGAGATTGTGGCGCACAGAGCCGGTGCAGATCTGACAGCCACAAACAATGCTTACGTTATAACGTCTCAGCGCAAAGTAGCGCTGAGCGCACAAACCAGAACTGAGGAGATCAGGACAGGCAGACAGAATGAACGCTTGCTAGCTAGCGGCTACTTAGCGACAGCAAGCGTCCAAAACCAGACAGACTGGAATGAGGCAGCCAATGCGATGCGGCGATGGCGTGCCTCACAAAGACAGGACAGGACAGTCAGAAAATAGCAGGATTAAGATAGATGAACGCAACACAGACAAATATACAATAAGTATGTTTTCCTAGCGTATTACAACTACAGCTATCAATGAAACTATTTGTAAGGTCTGACTAACATATGTATATATCGGCAATGAACTGATATATGACATAAGCAGGAACGCTGACTAGGAATGGAGTAACACAGGGAACAGGACTCAGAAGGATTCGCTATCTCTTCGCAGAGATGAACGCAATCCACAAACGGTAACAGAACAGGATTCAGAAGGATTCGTTATCTCTTCGCAGAGATGAACGCAATCCACAACCAGTAACAGAACAGGATTCAGAAGGATTCGTTATCTCTTTGCAGAGATGAACGCAATCCACAAACAGAACCAGGAGCAGGGTAACTACCTCAGCACGGGTGGTCACGGTACGCGCAACCTACCAAAACGTGCTGGAAAGCTGACTAACTGCACACAGGATATAAACAGTTCGTGTACGTATACATCAGCGACACTAATGTATCAACGTAACACAAATACAAGGAAAATAATAAACGTGCTGGTATGCATATATATTGGCAATGAACCAACATATGATGCAAAGACCAGCAAAGTATCTTTATAACAAGAAACACGATCGGGGGCTAAAGCGACAGCAAGGCAGGCTTAAGCTGAAGCTATGAAAACCCAAGGAAACCCTGCAGGAAGCAGATCTTTATACTGAGGTCATCCAATGGGAGCAGACATGCAGATTCCCACACAGGTGAATGATAATCAGTCACAAGCTGACAGCAGGGAAAGACAGACAAACCTATGCAGCTTGCATGGAAAGACATCAGAACTGCCTGAGCTGCAGCACTACTTCCAGCAATAGCTGCTGCAGCAGCGATCATTACAAATAATAATCTAAACAATAAAGAGAGGACAGCTCTAAAACACCTTAAATTTAGAACAGACATCATCATACGAGAGGCCGATAAAGGGGGCAACATAGTGGTTTGGCCTATAGATATGTATCTTGATGAAGCCCACAAACAATTAGATAACACCAATTTTTATCGTGTGCTCACCCAGGATCCCACTAAATCCTTTCAATTAGAACTAAAAGCGATCTTGGAGCAGGCCAGAACAAATGCAGTCATCACAGAAAAGGAAGCAAAGTTCTTATGGGTGGAAAAACCGACAGTTGCCACATTCTACTTACTCCCAAAAATTCACAAGCATGCTGAGAAGCCCCCTGGGAGACCGATTATTTCGGGGATAGGGAGTATTACAGAGAAGTGTGGCAAATTCATTGATCACTTTTTACAGCCATTTGTGGAAACCTTGGAATCGTATATTAGAGACACAGGTGATATACTTAATCAAATAGATGGACTGACATTATCTGATGATATGTTTCTTGTTACATGTGATGTTGAAAGCCTTTATTCTAATATCAAACATGATGATGGTCTACATGCTATTGGCTATTTTTTGGAAATGGGGAACATCAACCCTGAAAAACGTGAGTTTCTGCTACAACTCCTGAGATTTGTGCTGACACACAATTTCTTCACCTTCAACTCGCGCTTCTACCTACAGGTGAGGGGGGTGGCGATGGGGGCACGTTGTGCCCCCTCGGTCGCCAACCTTTTCCTGGGGTGGTGGGAGCGCGAGGTTGTTTGGGCCCCCGAAATGGAAAAATATCACCCACATATTACAGGTTGGTTTCGGTTTATCGATGACCTCTTGATCATTTGGCAGGGGACACGCAAGCTGTGTGTTGAATTTCTTGAAAAACTTAACCAGAACAAATTCAACATATACTTAACCTATAAAATATCGGACTCGGCAGTCGAGTTTTTGGATTTAAAAATCTCCAAAGAGACTAATGGTAGAATCGAGACCTCTACTTACAGGAAGCCAACGGCTGTGAATTGTATATTACAATACAACTCACATCACAGTAATAAGACCAAGAACAACATACCATTTGGTCAATTCATTAGGCTTAAGCGTAATTGCTCAACAGATACGGCATTTGAGCAAGAAGCAGCACAACTTAGGATGAGGCTACGTAGGAGGGGCTATCACCGCAAAATTGTGGAGAAAGCGATTAGAAGAGCAAGAGCCATACCTAGAATAAAGCTACTGGTTCCGAAAAATAGATGCAAACAGGATATTATCCGTCTCATTACGCCGTTTAACAATAATTGGAATGAATTGTTCAATATTGTACAGAAGCATTGGGAGATCATCAAGAGTGATCATGATTTGTGTCCTTTCTTAACAGATCGGCCCAGCATTACTGCTAAAACAGCACCCACACTAAGAACAATATTATCTAAGAGCCATTACCAAAGACCCCGGGAGATTGTTGAGTGTCAAAGGAAGTTTTCCGTGTGGTAATTGCTCAGTTTGCAGTTTTATGATTCCCACAAAGGAAGTGGTAAGTTCCGCCAATCAGAGGAAGTACACAATCTTTGACTTTATTAATTGCAAAACTCCATCAGTTATATATTTGTTGCAGTGCCCGTGCTCTAAACAGTATATTGGACAAACAAAAAACCCACTCAAACTACGTTTACATAAACACATTTCCACAATTAAACTTGCTAAAAGAGATTATGAAGATGGGAAACGTCTAACACCAGTAGCTTTACATGCCCTTCTTAGCCACAATTCTTCCCTCAAAGGTTGGAGATTTATGGGTCTTCAACAAATCAGACAAGGCATCAGGGGAGGTGATTCGGTCACTAGGTTACTCAGAAGTGAACTGAGGTGGATACATGACATGGGTACCCTCAGCCCCCATGGACTCAATGAGGAATTTTCCTTCGGCTGTTTCTTACCACAGTAAGTGGTTTATCTTATTTTATAAATACCCCTTGCCTATCTTATGTTGGTTGTTATTTGATCTACAGATTAATCAGGGTGTTCTGGGTCCACATGCTACATTTCCCTGTGTATCTCTCTTCCTATGCCCTCTTGTAGATTGCTATATGTGGCTCTTTACATGTTTTGTGCTTTTTGGGGTTCAGTGTAGTTTTTACTCTATGTTATACACACAAGCGTATTCATTATTGCGTTGTGTATACTATATATTTTTTCAGATTATTGATATTCTCTTGGACTTCAGGGTTTCACCTATATATCTCTATATTTATTATCTTACCGACGACTCCTAGTATATGATTGGGTAAGTGGTATGTTTAAATAAGTTTATTTATTGCACTTTAAATATGTTATGCTGTGTGGCACAGTTTTGGTCGGTTAAAGTAGACCGTTTCACCATAGCACTATCTCAAGGAGTGAAGCTGAGTGAGTACAGTTTCACCCGTGGGTTATATATTATGTGGCATGATCACGTTTGATTTAACTCACTGCCTTAATCATCTCACACAATTTTGGTATCACGCTGTCACTTTAAGATAACGAACTTGATATTAACATATGCATTATGTATATTTTCTAGTTGAACATTCACTTATGAACATCAACTGTTCACACTTCAAGAATTCCTGATCATGGATTCCATTAGACGTCTCAAGAAGATTATTTTCTAGCACTTTATTATGCATCTTGCACTTCAATAATTGGTCTCTCACATTTTTTTTGCACTTTTCTGCATTTATGTGCAGTTTTGATTATTATATAAACATTAAATATGCACATACACTACCCATATATGTAACAATTTTTAATTCACATTTATATATTTGGCATTATATAATATGGCCACTAGATGGAGTTTCTCTTTATATATCTATTTTTGTATTGTACGTATATTTGTACTATCTTAGTAGTTTCCAAGCTTATTAGGCTCATTACCTCTTTATCGAGTGTTGCAATATTTAAATTAATCAATATTGTATATAAGCAAATTACTGCTGCTTGATGATAACATTGTATCTCCCTCTGACTGTATACGCAGGCGCGCTGCTCGCTCCAAGTGAGACGAGCGGCGTCACTGCGAGCATGCATGGCCACGCATGCTCTATCAGCTATTGACCTTTCCCCCGGAGACTCTTCACTGACTATATTAATGCGCACTTTTGACATTATCGGCACCTCTTGAGAAAGCGGCGTTGCCGCGATACGCGTGGAGGGGCGCACCCGGGGGACAACTTGACTGATACTTGTACTAGCAGCTAACTACTCATTCATTTTTTCGGCTGCACCTTACCAACTCACAGCATCTTTGTGGCACTATTATTCCATGCGGGATACCAGCATTGTGATTAATTTTTATAGAGGTCTCTATGCGCCCAGATATTGGCTTGCTGTTTGTTTTCATTATACTCTTTTTACCTCGCTCTTGCATATATACATGGTTCAACTATTGGAATATAGGTGTCAGTTTGATTTATTTGTTATTTTTGTCTAGTACACTATCTTTACTTTGTATATTGTATATGGTACAAAAAACTTTTTTGATTGATTTCTTTGTTCATTGTATCAGTGTCCCCCAATGGGTGTCACCCAATTTTAATTGATTTTATCTTTTTTCCAGTGTGTTTAATAAAGATTATGTTAAGCTTCAATTTTTTGCTTACTGTTTTGGATTATTAGACCACACAGATGATCTTGTCTTTTTGTTATTATAGGGCCTTGATGTAGACGATCTGCCTGGTTTGGCAACATTAACAGCTGACAAGTCTTTAGTTTCCACAGAAGTGGAAACCATGGTCTCCTCGGCCAAAAGGGTATGACTGCTATTAGTGTCACTTGTTCCGTTAGAAGTCTGATTAGCAACCGATGGATCAGTGGTATCGGAGGGAAAACATACGCTTTCTCGAAACTCCATTCTGCTGTTAGAGCGTCTGTCGCTAAAGCTTGTGTGAACCTCCACCTCGAGTAGAAATGGCGGCACGTCCTGTTGTTGGTTGCCGCCATCAAATTCAACTGCGGCATCCCCAACCTTTCGCAGATCATCTGAAAGACTCTGTCGTTCAGAGACCATTCGTTGTTGTCCAGTCTGGTACGGCTTAAAGGGATACTGTAGGGGGTCGGGGGAAAATGAGTTGAACTTACCCGGGGCTTCTAATGGTCCCCCACAGACATCCAGTGCCCACGCAGCCACTCCCCAATGCTCCGGCCCCGCCTCCCGTTCACTTCTGCAATTTCAGACTTTAAAGTCTGAAAACCACTGCGCCTGCGTTGCCGTGTCCTCGATCCCACTGATGTCACAGGAGCATACTCAGGGACGGATCTAGGGGGGGGGGGGCAAGCGGGTATCTTGCCCCAGGCGCAGTTTGTTGAATTCTTAAAAAGGCGGCAGAATTAATGGCAGTTTAGGCGCCAAAACCTGACCTTTAGGCGCCAAAACCTGACCTTGCCCCAGGCGCAACTTGGTCTTGATCCGTCCCTGAGCATACTACGCAGGCCTAGTATGGTCTGTGTCTGCGCAGTACGCTCCTGGTGACATCAGCGGGAACAAGGACACAGCAATGCAGGCACAGTGGTTTTCAGACTTCAAAGTCTGAAATTCTAGAAGTGAACCGGAGGCGGAGCCAGAGCATCGGTGAGTGGCTGCGTGGGCACAGGATGTCTGTGGGGGACTTTTAGAAGCTCCAGGTAAGTTCAACTCATTTTCCCCCGACCCCCTACAGTATCCCTTTAAGAAGTCCGCTGTTATATTCTCTGGACCCGGAATATAAATCGCTGATAGGGAAAGTAAATGTTTCTCCGCAAAGTAAAATATGGGGGTTACTTCCTGCAATAATGTCCTTGATCTTGTTCCCCCCCCCCCCCCCGTTTCTTTATATAAGCAACTGCAGTTCGATTGTCCATGCGAAGTATAACATCCTTCCCCTCCAGATGTGGTCTGAATTTCTTCAGAGCTAGGTATTCTGCCCAAATTTCCAATATATTGGCCGGAGTCCTCACTTGTGACGAGCTCCATGTGCCCTAAACTGACTGTTGTGCAAGATGAGCCCCCCATCCGGTCTGGCCGGCGTCTGTGGTAATAATGATCGCCTCTGGAGGACAAATTAGTAAAGGTGTATTCAGATTCGTCTTGTCCATCCACCAGAGTAGACTCCTCTTCATGATTGGCGTTATCATAATCTGTTGATTCATCTTTTTGCTTTCCCACTGGGTAAGCAGTTGCCAGACTCTGCACCGCCACTTTGCCCATTTCACCATTGGAATCATGCCCAGGAGGCTCAAGCACTGTCGTGCTGTCATTGTAACAGTATAAGTAGCATTCAGCATCATCTCTCTGATTTTGTCCTGTTTCTCCAACGGAAGCCCGATCGTATTCAACTGTGTCTGGAGACGTGCCCCTAGAAACAAAAAGTCCTGAGAAGGTATTAGTTGACTTTTCTTTAAATTTATCCTCCAACCGAATCTCTCCAGTTGTTCGAGAAGAATCTGTTTGTGTAGAAGCAGTAGTTGTCTGTCTTGTTCCAGTAGAAGTAAATCGTCTAAATAATGGAACAGTCTGAGTCCCTCGACCCTCAGTTTTTCGACTAATGCTAGGAGTATCTTTGAGAATGTTCTCGGCGCTGTGCATTTTCCAAACAGAAGAGAACGGAATTGAAAATGACGGTTGCCCACTGCGAATCTCAGATACTTTTGAAAATGTGGATGAATCATTGCATGCAGGTAAGCATCTTCGAGATCCATCGATAGAGCCCAGTCCTTCTGCATAATGAATTTTGTTATCGTTTGTAGTGTTTCTATTTTGAATCGTTTTAGACTTATATGTGCGTTCAACTCTCTAAAGTCCATTACTAGTCGGAGATTTCCTGATTTCTTTTTCACAAAGAATAACGGGGAGTACATTCCCAGCTTTCTTTCCTGAATGGGTATCTCTATAATTGCTTTTCTCTGTAACAATTCCTCTATGTATTGAAAAAGGATCTCTTTTTTCTCTGGAGATGACGGGATTTTTGTTGGTCTGAAGATCCTGTCTGGCTTCTATATAAATTTCCAGCGATGTCCTTGAGTTATTGTTTGTATTACCCAAGGATCCTTGATGTCCTTCGTCCAGATACCCGCAAAGGCCTGAAGCCTTCCGCCCACTGGCAGTGTCTGGACGGACAAAACATCAAAAGGACTTCGGGCTGAGTAGGTGTCGGGTTAGTTTTCTTCTGTCTCGTCAGCCTTTGCAAAGAGGATTGAGAACTCTGCTAGTTTCGCCTGACTTCTCGGCCTGGTCTATATGATGTCAAAGACCCGAATCTGCTCTGATTGAAGTTTGGTCTTTGATTAAAGTTTGATCTTCTATACTTTCGGTCTTGTGGGATAACCCGAGATTTACCTCCCGTGACCCGATGAATTGCATTATCCATCTCCTGGCCAAAAAGATTTTTAATATCATAAGGTATCTTACACCAGTCTTGTTTTGAAACTTGGCCTGCTGACCACCCTTTGAGCCATAATGCTCTCTTGGAAATAACAGAATGTAACATGGAGCGAGCTGAGAAACGTAGCACATCCACGGCTGCCTCCCCCACAAAGTCCGCGGTTAACTTCAGGTCGTCCAGTGCTGCAATTATTGATTCTATATCTGCGCCAGATCTTAGAGCTTCTTCTATATTGTGGGTCCAGCCTCTTAGTGCCTCTGCTACTGCGATCAGGGCGATCGCTGGTTTACAAGCTGCACCAGAAGAAGTGTAGGAGTTTTTTGAGTTCAGCATCCATTCTTCTATTAAAGCGGATCCGAGATGAAAAACTAACTATAACAAGTAACTTGTCTATATATCTTATCTAAAGTTTAAATGGTTTACAAAGCAAATATAGCTGCAAACAGTTTTAATAGAATATAATTATTTATTCCTGTGATACAATGACAGTAGCCATGTTTTTTGTAAACATTACACAGAGGCAGGCTTATCTGTATCTTGAGCCATCAGCCTAACCCCCTCTCCTCCTCCCTCCTCCCCTCTGCCTCTGAAATTAATGGCTAGTAACACCTTTCCCTCCTCCTGCCCTGACTGAGCTCCCATGAGCCCTTGCTACTGCCAAGGCTCTCTGAAAATCTGTGGGTGTGGCTTTTTTAGTTTATAGGGAATTAGAGTATTAAAACAAAAACAAAAAAGTATTTGGCTTGAGGAATGCCCTATAAACAATAGGAACACAATTATGCAATGTGTAAAAGTTCACCTCGGATCCACTTTAAGAGGATCACGAAAAGAGATTGCATCTTCCCTCGGTAAGGGGATATGTTTCACTAGTACAATTACTGAAGCATCTACCTTGGGAGGTTCCTCTAGATTAGGCATTTCCTTCTCATCAAGCGGATACAGTTTATTTAATCTATTTGATAGAGCAGGTTTTTTATCGACCTTTTTCCATTCGTCCAGAATAACTTCTTTAATTCTATTGATTAGTGGGAAACTCTTAGTAGACTTCTTAAGGTGTGAATAGTACTCCTTCTGACCTGGTGTCAATTCCTCCAGTGACTGCTCATCCTGCCATTCCATGGCTTCTCTAACCGCCGCCACATACGGTTGTACCAGTGCGAAGTCAAATCCCATTGGCTGGTCAGTGTCTGAGTCACCCGTGCTAGACGGTCCAGGCTTAGCTTCTGCTTCCTTATCCTGATTTGCAGGTTGGAATGGTAATGACGAAATATAATCGTTCATTGAGTTTTGCACCGCCTGTTTGATTATGAGAGAAATATCGGCGGGTTGATCTGGCTGTGCTGCCATCTCACGAAACAAATCTTGACAGACTTGTTTTCCTGGCATCACAGTTTTATCACACGCCCAACATCGCCTTCCCGAGGAATGTCTGGCGCTTGAACGATGTCTTCTAGGCGATTTGGATTTATTACGTCTCTTAGACCTGAAACGTTTTCTAGATCGTGAACGTCTCCTGGATCGTGAACGTCTCCTGGATCGTGATCGTCTTCTGGATCGTGATTGTCTTCTGGATCTTGATCGTCTTTCCAATCGTGAACGTCTCTTTGAATGAGACTGAGATCTTTGTCTAGAAGCCGAACATCTTCTTGAAGACCTTGCTGAGGATCGACGATCAGAGCTTTGATTATAAGATTCAATTTGAATCGCATCATGCTGATCCTCATCTCTTCGATCTTCCATTGGGCTGAAAGACATAGACGCCCAATCAGTAAGCGCTCTTTTGCTAGATAGGAAGAAAAAACATACCTCTATGCTTCCTACTTAACAACTTGATCCTGGTCATCTTCCGGCACTCCAGGCTCCATAGAGATACAGCACCCGCTGTAAGAAGAAGAAGCAGTATGAAAGTAGAAACATATAGTAAAATAAATTTAAAAAAAAGAAGATATAAGGAATAATATAAATCTACTATTCACCTACTAAAAGGATATCAAGTGAATGGAAGCACCGCAGCTCACAGCCAGTCAGGACAGAAGCAGTCCCCTCTCTGACTAGCAACTAGCAACGCTGTAATTGCCGCTTAAATAGCCCTGTCCTCTGACCAATAGTGGAGACGGGAGAGGCCAGCCGCACTTCCTCCTCACTATTCTCTGACTGACAGCCGAGAAAACCAATCGGAGCGAGGCAGAAAGTGATCACCGCAACCGGAAGTTACAAACCGGAAGTGGAGGCGCCGATGGAACGCATGGTGGAGCGCACGCCTAGCGTCCCGGTGGCCATGCATCCTAAGGAGGATAGAAACGAAGAGGAAGACGAGATAGGAGCTTGCCGGCGGCAGCATTTAGCCACCATAGCCAAGTAAGAGAAGAAGCATTGCTTCAGAAACGTGCCTGCATCTATGTATATATAAAAATAAACCTTTATGCTGCACGGCCAGCAGTGCAGCTTTCCCCAAAGAGCGTCATTTAATTGATAAGAAAGGGACATCATGCAGGAGAGGCTGAACCTGCATGCGGCGGTAGGAAGCATATTGCATGTAGTCACTCTGGTATCTGTAGTGCACCGGCCCAGGGGTGAGGTGATACAAGGACAAAAGACTAGGGGGGCGAGCTGTAGGGCTTTAATTTATACATTCATGGTTCTATGGGGTGAAGTGGGCGGGACTTAACCCTATCGTGCTGCCATGGAGACATATGGAAATGATTTTATGCTGCAGGGACTCCAAATTTTTTTTAACGCATGGGATGGGAACCATAAACCAAGAAGGAACATGTGCATCCCATAAATAATCATTGTGTGTGATTTTGTGTTGTGTGAAATCGCACAAACTTTTTGCCAACTGTGGTCCATGCCTGGCTGTAATAATCAGAGTGTAAAGTTTCCTATGTACGTAACTTAGTGAAGACTGCATGAAGCTTAATTTTTATGCTAGTGTGAGCAGATGAGCTGTAACATGGCACCGCAGTTTATGTGCTGCAGCCAATAAACAGAGAGATTTGGGGGTTTATTGGTCACCAACTCTTATAGTTATAAAGTAGTGGCAGCAACTTATTACCAACATGTCTGATCTGATTGATTTTCTGTTCACTTCTATGGAAAGCGATCGGAAAATCAATTGGAAATCAGATCGGACATGGTGGAAACAATAGATCTGGCTGTAAATCTGCCAGAAAATCTCATTGTGTGTACCAGGCATTAGTCCACTTATACATAATTTGTATTATAAAATTTGGGCTTATTTTTTGGAACTCCCATCTTGATCTGCCACTTGATTGCAGTCGATGTCCTTTCCAATCCATGAGTAATATCAACAATATGTTCTGGTCACAAATGGAATTTCAATCAAAAGCCAATATATATATATATATATATATATATATATATATATATATATATATATATATATATATATATATATATATATATATACAGTGGCTTGCAAAAGTATTCGGCCCCCTTGAAGTTTTCCACATTTTGTCATATTACTGCCACAAACATGAATCAATTTTATTGGAATTCCACATGAAAGACCAACACAAAGTGGTGTACACATGAGAAGTGGAACGAAAATCATACATGATTCCAAACATTTTTTACAAATCAATAACTGCAAAGTGGTGTGTGCATAATTATTCGGCCCCCTTTGATCTGAATGCAGTCAGTTGCCTATAGACATTGCCTGATGAGTGCTAATGACTAAATAGAGTGCACCTGTGTGTAATCTAATGTCAGTACAAATACAGCTGCTCCGTGAGGGCCTCAGAGGTTGTCTAAGAGAATATTGGGAGTAACAACACCATGTCCAAAGAACACACCAGTCAGGGATAAAGTTATTGAGAAATTTAAAGCAGGCTTAGGCTACAAAAAGATTCCCATAGCCTTGAACATCCCACGGAGCACTGTTCAAACGATCATTCAGAAATGGAAGGAGTATGAACTGTAAACCTACCAAGACAAGGCCATCCACCTAAACTCACAGGCCGAACAAGGAAAGCGTTGATCAGAAATGCAGTCAAGAGGCCCATGGTGACTCTGGACGAGCTGCAGAGATCTACAGCTCAGGTGGGAGACTCTGTCCATAGGACAACTATTAGTCGTGCACTGTACAAAGTTGGCCTTTATGGAAGAGTGGCAAGAAGAAAGGCATTGTTAACAGAAAGCATAAGAAGTCCCGTTTGCAGTTTGCCACAAGCCATGTGGGGTACACAGCAACCATGTGGAAGAAGGTGCTCTGGTCAGATGAGACCAAAATTGAACTTTTTGGCCAAAATGCAAAACGCTATGTGTGGCGGAAAACTAACACTGCACATCACTCTGAACACCAGAGCCGGATTAAGGCTAAATGGGGCCCTAAGCAAAGTAACTGATTTGGGCCCCCCCATCATGTCGTAATAGAATCAGAAGATGCAGCTGCACAGCAATATGTCGCACACACCGGGCAGCCGAGCTACTGGTTGCTATGGGCAACAGCACGCTTTCCTCTGTGGGTGCACAATGCAGGGAATAGCAGCGGCAAAATGCAGAGTGAGAGATGAATGGCTGAGACATTTGCACTCAGGGGCTGGGGCACCCCTGTGAAGAGGGCGCCAGATATCACAGCAGCAGCACTTTCCCCCTGCATCTCCAGCCTGGCAATAGCAGAAAGCTCTGGACACCGCCAAACCGGAAGCCGTTCCCCAGACAGAATTACATAACCACTCCCACCACCGAACAACCAATTTCCTCCCAAACTAGACAGCCACCATGCAGCCTCCATCCCAGTGAATACGATAGTCCAGCAGAGAAGGCAGCCGCAGTGGGGGAGAATGACAGCACCAGATGAATCACATTCACCTATTGCGATCCAAGCAATAGAGGTCCCGTCATCCGGAGCCCATCTGTCTCCTCTAGAGTGCTGCCGCTCTGTTACTACTACTATTACTACTTCCTACTTCATGTCTGATCTGAGAATCAGGAAGTTCAGAGCGAGCGGCTGCACTGTAGAAGAGACAGACGGGTTTCAGATGACGGGATCTCTATTGCTTGGATCATGGATAGGTGAGTGAGCGTTTGCCATCTGCTGCTATCATTCTTGCTGCAGCTGTGGTTCTCTGTGGGAAGGGAGGGTGGAGTGGGCAGCGGCAGAGCGCACAGTAGCAGGAGGGGGACCTAGGAGGAGAGCCTGGCTCTGAAGACAATCAGCAGCGCACGGCATCATTTGACAAGACAAGACAAATAACATTTATATTGCGCTTTTCTCCTGGTGGACTAAAAGCGCCAGAGCTGCAGCCACTAGGACGCGCCCTATAGGCAGTAGCAGTGTTAGAGAGACTTGCCTACGGTCTCCTACTGAATAGGTGCTGGCTTACTGAACAGGCAGAGCTGAGATTCGAACCCTGGTCTCCTGTGTCAGCGGCAGAGCCCTTGAAGGGACTCCAAGCACTGCCTGTGGATATGCCTTTAAGCATACCCACAACTAATTCATTACATCCTCACACCTACCAGCATGATGTTTGTAAATTACTGGGTTCCTTATATTTCATTGCATTGTGCTGAATCGAGCTGCCAACTTTGGAGAAAAGTCGTCCTGTGGCCGTGATTTCGATCGTGAAAATATCAAAAACTAAAAGGCATAGAGCAGCCATTTATATAGCATTGGAAAGAGGAGAAAAAGAGCTTTAAAATGATATGCATCTTTCCATAGTTACTGCACTGCTCAAAGTCCCTTTAACCATTATACCATCCAGCCACCGCTGACTTTGGAGAAAAGTCATCCTGTGGCTGCGATTTCGATCGCGAAAATATCAAAAACTAAAGGGCATAGAGGAGCTGTTTATATATCATTGGAAAGAGGAGAAAGAGAGCTTTACAATGATATGCATCTTTCCATAGTTACTGCACTGCTCAGAGTCCCTTTAACCATTATACCATCCAGCCACCGCTGACTTTGGAGAAAAGTCGTCCTGTGGCCGCGATTTCGATCACGAAAATATAGAAAACTAAAAGGCATAGAGCAGCTGTTTATATATCATTGGAAAGAGGAGAAAGAGAGCTTTAAAATGATATGAATCTTTCCATAGCTACTGCACTGCTCAGAGTCCCTTTAACCATTATACCATCCAGCCACCGCTGACTTTGGAGAAAAGTCATCCTGTGGCTGCGATTTCAATCGCGAAAATATCGAAAACTAAAAGGCATAGAGCAGCCGTTTAGATATCATTGGAAAGAGGAGAAAGAGAGCTTTAAAATGATATGCATCTTTCCATAGTTACTGCACTGCTCAGAGTCCCTTTAACCATTATACCATCCAACCACCGCTGACAGGATGGCAAGGGCTGGTTTATGTGCTAATGGGGCCCCTTTGACTCTGAATGGGGCCCCAAGCGACTGCTTTTGTTGCCTGGTCGGTAATCCGGCCCTGCTGAACACAACATCCCCACTGTCAAATATGGTGGTGGCAGCATCATGCTCTGGGGTTGCTTCTCTTCAGCAGGGACAGGGAAGCTGGTCAGAGTTGATGGGAAGATGGATGGAGCCAAATACAGGGCACACTTGGAAGAAAACCTCTTGGAGACTGCAAAAGACTTGAGACTGGGGCAGAGGTTCAACTTCCAGCAGGACAATGACCCTAAACATAAAGCCAGGGCAACAATGGAATGGTTTAAAACAAAACATATCTATGTGTTAGAATGGCCCAGTCAAAGTCCAGATCTAAATCCAATCGAGAATCTGTGGCAAGATCTGAAAACTGCTGTTCACAAATGCTGTCCATCTAATCTGACTGAGCTGGAACTGTTTTGCAAAGAAGAATGGGCAAGGATTTCAGTCTCTAGATGTGCAAAGCTGGTAGAGACATACCCTAAAAGACTGGCAACTGTAATTGCAGCAAAAGGTGGTTCTACAAAGTATTGACTCAGGGGGCCGAATATTTACGCACACCCCACTTTGCAGTTATTGATTTGTAAAAAATGTTTGGAATGATGTATGATTTTCGTTCTACTTCTTACATGTACACCACTTTGTATAGGGTCTTTCACGCGAAATTCCAATAAAATTGATGCATATTTGTGGCAGTAATGTGACAAAATGTGGAAAACTTCAAGGGGCTGAATACTTTTGCAACCCACTGTATATGTGTGTGTGTGTGTGTGTGTGTGTGTGTGTGTGTATATATATATATATATATATATATATATATATATATATATATATATATATATATATATATATATATACAGTAGATATATATATCCTCCTATGTTTTTTCAGACATCAAAAGAATAAATGCTTTTTTAATACAGTACATAAAGACCTTAGTCATATAGCCCTAGCAACCTTATGACAGTTTGGATAGATGATAAACATGGAGAAGAGCCAGCTACTTCCGACAAAAACTATGATTTGTCTTGGAGTTCAGTTCGACACCACAGGAAACTTGTTATCTCTTCCAAAAACGTATCTCTCTTCCTAAAGTGTAACTGTTGGTAGTGCTGCTCGGATACCACTTTTCACTGTCAGGATCTAATTTGGATCCGGATACCCAGATATCCGATCCGGGTTTGATATCCGAGGTTTAAAATTTTCCAATCCGGATCTGAATCGGATATCCGACCTCAGTATTCGGCCGGATTCGGATATCCGGATAGAAAACCGGAAGTGACCTGAAAATGGCTTAAAATGCTTCCAAAAGTCTCTTTAAATGGCCAAAATCCCTTTTGGAGGTCTCTCTCTCTCTCTCTCTCTCTCTCTCTCTCTCTCTCTCTTTCTCTCTCTCTCTCTCTCTCTCTCTCTGAAAAGGATTTTGCCCATTGAAGGTGATTTTGGCTTCTGCTCGGATATCTGAACTAACTATCCACCCGGATTTCGGATTTCAGATGGGAAATCCGTATTTGCTCAGATAGTCTATTCGGATTTAAAAAAAATATCCGAATTGTTATTCAAAGTTCGGATAGTGGAAAAAGTTCGGATTATCTGGGTAGTTCGGATATCCGAAATCTTGCTGAGCACCACTGGCTGTCGGGCATAAAATTAAAAATCAATTCTTTATTTTTTATCTGGTAAACAAGTAATACGGTTGCTAACCAGGCAATCCAAAAGTTAAAATCACTATTACTTTTTTTGTTGATAAATGATCATTCCCCAGTTTACCTGACTCTTATTTGATGCACAAAAAGGAAGTTGCAGGGCATGCTGGGTTGTCCTTTTTTGTTTCTTTACTTTCCCCTCAGACTTAACTAATGCAGCCTGATTGGATGAAGCACCTTTCCCTCCTGTTTTCCCCTCCCACGCCTCTGTTCCTCTCTGATTGGCTAATATTTCCCATGCTGAGACAATACACTTTCTATAGTGAAGGGCGGGCAAATCAGGCAGAGGAGAGTAAGAGAGGAAATTACATCAAGATTGGCTTCAAAATAGCTACAGTTAAAATGGGAAATGCTAAGAAGGATTTCTCTTTTTTTACTGCAGAAAAATCACTAAAATCAAAACGTGGACAGTGCAATACAAATGTAAGTGGAGCAAGTATTTATCTACTTATATATGTGTTTTTTTTTTCTGAGATAGTATGGCTAACAGCTCCTCATTAAAGTACAACTAAGATGACACATGACATGATGAGATAGACATGTATATGTACAGTGTCAAGCGCACAAATAACTAGGTTGTGTTCCTTTTTTTTTTTCTGCCTGAAAGATTTAAACATCAGGTATGCAAGTAACAGTTTCTGTCCACTTGGAGACCGATTTTGTATTGATAAGTATCCAAAATCGATCGGAAACAATTTGTATGTCTACATACGATGCAATTTCTTATATCACTGTTCGTTCTGATGGAAAATTGTACCATGTAGATGGGGCTTAAAAGTGCGCTCAAAAACTTGTTCACATAGGCGTTATGAAGTATGCACAAGCTTTAACCTTAAAGCATATCTGTAACTTTCTTTTGAACAGCAGCAAAATAAACATATTGCCGCATATTTAGCCACTTCCCACCATGCTAATCAGGGATAACTTTTACTTTGAAAACTCCAACTTTATGAGCAAGATGGCCACGACCCCAGAAGTACTTCCAGGGCATTGTGGTGTGCACACAGTATGTGTATATTCTGTTGAAGACGTGCGCGAAAGAATATCAGTCCTGGGCATCCGCTGCCAGTCCTATTGTGTACCCTGAAACCCTGACTTGCTCTGAGCCTGGAGTGCAGGGGCAAGTAGAGATTTTCCAGGGGGTTAGCTATGATGGACGTAAGTGAGCGGAAACACGGTGGAACAAAAGGAAGAACTGTGCCTCTTCCTTTTTCTGGCTTTTCAACTTGATTGTCAAAGAATTACCAGACAGCATTGGTGAGACACCGGCGGCTGGAGCATGCTAATAAAAGCACTGAGAGGTTTGTCTGCTTTAAAGTGACTCTGTAACAAAAATTACAACGTTTTTTCTACCATCCTACAAGTTCCTAAATCTATTCTAATGTGATCTGGCTTGCTGCAGCTCTTTCTACTATAACCATCTCTGTAATAAATCAATGTATCTTTCCCCTGTCAGACTTGTCGGCCTGTGTCTGGAAGGCTGCCAAGTTCTTCAGTGTTGAACTGTTCCTCTATGCACACTCCAGTGTGTGTTTTA
This sequence comes from Hyperolius riggenbachi, assembly GCF_040937935.1. Lineage (NCBI taxonomy): Eukaryota > Metazoa > Chordata > Amphibia > Anura > Hyperoliidae > Hyperolius > Hyperolius riggenbachi. The sequence continues at coordinate 363,943,999 of NC_090647.1, read as the reverse complement.
TTTACATAAGCCAGCAGCTTCTCTGCTATCTTATCAGTGATAGAAGAGAGCTGGATAAAAATCCTCCTCTGGAGGCTGTGAAAGGAGCTGGTCTGTCACATACTAAGGAATTAACGACATAGGCAGAGCTGTCTGCAGGAAGCCTGTAATGTTCAGTGCATGGGAGAAGCTGGGGACAGAAGGTAAACACACACAAGTGATCTCTTGAGATTCAGAAGTAAAGGTGCCCATACACTCGTCAGATTGGCAGCAGACAGATAAGAAATGCATCTGATGATCTATCTGATGCGTTTTTAGAACATTTTTTACCAGGATAGAATTCCAATAGATTTCAGTTTGAAATCTGTTGAAATTCGATCTGATGGCATTTTTTTGCCATCAGATTTCCATTAAGGCCAATGCAAACTGATAAGCAATCTCATCAGATCGACCTAAATTTTCCACCCTGCTAGTTCGATGGAAATCCATCGAAATCGATCGAAATCGGCCGTCGATCGGTCGATTGGCCAACCGATTTGCGATCGATCGATCGATCGATCGATCGCGATCGATCGGTCGGCCAGAAAATCGGCTGAGTGTATGGGCTGCTTAAGGCTGTATACAGCCTGCTTGTGTATGGATGTATTTTCTATGTGTGGACATGCTGTACATCAACCTACTTCCTGTTTTGGTGGCCATTTTGTTTGTTTATAAACAAACTTTTTAAAACAGTTTTTGACTACTTTTAATGCGGCGGGGAGCGGTGAAATTGTGACAGAGGGTAATAGGAGATGTCCCCTAACGCACTGGTATGTTTACTTTTGTGCGATTTTAACAATACAGATTCTCTTTAAAGGGACATGCCTATGTAAGGAGTTTACTTAAAGGGAAGGTTCAGGGAACTCTTGAAAAAAATAAAAATCCCTATCCACTTACCTGGGGCTTCCTCCAGCCCGTGGCAGGCAGGAGGTGCCCTCGCCGCCGCTCCAGAGGCTTCCGGTCGTCTTAGGTGGCCGACCCGACCTGGCCAGGCCGGCTGCCAGGTCGGGCTCTTCTGCGCTCCATGGCCGGGCTCTTCTGCGTCCCACGCGGGCGCGCTGACGTCATCGGACGTCCTCCGGGCTGTACTGCGCAGGCGCAGAAGCGCCTGCGCAGTACAGCCCGGAGGACGTCCGATGACGTCAGCGCGCCCGCGTGGGACGCAGAAGAGCCCGGCCATGGAGCGCAGAAGAGCCCGACCTGGCAGCCGGCCTGGCCAGGTCGGGTCGGCCACCGAAGACGACCGGAAGCCTCTGGAGCGGCGGCGAGGGCACCTCCTGCCTGCCACGGGCTGGAGGAAGCCCCAGGTAAGTGGATAGGGATTTTTATTTTTTTCAAGAGTTCCCTGAACCTTCCCTTTAATGCTCCTTCCACTCTTCAAACAGTCCATTGTGGTGCGATTCTTCTGCAACTATCCTGAAAGGTCATACTGCACAGTAACGGTGAGGTACGACCACACAGTGAGGCATATAGTACAATGAAAGTATGCCTCACATGGTAAATGCACACGTCATACTATTAATGCACTGCATGCAGTGCATTACTGCATGGAGTCCCGCCACACCGCGATTAACTACTGTTGACTGCTCAATGCCAATTAGCGTGAAGTGCTAGGGGTGGGGATGCCCGCGCATCTCCACATGAATGACGGAGCTCCGCCATCAATCTCCCAGCGGCGATTACCGCTAGACCATCTATTTACTATGTACAGCATTGCGATCTACGGCAGCGCTGTAGGGCTGAAGCTTATGACAGCCGATCGCGCTGATTGGCTGGTGGGGGAAGGGAGGGAGAGGGGATTACACAAATGAAAAAAAATGTTATTTATTTTAAAAAAAAGATACAATAAATATTTATTTAAAAAAAAAAAAACATTCTGGGAGAGATCATTGCCCACCAACAGAAAGCTCTGTTAGTGGGCAGAAAAGGGGGGGGAATCACGTGTGTGCTGTGTTGTACGGCCTTGCAGCGAGGCCTTAAAGCTGCAGTGGACCATTTTGTAAAAAATGGCCTGGTCACTAGGGGGGTTTAACACCGCGGTCCTTAAGAGGTTAATGTGGCCTCTGCAACAGGGTGCAACTTTTTTGTGCGACATGAAGCAACGTGATAAGTGTGAAATGGGCCTAAGTGTTCTGAAGTACTTCTGTAAATCTTTTCCTGCTCATTTCTTCTTTTCATGTTATAAATATATCTTGCAGTGACATAATATTACTCTTTTACCATTTTCTGTTCTAGAGCAAAAATGTTATTTTGAGTTTCATACCACAATAAAATACCAGAGCCTTTCTTCTTATAACTATACAGTATTATAAACATTCTTTTTAACTATGATTGGATTGAGATGCACGGAGAGTGATTTGTTGTAAGTTTCTTTAATATAAATATTTAAATCTTATAAACATTATCAAAATAAATGTATGTTGTTATTTTCATTGGTTGTGCTCATTTCTGTGAAAGTACATTTTTTTTCTGATTCTAAATAATACTTATAGTAACAGGCAATAATAAAATGCACACAAATAGTGGACATGTTTGTCTATACAGACCCAGATGACAAAGGTCAGTGACAGCTTTGCAGTGGCAAGAGATCTGCATTGCTTCAGAATTGGGCCTGAAAGGACACCAAAGCCGAAAGACTCTGGAAAAAGTGAAGCTGTACTGGGTAGGTGGTCATAATCAAATACCACACCCCCTGTTCCCCTCAGTCCCCTGCCATTATTTTCCGGTCAGGCCCGTTCTCTTGGGCGACTCCAAACCCAGACATACTACGCCATGCATGCACAGTATGTCAGTAATGCTTCCCTGTGGCTGCGTAGTGATTCACAGGACAGGAGCACACTCACTCCCCCTGCGTCTCCAATCAGCACTCATGCCGAGACACAGGCGAACATGCTCCTGTCCTGTGACATCACTATGCAGCCACAAGGGAGCAGAACTGACATACTGTGCATGCGCAGCACAGTATGTCCAGGTTTGGAGTTGCCCAGAAGAACGGGACTGACCAGAGAAGAACAGAGGAGAAGGGGAAGCGTGGTATTTGATTATGCCCTCCAACCCAGTACAGCTTCACTTTTTACCAATTATCCTTTAAGCTGGCTATGCACATATAGATTTCCACCTAATGCTCCAAAATGATCGATTCAGAAAGGAATAGATTCCAGCCACACACAGGACATCAGGAAAATTATTTAACAAAGATTGAATTGCAACATTGCTGCTCCTGAAAGGCCCCTGGTCGACCTAGATTTAACATCCTGTCCAGTCAATGCTTTCAAAATTTGATCGATTCGACATTTATGAATGCTGGAATCTGCAGAGAATTGAATGGTAAAATCGATGTATGGGCACCTAACCACTTATCATCTCAGCTACAGTATATCTACATCCTTAGCGAATTAATCCAAGCCACAAGGGCGTAGTTATAAGTTTTGTAGCTAAGGCGTCAGCTGTGCACGCTCAGTCGTGCTCCCGTGCATGCCCCCGGCACTTTCAACTACAGCACTAATTCATGAAAGGGAACATGTGTCCCTTAGCCAATTAGTGAACACCCCCCGCTCCCCCCACGGATGAAGGATCACTGCTGTAGCAAACAGCAGTAATCATTCATCTCTCCCCCACAGCAAAGATCAGCATTGAAAAACTGCTGGAAAAAGCACCTTTCTAATGGAGCCTCTTAGCCCCGTTCAGCCGACAGACAAAAATCAAGCCAGGACCTGGATATTCGGCTGTACCCGGTCGAGTGCATAGCTGTGCACTGAGGCTCCAGCTGCAGGATCGCTGCTGGAACCAGGAGAGGTGAGAAATTCTTTTCCCAGCAGCTTTTCAATGCCAATCTTTATGAAGAGAGAGGTTCCTAATAGGGAAGAGGACACATCTGACTACACTGGGGGTTGGAGGGCACATCTAGTTATCTATACCTGGGGGGGACCTAATACTGAGGAACACATCTGGCTATACTGGGGAGGGGAGGGGCAAGTACTGAGGGCACATCTAGCTATCTGTAATGGGGGGCATAGTGCTGGAGGGCAAATCTAATACTGGGAGAACGTCTGGCTTTTCTTGAAGGGGGGGACCTAATACTAGGGCCATAACTGGCTAACCAAACTAGGGGGCCCTATAGTGGGGGCACATCTGACTATGCTGGTGGGGCCTAATACTGGGGGCACATCTAGCTACCTATAGGGAGGGTTAATACTGTGGAAGGTGGCATATCTGGCTATCTATACTGGGGAAGAACCTACTGAGGGCACATCTGGCTACCTATAGGGGTTAATGTTGGGGCACATCTGGCTACTTATACTGGGGGCACATTTGATACTGAGGCAGGCACTCTGATGCTGGTAAACCTTGGTTGGCCCTATCAGTGAACCATACGGGGGCACTACTAGACTACCAGGGAAATCAGTATAAGGGAATGGAACCAGGGGTCAAATAGGGAAATGTAGGGTAAACCGTAATAATGGGGATGTAGGGGAAACTATTCCAATAAAATATACTGTTTAACCACACCCACTTTTAAGACCATGCCATCTGTTTAATAAAATTATTGATTAAACTTCCTTATTAACCTTTATACCATTAAAAATAATTGTATTATTTTCTCAGTTCAATGTGAAAAGTACACACTAAAAAACCGCACCTTTGCTTCAGTATCAAATATCGTCGTCAAATTGTAACAGGAATATGATGTAATTTTTGAGATAAACGGGAGAAATAGCCAAACACAATTTGTGGTTTTAATGTACAGTTTGACTTTTTTTTTTTTTTTAAGTGGAATTTGTAAAAACTGAAAAAAATGTATTTTTTCAATATTTTTTTCCTATTTTTACCATTAATTAGCATGGAAAACAAAGTAGTTCTTGGGGAAAAAATACTGCCCAATGAAAGTCTATATACAGTAAATGATTATTTCTTCCTGTGATACAATGAGGGCAGCCATGTTCTGTTTGTGATCATTACACACACGCAAAGCTGCTCTACATCTCCAGCCCTCAGCCTGTGAAAACTTCACTCCCCTCTCCTCCCACCTCCTCCCTTCTGCCTCTGAAATCTCTGGCTAGTAACACCTCCTCCTGCCCGGACTGAGCTCCCATAAGCCCTTGCTACATGACTCTGAGAGTGCCAAGGCACTGGAGAAGTTGTGGGCGAGGCTTGTTTAGTTTATTTGGAATTGGAGTATTAAAACAAAACAAAAAAAAGCATTGGGCTCGAGGAATGCCCTATAAACTACGTATATGAAAGGAACACAATTTTGCAATGAGTAAAAGTTTATCTCGGATCCACTTTAAAGGAAACCAGAGATGGCATATTAAAAAGATTTGTTTCTTACCCGGTGCTTCCTCCAGCCCCATAAGCACCGCTTAGTCCATGCCGTCCTAAAAGTGCCACAGTTCAGCAGCAGGTACTCCCGTTAAGCTGGCTCAGTTGCGCCAGTCGGATCTTCTGCGCATGCACGGCCCCTCCGCATGTGTGCAGAAGAGCAGACTGGCACAACTGAGCCAGATTACCGGGAGTGATTGCCGCTGAACGGAGCCACTCGAGAGGATGGTGTGGTGGTTATGGAGCAGGAGAAAGCCCTGGGTAAGTAACAAATCTTTTTAATATGCCATCTCTGGTACACTTTAAATCTGAATTATTGCAAATACCTTCTGTTTTAAGAAGGAAAACCATACTAAGCATTGCTTTTTTAGTAGGAGGGGTTTTCGTTCTCTTTTGGTCCCCTATACTTTCCTAGTGCCTTTGGGTCACCCTGAGCTGCTTGGGTGTTCTGTTCTTCATTCTGCAAAAATAATATTTCTATCTCTTTCCCTTTTGCAGAAATTGACACAGACTTCCTATAAGGACAGGACGTGTGTGTGTGTGTTTGTGTGGCGGGGTTGGAGAGATTTTCCAAGCAAGGACACAGGTAACAAAAGAAAACCTGTTTGAGTCTGTAACCCTTATCCAAGTCTTCTAAAACAAAAATAAAATGTATTTTTAGCTTAGCCTTTACATAGTTAACCCTGTCCAGTCCATTTATAAGATCACCCATCCCCCCCCAACACTCCATTTTTTTATTCACCATGCGTTTGTGGGTGTGTGAGGATGGGGAGGTACATGCGTGATCTGTGCTAGGGAGAGCCTGTTACCTCCTCGCACTAGTAGTTTCAGGTTACCATATTATGTACTTTCTGGAGTAAGTCATGATTAAGGATCTAACTGTATAAGGGAGACTAAACTTAAACATTCCAGTAGAAGAAGCTTGTAAATTCACAAGAAAAAACACTTTTTTTCACACTAGTAAAAACACTAGTTTTCAGGGCTGTGTAGATGTCAGAGACAGAAATTCCATTAGTCACACTGCAGGTTTGCTACAAGTTCCATGTTGTTGGTGGATTTCGTGGACCCTTTGGTTTAGCAAATCGATTCCCAAATCCTAGAAATAGTAAAAAGAACAATCTTAAGATCGCAGAAGTAAAAATCTTTTATTTATTTTCAAGTGACAGGCAGCCTATTGGGCATATCAAAGCACCGGGATCACATCCTGGAAAGCCACTGGACCCGTCTGGGGGTAAAGGGCGGGACGAGTAGAGTGGCCATTAGTTACAAGGAGCGTGCGTAAGTTACCAGTGTAGGCTATGCTGCACTACCACAGCATAGCATGCACTGAGCTCGCGCTTCTCTCATTAAGCCCATTTTTTTTTTATCTTTTTGGGGCCTCTATGTTTCTGATACAACAAAAAGTTCACAATCAGAGGAGGGAAGAAAAGCAGAAAGTATCAGTGATATACAGGCCAGTTGTAGATAAATGTACTGTGTAGTGCACATACTGTTCCAGACAGCTAGGTAAATCAACATATTTGTAGCCTGTAGATGTCCTGAAAGCTTCTTCGGTAAGTGTTATTCAGTAGCAATAAAAAAGTATCTGAACCCTTTGGAATTATATGGATTTCTGCACAGATTGGTCATAAAATGTGATCTGATATTTATCAAGTCACAACTATAGACAATCACAGTCTGCTTGAACTAATACCACACAAATAATTAATTGTTTCCAAGTTTTTATTGAACACACCATGTAAATGTTTACAGTGCAGGTGGAAAAGGTATGTGAACCCTTGTATTTAATAACTGGTTGAACCTCCTTTGGCAGCAATAACTTCAACCAAACATTTCCTGTAGTTGCAGATCAGACGTACACAACGGTCAGGGGTAATTTTTGACCATTTCTCTTTACAGAACTGTTTCAGTTCTGCAATATTCTTGGGATGTCTGGTGTAAATCGCTTTCTTGAGGTCATGCTACAGCATCTCAATCGGGTTGAGATCAGGACTCTGATTGGGCCACTCCAGAAGTCGTATTTTTTTCTGTTTAGGCCATTCTGTTGTTGATTTACTTCTATACTTTGGGCCGTTGTCCTGTTGCAACACCCATCTTCTGCTGAGCTGATGGACTTAAAGGAATACTGTAGGGGGGGTCGGTGGAAAATGAGTTGAACTTACCCGGGGCTTCTAACGGTCCTCTGCAGACATCCTGTGCCCGCGCAGCCACTCACCGATGCGCCCGCCCCACCTCCAGTTCACTTCTGCAATTTCAGACTTTAAAGTCTGAAAACCACTGCGCCTGTGTTGCCGTGTCCTTGCACCCGCTGATGTCACTAGGAGAGAACTGTGCAGGCACAGACCATACTGGGCCTGCGCAGTACACTCCTGGTGACATCAGCGGGAGCAAGGACATGGCAATGCAGGTGCAGTGGTTTACAGACTTTAAAGTCTGAAATTGCAGAAGTGAACCGGAGGCAGGGCCAGAGCATCGGTGAATGGCTGCGTGGGCACAGGATGTCTGTGGGGGAGCATTAGAAGCCCCGGGTAAGTTCAACTCATTTTCCCCCAACCCCCCTACAGTATTCCTTTAAGTTCTCCTGCAAATTGTCTTGATAAACTTGGGAATTAATTTTTCCTTCGATGATAGCGGTCCATCCAAGCCCTGTTGCAGCAAAGCATCCCCAAACCATGATCTCCCACCACCATACTTCACAGTTGTGACGAGGTTTTCATGTTGTTGTGCTGTGCCTCTTTTTCTCCACACGTAGTGTTGTGTGTTTCTTCCAAACAACTCAACCTTGGTTTCATCTGTCCACAGAATATTTTGCCAGTACTGTTGTGGAACATCCAGGTTCTCTTTTGCAAACTTTAAACGTGCAGCAATGGTTTATTTGTACAGCAGAGGCTTCCTCTGTAATATCCTCCCATGAACTCCATTCTTGTTTAGTGTTTTTTGGGTATCATAGATTCGCTAACAGGGATGCTAGCATATGCCAGAGAATTTTGTAAGTCAGTAGCTGACACTCTAGGATTCTTCTTCACCTCATTGTGCCTTCTGCGCTGTGCTCTTGCAATCATCTTTACAGGAGGGCCACTCCTAGGGAGAGTAGCAGCAGTGTTGAACTTTCTTCATTTATAGACAATTTGGCCCATATGCAATTCATTTTTTCACCCGAGTTTTTTCCTAGGTGATATTTTCACAACTTGTCATAAAATGTCTTTTAAGCCACCAGCAAGCAAGAAAATACTCAAAATAAAATTTGTAGAGCTTTTTCACTAACTTTTGGGTACTTTTTCAATTGTAAAATGCTGAAAATTTAGTTTAAAGAGAATATGAAAATTATCTCCTAGGAGATAACTCAGGTGAAAAAATTAATTGCATATGGGCCAATTTGTCTTACTGTGGACTGATGAACAGCAGGACTTTTGGAGACACTTTTATAACCCTTTCCAGCTTTATGCAAGTCAACAATCCTTAATCGTAGGTCTTCTGTGAGCTCTTTTGTGGGAAGCATCATTCACATTAGGCAATGATTCTTGGGAAAAGCAAACCCAAAACTGGTGTGTGTTTTTTATAGGACAGGGCAGCTGTAACCAACACCTCCAATCTCATTTCATTGATTGGACTCCAGCTGGCTGACACCTTACTCCAATTAGCTCTTGGAGATGTCATTAGTCTAGGGGTTCACATATTTTTTCTACCTGCACTGTGAATATTTACATGATGTATTCAATAAAAACATGGAAACATTTAATTATTTGTGTGGCATTAGTTTCACCTATTGGTGACCGGCTGCTTAACCCCCCTTAACCCTTTCTGGACCAGCACCCTCTGCCCCCTTAAGGACCAGAGGGTGCTGGTCCAGCAAACCGCCGCTTCCCGATGAATCGCCGCAAGTTACCGTCGCTCCCGCCGTACACGCCGCTCTGTCCCCGCCGCAGGCTGCTCTCTCTGCCGTCGCTATGAAGGCAGAGCGCTGTGCGCCGGTCAGGAGCCGCTTTCATTGGCTCCTGACCCTGTCATTCCATGTACGCCAATGGGAACGGCTTACCTGAATGACAGGGCCAGGAGCCAATGAAAACGGCTCCTGCCTGGCTCACAGTGCTCTGCCGTCATAGAGGTGGCAGGGCATCGCATTGCGGCGGGGGCAGAGCGGATCGAGCGCCGGAGACGGGCAGGGGCGCGCGGTCAATGGGACGTAGAGTTTACGTCCGGTCAGGACCGCAGCGCCCCCTGCCCGACGTAGATTCGTACTCGCTCGGTCCGCAGGTAGTTAAGGACCAGGTGAATTTGCATGCAGGAAGGGCGGCGTGTGCAGGGGGGGGGTCAGGCAGCCGCATCCCCAGTGTGGCATGCTGGGCCAGATGTCCCCCCTTTAGTCAGATGTCTACCCTTTTGCAGGAAGCCTTTACTCACCTCCAGCAATGAGCCGCAGTAGCCCCCTCCGCTCTCGCCAGCACCCCCGCTCGTACTGCCGCTCAGTTCCGGGTCGCGGCTTGATAACGTCATCAAGCCGGAACCCAGCACTGACATCAAAATGAGCAGAGATGCCGGCCAGAGCGGAGGGGGTCGCTGATCGTCGGGGGAACTGCAGGAATGTGAGTGGATCCTCTTCTGATCAGAAGCCATACGCGATGGCTTCTGATCACTGAGGGGAGATGTCAGCTGTCACATGACAGCTTAATCTCCCCTCTCGGGTGCGCATGATCGCGTCAGGAGTGGAAACGGCGGATGCCAAAGATCCTATGCCGATTCAGGCTAGAACAGCAACAAGAGCGGCGTAGGATCTAACTGAGGCGGTCCCCAAAAGGTTAAGCAGACTGTGATTGTCTATTGTTGTGACTTAGATGAAGATCATATCACATTTTATGACCAATTTGTGCAGAAATCCATGTAATTCCAAAGGATTCCATACTTTTTATTGCTACTGTATACCATTTCCTAACCTACATCAGGACACACTTTTGTCACATAAATGCTGCTTTAACCACTTTCCGCATACACGGCAGTATATCTACACCCTGCAGGTCTTCAGTTCCTGTGCAGGGATGTAGATACTTGTCTGCTTGTGCGCGCCCCCGCCCATTAGTACACAGATTCACTCATCTAAGTGTGCTGGCATCAATGAGATGCTGGAGGCCATTAACAAAAGTGAAAGTAAAACATACAAACATTACTTCCTCTGTGTACTGCTCAGTATACAGGTGGAATAAACTGTGGGGGGGGGGGGGGGAGGTGGACATCTAGTGGCCAAATAGAAAATTACACCTTAAAACATTTATTCCATAAAAATACACAAATCACCAATTAAAATTAACTCCCCCATAGTTACCAAAACAAAACATTTGTATATAAAAAAAATGACAAAAAAGACATAGTTCCCTTAGAGACTCAACTTTTTTTTAATATGTATGTAATGAGGGTATATTACTTATATTTTTGCAAGGAAGTGCTTGTAATTAATGACGGACGGAAAAATGAAAAAATACACTTTCATTTCCAAATAACATATTGTTGTCATACATTGTACTAGGAACATAATTTGAATGTTGTAATAACCAGGACAAATGGGCAAATACAATGTGTGGCTTTTATCCAGAGTAGCATAGCATATTTTGTTTTAAAACTCTAATGGCTGAAAACAAAAAAATAAGGTTTTTGTTTTTTTTTAAATTTTTAACGTATTATTCCCATTAAAATGCATTTCGAATAAAACGATTCTTAGCAAAAGGTACCACTCAAAGAAAGGCTAATTGGTGGCGAAAAAACAAGATATAGATCATTTTAGTGTGATAAGTAGTGATAAAATTATTGGCAAATGAAAGGAAAGAGCTCTGAAAGGGGAAAATTGCTCTGGTCCATAAGTGGAAAAAACCCTCAGTGGTTAAAATATTTATTTTCAATATGACAATCCTTGCCCTTGAAACAGACTGTTGTTCCAGCTACATAAAACACTACCGATACAGCCTTCATGAATATTCTTTTTATCTTGCTTTACTACACAGCACATGCGACTTTAGTTTTATAAAACAAGATACAGTATGCCTCTACAGACCACCTCAGTTGTAAGCTCTCTGCTATGCATCATCCCACTACACCAGCCTTTCTCACCCTTTTTACCCTGGAGGAACCCTGCAAATAACTTTTGGATCTCGAAGAACCCCTGCAAACAATTTTTTGATCTCGAGGAACCCCTGCATTTATTTTGCAGGAGGCATGGTCTTTAAAAGTATGTGTAGCTGCTTATTTCATTACTCCCTATTACACTGCCACTCATTATACTGTCTCCTGAGCCCCCAATTCAGTGCTTCTTGTTATAGTACCACCTATTATAATGTGCTCTATTATACTTCCCCCACGATGGGGGAAAATGCCAAGGAACCCCTGCAGAGTGCTCAAGGAACCCTGGGGTTCCAGGGAACCCTGGTTGAGAAAGCCTGCACTACACTAACAACATGCATTTTTTCACAGGTGATGGGTAAAAGGTTGTGAAGTAATTTCATCAAATCTTGCTGTGTGTAATTGGACATTATTGCTTTTCTAATAGCAATTCAAAAAACATTTAAAAAGTTATTCCTTACCAAAATTTAGAAATGAAAAGGCACCACTTGTATGCGGAGAATCTGATTCTGATTTTGTCAGACTGCAAACATCTGTGAAAGAATAACATTTCAGTATATATTATATACAGATAGACAACACACATATGTACGCATGTGTGTGAATGCATGCACACACTAAAAGTAGAATCAATAGAGCTAAAAAAAATTATAATTTCTAGAACAGGGTGGCACACAAAAAACTGGTTCTGGCTGTTTATCACCAAGTTTAAGGGGCCCTGGGGAAAACTTAAGTGGGGTGCCCCCTAACCCCCCTCTTATTTACCATCCGCTCCCCGGTACCCCCTCATGTGTAGCAGCATTAATGATATACCTGTCCCGGCAGGAGGTGGCTGTACCTCCTTGCACTCTTCAGCCATGCTGTTTGACTCTTCTCTATCCGGCACCTATTATGTGTAAATACGCACCGGATAGAGAAGAGGCAGACAGCATGGCTGGGTCATCCACCACCCGCCGGGACAGGTGAATGATTAATGCTGCTACACGTGAGGGGGGCCCAGGAAGCAATGGGGGGGAGACAATTTGGCTGGGTTTGGCAATGCGGGGGGGGGGGGGGGGTCCCTGCACAGGTCGAGGATGCTGGGGCAATTGCCCCCTTTGCGTCTACGGCAGTGCCGGCCCTGGCCAATAACACTAGTATATAGGCTGCAGCCAGCCAATCCCCACGTGCCTGTACTTGATCTATGCTGTTTGTGTGGTCTCCAGCTGTATTGAAAAGTCTGTCACATATATTTGCTGCCTTATGGGTAAGGGCCCTTTTCCATTGGCGAAAGTGATGCGATGCAGCTACGCATCACTTTCGCCAGGGCCCGTGTCACTTCCGCATCTCCCGATGCGGAAGTCAATTGAAGAGATGGGACGCGGCTGTGGGCGGATGCAGCCGTGTGAGAATCTGCAGCATGCTGCAGATTCTTGGATCGCTCCGCACTGCTCCACACAACATGCACGCAGTGGAAACTATCTGTAGATCCGTATTTACGTGGGATTAGAAGTCAGATACTGTCAGAGTCATCAGCTCTCCTGGCATAAAAAAGGAGTAATTTGGCAAGAAAGAGCTTTCGTTCACTAAGTTTTGTGTCACCAAAGTGACTGAGAAGCATAGCCTCAGCTGTATATGGGATTTGAGCATCAATAATGTCTGCCAGAAGATCATGAACCTGGACCCAAAAGTGGTGAATCGCCCAACATTCCCAGAACACGTGGTAAAAACCAGCACCGGATCTCCAACATGCATCAGATGCACCCAGTCTCATCTTGGATAACCTGCCGGAGTCAAATAGACTCTATATAGATACTTTAGGGCGCTAAGTTTATGACGATCAGCTATGGGGACCTTAAGAACATTGGAGACTATACTTTCCCAATCAGTAATAGATAGGCCCGAGAAGTCTCGTAACTCTCATTGCAAAGCTATAAACAGTTTTTGAAAAATAGTCGAAGCATAAGTCAAGGTACCATAAAGTTGAGAGGTGATGCTTGTGAGACCTGAGTACATCATCAGCTGTTCCACTGGATTGGATCACCCTGTATTTTTCCTGTAAATAATCTATGCTTGGTAGTACTGTGCTAAACCTGATAAATATAGGAAAAATTAAAGATGGCCATACATCAGGTGACTTGGCGGGTGATCGACCATCCAATTCGATTATTATAATCGAATTGGATGAAAATTGGTGCCGCCAAGAGCATGCCGAACTGACAATGCGACCAATATCGGGACGAAAATCGCGCATGCTGCAAGATGTTAGGCTGACTTGCTTGATCAGGTGTGCAGCAGGAACAGCAATGTCGCAATGATTGAGGAACGTGACGAAACCCCCGGCGCAGTCCCCCCTAATGAAAAATGACACCCCCCTGGTGCCGAGTGTAAAGTATACATTACCTGTCCGCGGCCTGCGCTTGTCCCTCCGCTGATCCGGGCGCACTCCTTCCTCCATACACACATGGTTTCCTAGTAAGGGCACACGTGTGACGTCACACACATGCCCCCTTAATAGGAAACCAAGTGGGCGTGCGTGTATGCAGAGGAGGAATCCCGGAAGCCAGCTGGGGACAAGCGGAGGCCGTGGACAGGTAACGTATACTTTACACTGGGCACCAGGGGGACATTTTTCTTTTTTTTTTTTAAAGATTCTTTATTTAAGGATTAAAATTTTTAACAGTACAATACAATACAGTCCAGGCCACCGGGAAACAAGAAGGACAATCGAGAAGAACAAAACGTTCTTTAGGAAGGAAACAGAATCAAGCTCATGAAAAAACATACACATCATGAAATTTTCTTTACAATTGTATGCTTGAGGCGACAAGTCCAAGATGTCCTGTACATGTAAACCCAAAAGCCCGGGCAGGTGGTAGGCTATAGCAGCAAACAGAGAGTAGAAAGAAAAGAGAGGGAAAGAAAGGATGAGAGGAAGAAAAGAGAAGGGTGAAATACAATGGACCCTGGGATGCCCCGGCTCCACAGGATCCAGAGGAAGGAAAGATTAGGGAGAGAGTAGGAGGCCAGAGGTAGGGGGGTTTCCGTCAGGCTCGCTTCAGTCCACCTAATTGTTTGATCTTATTATTAATGAGATTATTCTGCAGGGTTTGGACCCAACCCGAGGGGAGAGAGCATTGAGTTGGTTCGATATCGTTTCTCGGCCAAGAGTTTTAAGCAGGTGAGTTTTGTACTAATGATTTATATTCGTCTGATTCTAAGAAGATGTTCCAGTGAATCCATGTGTTGGAAAAAATCTCATCTCTGTTGTAGATACTATCTGTGAGGGATTCCATTTGATAAATATGTTTGATCTCATTGATCCATTCCAGGATCGAGGGTGTTGCTGTTGATTTCCAGTTTCTTGCGATAATGATTCTAGCTGCCTGGATTAAGTGTTTAGATAGAGAGCGTTTAAATTTCTTGAAGGGTTTGGATGTGTTGTGAAGGAGATAATAAGATGGGTCCGAGGATGGCTCTCCATCGGTAAGGGTTTTAATGTATTTCTGAACTTCCTGCCAGAAGGGTTGTATATTTTCACATTCCCAGAAGATGTGAAGTAAGGTGTCGGTTACCCTACTGCATCTCCAGCAATGGGGGTTAGTTTGTGGGTATATCTTATGCAGTCTGCTAGGAGTGAGATACCACCTGGAGAGAATCTTGTAATTGGTCTCTTTTACTCTGGAAGAAACTGAGGCAGCTTGGTTAAGAACCAGTATTTTTTGCCATTGTTCTTCTGTGAACTGTGTCTGGAGGTCTTGCTCCCATTTCGTTTTAAGCTCCTCTGGCCAAGTGGTATCAGACACCAGAAGCTGATAAATACCAGAGAGTGTTTTTTTAGTTGTGTCGGGTGTCATGCAAAGAGATTCGAATCTCGTTAGAGGGCGGGACAGCTGGTCCTTCTTGCCCAGAGATTCAAGGAAATGAATAAATTGTGTGTGGCTCCATTCATCTAAAAAAGGACATGAACGTTGTTCACGTAATTGGTTTGTAGACTTCCATATTTTATTAGAGATGAAGTCTCGTGCGCGTAAGGTTTCTCCCATTCTCCAACTAATATAAGCCTGAGAGGAGCATCCCGGTGGAAAAATCGGGTTGTCCAGCACAGGGACCAATGGGGAGGGCCAGGGGGATATCTCGGCTAGATGTCGGGTTTTTGATAGGGCGTTGAGAGTGGTGTTTATTGAGACGTAGTCACTAGATATTTGCCTAGATGCCCATGAATATGATGTCAGGTCTGAACCTACAAGGTCCTGCTCGAGGAGTACCCATCTCTTTTGGATAGAGTGTCTGTGCCAATCTACCAGCCGGACCAGTGATGCAGCCAGGTAGTATTTTCTGAAGTCAGGTACAGCGAGGCCTCCCAGAGCTTTTGGCAGAACAAGTGCATTAAGTCTAATTCGCGGTGGCTTACATCTCCAGATGAAACGGGCAAACATCTTCCTTAGTTGTTTGAAATGTTCAGGTGGGAGAATGATTGGGATAGTTTGGTAAAGGTAGAGAAGGCGTGGGAGAACGTTCATTTTGAGGATGTTGATTCGTCCCAGCCATGTAAAATGAGGCTTGTCCCATCTAAGGAGATCTTTTTCCAAAGTTTTAATCAGGGGAGAGAAATTGAGATTGTATAAGCTATTCAGCAGGGACGGGATACGGATACCCAGGTATGCAATGGCTTGGTTTTGCCATTTGTATGGAAAATTCTGCTTAATGAGTGTGTTAACCTGCCTGGCGTTCTATTAAGATCGCCAGGCAGGCTGCGGGAGGGTTTTTTTTTAATAAAAAAAAAACTATTTCATGCAGCCAACTGAAAGTTGGCTGCATGAAAGCCCACTAGAGGGCGCTCCGGAGGCGTTCTTCCGATCGCCTCCGGCGCCCAGAATAAACAAGGAAGGCCGCAATGAGCGGCCTTCCTTGTTTTGCTTACATCGTCGCCATAGCGACGAGCGGAGTGACGTCATCGACGTCAGCCGACGTCCTGACGTCAGCCACCTCCGATCCAGCCCTTAGCGCTGGCCGGAACTTTTTGTTCCGGCTACGCTGGGCTCAGGCGGCTGGGGGGACCCTCTTTCGCCGCTGCTCGCGGCGGATCGCCGCAGAGAGGCGGCGATCAGGCAGCACACGCGGCTGGCAAAGTGCCGGCTGCGTGTGCTGCTTTTTATTTCAGCCAAATCGGCCCAGCAGGGCCTGAGCGGCAGGCTCCGGCGGTACTGGACGAGCTGAGCTCGTCCAGACCGCCCAGCAGGTTAAGATCGGGTGACATTGAGATCCCTATTGCCTGGCATTTTTCAGGGTTTACCTTGAAATTTGATATCAAGCGGTATCTTTCTAGTTCCTGCTCTAGTAGTGGTAGTGAAATATGGGGGTTGGTTAAATAAAATAGTAGGTCGTCTGCGCAGGCCGCCACCTTGTGTTCAGATGTGGGAAGTTTGGGGCCAGTGATGTCTGGGTTTTTGCGAACCAGGCGCAAGAAGGGTTCCAGGGATAGGGCAAAAATAAGAGGGGAGAGCGGGCAGCCCTGTCTGGTATCATTGGCGATGCGGAAAGAGGAAGAGACAACACCATTAACTCGGACCTGCGCTGTAGGAGCAGAGTATAGGGCCATAATCCATTTTAGCATGTGGGGACCTAGCCCAATGTGTTGAAGTGTGGATTCCAAGAATTTCCAGTCTACTCTGTCAAATGCTTTTTCTGCATCTGTTGACAGAAGTAGAAGGGGGGTGTGTGATTTATGTGCCCAGTGGATAAGGTTAATTGTCCTTATGGTGTTGTCCCTTGCCTCCCGACAAGGGATGAAACCAGCTTGGTCGGGGTGTATTATAGAGTTTATATGGGGAGAGAGTCTGTTGGCCAGAACCTTAGCGAACAATTTAAGGTCCGCATTCAGTAAGGAGATGGGGCGGTAATTTGAGCACAAGGTGGCGTCCCTCCCAGCTTTTGGTATGACCGCAATCTGAGCTGCAAGCATGTCTCTAGGTAATTGAAGGGTGTCATCTTCTCCCTCAA
This sequence comes from Hyperolius riggenbachi, assembly GCF_040937935.1. NCBI lineage: Eukaryota > Metazoa > Chordata > Amphibia > Anura > Hyperoliidae > Hyperolius > Hyperolius riggenbachi. The sequence goes on along the minus strand of NC_090647.1, from coordinate 363,926,575 downwards.
TCAAGGCATTGAGAGATTTGAGCAAATGTGGGATCAGAATGTCCTTGAAAGATTTGTAGTACTCCAAGGGGAGGCCGTCTGGGCCCGGTGCTTTACCCGAGGCAGATTCCTTCATGGCCTGTCTGATTTCTAATTCAGTGATGGGTTGTTCTAGTTCTGATGTGGTTTGCTCAGATAAAGGAGGTAATCCCGACTCTTGGATGTATGTTTTTATGTGGTTGTTTTTTCCATCTAGGGAAGAGCGTGTGGTGGGGGCAGGGACAGGGAGATTATACAGAGATTCATAAAAGTCCCTGAAGACTCTTGCTATGTTTTCAGAGCGCAATGTTTTGGTACCCGTCCCATCTAGGATGCAAGCCACATTAGTGAGTGCCTGTTTCTCCCTGAGAGCCCTCGCCAGTATTCTGCTGCACTTGTTTCCAAATTCATAAAATGTTCTCTTACATTTAGTTGCTATAAGCCTCTCTTTATGAAAGAGAAGCTTACAAAGTTTTTCTCTTTCTGCTCTGAGGACTCCCTGGTCTTCGACTGAGAGTGAGAGTTTGTGTCGAGTTTCATATTGAGTAATAATTTTTATGCTGTTCTGTATTTCTGCCTGTCTTTGCTTGTGTCTGACAGTGGCCTCCTGTATCATCTTGCCTCGAACCACACATTTATGTGCCTCCCAGACAGTGGGGGGAGGGGTCCCCTTAGTAGAGTTTAGCTGAAAATAGGAGGATAGTGTAGTGGAAATAGATTGTTTGAATTCATTTTCCTGCAGTAAAGAAGTGTTCAACCTCCACTGTCCGGGAAGGTGGTGTTTAGGTCTAATGCCAATCTCCAATGTAACCGGGGAGTGGTCGGAAAGTATCATGGGGCCTATGTCTGATTGGAGCTGCTCTGAGAGCAGGTTCTGAGAGAGAAAAAGGTGATCAATAGGTGTGTATGAATCATGGGGGTGGGAGTAGAACGTATAATCACGGTCGCTTGGGTGTTGTGCTCTCCAAATGTCTATTAACTGACGTTGGGCGAGTTCTTTTTTACATTTAGACAGAGCCTTTCTGGACAGGGAGCTCCCTCCGGTGGAGGAATCAGTTGAGGGGTCAAGTGTCATATTCAGGTCTCCCCCTAGGATTAAGCTTCCCTCCGCAAATGTGTCAAGGGTTTCGAGGGCCCTGAGCAGAAAGGCTGGTTGTCCACAGTTGGGGGCATAGTAGGTGCCTAGGGTGATGTTCCTGGAGAGATAAGTGCCTTTTATGAAGAGTAAACGACCTGTGGTGTCTTTGTGTTCTTGTAAGAAAGTAAAGTCAACGTCTTTGGATATCAGAATAGCTACACCTTTGGATTTCGTGTCCGGTGAGTTACTAAAATAAGCATGCTGGAAGTACTTGTCCGTCAGTTTCGGGGGGGGAGTCTCCTTTAAAGTGTGTTTCTTGGAGAAATACGATTTGGATTTTTTGTCTGTGTAAGTGCCGCAGGAGTGCCCTGCGTTTTTCGGGAATGTTGAGTCCCCTCGCGTTGAGGGTCTGTATTTTAAGCATCATCAATAAGCAGTAAGTTGCTTATGGGCGGGGACCCAGCGAACTCGACGGATTTATCTGAGAGAGAGAATAACTGGCCAAAGAGTGAGATAAAGAGGGAAAGAGTGTGAATTGATAGATAAAGTGATAGGAAGAGTAGTGTACAGGGAACCTTCCCTGTCTTATGTGCTAACATGTGTATAATCATAACTAGTCTTAGTAAATCTAAAACCGTTTTTGTGGCCTGTGCGGCCTTCATGGGTAGGGAGGGAGGTAACACGACTACAATAAGGCGCACTCCGGAGCCCCGGGCATGCGAAATTTTGTATGTGATAGGTTGGTTTAGCAAGGGAACTAGGAAGGAGAATAGTGCGTGCCGGTAGTGGCAGGCTCATTGTGGTGCAGCTCCGTAGAGTGTTGTGCTGGTTGGCCTTGGTGCATGTATCATAAGGAGTGAGAAGTGGATGTTTCACAGTATGAGGGTATATTCGTGTCAGTATGCACACATATATTTAACACTTAAAATGTGTAAGAAAGAACATATCTTACAGTTCAAATAATAACAGTTAACTTATGGTTCTTAATACGGTAAACACTGTTGAAACATAGACCGTACAGTAAGCGCTCAGTGGTGATTCAGAGTTTCCGTGTGTGTAAGACACATCAAAATAGCAGTATCTGCGGTGTGCTTTTTGGTAGGGCAGAGGAAAAGCCAAAAACAGTGCCACTCAGACCATCCATCTCCTAGAGGGAGTGGGGATAGTAATGGGCATAAAGTGTCTGCAACTCATATATATATTGTTATATATATGTGTGTCATAAAAGAAAAAGGGGGGTGGTTATTTCACAGTATAAGGTTATGTTCATGCAGTCATTTGTATATATAGTTATCTCTAAAGATATATAAGGGGGAATATAAACTGTAACTTAAGCAATAACAGTAAGCTAGTAATTCTTAGTAACACAAACACTGCTTATGGCCCAGTGCTGGGTCAGAGGGTCCATATGCATGGAACGCTTCAAAATAACAATGTCTACAGTATGCTCTTTGGTAGTAATGAGAAGAGACACAGAGCGGCGCCATTCAGGCTATGTGTCGCATATCGCAGCTGGAAGTGGTGTAAAGGCGTAAAGTACATTGGCCTAAGTTGAAGCGACAGGCATAACCAGGGCCGAGGCATAGGCTGGAGAGGCTCCAGCCTCAGGGCGCAGTGTAGGAGGGGCGCACAATTCATTCAGCTGTCATTCCTAATTGTGTATGAAGCAGAAAGAAATAAGAAAAGGGGATACATGGCAGTGACTGCAAGCCAGATAACTAGATATTAAGGTGTTGGGGAGGTTGTGGGCCCTGTGGCCCTCTTAGTCTAATAGCAATCAGTGTGTGACGGCTGGGGTGGGGGGATGGAGGGGCGCACTTTGGTGTCTCAGCCTTGGGTGCTGGAGGACCTTGTCCCGGCTCTGGGCATAACTTACGTTATATGCGTACTTCTGTCCTGGAGTATGGGAGAATGAAGACCTTAAGTGTTCTTTCGTTGCTTTAATGGTGGGTTGGTAAACAGAGAGTCTGGTTTCCAGTCGGGCAGATCTACTGTGTCTATGCCCAGTGCTGTGCAGAAGGTGGTGATGTCCGTTGGCGTGCGAAGGGTTGCGGACCGACTTCCAAGTTTTGCTTGCAAGTTGAAGGGAAAACCCCATTTATAGGTCGCACCTTCGTCTTGGAGGGTCTGTAGTAGCGGTTTCAGGGCCCAACGTTGCGCCAGGGTAAATGGGGCGAGGTCCTGATATAAGGTTATCTGGGCTCCATCAAACTCGATTGCTCCGTGTCGTCGTGCCGCTGCCATGATGGCTTCTTTGATGGGAAAATGGTGCACCCTGCAAATCACATCACGGGGAGGTGCGGCACCCTTTGGGGCCGGTTTAAGGGCCCGGTGTACCCTATCAAGGCGGATCGGAGGAGTGTGGACTTGCCCCAGCAGCTTGTCAAAGATGGCCTGCACTGTTTCTTGTAGGCCTTCACTGCGAGTGGCCTCCGGGAGGCCTTTTAGCCGTATGTTGTTTCGGCGGCCTCTGTTTTGTAAGTCCTCCATGGAGGTACGATAGGTGCTGTTAAGGGTGGTTTGCCTCTCCGCAGCTGCTTTCAGCTCCTTCATTTCCGTTCGGAGTTGCAACATATCGGCTTCCAGCTCGGTAACTCTGTCGGCCACGCCCGTCACGTCTTCTCTAAGTGCCGCTATCTCCGTCCTCGTAGCGGTGAGGATCCGGTCGGTCTGTGAGTCCATATCCTGCTTCGTAGGAAGACTGCGCAGGAATGACCAGATGTCATCGAGGCTTTTGGTGGATGTCTTACGCGGAGCTGGTAAGTTGTCGTTGGTAGGCCCCACGGCATCAGTCTGGTCGGCCATCTTGGTAGTTGTGCTGCGTAGGACCGGGCCAGAAAAGTAGTTAGATACCAAGTTTGTAGCGGCTCCAGCAGCTGTGTTTGGGGTCTGCTTGGTGCTCTTTCGGTTCCCCTTCGGTTTGCTAGTCTCAGGGTGTCGATTGGAGTCGTTCCGCTTGCTCATATCTGGGGTTTAGCTAATGTGTTGCCCGGAGCTCGAGGAGAGCACGTCCTCACAGGTCCATGTCAGGCTCCGCCCCGCCAGGGGGACATTTTTCATTAGGGGACAGCTTTGAGGTGGTGGATGTGGTGCACAAGGCCGATTCCGGATCGATTTCAGCATGAAATTGATCGGGAATCGGCCTATGGTGTATGGGCAGCTGACAGATCTCTCTAATCAGATTTGATCAGAAAGAGATTGGTCTCTTAATTGAATCTGCCCTTACATCGCTAAATGAATGACTACCTTTATACTACCCATCCCGCCTGATCTCAGTTCTTAAAATATGGTCATCAGTATTATAAAAACAGTATAATAGATGGTAGATAGATTTTTAAATCATTTCTGATTTAATTGCCATCTTTAGGAAGCTAGACATAGCAAAGACAAATGCCACATGCTTACCTTTCTCCTATAATTCTGTTCCAAATAAAAGAATAATTTCAAGTGGGCTGATGAGCATCTGGCTCTGCCCAAAAGTCTCTTCACAGGCCTTCTTGGCAGAGATCTAGGCTCTCATTCAAGAGGGATTTACATTTAGTAAAATTAGAGGAGAAAGATTAGTTCTTACTGTCTATTTTTTCCCTCAAGGATTATAATTTTAAAAAAAGGTCCCGGTCACCTTACATGGTGATTTATGTTCAGGACATTAGTCTGGCATGCCATCAGATATTTGTGCTGGCCACTGATGTGTTATGGAAATTACTACACAAGCATTATGATTCTGACACATAGGATGGGAAAAGATCCATTTATCTTTGTGATATAGGATAATAACCATCACATTTAGAACACAAAGATGAGAACTCCTAGAGCCATGTTTAATGGACAGATGTCATACCTTTGACATGTATGCAAAAAATGATACAGCACTCACCACCTTAATGCCCAGTACTTATTGTCCAGTCTTCTGCTTTCTGTCCAAAGTCAGGAAAAGGTGCAAAGTTCTCCTCACAGGGTAAACAATTTTAACACAGCTGCGCTTCTGGATAGTATTAGTCTCAGCAGACCTGCAAGCGTGGTTGGCTGGGCCCCTGATGAGTCACGCCCCCCAGTGACGAAACACGTAGGGCGGAGCTAGAGATACGCACGCTACTGAATCAACATGACACGGAGGGCTGCCGGCAGAGAAACCGAGAGACCTGCTTGTACTATGGAATTGTGAGATGTGCTTTTAACTCTTTTTGTATCTGGTACGTTTTATGGAGTGTGGGGCTTTTGAGCCATATTAAAAAGTCATTTTACGCTATGAGAAGCAGCTTTCTGTGTTTCTCACTTTAGAACTTTGCCTGCAAAGATACTGTGATACACCTAGAACAACTTATCGTTTTGGTGAGCAGGGAACTGAAGGGGGAGAGTGTATCCCCATCATGCATGCGGTGGAAGTTTTCCCTACATAGTGTAGTGCTGGGCCGAAATTACGCATTAGCGTAATTACGCATCGTAATTCACTACAAATGCACCGTAAGCGTTACGTGTAAGGTTACGGTATTACACGTAATTAATTACGCGTAGAGCGTAAATTACGTTATTACGCGTAACAAATTACGCGTAAGACCGTAAACTATTGAAATTACACAGTCTTCCGTAATCGCGTAATATTACGCTCCCGTATAATATAAAAAAGCCGCCGACTTTAAGGGTTAATAGCAAAGCCCCCTTAAATGCTGAGAGCCTCAAATTTGGAAAATATATTAAGGAGATCAAAAGGAATAAGAGGAAACATTTTTTTTTCAAAAAGACCTTATAGTTTTTCAGAAAATCGATTTTAAAGTTTCAAAGGAAAAATGTATACATTTGAAAACCCGCTGACTTTAACGCTTAATAGCAAAGCCTACTTAAAATTTAGGAACACCAAATTCCCAGGGTATATTAAGGGGATCAGTGGGAATAAGAGGACATTTTTTTTTTCAAAAAGACCTTATAGTTTTTGAGAAAATCGATTTTTAAGTTTCAAGGGGAAAAACGTCTTTTAAATGCGGAAAATGTCAGTTTTTTTTGCACAGGTAACAATAGTGTATTATTTTCATAGATTCCCCCAAGTGGGAAGAGTTTTACTTACTTCGTTCTGAGTGTGGGAAATATAAAAAAAACGACGTGGGGTCCCCCCTCCCAGACCTCTTTAACCCCCTGTCCCCCATGCAGGCTGGGATAGCCAGAATGCAGAGCACCGGCTGCGTGGGGCTCCGCACCCTGACTATACCGGTATCACACTATTGCTGCCTTGTATTTGTATTTACACATGTACGGATCCGTGAGGAGGTCGGTGAGACACCCACAGAAAGCTGGCTGGCAAGGCCAAAAGCGCTGACTGCTGATCTGAGGGGATTGGCTGAATGTTCTGGTGAGCGTATAGGTTTATTACTCTGAGAGGATCTGGACATTTAATGGTTAAACGAGCCACAATGGAGGAGAAATGAACTGATGAACTTTTATGAACTTTAAGAGGCGCAGCTTTAGGCTGAGCACAAGGGAAGAATCCCTATACATGCTATGAACTGTAGTTGTATCTGTTTATAGAGTCTGTTGAGCGCTCTGCCTTTATTTGATAAATCTTATGTTTCAGGTGTGACACACACTTATATGCAGATAGCGATCCAGAAAGTGATTTAGGGAAAAAGATTTTTAGGAGTACCAGTGAGGAGCGCATGGTTACTATTATTTATTAATACACTATTGTTACCTGTGCAAAAAAAACTGACATTTTCTGCATTTTGAAAGACATTTTTCCCCTTGAAACTTAAAAATCGATTTTCTCAAAAACTATAAGGTCTTTTTGAAAAAAATGTTTTCCTCTTATTCCCACTGATCCCCTTAATATACCCTGGGATTTTGGTGTTCCTAAATTTTAAGCAGGCTTTGCTATTAACCGTTAAAGTCGGCGGGTTTTTAAATGTATACATTTTTCCTTTGAAACTTTAAAATCGATTTTCTGAAAAACTATAATGTTTTCCTCTTATTCCTTCTGATCTCCTTAATATATTCTCCAAATTTGAGGCTCTTAGCAATTAAGGTGGCTTTGCTATTAACCCTTAAAGTCGGCGGCTACCTAACATTGATCCATGCGTCAACGTTTCCGCTTGGGAGCATGGCCTTACGCATTAATTGCTAGTAGGAAATTACGCGTAAGACCGTAAGTAAGAACCTGCAGTACGGTATTCTTACGCGTAATTATGTAAGGACCATGCGTAATTACAGACATGAAACGTAGATAAATGTCTACGCCGTAACCGTAATTCCGTAATGCGTAATAGCGTAACATTACGCGTAATGATCCATAAGCGTAGTTTTTTCCATTACGCCCAGCACTAACACAGTGTGTGTTTCAGCACAGGGTGTACTGCAGTAGAGGATTACCCACTATGTATTTCTAACTTGCTTTCTAGGAAAGTACCACACTTGCAGGTCTGCTGAGACTAATACTATCCAGAAGCGCAGCTGTGTTAAAATTGTATACCTTTGACATGACCTAATCAGGTAGATTAGAGTTCTTGAAAATCATCTAAATGGAATTCTAGAAGTATGGATAGACTGAGAGCTCAAAATGGTTGTCTCTCTCTCTCTCTCTCCTACTTTATTTCAGTACAGCTGTACAATGTGCATGTTTATATCTTCCACTTCAATGTACAATTTACAAACTGAACTATTTGATTGTATATATATTTGTATCTGTATAACTGTGTGTACTCTTTATTGCCTATTGTACAGCGCCACGGAAGATGTTGGAGCTAAATAAATAAATTATAATATAAATATAGTTTACGATATAATATTTGGAGAAATCTGTAACCGTGAAATCTTCAAATTATAAGGAAATTCACCACCATGGCGCTATTGTACTAGCATATCTAATAACCTGTGTGTGCACCCAGAGAGCACTGAGAACAAGTGATAGATGCATTGCTCTTTCAGCTATACATTTTTTTAGCTCTTCTACAACCAAAAGTGGGTTGCAAACGTCTTCTTTATCGTTCTAACCAACCACTACTAAGGGTCTTTTATGTCCAATGCTTTGTGTTGGTTAAATCTGCTAATAAAGGTGCTCAATAACCATACAACCTCTTGAACGATCAACTATTCGATCTGATTGTTACAATCCACTAGAAACCATTGCTTAGGCCACCAATGGAGGGGAAAATTTATAAGCAATTTGATTAGACTAATAAAATTGATCAAAAATGTAGATGGACGTAACAATCGATCGGCTCCATCAGCGATACTCAATCGATTGTACGGTTGATCATTTGGGAGATTGTACCATTAATGGGTACCTAGTAAGTCTTTTTACTATATGTTCATAAAAATGTTCACATTATTAGTCTCAAGGGTGTTTATTGAAAGATGAATGCATGAGACACAAGGCCAATATAATAGAATATAGTCCTCCACGCAGTAATGGCAAAAATGGTAGCATCACATACAAAAGGAAAAACATTGCTTATCAACGATATATTCAAATTTTGTATATAGAGGGGAAAAAAAGAAGGAAGGAGGGGTTAGGTAATGGCTCAAGGGTGTAATCCACTTCATTCCAATTGAGCCAAGGAAGACAGGGTTAGGGAAAAGGGGAAAAAAAGGGAGTCGGCTGGCAAAAAGCAAATCCGACAGCAATATCAAAGTGTAACAATAAGTAACAAGTGTCTCCAGGCAGCAAAGAACACTTAAAGTGGTCTGAAACTCTGACATAACTTTTAATAAAAATGTGTTTTTCTACTTTTTATTATTCATACAGATATCATATTTGCTTTTGTGCACAAGTAATATTGTATGTCTACAAATTACAAGTTTCCAAAGTGTAGTTTTTCTTGCCCTGAAAGCTACAATTGCATTTTATTCTAACTGCTTTTTATTATATATTAAAATCTTCTAATGAGTAGTTCTGAGCTGTGTGTGTGCCTGAAGCAGAGACAGCTTCTCAGAAAGTGTTTTTTTACTTGTTATACACACTGTAACGATTGGTGTCAGCTAAACAGATTTTCTGATTATTGGTGATTTGCAGTATCACCAATAATACAGACGCTATACCTGATTATGTGGTGATCTGCAGAATCACCAATAATGCTAGTATAGCCAAACACAGGACTACCAATGTGAGATAGTGTTTGGTGCAACAGTAATGAGGAATAGGAAGTCTCCCGAGGAGCGGGTGATTCAGACAATGCTGCAGCCAACGACCACCTGAGGAGCAGGCGAGTCAGGCTGTACTGTAGTCGGTGGCCACCTGTGGAGCAGGTATCACCAACTGAGCTACAGAGAATGATCACCTGAGGAGCGGGTGATTAAGTCTACACTGCAGCCAAGGGACAACTGAGGAGCAGGTGTTACAGACTGTGCTGCAAAGGATATTCACCTGAGGAGCAGGTGAATATGACTACACTGCAGCCAAGGGACACCTGAGGAGCAGGTGTTACAGACAGTGCTGCAGTTGGGCTTCACCTGAGGAGCAGGTGAAATGCCCCAGATCCCTTGCCAGTGGCTAGGCCCACTGGTGAGGTAAGAAAGGTCAGACAAGCAGAGTAGGCAACATACGGACGGATAAGGTACCAAGACGGAAGACTGATTCAGTGTTAGATACAGGCAGGGTCGGCAACATGAATCAGATAGGCAGAGGTACAGAGTCAGTAAGCAAGAGAATAGTCAACGGAAGCAGAAGATCATAACAGATAATACAATGAACTAGTACTTTAAGCTATCAACAGAATCTGGCTAAGTGTGAATTCCCAGCTCCGGCTGGTTCTAACAGACTTTGGGATCTGACTAGGTCTGAGCGCTCACACGTTAGCATTCGCAACAGCAGACACGGAGCAACTGACAGACTACCACTATATATACATAGCAGCTCTGCAGCGCCGCCCCAGTCACTCAGCCAATCCGAGATAGCGTTTGGAGTCAGCTGACCTGGCAGATCAGCTGACTCCCCTTCTATTCGCATAAAGGTCCTGTCGCCTGGCGCATACGGGTAGCTCTCAATCTATGTGCAATAGAAGGACCAGGCAGAGCACCAGCATGTAACTGCGCGGCCGACGCCGCCGGCTGATACGCGTAGATAGCCGCCATGCCGCTTGTCTCTGCGGTGGCATCTCCGCTATCCATTACACACACATTGTAACAACATTGTAATGTAAACAAATATACTGTTATCTCCTGTTTGGATGCGGATTTGAAGCTGAATAGCAGGACAAAGTGCTTTGTTTAACCATTTCAGTGATGTTCTGCTAAAAAAAGAAATCTGGGATTGTAGGTTTAAAGCTGTGAGGAATCGTTTAGAGCTAAGTAGAAATGCTGACTTTCAGCACACTTTAAAGCATCTTATCAGAAAGTAGCCGGTTAGATAAAATGTTTACATTATTAACAGTTAAAGGACAACCGAGGTGACATGTGACATGACGAGATAGACGTGTATGAATAGCACCAAGCACACAAATAACTAGGCTGTGTTCCTTTTTTTCTTTCTCTGCCTGAAAGAGTTAAACATCAGGTATGCAATCGACAGTTTCTGTCAGGGTCGGGACTGGGTCAGACTATAGCATAACCCTCACTGATAAGCAGGGCCAGTGCTACCATAGAGGGAAAGGAGGCAATTGCCCCAGGGCCCCAGAGCCTGTAGGGGCCCCAAGGTGTCCCCCTCCAACTTAATTGTTGTTCCCTGTGGGTCCCTGCAGAGTCTTCAGCAGAGTAGCATCTCACCTTGCCCGGCTCAGGGGCCCTGGGGGGAAATTTTGCTGCAACAAAGGGCCTCTACTGCTGCTTTTTGGTTAGGGGGGTGTCTATTGAGGGGCCTCTGTGTTAATTTTGCCCAGGGGCCCCATTGTTACTACAGCTGGCCCTGCCGATAAGTAATATCAGCCATAAAACACTTTACAAACAGTAAATGGCTCCTGAGAGCAGGAAAGAGATAAAAGGGATCAGTATTTCAGAGATTTGAGCTCTGGCATACCTCAATGAAGGTGTCATTGAGCAGAGACAATGAAACAGTAAAAAAAAAACATTAAAAACTAGATTTATATATAAAATAAAACTGGAATATCTAAAAAAGATACTAAGGATAGATACAATTGTTTTTCTTATCAGTTTATATTCATCTTGGATGTCCTTTAAACATGTCATTTGAAATTTCACATGCTCAGATTTACCACAAACCCTTTATTTATTTATTGAGCACAGAGCTCATCAAGAGTGGCAGGAAAAATGTGTTGTGAGTTAATATTGTACCAGAAAAACACACTGAAGAAGGCTCCCACTCCTTCTCCCTTCCCCACATGCGGTTTCACAAATTCACTGGTGCTATTGTCTATCCTGAGAAGTATGGCCAAAACCATGTAAATGTATATTTTTCTATATGTGTATGTAGACTTCAAATAACGCCTGCCCATAAATTTCTATACACTCTACATGGCTATGCCTCTTCAAGTCCACTTTAAATGATCCACCAACTTGGCCTGATTCTTTATGAAATTGTCTGCTGTTACATGGCAAACGTTTTTGTCCCTTGCCTCTGTCTTTGCAGGTTATAGAAAAGATGGCTAAACATTTTAATAAAATAGCAGCTGTATTATTGCAATCAATAGCATGCTCCATCGTAAGCAATGTATGATTGTGCTGGAGTTAGTACAAAATTTTCCATTCCAATTTTCATGTCTTCTACTATACAGGTCTGGCATGGGAGCTTTTAACATATCATAATTGATATTTTTTTACAAGAAAGTCAGATTTCATATATCCATTATGATTTCTTGTGTTCTACAGCCCTGGAGCTCCCTAATAAATTAATCACTATGGCCTCAATTCACTAAACTTTATCAAACACTTTATCGAATGTTTGATAATTTACCTCATGAGTAAAATCTATTTTTTAATTCACTTAGGTGTTATAGTTTTTGAACATTTTATCGATAAAACATTCGATAAATTTATAACACCTTAGTGAATTCAAAATTAGATTTTACTCATGAGGTAAATTATTCGATAAAGCTTAGTGAATTGAGGCCTATGAACCGGTTTCATCAAGCTGACCTGCTAAAGCAGCGCAGCTTAATGTGAATGAGTGCCCGATTTCCCTGCCTTACCTAGCAGTGCTATGTAAGGACCGTGCCTTCCCTTAGTTACGCACATTGTTTACATAGCAACGTGCTAACTTTACTGTCGGCGATCCTGTGAAGTATCGTTACCGCGATACTTAACTCGCAGCCGCTACTATGTTAATTTACATAGTTGTAACTATACATAGTTACAACTATGTAAATTAGTTGTGCTGCTATGTAAGGCAGGGGAAGCGGGCATTCATTCACTTTAGCAGCGCAGCGTTATGAATCAGGCCCTATCTGCTGAGTTTGGTCACAGCAGTTGTTTTTACGTGTGTATATTATAAGGGCTCAGGTTAAAAAGGGTGCCAGATATAAACTATATTAAAGTGATCATTTAATAAAATGGGCACCAGGATATAACTTAAATTTTTTTTTCTAATACTGATATTCTACTATTCCCCACTGTAGCCTCTATTTTTATGTTTACTAAATGAAGAGCAGTAAAAGTGATAAAATATTGTTTAATATACTGATGTTGTTCTACTTCATTCATATAGTAAAATATCTTAAATACTTATCAATAAGACCCCAATTGACACTAATCAATTAAGACCCCCCCCCCCCCCCCCCCCGGTGGTGCCTAACCTTAAGACCCCCTTGGTGATGCCTAACCCTAAAAAAAACCCTGGTGGTGCCTAAGCCAGAGACTCCCTTGGTGGTGCCTAACCCTAAGACCCCCCCCCCCCCCCCCTGGAGGGCACCTAACCTTAATTCCCCATTTTGTTTGTTTAAAAGACATTTTATATGATTGGTTATGGTTCTTTTTAACATAGAATAAAAAAGAAATATAATTGAGGAGTCAAACATAAAAATAATTTAAAAAAATTATATATAAGTTTAAATAAGTTTGTTGAAAAATGATAATTTGTAGCATAGGTGAAAATAGTGGAAGCTGCTCCTTGTGGTACAAAAAGTTGAAATGTAAACGATTTTTTTCTGAGAAACAGGGAACAGTTTTAGAAACAATTATACAGTTTAGAAACGATTATATTGTAATCAATACATTTGGTTTGGAAATTAAAGTTAAAGATAAAAAGCGATTAATAAACAATATCATTATTTTATATTAATGTGGTGACCTTTCTATACAGTTATCGCCAAATGAAAAAAAATTAACATTGATGTCTACGGGGCGCCCTTTTTAATAGGCGCCTTTATTACATGATACCATTTTCACACCTTATTACTGTAAAACCATTTTAAGCCATCAGCAAGCAAGAAAATACTAAAAAGAAGTGTACCACAAGAGACATTTAACATAAGATAAACATGAGTACATATAGTACCAGTCCTTCTACGAACTTGTCTGTGTTCCCTTTTTATTTTTGTATTACAAGATTAAATAAACCAGTGCTATATCTGTGTAGTCAGAGAAGTCTAATTGCTGCATTTTCTTAAAGTAATTTGATGCCAAAATGTCACGGTCAGTTACCTGTTCAGAGGAGGCGGCCAGTACGCACGGATACTGGCGGTCGTCCTGGTGGGTCTCGGCGGGGCGACCTGTCGGTGCTCACCAGTGTGCGCTGCGTTGCACGGCGTAGGCGTTGGCGTCAGGGGGCGCTGGCATAGGCGTTGTGTGGCGTTGCGTGCACAAGGATGACTGCTGTGTATCTCCTGTTCTGGCGTTTGCGTGTGCGGGCGCTGCGCGTGCGGGCGCGTGCGCGTCTGGGCATGCACGTGTGCGTGCGCATCTGGGCGTGCGTGCGTGCGTGCGTGTGTGTGCGTGCATCTGCGCATGCGCGCGCGGCGTGGTGTGCGGTGCGCAGGCGCGCGCGGCGCGTCATGCTGGGCGCGCCAAGGAGGCCTATTTAAGTCTGGAGAGTGCATTGCCTCCTTGCTGTAGTATTGCAGCAAGTGTGTGTACTCCCGTGCCGTGACTTATAGTCTGTCTGTGTGTTACCCCGGAATCCTGACCTCGGCTTGTCTGACTGCCCGCCTGTTGATGAACCCTGCCTGCCTGACTACCCGCTCTGTTGCCGAACTCTGCCTGTCCGACTACCCGCTCTGTTGCCGACTTCTGCCTGCTCCGACTACCCGCTCTGTTGCCGAACTCCACTCGTCTGAGAACCCGCTCTGTTGCCGACTCCTGCTTGTCCTAGGATTTATCTTGCTACTGTCCACGCTGGTCGTTGAGTCCTTGCACCACCCGACTCCGGCCAGGGGAGTGCCGCGGTTCCTGTCTGCTCAGCTCCTCATCGGATCCTGCGAGCACTCCTGCTTCCTGCACACCCTAGTGCTCCTGTTCCCACTCCAGAAGTACTGGGTGTCAAGCCGCAAGAGTTGCTACCCTCAGCACAACGGTCTCCTCTGCTACCAGGTCAGTGACATAATACTACAGCCAACAATGGAGACCGCTGAGGTAGCAACGGTTCTAACCACCCTCTGTAATCAGATGGCCGCACTGACAGATGCCCTGAAGGAGCTCCAAGCAGGCCACCAACGGCTGGAAGGCCGCATGGACACCCTCGCAGCAGCTGCACCCAGGCAGGCGCCTGCCCCTGCCGTAGCACCACAAGCACAAGCACCAGCAGCAGGCAACCTTGCTCCTGTACCTGCTCCACTAGCCCCTGAACCACGAGTTCCCATACCGGAACGGTTTTCTGGAGATAGATCGAAATTTCAAGCCTTCAAACATGCCTGCCAGCTTTATTTCTCTCTGCAGCCACGTACTTTCCCCCATGAGGAGGTAAAGGTGGGCTTTATTATCTCATTACTCCAGGGAGATCCTCAGACTTGGGCTCACAGGCTGATGGATCAAGAACACCCTGCTTTAGCATCAACAGAAGCCTTTTTCACCCACATGGCAGTATTATATGATGACCCACAACGACAGGCCACAGCCGAAATAGGATTAAGTAAATTACGTCAAGGTCGAAGACCAGTAGAGGAGTACACTTCTGAGTTCCGCAGATGGTCAGCGGATACAGACTGGAATGAGGGTGCATTGAAACACCAGTACCGCCTTGGACTATCTGAAACCTTAAAAGATGAACTGGCTCGGGTGGGAATACCAGCTACTCTTGATGCCTTGATTGATCTGGCAATCCAGATTGATCGTCGGCTACGGGAGCGACAAATGGAAAAATCAGCAGGCAACTCCTCCCGTGCACTCTGGGTTCCTGCTTTTTCTTCTTCTTCTGGCGCAGCTCCTACTACAACGATGGATCCGGAGGAACCAATGCAGTTAGGGGTTATGCGTCCTCCCGTATCGGCCGAGGAAAAGAACAGAAGAAGGCAAGGGAACCTATGCTTTTACTGCGGAGCTGCTGGTCACTTGATCAAGATGTGCCCGGTCCGACCCATGGGTAAGGTTTATTCATCTAGAAGTCTATCTTCTAGCTGCCTCCCCAAGTTTAACAATCATCTGACCATTCCTGTTTCATTTCAGTTCCCAGGAAGAATCATTAGAACCACCGCCATCATTGACTCCGGAGCCTGCAGTTGTTTCATGGACCTCTCATTCGCCACCCATCATCAGTTTCCAATGCAGCCCCGCAAAGAACCACTCCACATTCACTTAGCTGACGGATCAGCCGTCTGTTCAGGGCCAGTCACTATGGAAACAGTTCCCACCAGCACTTTTCTCCTCGATACTCACCATGAATTACTTAAATTTGACCTTCTAGCCTCACCAATGTTTCCGGTAATCTTAGGACTACCCTGGCTTCGGGCACACAACCCACGTATCAATTGGTCCTCAGGAGTCATCTCTTTCGATTCAGTCTACTGTGGAAGTTGCTGTTTACCTGCTAACCCGATCACTTCTGGCTCGCTGCTATGTACGTCAGAAAGACTTCAAGAAATCGTTCCATCCCAGTACCACGAATACCTCGATGTCTTTGATAAAAAAAGGGCAGATTGTCTACCCCCTCATCGACCGTATGATTGCCCGATTGACTTAGTTCCAGGATCCAGGATTCCGTTTGGGCGTATGTTTCCCCTATCCGACCCGGAACAAGAAACACTTAAACTTTATATTGAAGAGAACCTTAAAAAAGGATTTATCAGGCCCTCCATCTCTCCAGCAGGAGCAGGAATCTTTTTTGTTCAAAAGAAAGACAAAACACTAAGACCCTGCATAGACTATCGGGAGCTTAATAAAGTAACTATTAAAAATCGTTACCCACTACCTCTGGTTCCAGAACTTTTCCAGAAGCTCCGTGAAGCCAGAATTTTTTCTAAATTGGATTTAAGGGGAGCATATAATCTGGTTAGAATAAGAGCCGGAGATGAGTGGAAAACTGCCTTCAGGTCACGATATGGACATTTCGAATATTTGGTTATGCCATTTGGGCTCTGCAACGCCCCGGCGACCTTTCAGTATTTTATAAACGACGTGTTGAGAGACTTTATCGATCAATTTATAATAGTTTATTTGGACGATATCCTAGTATTTTCAGCCTCATTGGAGGAGCACCGCCATCAGGTCTGTCAGGTACTGTCCCGCCTTAGACAACATAATCTGTTCGTTAAGGCCGAAAAGTGTGAGTTCGAGAAGAAGGTCATACAGTTCCTAGGACTTATCATTTCAAACGAAGGATTTACGATGGATCCACAGAAGATCCAGGCAATCCTGGACTGGCCAGCTCCTTCTAACCGAAAGGCAGTTCAGAGGTTTGTGGGATTTGCCAACTTCTATCGCAGATTTATTAAAAACTTTTCCGCAATCATTCTTCCCATCACTCAACTCACACGGCAGAATAGTCACTTCATATGGAATGAAGAGGCTCAGGCGGCATTTGATAAGCTTAAGCAACATTTCACATCTGCTCCTGTTCTCAGACATCCGGACCCGGCACTGGCCTTTGTGTTAGAAGTGGACGCATCCGATTCTGCGGTAGGGGCAGTGCTATCACAAAGACAGGGAATCAGGGCTTTGCTACATCCAGTGGCATTCTATTCAAGGAAACTGTCTGAAGCGGAGAGGAATTACGATGTGGGGGATAGAGAGTTACTGGCTATCAAGGTCGCATTAGAGGAGTGGAGATACCTTCTGGAAGGTGCAGCCCAGCCTATACTTATTTTTACAGATCACCGGAACCTCGAATACCTAAAGACCGCCAAGAGGTTGAATCCAAGGCAGGCCAGGTGGGCTCTTTTCTTCTCACGATTTACATTCCACATCACCTACAGACCAGGTTCAAAGAACACAAAACCAGACGCCTTATCCCGTATGTTTCCAGAAGATGAGAATCCGAGCACACCCGATACAATCTTATCCGATCAGAACTTCTTGATTATTCAACCAGCCCTAATTAACCAGCTCCGTCAGGCATCAACCGGCCCATCAGAAGTCATCAAGGATTCTTTGGAAGAAAGGGAGGGCCTGTGGTGGTTCGGTAACAGGATGTTTGTGCCAGAAGAATTGCGGCATATAGTCCTCGAATCCTGTCATGATCACGTACTGGCAGGTCATTTTGGTGTCACGAAGACTCAGGATCTGGTGCAACGCTCATTCTGGTGGCCCAAGCTTAAAAGAGATTGCAGGTTATACGTAACCGCTTGTCCCGTATGCTGTCGATTCAAAGGATCAAAGTTAAAACCTTGGGGTCTACTTAACCCACTGCCAGTACCACCCAGACCCTGGCACTCCATTTCTATGGATTTTATTGTGGAATTGCCAAGATCAGAGAACTGTAATACCATCTTTGTGGTTGTTGATCGTCTGTCCAAGATGGCGCACTTCTTACCTATGGAAGGTACTCCTTCAGCGCAAAGGACAGCTGAAGTCTTTATTAAAGAAATTGTGCGCCTCCATGGGGTTCCAGCCGACATCATCTCGGACAGGGGGACACAGTTCACATCTCGGTTTTGGAAAGCCTTGTGCAAATCCCTGAACATTCAGCTACACTTCTCATCTGCGTATCACCCACAGTCAAATGGCCAGACAGAACGCACCAACCAGACATTAGAACAGTACTTGAGATGTTTCTTATCATCAACACAAGACAACTGGGTCCAACTCCTGCCATTAGCCGAATTCGCTTATAACAATTCCATTCATTCAAGTACACAACAATCTCCATTTTTCGCAAATTATGGGTTCCATCCGTCATTTCTGCCAAACATGTTTTCAGAGACATTAGTACCTGCTTCCGACAGTTTGATCAAGACATTACAGGAGAATAACCTGACCTTGCAACAAACCATGGCTCAAGCTCAGGAAGATTACAAGAGGAAGGCTGATCGTCATAGAAGAGACAGTCCAGACTTTAAAGTGGGGGATCCAGTCTGGTTATCTACTGTAAATCTCAAGTTGGCCTGTCCTTCCAAGAAGCTGGGTCCTAAATTCATTGGACCATTTCCTATCAAAAGGAAGATAGGACAGGTGGCTTTTGAACTGGAGCTCCCTGATAATCTTAAGATTCATCCTGTATTCCATACGGCATTACTAAAACCTACCACTATGGATCCTTTTTCTGGTAGAGGAATGAATCCACCACCACCGATCTTAGTGGAAGGAGAAGAGGAGTATGAGGTGGAAGCAATCTTGGACGCCAGAAGAAGGTACAATCAAATCCAGTATCTCATCAAGTGGAAGGGATATGGTATTGAAGAGAGTTCCTGGGAATCAGCAGTCAACGTCCATGCCACCCATCTGGTTAACCAGTTTCATAAGGATTTCCCAGAGAAGCCAGGCACTAAGGGCATCCGGAGGCTGCCTCTTGAGGGGGGGCATTGTCACGGTCAGTTACCTGTTCAGAGGAGGCGGCCAGTACGCACGGATACTGGCGGTCGTCCTGGTGGGTCTCGGCGGGGCGACCTGTCGGTGCTCACCAGTGTGCGCTGCGTTGCACGGCGTAGGCGTTGGCGTCAGGGGGCGCTGGCATAGGCGTTGTGTGGCGTTGCGTGCACAAGGATGACTGCTGTGTATCTCCTGTTCTGGCGTTTGCGTGTGCGGGCGCTGCGCGTGCGGGCGCGTGCGCGTCTGGGCATGCACGTGTGCGTGCGCATCTGGGCGTGCGTGCGTGCGTGTGTGTGCGTGCATCTGCGCATGCACGCGCGGCGTGGTGTGCGGTGCGCAGGCGCGCGCGGCGCGTCATGCTGGGCGCGCCAAGGAGGCCTATTTAAGTCTGGAGAGTGCATTGCCTCCTTGCTGTAGTATTGCAGCAAGTGTGTGTACTCCCGTGCCGTGACTTATAGTCTGTCTGTGTGTTACCCCGGAATCCTGACCTCGGCTTGTCTGACTGCCCGCCTGTTGATGAACCCTGCCTGCCTGACTACCCGCTCTGTTGCCGAACTCTGCCTGTCCGACTACCCGCTCTGTTGCCGACTTCTGCCTGCTCCGACTACCCGCTCTGTTGCCGAACTCCACTCGTCTGAGAACCCGCTCTGTTGCCGACTCCTGCTTGTCCTAGGATTTATCTTGCTACTGTCCACGCTGGTCGTTGAGTCCTTGCACCACCCGACTCCGGCCAGGGGAGTGCCGCGGTTCCTGTCTGCTCAGCTCCTCATCGGATCCTGCGAGCACTCCTGCTTCCTGCACACCCTAGTGCTCCTGTTCCCACTCCAGAAGTACTGGGTGTCAAGCCGCAAGAGTTGCTACCCTCAGCACAACGGTCTCCTCTGCTACCAGGTCAGTGACACAAAACATCTGTATCTAGCCAAACATACACTCCTGATATGATAACAGGGTAATTGTTTCATTGTGTGGTAGATGAATTACATTGCTTGGCAGCAATGTAAACTAACATGGCTGCTGTTTACATTGCAGCCTTGAGCCTCATGCAAATGCAAGATGTAAATTCGCGTGTATACAAATGTTCCCTGAGCTTATTCCTCATATCATGCCTACAGAGACAGCACACATTGCTCGGATATACCTGCATGATGTATCTGAACAGTGTTCATTCCCACAGTATAGTATACAGGAATCCTGACAGGTAATAGTCCGTGTGTGTACACACCTTTACAATTTAAGCCCTTAAATTGTAAATTAGAGTGTAAAGGTAGCCATACACCTAGCGATGATGGGCAGATTCGACCTAGAGACCAATCTCTCTCTGATCGAAACTGATTAGAGAGAGATTTGTCAGCTGCCAATACACCGCAGGCAGATTCTGATCAATTTCAGCCTTGTGCCTTGGCTGTTGCTGTACATTTTGTTAATCGTTACATTTGTCACTGTAATTATTCTGTATTATGTACTAATGTCTATATTTTGTATTTTACCATTTTCTGTATTTTTATGTACCCATGTTTGTCTCTTACTCAGTAAGATTGCAGTGTCATGGAATATGTTGGCACTTTATATGCCAGTTCAGGTTTATTTTAACTGAATAACACCTTATGAGTTTAAAAAGTCACATATACACTTTTAATAACGGTCACCTGCAAAAATCATTCTG
Organism: Hyperolius riggenbachi; assembly: GCF_040937935.1. Lineage (NCBI taxonomy): Eukaryota > Metazoa > Chordata > Amphibia > Anura > Hyperoliidae > Hyperolius > Hyperolius riggenbachi. The sequence goes on along the minus strand of NC_090647.1, from coordinate 363,906,047 downwards.
TGAATATTTTGGGAGGGATCACTGCTCAGAACAATGCTTGGCAGCCTGTTTTGCTCTATGAAAGGGTAGAGGAGGAGAATGAGCAAAGGAGCCCTACAGAAGGGACTACAAAAGAAGAACAGTTCTTAATTGCACATCTGGGTGTCCCCCTTATTATGGCCGATAATGTATGTCCAGAGAACCACAGAGTTCGTGATGAATCAACATGATGGATCACTAACAACTTCACTAATGGTGCTAAGAGACATCTGTGAAAATACATTTCTGGTTAGCATAAATATGTATGTAGCATTAGCTGTTCAAAACCTGCATGACCTGTTACAGTTAAGGTCTTTAGTATTGAGACTCAAAATATCATACTGCCTGCATAGCCTGTGATGCTTTTCAGCGAAGAAAAGACATAGGATCCTTAGATGGATCAGAATCAATTTATTTTCGCCAAGTAAGTTTGCACCTACAAGGAATTTGTCTTGGCAGTTGCTTAACAAACACAAACAAAAACAATACAAGGACAGACAGTGTGTATATTACAAGTCAAGGACATTATAAGTATAGTGGCAGTAAGCAATGTGAGAGTTGTTCATTTTCAGTTCTGTGCTGATTACTTTCAAGTCCTAGCAGCTCTAACATGGTTCAGCATTAAGTTTGGCTACCACTTAAGGAAAAAAGCTGTTCCTGTGTCTAGAGGTTTTGGTAGCGATTGACCGGAATCTTACTCCTGAAGGCATGCACTGGAAGATGGAGTGAGCTGGGTGAGAGGCGTCAGAGGCAATTTTGGCCGCTCTCTTTCTGCACCTGCTAGCGTAAAGATCCTGCAGGGAAGGTAAGCTACAGCCAATTATCCTTTCCGCTGATCGGATGATGCGCTGCAGCCTCCCCTTTTCTAATGCTGAGCAGGAGCAGAACCATACAGTCATAGATGATGTTATGGTGGATTCGATGATTGCAGTGTAGAACTGCACCATTAGATTTTGAGGTAGGCCAAACTTTTTTCAGCTGCCGTAGATGGTACATCCTCTGTTGCACTTTCTTGACAATAGTGGCTGTGTTGTTGTCCCATTTTAGGACGTTTGAGATCGTGGACCCAAGAAACTTGAATGACTCTACCTGGGTTATTGTGGATCCATTTATGGTTAATGGTAGGTGCTTCAGGGGAGATCTCCTAAAGTCTATTATCATCTCCATAGTTTTGAGAGCGTTTAGTTCCAAGTTTTTGCTGCTGCAACAACTTGGAACTAAGCAGGATTTAACAGGAACTGCATGAATAGGAAAATTGAAAAAGCAAACCTGAAGGGAAAATAAACTTTTGAGATGCATCATTGTATGTGTAGTAGTAATGATAAATAGACCTCTCCCTGAATCTCATATTCATATTTTCAATTACAGGGCTGAAATTCTAAGTGTGACGTGTAAGCAGTGCAAGCTATGCCAGAGTGTTGTAAAATCTGGTTCAGTCACTTCCCATACAAATAAATAATTATTTTTTGAACTTTGTCTTACTATCCTGTTACTGGGAGTGTTTGCTCAGCCAGATAAGTGTGTTTTGGCATCTTATTGCTTTTCAGTTCATCTTCTCCAACTGCACAGATAAAGCACTTATTAACCGTTGCCATGAAAAAAAGTGAAAAATGAAAATATCATTACCGGTAATTACCCGACTTACTGTATAAAAGTATAAGACCCTTAACAAGGATATTGCAGTTGGCAGGGTTAGAGCAACTAGAAATGGTAATATCACAAAAATTGGTACATTTACATTTCAGTCAACTATTAGGGGGAAAACTTACTTTTCTTTACGTTCCTCAGTATTTTCAAACTCTGTGCAGAAATGAAAAAAGAGCTTATATGGGCATATCTAGGAAATATTTCCCTTTACAATAAGGATTACAGGTAAATTTTTCTGTTCCAAATTACTGATTGTTTTACTCATTAATGATGCAGCTCGTTAACAGTAGATGTGAAATAGCATAATTAGTAAGTACATTAAAGTAACATTTTTCATGGAAATGGCTGATGTGGTTGTTATCACAATGATATCTTGCTGATGTGATGTGTAAGTTATCATAAAAATATTATAATTATGTATCCGGTGTGTTTCCTAGAATAATAACTACAGCAAAGATCCCACCACTGCTGGGACATTTCCACTTTAATAACAGCCAGGCAATTTGCATTGTTTAAAAGGAAATACATATGGGAGCCTCCAAATCCCTCTCAGTTCAGGTGTTAAGGTTGGTTTCCGATTTTTATGTAAACATTTCTGGAATTGATTTTATATCTGGGAAAATGTGTACTGTCAGTCCGTACAGATTAGTTTGCTAACCCAGAGATTTATTACAATGGTAATGTTCCAGCAGTGCTGGGAATTTTACTCTAGTTATTATACTAAAGAAAACTTTGGAGATATTATAAGACAGTATTGTTTTGTTTTTATTTTTTTGTCACTAACATTCTTGCTGCATTTTTTGGGAGTTTGGCAGTAACTAACACTGTAGACTGCCACTGTACATTAAATAGGGAACCTTAACATATATAAGGTAATTGTATAACTGGAGTGATCTAGTGCAGATATCCCTCAGTAACTTGTTTATGGGTGTTTTCCTTCCTGATTATATCTACAATAAAAAATATCCTCCGTAAAGTTACCTATGAGCATGTGTAGACAGGGCCGGACTGAGGCAGAGGCTCGGTAGGCACTAGCCTCTGGTGCAGAGTCCTGAGGGTGTGCCTGTGCAAATCCCCCACCCCCCCTCGCCCAGCCATTTAGGAGACGTGAGGGTAGCACTGTAGAAATACTGCAGAAGTTGCTGACCTTACCTCTCGGAGCCGGGATCTCTTCAAGCATGTTGCAGCGTCTCCTCTCTATGGCTCTCTCTAGTGGCGACTCTCTTTAATTCCCCCGAGGAGATGCTGCGACATGGCTGAAGTGATCCCGGCACTGAGAGGTGAGTAACTTTTAAAGTGCTCCGCTTGTGACTGGGCATGTTGGTTGGTAGGGGGCTACCTAATGCTGGGGTACAGTTGGCTATATAACCTGGGGAGGAGGCTGCCTAATACTGAAGGCACATCTGTATACTTATACTAGGGAGAGAAGTTATCTAATACTGTGGACACATCTAACTAACCTGAAGAGGGGCACTTCCTAATAGTGGGGGCACATCTGGCACCTATATTGGTGAAGGGGGCTACCTATTACTGGAGGCACATCTGCTACCTATAACGGAGCAGGCACAATCGGGAGGGGGGGGGGGGGGGTACGACTTTGGAATCTCCACCTCTAGTGCTGGAGAACCTTGTCCTGCCCATGTGTAGAATCAGTGCAAATTGTCTGTAACCACTGTAATAGAATAGTTGTAATTAAAGTAGCCTAAATCTACCTGAAACACATTGACAAGTGTATCATAACCATATATTCAAACATACTTTATTATGGTCAATTAAGATGCCATACAAAGGACACATTCTATTGTATCCAATTCATATGCCAACTGCATATCCTAAATGTAACATCTCGTAAGAACTAGTAGTGTGTGCTCTGGTTTCTGAGGTTGCACATAGTTACATAAATTTACATACCAAATCATAGTGAAAGACTGCCAGTTAAAGCTATAATGATCAACCTCCAGTTAAATCCAATTAAAGCTATAATTATCAACACTCTGAGTTTGTGTTAACTAACAAGCTTTCTGCTACATGTGTAAGGCAGCATGCAAGGTAGAGGAACTCTGTGGCTCAGTACTGTGCATTTGCCTTCCTCAGTGTCTTAAAGCGGGATTGTCAACATAAAAATTAAATTTCAACAGCAACTGGTCTGAGTGTATTAAGTGATAAGGATGCTAATCCTGCATTTCAAACTTTCAAAACTTTTTCTGAATTATGAATTGGAGTTATCACATACTTAAGGAGCACTGGCCCTTTAGTAGTCAATGCCAAACAGTTGCATGCTGGGGGTTCTTTTTATCTATAATATATTCCTCATCTTCCATTTATTTCCCTGCCTAGCTGCTTATCTGAAACACAATCCCCTGCTCACTTGTGTTTACAAGCAAGGCTGAGGTGACTCAGCGATTGAAGGAGAAAAGAAAAAAAAAGTAAAGGGCAGAAATGACATCAGGATTTAGCCTAAACGGTGGGAAAAAGACATGGCCCCCACCAGGAACAGTATTCTTTTCATTTTCTATATAACATTCACTGAAATCAAAACGTGGACAGTACAATACATGTTATGTAAGTAGATCAAGTATTTATCTACTTATATATGTGTTTTTTTTCCCTGGCATAGTATGGCTAATCCTACTGCTTTAAGATGTGAGAATGAGTGTTGATTCTCCTGAGGGCCTATTCCTGCAATCTAATATTCACTTCAGATCAACATATAATGTGATCAGAACAATTGCATTGCCCCTTGATCGAGAGCTAATTCTTCTGTCTACAGATCATAGATTACTAAAAAAACAATCATAATCAAGATGCGGGTGGTCATGTGGACAGATGTGGCTGGTAAGTCTGTTTTTGGCTTCCCTCTCTGATTTGGCATTGCTTCTTGAGTTTCCCTCTCCTGTTTGCTCCTGATGGGACTTGGGGGTAAAAGAAGTGATGAACACTTGTGCACACTGGTCTGCCATGTCCATCTGACCAACTACCTTTCAGGAAATTGACTGGAACAATCAATCGCCCAAAAGATAGCTCATAGATCAGACTACTTCTGTAATTTGTACAATGCTGATTTGTAAATTAATCAAGAAACAGGATTGGTTGCTATGAAGAACACGCAAAAATAATGTGCTGCATAATTATTTCTCACATAGGAAAAGCCATTCTAAAAATTGAACTACCCAGTAATCCTGTCACAAAATATAGAAAAGGATGATGATAGTTGGCGTGTCAGAGCAGATTAGTGAGGTAGGCCTGATCACACCACACCCATAAGAAAAAGCAATTTCAGAGCCAAAACATTAAATAAACTGAAGTCAAACATAGAGCAGTCACAAAATGGCAACCTGTTTAAAGTTTTCCCATGCGCGCGTTACTTCTGGTTTAGACATAGATTGACATTTAAAGGGCGACTGAAGTGAGAGGGATATGGAGGCTGGCATATTTATTTCCTTTTAAACAATACCAGTTGCTTGGCTGTCCTGTTGGTCTATTTTGGCTGCAGTGGTGGCTGAATCACACCAGAAACAAGCATGCAGCTAATCTTCTCAGATCTGACAATAATGTAACACCTGATCTGCTGCATGCTAGATCAGGGTCTATGGCTAAAACTATTAGAGGCAGAGGATCAGCAGGACAGCCAGGGAACTGGTATTGCTTATAAGGAACTAAATATGGCAGCTTCCATATCCATCTATCTTCAGTTGTCCTTTAAGTAGCATAATAGATTAGTCTGTGGATATTAACATTTTAGCAGTACAGCATTTGATTGAGCAGAGATTTCAAATTGGAAGAATAGCTAAAATATCCTCTAAGGCCTGGTGCACACCAAAAACCGCTAGCAGATCCGCAAAATGCTAGCAGATTTTGAAACGCTTTTTCTTATTTTTCTGCAGCGTTTCAGCTAGCGTTTTGCGGTTTTGTGTAGCGGTTTTGGTATAGTAGATTTCATGTATTGTTACAGTAAGCTGTTACTGAACAGCTACTGTAACAAAAAACGCCTGGCAAACCGCTCTGAAGTGCCGTTTTTCAGAGCGGTTTGCGGTTTTCCTATACTTAAAGGGAAGATCCAAGCAAAAAAAAAAAATGAGTTTCACTTACCTGGGGCTTCTACCAGCCCCATGCAGCCATCCTGTGCCCTTGTAGTCACTCACTGCTGCTCCAGTCCCCCGCTGGCAGCTTGCCGACCTCAGAGGTCAGGGCCGAATTGCGTACATTTTTACGCATTCCAACTAGTGCAGGAACAAAAATGTACGCGTTGCACCACTAACGCGTAAAAATGTATGCGTTAATGTTCCTGCACTAGCGGGAATGTGTAAAAATGTACGCAATTCGGCCCTGACCTCTGAGGTCAGAAAGCTGCCAGCGGGGGACTGGAGCAGCAGTGAGTGACTACGAGGGCACAGGATGGCTGCATGGGGCTGGTAGAAGCCCCAGGTAAGTGAAACTCGTTTTTTTTTTTTGCTTGGACCTTCCCTTTAACATTGAGGCAGAAACGCATCCGCAATCCAAAATCTGCAGCAGCCCGGGAGTATGCGTTTCTGCAAAACGCCTCCCGTTCTGGTGTGCACCAGCCCATTGAAATACATTACCCTAGCGGATCCGCACCTGCAAGCAGATCGCAAACCGCAGCGGAAACGCTCCGGTGTGCACTAGGCCTAAATCACTACATTTCCTGAATCATTCAAAAGTATATGTGCCTGGATGTCTTTCTCTGAAGCTAATGCATGCTATGATTTTTGTATCTTATTCTACTCATCCCTGGTTACGTTAGAAAATCAGACTACTTGAGGTTGCCCAAGCAAATTACAAAATGAAAATTTTCCAATGATTCTATAAGTTTTCCTATCTGATCTTTGACAAACATGTAGGCAGGTACAGGGATAAGCATCTACCTTTTTCCTGGTCATTTTTTTTTCAGGCTCAGCAGATGATACAGAACCAGTGATTTCTGTTTCCATGAGAGGTGAAGCCTGGGTGTTATCAGGAACATTGTATTCCATGTCTGTAAAATAAAAACTTAGGGAATGAGTCACATAACTTGTCTAATGGATTATAGTTGTTTTTCCTATGTCATGCTTTATCGTTAGATACATTTTCAGTAGTTTCCAAATATTCAGTCAAAATAAGTTGTTTGGGAATTTAAATTCTATATTACTTTTCTTGTCTTCTTTTTAGTACTTGATTTTTTTTTTTTTTTGCTTGCTAGGTGCTGTAAAAAGTTTTCTAGAAGACTATTGTTGCTACTTGTTTTATACAAGTGCTGATTTCATTGGTGTGGGGACTAGGGACAACGTCTTTCTGTTTTTTTGTTTTTCATACAAGAACTCAGCCCTAATTACGTATTTACATATTGTGTAACTTTTAAGAATGAGGTAGTGTCTTTCTTAAGAAACCTTCCAAAAGCCATATTGTGCATTTGGAAATTATATAAAATCTCCTTGTTAGGGAGGTAGCTATACATATGAAAAATGTGCCATATTCGTATATTTATGTAGAGCTTTTGGCCTTCATTCAATACACTTTTTCTTCCAAGTTTTCTCCTAGGAGTGCATTTTTCATCTTATTAAAATAATACCATGCTTTCTGCAATTGAAAAAGTACCCAAAAAAAAAGCCCAGTATTGTCTTGCTTGCTGGTGGCTTCATAGGCATTTCATTGGCCCTTATCGAATTCACTTTTTCTCCCAAGTTTTCTCCTAGGTGATATTTTCACACCTTATCAATAAATTGCCTTTTACGCCACCAGCAAGCCCGGAAGTAATCAGAATGATTTTAACAGTACATTTTCACCCACTTTTTGGCACTTTTTCAGTGGCACAGTGCTGAAAAGTAATTTTAAACTGAAGATGAAAAATGATCTCCTAGGAGAAAAGGTGAATTGAATAAGGGCTATTCTCTTACCAACGCTTCGACAACATTTAGAACATTTTGAAAAGGGGAGTTAACACATTTTTATGGAATTATAAAGGTTCACATATTTAGAGAGAAAAACGTTATATTTCAAAGCAATAGATCAGTGGGTTGGAGGCGAGCCTAGTATTAAACTATCAAACGGCACCATTGGCTTAATTGACTGGATGGAGTACAGTATTCATGATGCCTAGTGGGTTCAGGCTGAGGCGGTCTCCTCTGCTCATCTTGCATTCTCTTCCCTGTACAGGCTAACATAGACCATAAGGTCAACAAGCAAATCTCTAACCAATTCATTTTGGAATCTTTATAATGCTGGATAGAAGTATAATGAACAGATAATGTTCCTTATTACGTTATTTTAAAATCCTAATTTTCCTCCTGATTTGGCTACCTAATAAAATAAAATATGAAAAAAGTGATTAAGTATTTGGAGAGAACATTACATCCTTTCTCTTCTGCAGTGTAATGGCAATATTCTGCATTTAGATTTTTTTCTGGCCTATGCATATTTGAAGTATTTTGGGAAAAGAAAAAGGAATCTGCCCTTGGATCTACTCATTTTATATGACATATGTAAAATGGATGATAGAGGTAGAACAATGTTATCTAGAAATTATTAAGGCTTGATGCTGGGAGTATACCATGAGTATGAGATGGCTCGATAGAAAATTTTGACAGGTCCGATCTGATTTCAATCATTTTTTCTGATCGGTTTTCTCATAGAAGTGAATGGAAATTGATCAAAAAAATGATAGGGAAAGTTAATTGGAAGATCAATTGGCCAGTAAATTTGCCAAAAAAGCTCATTGTGTATTCCCAGATATATAACCTTCTGCAAGCACCCAATACATGAGATGCTGGGGACAGGATTTTGATCAGCCACTAGGGACAAACATGTGATTAGAAAGATAACATAAGGGGAAGCTAACATTAGAGAAACTGTATAGAATGTACATTCCCAATTTCCCGATTAGTCCTTCCCTGAAACCATGCCACTTTGTTATCATGATAGTGAAGGGACAGGAAGTTTGTCATTTTCCAGTAGCACAATCATTCTGGAAACTGATTGAAGAAACAATAAATATATTTCAAACAAAATCTCCATCTCCCCTTGATCGAGTCTCCTGGCACCTCCTATCCTCAGAATCTTGAAGCCCATTTAAATGCAAACTTTATATATACTACCTGCAGCAAGCTGGAGAATTGCAAGTTCATGGAAGTCAAATACAGTGGCTTGCAAAAGTATTCGGCCCCCTTGAAGTTTTCCACATTTTGTCACATTACTGCCACAAACATGAATCAATTTTATTGGAATTCCACGTGAAAGACCAATACAAAGTGGTGTACCTGTGAGAAGTGGAACGAAAATCATACATGATTCCAAACATTTTTTTTTTACAAATAAATAACTTCAAAGAGGGGTGTGCATAATTATTCAGCCTCCTGAGTCAATACTTTGTAGAACCACCTTTTGCTGCAATTACAGCGGCCAGTCTTTTTAGGGTATGTCTCTACCAGCTTTTTACATCTGGAGACTGAAATCCTTGCCCATTCTTCTTTGCAAAACAGCTCCAGCTCAGTCAGATTAGATGGACAGTGTTTGTGAACAGCAGTTTTCAGATCTTGCCAAAGATTCTCGATTGGATTTGGATCTGGACTTTGATTGGGCCATTGTAAAACATGGATATGTTTTGTTTTAACCCATTCCATTGTTGCCCTGGCTTTATGTTTACGGTAGTTGTCCTGCTGGAAGGTGAACCCCTGCCCCAGTCTCAAGTATTTTGCAGACTCCAAGAAGTTTTCTTCCAAGATTGCTCTGTATTTGGCTCCATCCATCTTCCCATCAACTCTGACCAGCTTCCCTGCCCCTGCTGAAGAGAAGCACCCCCCACGTGATGCTGCCACCAGCATATTTGACAGTGGGGATGGTGTGTTCAGAGTGATTTGCAGTGCTAGTTTTCCGCCACAAATAGTGTTTTGCATTTTGGCCATAAAGTTCCATTTTGGTCTCATCTGACCAGAGCACCTTCTTCCACATGTTTGCTGTGTCCCTCACATGGCTAGTGGCAAACTGCAAACTGACTTCTTATGCTTTTCTGTTAACAATGGCTTTCTTCTTGCCACTCTTCAATAAAGGCCAACTTTGTGCAGTGCACAACTAATAGTTGTCCTATGGACAGATTCCCCCACCTGCAGCTCTTCCAGAGTCACCATGGGCTCTTGACTGCATTTCTGATCAGCGCTCTCCTTGCTCGGCCTGTGAGTTTAGGTGGACAGCCTTGTCTTGGTAGATTTACAGTTGTGCTATCCTCCTTCCATTTCTGAATGATCACTTGAACAGTGCTTCGTGGGATGTTCAAGGCTTTGGAAATCTTTTGTAGCCTAAGCCTGCTTTAAATTTCTCAATAACTTTATTCCTGACCTGTCTGGTGTGTTCTTTGGACTTCATGGTGTTGTTGCTCCCAATATTCTCTTAGACAACCTCTGAGGACGTCACTGAGCAGCTGTATTTGTACTGACATTAGATTGCACACAGGCCCACTCTATTTAGTCATTAGCACTCATCAGGCAATGTCTATGGGCAACTGACTGCACTCAGACCAAAGAGGGCTGAATAATTACGCACACCCCACTTTACAGTTATTTATTTGTAAAAAATGTTTGGAGTCATGTATGAATTTTGTTCCACTTCTCACGTGTACACCACTTTGTGTTGGTCTTCCTTGTGGAATTCCAATAAAATTGATTCATGTTTGTGGCAGTAATATGACAAAATGTGGAAAACTTCAAGGTGGCCGAATACTTTTGCAAGCCACTGTATGTTATTCTTCAAAATTGAAGCAAAATTAGAGGTTATGAAAGGAAAAAAAAAACCTTCTTAGTATACTAGACGATTGTAGAGATGAATGTGATCAATTTCAAAGCATTTATTATATTTTGAGGCACAGTACTTGTTTATTAGCTATAAACCCATTTTAAACTGCAGTCCAAAAATAATAGTTGAAGAGGCAGGTGGCATATTTTCTTCATTTTTTAAATAATGACATGGATGAAGGACCCCTTGGCAAAACTTTGCAATTTGGATCGATGACATATGCAGTTCCAGGTAAGCTGTTTAGGAGCATGAAAATTTTATATATAAAATTATGATATGGGACTACTGACAGTAATAACATGGGTTACCGCAAACCATCTCCTATTCCTCTCAGACATACAGCAGCTAATTTGCAAAACTATACTTTGTACATCAATGCCAAATCTCATAAAGACTGTGAACTGACACTGAAGACTCTGAAGAACTTTTACAGCATTACATAAACACAGAGAAAGTTTGGATCAGCACCCATCAAATTTGAGAGAAGCGTGTGCCCAAGCTTGTAGCATTCCACACCACTGGAGCCGTTATTTCAGTAAATCCACTTGAAGCAGGCACCAACGATGAAAGTAATCGTCTCTTTATTAATCACATCTGTTTAAAAGCAGCAGTATAACAACGACAGACCGTTGTTTCGAGCCACCATGCTCTTTATCAAGTTGCCAAAACTGCAATACACATATTAACCTTCCACCACTCCTTATATACCGTGTCAGCACCAATCAGTGGTCAGCGTTTGAATCAACCAATCACAGTGTATCAACAGTATGGAGGACCTGATGGGGAACTGTGTAGTATACAAAATCCACACCCCCTAGGCAAAACCACTCCCACTGTCTATATGTATTCAAAAATAAAAGTACTTTAGAATCTCTCCCACTAGAAACAAACAGTTGTCCCAACTCACCACCGTTCCCGCTGTGCACAGGAAGAGCCTCCGCATCACAGTATAACCAAAAAAGCCAAAACGCCGCTTTCGCCGCCGCCAGCCAATCAGCTGTTCAAGATGCCAGCCAATAAAAAGCCTCCTCTAGTAAGACGGCGACAAATCCGCATCAGTATGCGTCTTGACAAGTAAATGATGCGTATATTATGACGCATCAGGACGCTGGCCAATGAGCGACCAAGCCCAACTGACCAATCACAAAACAAAGGCCCCGCCTCCCAAGCAAAATGCCAATGCGCATCAAGCTAGCATGCTAAAGCGACCTATTAGGACGCAGAAATATGGAGGCAGTGTCCTATCCATGTGCAGGACAGTACTTCATTCAGTGGTTGTCTAAGCAACCATACACATAAATAAAGACTCTCCCCGTGCACAGCTACTCGGAAGCGAGAATAGACAACCATTATAGCCAAACAATTCTATACCACATATTACTAATATCTTACACTGTAATGACGGAAATTATTCAAACACCTCACACTGACCAATTAAAATATAAAAACCTGCGACCAAAAAAGAGACAAACATGCCACTTGGATAAAGACGCTATTCAAATGCAAAATGACTATCCTGTGTGGACCGTAATTCAATGTCCTTCACATCATCATTCACTTTAGACACAAACAGGTCCACCAGAGCGTTAGCTGGAGGCATGAAGGAACTCTTTGAGCGTAGTCCACTGGAAGACAGCGTAAGTTTCTCCATATTATCCCGCTGTACATCAGGAGAAGGAGTTGGTAGGGTACTAAAAAAGCTTTAAGTCTGATGTTCCTATAAAATCTGAATAGTTCCTGCTCGAGCTGAAAAAAATCTGGTCAGTTTGTCGGACTAAAGCCAAGTCCATAATTCAAGAGTTTCTCCTCGGCGGTAGATAATGGTTGTCCAGAGATGTTTACAACCAACTTCTGTGTTGGATTTACTTCCTCTGACGTAAGGTCATCTGACTGTTTTGACCTTTTTTGACGGTCCCTTTGTTGCTGGCGCCGGTACCTGGCTCTGCCTCTGCGTTTCCTCCTCCTTGTGGAGAAGAGCCCCTCGACCCCGGTAAAAAATCTGTATCAGATGAGTCGGGAGCAGAGTTACCAGAGCCGGGCCTACCTCCCCTAGGGATCCTCGGCTTCATTCTTGGTCGTCTAGAATTAATGGGGACCATTTTCTGCCAGGAATATACGTATCCCGTTTGGTAGTCAGACACATCACGATTATATTTAGACCTCTTAATTTCTTCAATCGATAGCTTATATGCATGTAACTTTTTCTCCAAATTCTCTGTAAAGAGTTTCAGCTCCTCCTCGGAAAGCAAGGATCTTAATTGACTGGCTACCTCGAGTATTTTCACATCCAGTGCCGGCAATTCGTGATGAATCGTATTGATCATATGCAACATAGCATCAAAGGATGCCTTATTGAAGATCCGTTCCCAAATGGAGCAAAAGTTCTTATTTTTAGTAAACAACTGTGGAGCAACCTGAGCCCGCATAGCTCTCAGTATTTTCCTACTACGACAGTATACTGTGAGGGTTAGGGCATGTAGTTCCAACTCAATCATTTGCCTCTTAAGCATCTCCAATTCACGTTTCAAGGGTTTGGCATCTGGTTTCTGAAGAAATGTCGTTTCACCATCTGTCAACGCCAATATCCTTGTGGACTGTTCACCAGTAAACGAAAAGATATCAGGACCGATATCAGATTCATTATCTCCCATGGTGCTATGATCCATTGTGGTGTAAGTCAGTAAACACAGAGAAAGTTTGGATCAGCACCCATCAAATTTGAGAGAAGCGTGTGCCCAAGCTTGTAGCATTCCACACCACTGGAGCCGTTAATTCAGTAAATCCATTTGGAGAAGGCACCAACGATGAAAGTAATCGTCTCTTTATTAATCACATCTGTTTAAAAGCAGCAGTATAACAACGACAGACCGCTGTTTCGAGCCACCATGCTCTTTATCAAGTTGCCAAAACTGCAATACACATATTAACCTTCCACCTCTCCTTATATACCGTGTCAGCACCAATCAATGGTCAGCGTTTGAATCAACCAATCACAGTGTATCAACAGTATGTAGGACCTGATGGGGAACTGTGTAGTATACAAAATCCACACCCCCTAGGCAAAACCACTCCCACTGTCTATATGTATTCAAAAATAAAAGTACTTTAGAGTCTCTCCCACTAGAAACAAACAGTTGCCCCAACTCACCACCGTTCCCGCTGTGCACAGGAAGAGCCTCCGCATCACAGTATAACAAAAAAAGCCAAAACGCCGCTTTCGCCGCCGCCAGCCAATCAGCTGTTCAAGATGCCAGCCAATAAAAAGCCTCCTCTAGTAAGACCAATGGGCTCTGCCATCACTGGTCGAGAGGAGTTGGGGGCTGCTGTACACATGCTGGATTCTCGGTAGAGTCAGTTGTTATTGGCCCCCTTGGCCTAAGTGTCTTCTACCTTGTGTAGGGAGCATATCAGGCTGAACTCACAGCATAATACAAATTGCTCTAATTTATATGACTTTGCAAAATCTCGTATTAACTGTTGTCTGTCTTTCACTATTGTATTACTAATTAGACTCATACTTACTGATTGCTTCTTCTGCTATAATGAAGGAATTCTCCGTTCTTGCTGGTATGGGAGGTGGAAGTGGAGAAGTTGATCTATCTTGTGTTTTTTCTAAGGCATAAAAACATTTTCTTAGTCATTGTTGCACATTTCAAATCCAAGCACAAGGAAGAATTTTTAAAAAGTTTTAAATAAATGTGGCGTTTTGTCAGCTATTTCAATTCTTTTTTCTATTTCCATTCCACTTTGCTTATAATCTGCTTTGAAGTAATTTTTTTTAAAATTCACTTTTAAAACTGTTTCTTCAGCCCTTGAAGAGTTTCATTCTTTCCATTAAAGTGACTTTCAGAGGTTTCCTCCTGCTGCACCAAGAAAAACAATACTCTTCTACAAAGCCCTGTCCATACTATGGACAAGTGGCTCTTTCCCACTTCTATGTGTTAGAGGTGAGGGTTACTACCACCATGCCTGTGGGGGTAAGTATTGGTAGGATGTATGGTGGCATCTAGAAGCCTCCAAAAAAAACCAACCCATATACTTTTCCTTTATATAGACAAATGTTTGACCCCTTACATAGATAGTGTTAATAATCTTTATTATTATTATTATTATTAAACAGAACAAAAAACTTCTGTATTCTTTTTTATTCATCTGTCACTTTCCATTGCTTAGTTTGGTTAACCAATGAGGTGGATTCTCATTGGCTTAGAACGTGGACCAAAGGGGAGCCCTGGCGGGAGGATTAAAGATGCTTTTGCCAAGGCTCTCTGTATTTTAGTGCAAGGGACTCCCAGTAGGAAGCAGCAGCGTGGCTGTGGTTGCAATGGAGGTGGCACTGCAGGGACAAGTCACGGTGCCAAGGGTGCTTGGCAGAGTTGTGGCAAGGAACAGCGCTGCAGGAATGGGAACCAACAGGGCCAGGGCACCCTAACAAGGGGCAGCAGGTAGCAATGGGGTGTGGCAGTCATTTGGCAGGGAAAGAAAAGAGAAGAAAGCAGGTGACAGTTAAAAAAAAGAAGTATAAGATAAAGGAGATTTTGTTTTTATCAACAGCCTGTTTCCTTGCCTTGTGTGTGCCCACCCCACTTCCCTCAATAGAGCAGTACACACTGCTCAGCTAGCAGCCAACACTTTTTTTCAGATCACTTAAAGG
Source organism: Hyperolius riggenbachi (assembly GCF_040937935.1). NCBI lineage: Eukaryota > Metazoa > Chordata > Amphibia > Anura > Hyperoliidae > Hyperolius > Hyperolius riggenbachi. The sequence goes on along the minus strand of NC_090647.1, from coordinate 363,890,950 downwards.
GAACCTAAAGCAAGAAGTATGTGGAGGCTCCCATATATATTTCATTTTAACTTCTTAAACTTTCAGGACGTAGATTCTAGGTCCTAATTAGTGCTGCAGTAGGTTCCAGGAGGTTGAAGCGTTGTCCGCCGCCGCACGTGCGCGTTGAAGCTGAGTCCACCATCTTGTATCATGACAACAGAGAAAGGTACTTACATGCTAAAGGATGGGGATCCTTTGAACTGCTGCTAAATTACCTTCATTTAAAATTGACAGATGAATGCTAAATAAATCAGCACAGGTTCCAAGCAACAAGATGAATTGTCAAAAATTGAATACATTTAAAAAAAATTCATTTGTGGTGGTGGCAGTGACCGAAACCTATTTGGAACCATATATAAACATGATGCAGAAATAATACCATCTCTTATGGTCCAAAGCTCTTGTGGTTTGATGAACAGGATTTTTAAATTGTTTTGGAAATCATGTATGCTGAATCCTCCATGCTAATAAAATGAAGGGCTATACAGCTTTAGCACACAGTTCAAAAGCCAACATCCATAATAATATGGGAATGCATTAGTGCCCATGCCATGAGAAACTTGAACTTTTGGGAAGCGTTAGTACTGAATGATAGAAATTTATTTTTAGAGGCGGCATTGAATACTTCAGAAGCTAATTCCAAGCCAGATTCTACAGGTATTACAGTAATGTGGATCCATAGGTAAAGTTTTGGCAGTATAGACCTGTCACACGTTGAAAACATTTAGTGCATTAGCAAACGAAAAATACAGCAAATGAACCCTGAACCATTAATCAGCTGAGATCCTTCATCAGGCAAGAATGGCACATTACATGTATACTAGCTAGTTTTTCACTAGCACATTTGCTAGGAGAGGTAATTTAACAGAGTGGTAAAGCTTGCTTGCATCAAATTCAAAAGGAGCATTTTTTTATTCCAAGACAATAATATTTCTCAGTTTCAACATTAGCTTTGTTCTCTTTGTACTATTTTCAGTATAATGAAGTGCTACCATGATGTGCAGATCATCGCATTCTGTTCTATTTTAATTTTACACAGTATCACAATTTTTTTGTGCTACAAACAACTGCAACTTTACGTTGTGTTTAAACAACACATTTAATTTTCTAATTTATGGGAAAAAAGTAATTGTAAAAACTGAATAAGATAATTTACCTCAAGTATATTTGTATGCAATAAATGGCCACTTTTCATTTGTAATAACTTACCGATTTTAGAGCCCCTTACTTTAACACTCTGAAAAATGAAATAGAAAAACAATTTCAGGATAGCAATTTGTACTAGTATAAAATATTAATACACTATTATGACGAGTTGTACAACAATGTTCTTTTTATTAAAAATGTATTGAAGAGACTATATTTTTTAAATATGTTTTTGTAAACAAAAGAGATCATATAGCTCAACTAAAAAGGTAATTTGCTATCTACACTCACCTAAAGGATTATTAGGAACACCATACTAATATGATGTTTGACCCCCCCTTTCGCCTTCAAAACTGCCTTAATTCTACGTGGCATTGATTGAACAAGGTGCTGAAAGCATCCTTTAGAAATGTTGGCCCATATTGATAGGATAGCATCTTGCAGTTGATGGAGATTTGTGGGATGCACGATCCAGGGCACAAAGCTCCCGTTCCATCACATCCCAAAGATGCTCTATTGGGTTGAGATCTGGTGACTGTGGGGGCCATTTTAGTACAGTGAACTCATTGTCATGTTCAAGAAATTAATTTGAAATGATTCAAGCTTTGTGGCGTGGTGCATTATCCTGCTGGAAGTAGCCATCAGAGAATAGGTACATGGTGGTCATGAAGGGATGGACATGGTCAGAAACAATGCTTGGGTAGCCTGTGGCATTTAAACAATGCCCAATTGGCACTAAGGGGCCTAAAATGTGCCAAGAAAACATCCCCCACACCATTACACCACCACCACCAGCTTGCACAGTGGTAACAACGCATGATGGTTCTATGTTTTCATTCTGTTTACTCCAAATTCTGACTCTATAGAGACTCATCAGACCAAGCAACATTTTTCCAGTCTTCAACTGTCCAATTTTGGTGAGCTCGTGCAAATTGTAGCTTTTTCCTATTTGTGGTGGAGATGAGTGGTACCCGGTGGGATCTTCTGCTGTTGTAGCCCATCCACCTCAAGGTTGTGCACGTTGTGGCTTCACAAATGCTTTACTGTATACTTGGGTTCAGTGAACGTTGCTCTTCTATCAGCTTGAATCAGTCGGCCCATTCTCCTCTGACCTCTAGCATCAACAAGGCATTTTCGCCCACAGAACTGCCGCATACTGGAAGTTTTTTCCTTTTCACACCATTCTTTGTAAATTTTAGAAATGGTTGTGCGTAAAAATCCCAGTAACTGAGCAGATTGTGAAATACTCAGACCGGCCCGTCTGGCACCAACAACCATGCCACGCTCAAAATTGCTTAAATCACCTTTCTTTCCCATTCTGACATTTAGTTTGGAGTTCAGGAGATTGTCTTGACCAGGACCACACCCCTAAATGCATTGAAGCAACTGCCATGTGATTGGTTGATTAGATAATTGCATTAATGAGAAATTGAACAGGTGTTCCTAATAATCCTTTAGGTGAGTGTATATTCCAATGTTCTCAACAAATGTTTCAGTTTTTTAAAGCAGTTATTAGTGTTCATACATTTTTACTCAGTACTTCTAGGGTTGAATCTAGCTAATATTTTCTGTATGGTGTATAAAGGTTTCCATATACTAAAGAAGAACTTTACTGAATATAGCCTAATGAATAAAATTGCTTATTTTTAACAATATTATTTTATAAACTATTTAGTCTGCAGGGGCTTAACTAGATTTAATAGGGCCCCCTGCAAAAATGATAGCATGGGGCCCCCTTAGTCCCCGAACCCCATGAGGGTCACAGGATTGGAAGTTGGAGAATGGCAGCAGGGAGTGTTCTGCTATGAAGCAGCATCTGGAAGCATGAAAAAATTACAGACACTCCCACTACTTGCTACTCTGCATGGTGGGAGGAGGTGGAAGGGATGGTTTTTGTGAACAAACTGCAAGGTTATTTTGCTAATTGACTTTGGTTGGAGAGAGGGAGGAGGAGGGGCCCCCAAAGCCTCCGGCCCCGCCTGCGATGGCACGGGTAGCAGGGGTGATTGTTACGCCCATGTTAGTCAGTGTTTGCCCATTGTAAAACATTTCCTCTTCCCAATTTACACATTCTTAAAACAGACCTGATGAGTACTCTGCTTCTACCTGTGCCACTGAGACAGCCTATTTCAGAGGGAAGAGATGAAAAGAGAAGTAGTGCACAGCCAGCCACAGTATGTGGCATTCCAGAACTGCCACAATGATTTCCTGCTACTTAATGAAGTGCCGTAGTTAGCCATTGCTGCATTATGTAAAAAGGAGGGGATACAGTTATAGGAAGAGTCATTCTGTCTCTTTTTTCACTTCATCACAGGTGGCGACATCTTTACTGCTAGTAGGTGCATCAGTGCGGAAATGTTTGTTTACAGTGAGTTCTGAAGTCAGTATAAACAATACTAGGTCTCCCAGAATCCTCTGGAAGGAGAGTTCTGCACAACTATACAGCCTAGGATAAGTATCACTTTGAGGGTGGTGTTACATACTAATATACAGCGATATGTAGATATAGGAAGTGTTAGGAAGTGTTTCTGATGAAGTGGGTATCCTGAATAATGTATTACATTCTACTATATGTCACTATGGTGCCTCTTTAAATCTAGACATGTTATTAATATTGTAGTATTTATATTACCTATACAAACAGGTGGGGATTCTAACTTAGTAATATTAAACATTCAGTTTCTTATCTTTTTGTCTTGGAAATTGTATGAAAAAGCATGAAGCTCTGTACAAATGTTATGCAGATACCTTGCTGCGTGCCATGAGTCTGAAATCATCCGTTTTCAGCTGGGAAACACCAGCCCATTCGCTTGATATGCCAATTCTTTCGCTAGGAGCTTTGGCTTGCAAATTAGGCTGCAGTTGTGTAGGCATCTGAGATGGCTCATCTAGACAAAACATCAGAGCATCAAAATCTACCAAAAGCATGACTGAACAGTTTCTAAAGATTATTTTCTAACCTCATGAGAGAACCAACATTTAATGGAACTTTAATTACCTGGGGCTTCCTCCAGCCCCTTGTAGTCTGTCAGTGCCTTCAATATCCTCCCAGTCTGAACCCTCTGCTGCTGGGATATCTGTGATCCAGCTTGGTTGTCGGCCACTAAGCATACACTGTTCTGGACAGCACGCCTCCACCATTTCTCTCCCATGGCTGGAGTGTTCTGAGCAAGCACAGTTACAAGTCTAAAGAACTGTGCACTTGCCGAATGCTCCTGGCCCTGGGAGCATGATCGGGGAGGTGCGTGGCCCCAGGTAAGTAATAATTTCAGTTCTATTCATCTCAGGTACACTTTACAAAATAAACTTTTCTTCTGTAATAGTGACACTCTATAATAATATGTATTTTTTTTTTACATAAATGTCTTTCAAGTAAGCAAGGTATGGAAAGGCTTTTAATTTGTTACAGGGGCGCCTTTAGGCATAGGCAGTACAGGCCATTGCCTGGAGTGACATTGGTCCTGGGGGCGCTATATTGCTGGATTAAGCCCCACCCCTGAACAAAGCCCTGTCCCCTGACTGAAGCCCCGCCGCATGGGTGTTCTATTACTTTGTTCTGCTGTATCTGCTTAGCGTAAGTTGCAGGCAGGTGCCACTGTGCCCCTCTGTGCCTTGTGAATCATTTTTCCCCCCTTTGTGCCTCTTTCCGTCCCTTTTGTGCCTCCTTCAGTCCCCCTGTGCCTTTTTCTTTCCTCCTGTGCCTCCTTTTGTCCCCCTGTGTGCCTCAATCTGTCCCCCATTGTGCCTCCTCCTTCCCCCCTTTGTGCCTCCTTCTGCCCCACTTTGTGCCTCCATATGTGCCCCTGTGTGCCTCCTTCAGTTCCCCTGTGCCTCTTTCTGTTCTCTTTTGTGCCTCCTTCTGGCCCTCATGCTTTCTTCTGTCCCCTTGTACCTCCCGCTGCCCCTCAGTGTACCTCCTTCTGTCCTCCTGTGCCTCGTTTTGTCCCCATTGTGCCTCGTTTTGTCCCCATTGTGCCTCTTTCTGTCCCCCTGTGTGCCTCCTTCTGTCCCCTTGTGCCTCCTTCTGTCCTCCTTTGTGACTTATTCTGACCCTCGTGCCTTCTTATGTCCTCCTGTGCCTCCTTCTGTCCCCTTTTGTGCCTCCTTCAATCCCCCTGTGCCTCCTTCTGTCCCCCTTTGTGCCTCATGAAAGTGGAGCCCTGCCCATGTGTATTTTCTGGTTAAACGCTGCCCACATTACATGTATTTTTGGTGAAACTCTGTCGCATTTACGTGTGTTTTTCTGGTGAAACGCTGCTGCAATAAGTGTAATTTCTGGTGAAATGCTCCCGCATTATGATTATTTTCTGGTGAAACATTGCAGCATTACGATTATTTTCTGGTCAAACGCTGCCACATTATGATTATTTTCTGGTAAAAAGCTGCTGTAATAAGATTATTTTCTGGTGAAACGCTTTCGCAATACATGTATTTTCTGGTGAAAAGCTGCCGCATTACGATTATTTTCATGGGGGGGGGGGCTAGACACCACACATTTTCTCGCTTGGAGTGACAAAATGGCTAGAGGCGCCCCAGATTGGCTAGCTGCAGTAGTATAGGATTTTGGGTAAGGTGAAATCACTGATTTGTGTTTGCCTGAAGACAGACCATCTTCTTTTTAGGGTTTTTTCACATATTGTGCCGGGCGATTTGCACTAGGCATAAGAGCCAACCACCACGTACTGCACCATTACATACATTTAGTAACATGTAGTGGACTGCGCTGACAAGGAAACCGGAGTGATCCTGCCCCCAACAAGTCTTGCCCCTCAGTCACATGCAGACTGCTGGACGGGAAATATGTCACCTGAATATCCCCAACTGTGCATGCACATCGCACTGCTACTAGGGAAAACAATTCAAAATGTTACCAGTGCCCTTCACTTGCATTGCTTACTGTACCACGCACAACATGCAGTAATGCACTGCAGACTCTGTGTCAGCCTAACCACTTCCGGTGCATCGCAGGAACTGTAACATGCTTCATTAATGTATATGGCCCCTGCGACGAGCTGTGGTGGGGAGAGTAACGCGATGCGATTTCGCAGCATGGACACCTTAATTTATTTTTTTTACTAATATACTGTAGGAGATTTCATAATAACTTGTAAACACAAAGTTTTCTTTACTTACCAATCTCAGTAGCTACCATAAAGGATTCAGGTGTGCGCTCAGGCAAAGGAGGAGGGCTTTCCTCATTGGATTCAACAACAGAGACTGAATAAAAGAAACCATACAATAAGGTTTAATTTTTAAAAATGACTCAGTAGTAAGACAAAATAGGTCAACCACATGTATCCACAGACATTTGCTGAGCATTTAAATGATTCTTTGTTTAGGATTCCTCTATTATTTTGTCTCACCCTAGTTTGGGGGAAAAGTAATCAGCCTGAATGGATTTTCTTGGCTGAAGGTACAATTGAGATAATATGCTGTGGGCAGTTCAAAGCTCTTTATCTCCCTCACTTCTCTGTGGAAAAAAATCAGCTAAACCAAGCAGCATGTTCATGCACAGATTCTTCTCTTGAAGAACTGTTCTCTAGTCACACTACTTTATTTAAATGGGGCCGTGCTTTGTTCATTTGACTACAGTTTAAACTATTACCAGACCTAAGAACTTGAGCAGAGGAAAGCTCAGTCCTCAGGGAACCTACTTCTCCACTGTGTTTCCAAAAACTTGAGGTTGTTTTGAGAAACCAGTAGATGAGGTAGTATCACATTCTCATGACAACCAGATGTTGCTTGAACCAGTACAGAGTCAAAAATTAGGTAACTCACCAACACTTAATGACTCATAAGTGATACATTATTCATCTGTATATGTATTTAATATTTAGCACTTTAGCATTCCTTAATTTACATATGTATTTGAAAACACGTTATTGGAACCTTAAAGGGAACCACAAATAAAAAATAAATAATACATACGATACCCTAGTGGGTCAAGGAAGCTCAACTGAATGACAAGCAAACACATCGTAACATCTAATTGAAGTCTACAAAGAACAAAAATTTGATTCTTATCTCAGTAGTGGAAAGCGTCTGGATAGCCCAGAGGCTTCTTGGATTCTCTTACAGCCCACTATTCTAACACTGGGTCCTTTGAAAGGTGGCCATACACTCGATAGATTAGCAGCAGATAGATCATCAGATAGATTTTCTGAGCTATCTTATGTGTTTAGGACATTTCTTTACTAGGAACAGATTTCCAATAGATTTCAGAATGAAATCTATTGAAAATCGATCTGATGGCATTTGTTTGCCATCAGATTTCCATTAGGTCCAATGCAAATTGATAAGCAATCTCATCAGATCGACCTAGATTTTCCAGCATGTCATATCGATTGAAATCGTTCGAAATCGGCCGCAAATTGATCGGTCAGGCAATCAAGTTGCGATAGATTGATCGATCAATCGATTTCGATCGATCGATCGGCCGCTAATCGGCTGAGTGTATGGACCCTTTAAACCTGTAGGACAAGAACTTGTCTAATAGGTCTCTTGAGATCCATGGATGCCCAGAAGACCAAAGTGCAAGTGCACATAGAAAAAAAGCCTAGCTGCTTTGTTCTACTGGGCATGCATGGACCTCACACGGGCATGCCCATCCCGAATACGCTTGTACGCATCTGGGAGTGGGACCACAAGAAAGAGTAATGTGCAGGGGTACATTTATTATTGTTGCTAGTGAGTTGAGTGCAAGATATTACCCGTAATTAAAATATTGGTAATATCTCCAAACTGTTTATGCCTAACATTAACCTCACTCTCCATGCCTAACATTAATCTCCATCTCCATACCTAACTCCTAACAATAATCTCCCTCTCCATGTCTACCTCCTTCTCTACTACCTTATTGCCTAAGGCCAGGTTCACACTAGGATGCAAACACAGCATATGTGTAAACGGCGTGGTAAGCGCATCTGCTCAGGACGTGGGCACATCCTGAGTGGATGTACTGGCGTTGTTCACATTGGCCCCTGTGTTTGTATCGCCACCCATACATTGGTACCTCTGATTCTTCTCCCATTGTCCGCAATGTCCCCGCTCGTAAAGAGACCAAGAAGCATGAGTCTTCCTGTTGGTTTGAAAAAAAAACCATGTGAAATCTACCTAACAACAGGGAGGATTCTCATTGGTACACATGAACTAATTTTCCTGTTGCAGGAGGATTCCTATTGTTTTTTTGCAAACCAACAGGAAGCACTATGCGTTATGGTCTTGAGGATGAGCAGCAAACAAGCGGAGACAGAGGCATTGCATCACCACAGGATTGGTGATCGATTATCATGAGGTGGCAAGCTCAGTGGGAACAGACACCGTCTATTCACAGAGGCTTCCATTGCATCCAATTTGTAGCATTTGTGGTGTGCTCACAGTTCGGCTGTGGAAAAATGCAGCAGGTCGGAACTTTACATTAACGAGCCCGATTGCGGCACATTAGGGAGCCAGCGCGTCACAGTGACACTCTCCACACACTGCTCTGACTGCGGGAGCGCTAATAGGACGGCATCCCACGTGGTAGCCCAAACAGACACCACAACCGGCCTGGAGCTGACAGGTGTATTATCCACGCATGGCTGCCGTCCGCACACCGCTGACTTCTGTGACATCTGGCTGCTGATTGCTGAGTGAAGTGGAGCCACTTTCACTACAGTGGGCCCCCACGGGAAGACGAATACAGTGGAAGTGGTGAGATCATTCCAATAGAGATGAATAAATCCTCTTTTCCCCTTACCGCTGCAAAATAACTGCATGATTCTTCCATGTGGCTGCATTTATCACCATCATAATTATTGCTGCTGTGCAGGTTGGACTCTATACCCCCTATGGGGAGCTAATAGCTGAAAACACGAAATCATTGCTCATGCAATTGAAAAAGTGTGACTGGTTGGGCCCATATGTCAGTATGCAAGGTTGTTGGTGAGTGTAATGCCGGCTTAGCTTAGATAGTTCTGGCTATAAGCTTTGAGCATGCTTACAAGGCGTTGCTGCTCCAGCATAATATTTTTAGCTGGTTTTTATATGCTTATTTTTGCATGCAATTAAAGAGACACTGAAGCGGAAAAAAATATATATGATATAGTGAATTGGTTGTGTACTATTAATAATTACTAGAAGATTAGCAGCAAAGAAAATATTCTCATACTTTTATTTTCAGGTATATAGTGTTTTTTCTAACATTGCATCATTCTACAATATGTGCAGATTACACAACACTCAGCATTCAAAATGAGTCTTTCAGAGCAGTCTTTGAAGTAATGACCTCTCCTCTAGCAGAGAAAAAGTAAACAGTTCACTTGCAGTTGAGATAATCAAAGTCAGATAACGGCCCTCTCCATGACTAACTTAGTCGGAGAGCTTAATGGCTTGTTTGCATAGAGATAACAACTGGAGTTTCTCAACTCTTCCTGTACTGGAAACAATTAGACTGATGTATCTGAGCTTAATGTTTTATTTCTTAGCTGTACTACACATACAAATCATAATATCATAATTTTTTTTCGCTTCAGTGTCTCTTTAAGCAAATGTGTGATTTATATATAATTTTTCTAATAAATACAAGATTATCTGGTTTACATATCAGGGACCCGTGCCTTTCTTTGTTCTCACCGGAACTTTACATTAGCAGTCTGGCGATTGTATTGTGCATTTTAGTTTTTTTGACAGTGTAAAAGCATCGTATTAATAACATAGGATGCATTTACCATTAGTTTTCTACATTTTATTGTTTTGCGGTAAATACAGCATATTAAGCTTTAGCGTGAACGAGTCCTAACGTTGACCCTCAGATACATTATATCCGAACCCTGTACCTATAACACTAAACACCCGTCCCTGCCTACACTGTGGCTGAACTCATATTCAATCCGTGTGCTGTTTCCGCCACTATATGAGTTTGGCTACACTGTAGTTGAACTCATAACTGATCTGTGCATCTGTCCTACCACTATATGGGCTCGATTCACAAAGCGGTGCTAACCCAGTTAGAGACTTTGGGCTCGATTCACAAAGCGGTGCTAACCCAGTTAGAGACTTTAGGCGTGATAACCATTGCACCACGCTGGTGAAAAGCAAGTTTAGGTGTGATAAGTTTAGGTGTGATAAGTTTAGGTGTGATAAGTTTAGGCATGCTAAGTTTAGATAAGTTTAGATCGCACGCAAAGTTCCGCATGCAAAGCAGCGCCATTAAACTCTATGCGAAGTGCACCAGACTTTGCTAGCGCAAAACTTTTGATCAACTGTGCACTGCGGTGCTAACCCAGTTGGTGCTTAAACTTATCATGCCTAAACTTATCACACCTAAACTTAACATGCCTAAACTTATCACACCTAAACTTATCATGCCTAAACTGAGTTTAGGCATGATAAAGGGCTTTTCACCAGCGTGCTAACTGTTAGCACCGCTTTGTGAATCAGGCCCTTTAGGCGTGATAACCATTGCTGGTGAAAAGCCAGTTTAGGCGTGATAAGCTTAGGGGCCTGATTCACAAAGCGGTGCTAACAGTTAGCACGCTGGTGAAAAGCCCTTTATCACGCCTAAACTCAGTTTAGGCATGATAAGTTTAGGGGCCTGATTCACAAAGCGGTGATAACTCAGTTATCATGCCTAAAAGACTTTAGGCATGATAACCTTTGCACCACACTGGTGAAAAGCCAGTTTAGGCGTGATAAGTTTAGGTGTGATAAGTTTAGGGGCTCGATTCACCAAGCGGTGCAAAGTGTTAGCACCGTGGTGAAAAGGCCCTTATCACGCCTAAAGTCACTTTAGGCATGATAAGAAGAAACTCGCGCGAAGTTGCCGCGCGTACGCGCGTACGCGCGTACGCGCGTAAGTGCGCGCGCAACACCCGACGCTTCGCGCGAAGCTCCCATTAAGCCCTATGGGACTTTGCGCGCGCTCTTACGGTAACTTCGCGCGAAGAGCAGGAAAAATCGGTGATAACTCAGTGGTGAAAAGGTCATCACGCCTAAAGTCTTTTAGGCGTGATAACTGGGTTATCACCGCTTTGTGAATCGAGGCCTAGGTGTGATAAGTTTAGGCATGCTAAGTTTAGATAAGTGTAGATAGCGTGCAAAGTCCCGCACGCAAAGCAGCGCCATTAAACTCTATGCGAAGTGCACCAGACTTTGCTAATGCAAAACATTTGATCAGCTGTGCACTGCGGTGCTAACGCAGTTGGTGCTTAAACTTATCATGCCTAAACTTATCACATCTAAACTTATCATGCCTAAACTTATCACACCTAAACTTATCACACCTAAACTTATCATGCCTAAACTGAGTTTAGGCGTGATAAAGGGCTTTTCAACAGCGTGCTAACTGTTAGCACCGCTTTGTGAATCAGGCCCTAGGTGTGATAAGTTTATGCACTTCGCATAGAGTTTAATGGCGCTGCTTTGCGTGCGGGACTTTGCACGCAATCTACACTTATCTAAACTTAGCATGCCTAAACTTATCACACCTAAACTTATCACACCTAAACTTATCACGCCTAAACTGGCTTTTCACCAGCGTGGTGCAATGGTTATCACGCCTAAAGTCTCTAACTGGGTTAGCACCGCTTTGTGAATCGAGCCCAAGGTGTGATAAGTTTAGGTGTGATAAGTTTAGGAGTGATAAGTTTAGATAAGTGTAGATAGCGCGCAAAGTCCCGCACGCGAAGCAGCGCCATTAAACTCTATGCGAAGTGCACCAGACTTTGCTAGCACAAAACTTTTGATCAGCTGTGCCCTGCGGTGCTAACGCAGTTGGTGCTTAAACTTATCATGCCTAAACTTATCACACCTAAACTTATCATGCCTAAACTTATCACACCTAAACTTATCACACCTAAACTTATCATGCCTAAACTGAGTATAGGCATGATAAAGGGCTTTTCACCAGGGTGCTAACTGTTAGCACCGCTTTGTGAATCAGGCCCTATGGGCTCGATTCACAAAGCTGTGCTAACCCAGTTAGAGACTTTAGGCGTGATAACCATTGCACCACGCTGGTGAAAAGCTAGTTTAGGCGTGATAAGTTTAGGTGTGATAAGTTTAGGTGTGATAAGTTTAGGCATGCTAAGTTTAGATAAGTGTAGATGGCGTGCAAAGTCCAGCACGCAAAGCAGCGCCATTAAACTCTATGCGAAGTGCACCAGACTTTGCTAGCGCAAAACTTTTGATCTGCTGTGCACTGCGGTGCTAACGCAGTTGGTGCTTAAACTTATCATGCCTAAACTTATCACGCCTAAACTTATCATGCCTAAACTTATCACGCCTAAACTTATCACACCTAAACTTATCATGCCTAAACTGAGTTTAGGCGTGATAAAGGGCTTTTCACCTGCGTGCTAACTGTTAGCACCGCTTTGTGAATCAGGCCCTATGAGTTCAAAAGGAACTATATCAGTGCGCTCAAACTCCCTCTCTATCCAAAGCTGCATACAATGAGGTGCACCTCCTGCCCAAATACAATTGTCCAAAGATGTTGCTCTCAGTCCAAGTTGTGCTGGTGTTGTACTTTGTTCTCTGGTTGAACTTGATGGACATATGTCTTTTTTCAACCCAAATAACTGTATAGTATGTAAGTGACACTCTCACATTGCACTATCCTGATAGAAAGTTGTAATCACCTCCACCACACACGATATGACGAAACTCACCAAATATATGAGACCACCAGGGTCTTCACACGCCTTGGGGATATTGCCAGGTCACCCCCGACCCCCTGCAATTATCTTCTTCACAATGCTTCTCTTCAGATATCCTATATCATACAACCGCTCACTTAGATATCACTTCTTCCTCTACATATAACCTCAAATAAAAATGCCCCCATAGCGTAACTCCATTAAAACTTTAAAATATATATATAAAACATATTGCACTCACATAGATTGCAACAAAATCCAGGCATAGAGTATTTATACAGGCTCTCCCCTGTTTAGGTGGCCATGGCTGGCTTAGCAGGATCCCCTCCAGGCGTCCTGTCTAGCTGATCGGGGCTGCTGCACGCACAGCTCCACTCACGCCGTCCTATCATTAAGCTTCAGTCCACGCACAGCCACTTACTGGATCTGCCCTACTAGTTTCATCATCAAGACTCATCAGGGAGTGCAATAGGTTTTATATATATTAAAGTTTTAAATGAAGTTACGCTACGGGAGATTTTTTTATTTGAGGTTATATGTGGAGGAAGAAATTATATCTAACAGTGAGTGGTTGTATGATGCGGGATATCTGAAGAGAAACATTGTGAAGAGGGTAATCAGTATTTGAAGGATATTTGGTCGTGAGAGGTCGGGGGTGACCTGGTAATATCCCCAAGGTGTGTGAAGACCCTGATGGTCTCATATATTTGGTGAGTGTCATCATATTGGGTGTGGTGCAGGTCACTACAGCTGTCTATCAAGATAGTGCAACGTGGGAGTATCGCTTGGACTGAGAGGAACATCTTTGGACAGCTATATGAGTTCAACTACAGTGTAGTTGAACTCATACCTGATCTGTATGCCAACCCTTCCAGTATCTGAAAACTAATCTGTAGAGAACTAATTTCCAAGCAGTGCACTGTCCCAACCACTTTCTGAGTTTGGCTACAGTGTAGCCGAACTTATTACTGATGTGTGCGCTGTCCCTACGACAATATGAATTTGTGTACAGTGTTCAGCTATGGCTACACGCATTATACTGTGTGTTACCATAACAAGGTGCGTTTTCCCAGTAACGCGTGTGGTGCTAACACCTGGCGGTGTTCCCCATGCATTAGGACTGGTAAAATTGCCATATACTGCCTTTTATACTAGCGATTGTAACTGTATGTAATTTGTGTAATATGATAGGCTGGACAAACAGACATGCTTGGATAAACACCTTGCTATGCATGAGTATATAGCATTCATAAGATTTGTATTATTTTGTTTGATTGTTTGTTATATATGTTACGGCCAGAACCCGAAGTGTGGCCACTTCTAGTTCTGGCCGGCCACTTCGGGTTCTGGCCGGCCAATGTGTGAAGTGGCCGCAGCGCAGCGGCCAATGTTAGAAATGTAATGTTTACGCTGTCTCGCTGCGGCCAAATTGATGAGAACTTGCTTAATTTAATGAAATATAGCCGGCGGCAATGTAATAGATGAAGCCGCCGGCTTTCGCACTGCCTCTCTCCTCTCCCCCCCCCCTTCCATACAATAAGTAGCAGCCGGCGGGGACACGCGTGTCCCGAGAGTCGTTCGTGGCGGCAGGGGAATCCTGCCGTTCCTGCAGAGCGGGTGCTGGCAGAAGCAATGTCTGCAGCCTCCCTGCTCTGCTGCCCTGCTGCGATGAACGACTCTCCGGCTGCATGTCCCCGGCTGCTACTTATTGTATGGGAGGAGGGGAGAGGAGAGAGAGTGGGGGGGGGGGGGGGGGGGGGGGAGAGGAGAGAGGCAGTGTGAAAGCCGGCGGCTTCATCTATTACATTGCCGCTGGCTATATTTCATTAAATTAAGCAAGTTGTCATCAATTTGGCCGCAGCGAGACGGCGTAAACATTACATTTCTAACATTGGCCGCTGCACTGCGGCCACTTCGCACATTGGCCGGCCAGAACCCGAAGTGGCTGGCCAGAACGCGAAGTGGCCACACTTCGGGTTCTGGCCGTAACATATACATAGACTAGAAATAAAGTACGGTAAGCTAAAAATAATTTTACCTGTACAATTTATGCTGTTGAGAGGAGGAGCTTCTGTTCCTTGGAGTTTCTCATCTTTACAAAATTGATTATCTTGGGATATAGTATCATATGAACTAGCCAGGGGGATGATAAGGTCTTCCATATTTTTGGCTTGGGGTAGAGGATTATCGGGGCAGATAACTTCAACACAAAAATCTGGAAATTTTGGTGAGCAGGGATCAGATGAGGATGATGGAGAAAAGTAAGGGTCTTCTGTCAAGCGCACATACGTATTATTACTGTGATCAGAAGTAATATTACCTAGAGAACCTGAAAACATGGAACCTTGGTGATGATTAGCAAAAAATCTCTGTTTCCCAGTAGGAGATATTACGTTTCTTGGGGTGTGTGGACAAATATCCGATGCATCAGTGATCTGTTCAGAAATGAAAGATTGTCTGTGAAGTTCAGACGGTGTGGATTTGGTTTGTAATAATGGTGCATGTCCACTGTAACTTCTTCTGTCTCCAGTAGGTGGCTGAGGGCAAGGTCTACTATCTTTTGGATCTTGAGCATTTTTGGGCAGTATTGTCCTTGGAAGAGGTCGGGGAAAACTTTGTATTTCAGTAGTCTGAATGCAAATGTTATTTGACATTAACATGTCACCCATTTTATATATCTTTGATGGTGATGAAGGTCCCATTGTGCTATTACTTTTTATTCCAGTATTGCTGGCCATTGTGGATGCATGCCATGAATGTGTATTAGTTTCCTCTTGCATCATATATTCACCTGTATAACTTTGAAGATAAAGATGTCAAATTTGTAGGAATTAATGTGAAGCCTTTTTCATATTAAACTATATATATATATATATATATATATATATATATATATATATATATATATATACAGTATATACCGGTACATATATATATATACTGTGTATATGTAAATTTGTATAATAAAATCAGAGGAGCGCTGGAAATGAATCATTAAACAAGATTTATTGTTAAAATGCTTCCATTATAAGTAAAAAATGACCATACACTAATCATTCATACACACTACCCCACACACTCACTGGGAGCTTGCTGATGACCCTCTAAAAATAGGGGCAAAAATTGAATGGAAAATATCCAAAATAGAAAAAAACTATCTTCATCTAAAATACTATAGTTCCATAAAAATCTGTATATGTTTTCCCAGTATGGATATCCGTGTCAAATAATCTCGTCCAAAAGGTCACAAAATATAGTTTAAAATATTGTACTGTTACATATGAAAATAAAGAGCATAGCGCCGCCTATTGTGACCAAATAACAATAAGTGACGCTGCTACAGAGTTACTCACTAACTCTCTGCCTCTGGATCCCTACAAGTTGAGTCCTCCGTGGGAGCAATTCAAATGCCGGGTAAAGTCCAGTCTCCTCCACACGCCACTCGTCAGCACCCGCGGCTGTGTCTTCGGATTGCTCCGCCTACTTCCTTGAATGGAGACGTCACTTCCGTGCGTCTCAGCTGCCACTACTACCTTGCGTTCCAGCCTATTCAGAATGTGAATATTCTACTTCACTCCGCAGGTCCAGCTTTGAAATAAGTGCAGCGATATTCCAGTCGATCTATGGGGTGCCCCAATAAAGATCAAATCAACATGTTTCAACATACACGGATGTCTTCATCAGGATTATTGGAATTCCAATAATCCTGATTGAATACATCCAAGTATGTTAAAATATGTCGATATGATCTTTATTGGGGCACCCCATAGATCGCTGCACTTATTTCAAAGCTCGACCAACGGAGTGAAGTAGAATATCCACACTCTGAATAGGCTGGAACGCAAGGAAGTTTGTTTTTGTTTGCTGCCTGAATTGAGATACCTGGATCCCAGGCTCTCGTTGGCTACGTATCGGTGGTTGCAGCGATCCACTTTCAATTTTTTTTAAAGTGAATGGGAACCGCATTTAAAAAAATGAGACAGATACTTACCCCAGGAGAGGGAAGGCTCTGGGTCCTATAGAGCCTTCCCGCTCCTCTCCTGGTCCCCTCGTTCCAGTGCTGGCTCACCCGGTAGCAGTATTTGACTAAATTAGTCAAATACTGCTTTACCCGGCCGAAGGAGGCTTCAGAAGTCTTCAGGGAGCCCGAGTGCTCCTGAAGAAGGGCAGCCCTGTACTGCAACTGCGCAAGCACGCTCTCTTGCACGCTCACGCCTGTGCAGTATGGAGCTGCATGTCTTTGGGAGGACACGGCTCCCGAAGACTTCCAAATACCCTTTTGGCGGGGGATTGAAACGGGGGGGAGCCAGCACAGGATAGAGGCAGTGTTGCCAACTCATCCCTTTAATTACTGACACATCTAAGTTATACAGGTTCTGGGGCTATTTGCATATAATCAGTACCTTAACTGCATCTACCTAGCCACAAAACCTGTATAATTCATATGTGTTGGTAATTAAAGGGATGAGTTGGCAACACTGGATAGAGGGCACCGAGAGAGGAGATGGAAGGCTCTATATGACCCAGGTAAGTATTTGCTTCATTTTTTTTAAAAAATGCGATTCCCATTCACTTTAAGTGTATGTAAGTGTGTTTTTACTTTTTGTCCATTATACGTCCATCACACTTTATTCCTGTGTACTGTGAACTCCCATATATCTAATTAAATGCTCTACTGTGTGGTTATTTTGTTAACAAGTCAATCTTATTTTCCTTTACTGTAGGACATGCCCTACTTATTTTAATTTATAGACTTGAATTAGGATGTTTTCGGCATATTGCTATTTTATTGGCACTGCCAGCACCCACATTTAATCAGTATTTAATTTTCACACTTGTTTTACATGTCCTGTGTCCTGTGTGCTGGCTGAGATTTCCCCTCAATATCGTATGGGGTTTATTGAATATATCTCAAAATTCGTTTCATTACATTCTTCCTTTTTTAAAAAAACTGTTTTTAGAATAAGTTGCATATTTTCATTTTTAGAGGGATTCAATCAAACCTCACTCAGCAGGCATCATAAGTGTGGTGTATTTCAGTTTAGATACCTACCCCTCAGCCAGTTCTGTTAAGCTGTCGTTTGTGTCCCGGGGGCATGGGGCAACTCCTAATACCTGCAAAGAAATTGTGAAACATATTTTGTTATTTATCCACAGAACCGCATTTTTTAAAAAATGAAGCAAATACTTACCTAAGGAGAGGGAAGGCTCTGGGTCATATAGAGCCTTCCGTCTCCTCTCTCGGTGCCCTCTATCCTGTGCTGGCTCCCCCCCCCCCCCCGTTTCAATCCCCCGCCAAAAGGGTATTTGGAAGTCTTTGGGAGCCGTGTCCTCCCAAAGACGTGCGGCTCCATACTGCACAGACGTGAGCGTGCAAGAGAGCGTGCTTGCGCATCCATACTGCACAGACGTGAGCGTGCAAGAGAGCGTGCTTGCGCAGATGCAGTACAGGGCTGCCCTTCTTCAGGAGCACTCGGGCTCCCTGAAGACTTCTGAAACCTCCTTCGGCCGGGTAAAGCAGTATTTGACTAATTTAGTCAAATACTGCTACCGGGCGAGCCAGCACTGGAACGAGGGGACCAGGAGAGGAGCGGGAAGGCTCTATAGGACCCAGAGCCTTCCCTCTCCTGGGGTAAGTATCTGTCTCATTTTTTCTTCCCTAATATCCGCCCATTTACACAATCCAAAATGCTTGTTCAGCACCTTCAACTCCGTTCTCCATCCCCCCCCTCCTTCTCCTTCATCTTGCTTATCAGCTGAAGAATTTGCAACATACTTCACTGATAAAATTGACAAAATCAGAAGTGAATTCTCCATGCAGCCCTCAAATTCCACCTCCACACCTCTCATTGACTCTTCTCTAACTGCCTTCTCTCCACTCTCTGAACACTCTCTCTCCTCTATAATTGCCATAGCTAATCTAACCACCTGTTCTTTGGATCTTATTCCCTCCCATTTCATTCCGCAGCTATCCTCATCTCTCTTGCCTGCACTAACAACGCTATTTAACCTGTCCCTCTCTACTGGCATCTTCCGTCCCCACTCAAAAAAGCTGTTGTGACACCACTACTTAAAAAAACCTTCTCTAGATCCTACCACACTTGCCAACTACCGCCCAGTGTCACTTCTCCCATTTGCATCCAAACTACTTGAATGCCATATACATGCAGAATTAAACCATTATTTATCTGCTAACTCCCTACTTGATCAGTTCCAGTCTGGCTTTCGCTCCAACCACTCCACGGAAACAGCCCTTACTAAAGTGGCCAATGACCTTCTTACAGCCAAATCCAAAGGTCAATTTTCCATACTCATCCTTCTTGACCTGTCATCAGCATTTGATACTGTCGACCACTCCTTACTCCTACAAATACTTTCAAATGTCGGAATAAAGGGCCTTGCTCTCACATGGTTATCTTCCTACCTCTCTGGAAGGTCCTTCACAGTCTCCTACTCAGATCAGATCTCTTCTCCTCATGCTTTGTCTGTTGGGGTTCCCCAAGGCTCTGTCCTTGGTCCCCTCCTCTTTTCCATCTACATGCATGGTCTTGGTGATTTAATCAACTCATTCGGGTTTCAATACCACCTCTATGCAGACGATACACAACTGTACCTCTCTGCCCCAGACCTTAACTCCCTCCTTAAACGTGTTCCTGACTGCTTGTCTGCTATATCCTCCTTAATGTCCTCTCGCTTCCTAAAACTTAATATGAGTAAAACAGAACTAATAATTTTTCCACCGTCTCTGTCCACCTCCCTGCCTGAAGTTACAATAAATGTTAATAACACTCCCATAACATCAGCTCCCAAAGCTCGGTGCTTGGGGGTGATATTCGACTCATCTCTCTCTTTTATTCCTCATGTTCACTCCATAACCAGCTCCTGCCATCTCCAACTCAAAAACATATCTCGCATCCGTCCCTTTCTCACTCAAGACACAACTGTAACGATCGGTGAAGCACAGAGAGGATCCGATTACCGGTGATCTGCAGTATCACTGGGAATACAGATATATACCAGATTATAAGTGATCTGCAGTATCACTGATAATCCGATATACCAGCTAACCTCTGTTTACCTGAGTAGAGGGTAGTGTTAGGTGCAACAGTAACACTTAGAGGACTAGGCCTCAGCGCAGTATGGAGTACTGCACGGATTCCTTCCGAAGACCTGAACTCTCCAAGACAGGAGGAGTCAGGCTGAGAGTAGGAAGGATTGTCTGAAAGTGACACTCTGGAGGAAGTGTCACTAACAGGACGAGGAACCGCCTTCAATAGTAAGGTCGGTTCTCGAGGTCGGACAAGCCAGGTCGTAACCACACGGACAGATAAGGTACAGATTCAGAAGGCAGAGGCGGAGTCTAAGGTACAGGCCGAGTTCGGCAACAGGGTATCAGATATATCGAGGTACAAAATCAGGAGGCAGGAGCAGAGTCTAAGAACGAGCCGAGGTTCGGCAACAGAGTATCAGAATGGCAGAGTACAAGATCAGAGTTCAGGAGGATAGTCAGGCAGGCAAGGAGTCATAACAGATAATCACAATCAAACTAGTACTTTAGCTATCAACAGAATCTAGCTAAGTGTAGGAGAACAGCTCCAGCTGGTCCCGGCACACTTAAGGATCTGACTACAGGTCTGAGTGCTCCCATGTATGTGTTCGCAACGCCAGACAACCAGCAACTGAACAGCTGGCAGTATATATACACAGGTGTCCCTCCAGCACCTCCCTAAGTGCTGGACCAATGAGGAGTGGAGCCAGAGTCAGCTGACCAGCCTGGTCAGCTGACTCATTTCTGGCCGTCATATTTTCCCTGCCTGAGTGCGCGCGTGCGCGTCACTCTAAACCTAGAGGGACTATGTGTCCCAGCCACACCAGCACCGCTCTGCGGTGCCTCAGTAATGGGGCCATGCGCGCTAACCGCCGCGTCCAACGCGGCGGTTATTCCGCGCTCCGCCATGCCCTGCACGGGGAGAGCCGCCTCGGACTGAGTGGAGGCGGCTGCCTCCCCGTGCTCTGTACCCGCCGTGCGCGGAAAGAGCCGCCTGCCGCTGACTCATGGCGGCGGCTCTTCCGCGCTTCTTCACAACAACTAAAATGTTAATACATGCTCTCATAATTTCTCGTCTGGACTACTGCAACGTACTACTTTGTGGACTACCGTCTAACAAACTGGCCCCGCTCCAGTCGGTACTAAACTCAGCTGCTCGTCTCATTCATCTTTCTTCTCGATCTTCCTCTGCCATCCCTCTTTGTCAAGCTCTTCACTGGCTGCAAATTAACCAGAGGATTCAGTGTAAACTCCTAACCCTAACCTACAAAGCTCTCCACAATCTCTCTCCCCGGTACATATCCTCACTAATCTCCAGTGAAACCCAATCACAATCTCAGATCGGCACATGATCTTCTGTTGTACTCCTCTAAAATCAACTCCTCACATTCACGTTTACAAGACTTCGCACGCTCTTCACCCCTCCTCTGGAATGCCCTCCCACAACACATCCGTCACTCGCCAACCTTTGTTACCTTTAAACGCTCTCTAAAAACACACTTGTTCCTACAAGCATATGCTCTACCTTAGGCCACTTCCCTTTGTACTAAGACCAAATTGCACTCCTACTAGGTATCTATATATTTGCTGCATACTACCCCTCCTCCTGTCGCCCCCCCCATTTCCTTTAGATTGTAAGCTCGCAAGGGCAGGGCTCTCTCCCCCTTTTGTGTCTTGGTAACCATTATACATTTTATTCATCATGTTAATTTTATCACTGTCATTACCAATTCGATAATTTGTATTTTGCATAATTCTTTGTATTTTGTCACTAATTATGTATCTTGTATATTGGTGTACACCATTGTCTGTATTATTATGTACCCCATGTTTGTTTCTTACTTTGTACAGCACCACGGAATATGTTGGCGCTTTATAAATCAATAATAATAATAATAACAACCAATTCTGAATAGAATGATCAATTGTGAAAAATTACATTAATCAAAAAGTTAAACAAAATTAGGTTAACCAGTGCAAAACGAAGGGGTTTTGAAAACCATTTAAATGACATATTGGTATATTGAAATGCTTCAGGGAGATAGTGTGTTTCTTCTTAGTAAAGCATGGCCAGCTCTGTTCTGCAAGTACAATGTAGTGCACATCTGATGATAGAACTAGACCAAGTAGCTCATTAAGGGCCATTACAAGGACAGGATGAAATACACTGAACTGTTTGATGTTTTGAACATACATATTCAAATTTAGATATGCAGCACATAAAGAGCTTCAACAATGCTCAAGAGGGGATAAGAGCACATCTCACTGCAGAGCACAGTATTCCATTAAATGAGCTTGCTTTTAATCTTGAGCATAATACACAGAAGCAAAGAGAACCTGAACCTAACATAACAATATTATAACAAGATGCTGAGAATATTCCTTGATTACCTACTCTAAGCAGAGCGGGACTAATCTTAATTGTATCCCTTGAGCATATTTGTATTTTTGATGTACTTTACATGGAAAATACAGGTAAATCAATCTAACAGCTACATTTACATTATTCTTCAATAAAAGATAGCAGTGTCTATTCTTCCAGAAAGCAAACTTTGATCCTTTTTAAGATCTAGAAGTTATAAGTCTGCTGACCTGGGAATTTAATTTAGGTTATTCATTTATACAGTGCTTTACAGAACTTTACACAGGGAACTTCAACCTTTTTACATGAATCCTTCAATGTTGTCCTGAGGAGTGTCCAAGACCTAAGAGGATGAGTAACTTAACCGGGTACAGTGCAGAAACGACAGGACGGACGGGAAGGCTCTATGCCTATGGTATTCATACATTTCTATGTATGAAACCTGAAGTGAATTTTTCACTTCAAATTTTAAGTGGAGGCTTGTTAATCCACAGGTATACTGTATTTTTTTGGTTTCAGAAAACTATTAAAGACATGGGGAAACTTTCTAAAAATAAATAATACGTACAAACTTTACAAGCTGTAATATGCACGAACAGAGGCGCCAAGCAGAGTAAAACAATGTTCTAAAAATGATAAAAAGAGGGAAGTCGAGGTGGACTTACCTCCCTCTGGTAGTGGACATATACTCAAATGCAGAGTAAAAATATATATACAATTTATTCACAACTCCATAAAATCGCAACGCGTTTCGCGGTCAACAGTCCTGCTTCATCAGGCAGTATAGGAACATAAAAAACTGGTTCAGGTCCATAAAGCGTGTGGAGGGGTTCTTTCCCCATTTTCCTATCTACAGAGAGCGACTTTTATACCTGAGTGGGGTCAGGTACTAATACTCCCCACCTGCCTGTCAAGTGGTTGCCTGATGGTAACCCACCTTTGTGAGTATAAGAACCTTTGACATTATTTTATATATTGAGCTTACCAGACAATATTGCACTATTGGGCTCTCGGTGTCCTCTGTTTTGTTTTTACAAAAACTTTACAAGCTATTTGTTTTGGAAATGGAACCTGCTAGATCCTGCACAGTTGCTCTGGATTATTATCCATTGTCTGTTATCTGGTGGCAGAAGTTGGCAGCTTTTGCCTGGGCCGTATCATACCACAACAAAGATTGTTGAAAGGTTGGAAAATAGACTATGCTTTGTGCCACTGGGCCTATTACTATATAGTTCAGAACTTCGGGACTAATCTATGACTCCTCAGCACTAGACCATACCTGGGAACTGTCCTCACTGCCCCAGTAGCTGACTCGAGGAGCTAGTGTCATATCTGCAGGTGATCTGGTAAGGATTGTTTTGTTTAGTGTATTGTGCTGCTGCTCATCTCCTTGTTCCTAATAACAACCATCTTTAGTTGTGAGAATTTTTCAATCTTAGGGAGATTAGTAGAGCAAACTAAAAGTATTTACAGTTATAGGTAAAACTTTAGGTACAAGCTAGGTTCTTGTGTACGTAGGTTTTATTTCTTACTTAAAGACATTAATTACTGTACTTACATTTGTTTGTGCTAAATCTTTTGTATTACTTCTTTCCAGTTCCTTTTTGAATAGGCAGATCACTGCTCTGTAGACAAGCTCATACTGTTCCTATAATAAAAAACAGTCAACAGAAATCTTAAGTTTTGTGAAAAATGTATACAGTATATATATATATATATATATATATATATATATATATATATATATATATATATATATATCTCAGCATGGTGGCATAGTGGCTAGCACTCTCTCCTGGCAACGCTGCGTACCAGGTTTGAATCACAGGCAGAGCACTATCTGCACAGGGTTTGTATGCTCTCCCCGTGTCTGCATGTGTGGGTTTCTTATCACATCCCCAAAAACATGCAGATAGGTTAATTGGCTTTCCCCTAAACATTGGCCCCAACTACGATACATACCCCACACGATACACACAGATATACGACTATGGTAGGGATTAGATTGGGAGCTTCTGTGGCAAGACAATATACTTTGTACAGTGCTGCAGAAGATGTCGGAGCTATGTAAATACCAAATAATAATAATATACTGTAAAATATATATACAGTATATATATATATATATATATATATATATATATATATATATATCTGTCACAACAAAACAAATGACTCTTTATAAAAGAGGTGTATGGAATTTTTTCAAGACTTTAAGTGTGCAGTTGATGGAAGCTTATGTATTGACAGGTATTTGCACTGTCTGCATGACTTCATAGTCTTCTCCAGCTTTTTGCAGCAGCTTGTGTTTTGCACTGAGCGGGACTTGAGCATCTTACCGGCAAGCAAATCCAACTATTTTCATTTGTGTAAAAAAAACGACAAGGTCATTATTATTATTATTATTATTATTTAGTATTTATATAGTGCCTTTTTCAAAATAAATGCTTTGACTTGTTACCATTATTCTCCCTATTCCCCCTAAGCATTTTGGCTTGCGTGAACATTTTTCGGCAAATCGTTTACAATTGCCCCGTTTGTAATTTCACATAACATGCAAAATATATGAATGGATTACGGGAAATCAATTCAATATCAAATCGATTTTGAAAATAAAATGACATGTAATCATAATTGCAATCATTTTACATAGTACTAGCACATTACAATAATCGCTTGCACACAGCATTGCGTGTATATTTTGTGAAGAAGCCCTAAGCTTCATAATGTAAAAAGCCACATCTTGTAATATATACGTTGTGGATCAGCCAGTAATCTCCCACCTCTCCATGTAACAAGCTTCAGGATTATCATTAAACATACCTTAGTCTGAACTAGTGATGACCTCTGAGTTCTCATCTCTTGTATGATGGAATAAATGCTAAAATTAACTGGGATAATCTAGTCACACATGAAAATAAAACAGTGTTATTGTTACATTTAACAGACATACATTCAGATTCCCTTCTCTCACATCTAACCTTTCCAGCTCTTACAAGCTCTATGTTTTTTGGCACACATAATAAAGCAGCATGCACTTTTATGAACACTGATTCTCATTTGCATTCAAGGATGGAAATTAAATCATCCATAAGCAAAATATTATGACAACGAGACATGAATAGATGAATATACGTTAATTATTCCAATGTTCTAACCCAAGAAACTTTCAGTTCTGAAATATTGATTTTAACAGTTGTACTTTCCAAAATGTCTGCAATCGCCAGGACTGTCATCATAGTGACAAAGCAGAAGTGGATGTTGCTAGACTGGTTAAAAAACAAGGCTCAAACTGACAGGGTGGAATGTATTTTGCCTTGTAAGTTAAAATGGAAATGTTGACAGTTCCAAGTTTTGTATTTTATCATTAACTTCTATTTAAGGGCCTGTTTCCACTACACGCAGATTCTGGATGCAGAAAACTCTAGTTAACGCCTATGGGCCTGTTTCCACTAAACGCAATTTTTCTGATGCAGAAAAATTATGGATGGCATGTTGCAGATTTCTAAACGGTAGCAGTGTGTCCGCAACTCTAAACTGTGTAAATGGGAGTGTGCAAGGGCTCAAAAAACATACACAAAGTTCAAAGACAGAAAGCCCATAAAGATAGCACCACTCTAATGAAATAGTAATATTTATTCAAAAAAATATATAGATAGCATAGATACAAAATATATGAATTATGGTGATTGTGCTATTAGTTTGTATTATTCAGCTTAGGATGTTCCCCCTCTGGTGGTCGCTTACTGTTCTCTGCCATCCCTCCTTCGTTCTACACTATTGCTCCAACACTGTCCTTCTGTAACTATTGGCATTTAGCTATATCTACTCACCTTCCGGCTTCTTGCCGCTTGCGCTCCAGCGTGGTTTCTTCTTCCTGGATCCTCGCCAGACTCTACTTCCCTTCCCGTGACGTCACATCCGCTTGACGCGCGGTGATCTCTGGGGCGTCTGCTCCGCTCTCTGGACTTCCTATTTAAACGCCTATCTGGTGTCCTGCAACACGGTATCCCTCTCCTCTCCTTTTAAAGCGGGGTGACGCCCGCGGAGCTTGCTGATGGGACCTCTCTTTATCTACAGCTGCACTGTCCCAGCCTCCTTGGTCTTCCCGGGCTAAATATCCTTCTTTCATGGCACTTCTTTCACTCTATGCACTTTAACTATAGGCTCCCAGGTTTATTGATATAGCAGCCCTTGCTGGTTTGCACATTATTTCCTATTGCTCCATTATTATAGATATATGTATTTTTTGCACTTGCTATTTACACTATTGTATGTGGATGTATATATTTATATGTTTTTCTTGCTGAACCCGGGTTCGACCTTGTGTGTGCTCTGATTAGATGCACACTGAGGCGATCATATAGGCAATATTTTGTGCCATATCTGTGACTATATTTATATGGTGGATTGTACCTTTGATTCGCTTAAAGACATGATTGTATGCAGCTGTTACCATATTGGACCATTTGGTCGGTTTTAATTGTTTTTATCTTTTTTGAAACTTAAAGATGTCATATATTTTGTATCTATGCTATATATATATTTTTTGAATAAATATTACTATTTCATTAGAGTGGTGCTATCTTTATGGGCTTTCTGTCTTTGAACTTTGTGTATGTTGCAGATTTCTGTATCAGATTCTGAATGCAGAAAAACTGACTCCAATCAGAATCAGATGAATGTCTATGGGCCTGTTTCCACTAACATATTCATTGTATGGGAAATGATGCATGAAGCAGAAATCTGCAAATCGCATTTAGTGGAAACAAGCCCATAGGCATTCATTGGAGTCAGTTTTTCTGCATCCAGAATCTGCTTGTAGTGAAAACAGGTGCTAAATAGCCACATCCAGAAATTTGGATGCAGAAAAATGGATGCAGAACTGATGCAGAACTAGTGGAAATAGGCCCTAAAAGGGCTACATATTATACAGTAAAACAAACAGGGGTGCAGATTACAAACATGCATATATAAGACATGCAAACTATAACACTGGAGAAGACAGGACCCTCCCCGATACAGCTTACAGTCTAATAGGGTGGGAGCAAAGAATGCAAAAGACCAGGGAATCGGAACTGTGGCTAATTAGAGGTGATTAAAAGAGAGAAAGATGGTAAGTGAGTTTGAAGAGATGAGCTTAAGGGCTTGTTATCTGATTGAAAATTATGAGCAAGCCTGACTGGGTGAAGGAGTTATGTTCAGATGATATAGGGCAGCCCTAGACAAGTGCTGCAGCCATACATAGGGAGATAGTGAGGAAGTCGTTAGAAAGTCACTGGAGGAGCAGAGTGGGTGGTTAAGGGTATATTTGTTTCTAAGATTGGAAATAGAAGTGGGACATAAGCGGATGAAGTATTTAAATGCAAAGGAGTTTGAAATGCATTCTGAGGTGAATTAAAGGGGAACTGAAGTAAGAGGTATACGGAGGCTGCCATATTTATTTCATTTTAATCAATACCAGTTGGCCCTGCTGGTCTATTTCTCTGCAGTAGTATCTGAATAACACCAGAAACAAGCATGCAGCTAGTCTTGTCAGATCTGACTTTAAAGTCTGAAACACCTGATCTGCTGCATGCTTGTTCAGGGGCTATGGCTAATAGTATTAGAGGCAGATGATCAGCAGGGCTGCCAGGCAACTGGTATTGCTTAAAAGGAAATAAACATGGCAGCCTCCATATACCTCTCTCTTCAGTTGTCCTTTAAGAACCAGCATAGATTTACTGAGAGGGCTAACATGTAATGTGTAGCAGTTTTGGTTAGCTTAGAGTTAACAACATTTCAAAAGAGATTAATGTAAGGCTAAGGCTAGGGATAGGTGAAAGGTCAGAGTTAGTGTTAAGCATTTATTACAGAAAGGGTTAAGGTTAAGCTTATGGTTAAGATGAGAAGTTTTAGATACATGGGAGTTGTGATTGGAATGGGGTTAAGCTTAGCGCTAATGGTGTTAATCAGAAGTAGGGTTAGGGAAAGAGAAGAGGGTAAGTATACTGTTAGAGTAGGTAGGGATGTAAACTTTACCTCCCCTATCTAGGAAAATAAGTCATAAGTCTTACCTTATCTTTCAGCAGTCTCCAGATATAATCAACTACACAAAGAACTCCAGTTCTCCCACAGCCAGCACTAAAATAAGGTAAAGTAACAGCTAGTATTGTATACAACTAAAGTTACATAACGACAAAAGCTGTGCACAGAACCAGAGCCAATGTCAGAATTCACTGCTGGTGTGCCATTGCTGTGGTGAATGGAATTTCTCCATTCACTGATGAGTAGGTTTCAGTGGTTACACAAGACACTTGTTTAGAGACAATCGTTCCTTGATGTTCCTAATTAACCATACATTCGTATTCAGCATCATTTGTATATGACATATACTTTTTAATATAAAAACTGAGTATAACAGATGTAACAGCCCAACCAAAGTACTTAAATTCACATGAGGTTTTAGTGCAAGTTGTTTATAAGAAGTGTAACTGCATTAAGCTCAGCAAAGCAAGCGTTATATTACAAGCTATAACCTTTAGTCTTTATTATATCCATATCAACAACTGAATAAAACATTCACAGTAGCATACCGATTTTAGATATACTTAAAATCACATCACTTACAGCTGTGTTATGAAATAATTCTAGCCTCTGTGCTTGGAAGGTCTGAGAGATTATGCACACTTGTACTTTTCCTCAAGGGTGAAGGTTCCAGTTCACCTTGCATGGAGTATAAGAATTATCCCAAAACTGGGGGTAGTGGCATACCATCTCAGCAAGGTTAGAAGTGCCAAATGGGCCAACTGCAGTACTACAGACAAAGTCACTCCCTGGCAGAAGTATTTTTGGTTACACCAATCTCTGGCTCCAGAGGGCAATGGGGTTCAGCTATGGAGCTAAAACTGAGGTATATGGCTATAAAAATGTATCTGGACAAAACATTTGGTGTAACAGGGGGTACCTAAAAGTGCTTCCATCTTCTAGCTTTTGAACCTCTGAAGAGGATTCTCACTTTTTTTAACTAAATCATTTATGTCAGTTTTCTTGGGGTAAAAATATAGACTCGTTCCAGTGCACCTAAAGATATGAAACCTCAAAATAGCTTCCTAGTTGAGGAAGCCTTATCAGTAGGAAACTTGGGGGAGAGTTAGTGGGGATAAAATACAACATTGACCTGACCTTGATTTGTAAGTGCTCAGTAGGCCTTACACAAATTGTTCAACACTCCTTAGATTGCTTTCCAGCAACCTTTTGGCTTGAAATCTCCTATTCTCCTTTTGTTTGTTTTTTTAATGTGTCCGATTTTGTGGACACAAATTTCTATTACAACATCTGTAGTTTAAGATTTTTATAGCTATTGTGAATTTTTAGATGGCAGAAATTTCTTCAAAAGGTGTAGAAAACCTCATACACAAATTTTTTTTAAATTTGGTGTTGTCATTCATAACCAATATGTAGTAATAGAAAATTGCCACTAGATGGTAGTATTGGTCAAGTAATGTGTTACAATTTCACTGAGAGTTACAGATTGCACAGCAAGCTCATGGTGAACCAAAACTCCTAGGAGTGTGTAATGCTGGGAATACGCGGTTTGTACCGCTCGATTGAGCCATTAGATGGCTCGATCGATCATTTACGACATGTCCGATCACCTGCCGGATTGATTCCGCGCTCGATACCGCGGGCGAGACAATGGAAAAAGAGAAGGAAAACGAGCAGAAGATAAGAGAATCGCCCACAGGGACGAGCGGGAATAGATCGGGCGGCATAATAGAGCGGTACAAACGTACCGTGTATTCCTGGCATAAGGGCCCTTCCACTAGCCGCGATCTGCTTAAACAAGCGGATCGCAGGTGTTTTGCTGATCGCCAGTGCACCGTGATTTACATGTAAATCGTGGTGTATGTTTTCCCAGTTAGCGTGTTATGATTTTTCCCCAAGCGCAATCGTAGTGCTGCGCGATTATTGCAGCGATTGCATTTCGCTCTCGGCGGTTCACAGTTGCGTTGACTGGAAAAAGAAGCTTGCCCTTGCAAGCGGAAAAGGAGCCTCAGGGGCCGAAAGAGAGCAAAAAGCCTCCGTACTAAAATGCTATACAAACCAGACGTTTGTCTTCTTACAACAGAAGGTATTTGCAATTATTCAGGTTGGAGTGAGCTTTGAGGTTTCCCACAGTACATTGTACCATTAATGGGCACCTTCTTACAGCTATGTTCACAGTGGACATTGCATTACCTGTAACAGCAGGAATGCCACGCAATGGAAAGGATAAGTCGCAACACTTGTTATATGTCACATACAGTGAAGCATACAGCCAATGAAAAGTATTCATCACGGTCACTGTTAACCTGCACGTTTGGCGGTAACACACTGCATGCAGTGTGTTGGGATGCTGCATGCCGTTAGATCCTTTCAAAGCGTCTGTTACGTTGCACCCCACTGTGAACGGGGCCTAAAGAGGTAGGGAAGGTGATGTCTGAGGAGGATATGTGCACCTACAGTTATTCCGTTTTCAGCACATCCAGCTGTTAACAAACATTAAATGTCTATATATAACTAATTGTTGTACTACCATATACTGTATTTACAGGTCACACAGTGAGTCAGTTCAGTGTTTCTTATGCAAGGCCGGTTCTCTCATGAAGCAAGGTAAAACACTTGCATCAGGTGCAGAGATTACAGGGGCAGCATTTTTGTGCTGTGTGTTTACACTTACAGCATGCAGTCAGAGGAGGAGGAGAAGTGAGAGGAGAGCGAGCGAGGTAAAGAGGTCATCACTGAAGAAAGCAGCCTGTTGTGCTGTGTGAGGAGTCTGACAGTAAATGAGGAGGGGGGAGGCAGGAGAGCAGCAGAGTTTCATTTGACTTGCACAGCAGAAGGGAGCAGGTGGCACTGCTGTCCTGACTGAGGAGGAATGGAGGACGGCCGACTGGCTGAGGGTGACCAGTTTGTTTGTCACAGACTCACAGGCAGCCAGCCAGCCAGTGTGTTATTGTGTTGAGCTGCAGCATGTCATGTCTTAGGTTGTTGCATATGCTCCCTTGCTGACTGAGAACATTAAAGGAAGCAGAGTAAATTGTCGGGTGCTGTGCAATCATTCTAACTGTGTGTGTGTGTGTGTGGGGGGGGGGGGGGGGGCATCCTTACAAGTTTGCCTCAGGCAGCAAAAAGTCTAGAACTGGCCCTGCTCTTATGCCATCTCCTATTCTGACTTTGTCACCAGATTAATTCCTCTGTAACAAAGTAGGCTATGCTTGTTCCCTGATCCTGGTCAGGTAGTATTGTAAGACACAGCATGGTTTTGAACTGGCTGCATGATAAGTAAATGATAAGTTGTTTTTAGTACATACAAGAGACATGTCCACATCTGAGCGGCATATCTGTAAAGTTTTCTTTCCCTGCATTGTTTCTCTCAAGGTTCTTCTAATGATCCAATCTTGATTGTACAATCTTATCACTTCTATGTAATATGAGGGACTTCCTAAAGCACTCATGCAAAGTATATTTACTCATTTACCCTTCTACCAAATACATTTAGTAAGAGTGTACAATCAAGATTGTATTATTAATGGGCACCTTAACACTCTTCAAAGCTTTTTTTATAGCTGAAAAATCAGTAATGCAATATGTTAGCATAATCAGTTTATGCTTTGATAGTTTTTTTGTGAAGAAAAATTGGAACGTGTGTGTTAAAGGGCTGGAGGAAAAAACTACCATGTGTCGCATGACCATATGACAGTTGCTCTGTGGGAAAATCTGGAAAGACATGTGATAAAAGGCTATATAATAGAGGTCAGAGTGATAGCTGGTGAGTACTTGTGAGGAGCCATGACAGCAGTAATGCTGGCTACATATTGAATACCTTAAAAAAAGAAAGAAAGAAAGAAAAGTACAATACATTTTAGCTCCTTTAAAAACACACCTTACAATAAAATTCTGTGATTACCCTCCACCAAGGCAAAGGATGCCACATCTCAGCATGAGCATAGAATACTTCTGTTAAAATCAATATGCAAGAATGGACGTGCTGTAATTAAAGATCTTGTCATACATTAGTAAACATGAGAGGAGGGGAATGGTTTAGGAATTCACATAAACAGTTTCTTATGGTGTTCCATTTCATTTATGCCTGAAGTGAAAATATTACCTTCGTTTCCTGGTGTCAAGACAATCTTAACATGGCCACAAAAAAAGAAAAACTTAAATACCTGGATATATTGGCGCACTAAGAGTATGTATAACCACTTCAGCCTACAGGTGTTTTCACCTTCAGGACAGAAGCAATTTTCCCCTGTCAGTGCTCCTCCCATTCATTCGCCAATCACTACTCATAACACGTAAATGATCTACACTATATCTTGTTTTTTTTCACCACAAATTAAGCTTTTTGTGAGCTACACCTGTTTTCAGTAATTACTTTATTTTCTATGCATTTTATAGGCAAATACACACACACAAAAAATACACTATTACTCCAATTCCATCACCTATAGTTTTAAAATATGCAACGCTACTATAAATAAAACCTACCCATTTTATTTTCCCATTAGTCTTGGCTATCACAACATTTAAATTATGTTCCTAGTACAATGTATGGTGTCAATGAGGTAAAGGTGTATTTTTTTTTTTGGGGGGGGAGGGGGGGGGGGTTGTGTTTCATCAACTGTACGACTTTAAGTACTAAAATAACAGTAATATACCCTCATGACATACATAATAAAAAAAAGTCAAGTGTCACGTTGTGCTGAGTGTAGCGACCCTTGCAGCTCGACACCCGGTATTCCTGGAGTTGTGACAGGAGGACCAAGGTATACAAGAGGCAGGAGTGCTCGCTGGAACCGGAGATCAGGTAAGCAGGCTGGAACCACGGCACTCCTCACTGGCTGAGTCTGGTAGTGCAAGGACTCAGAGACCAGTGTAGTAAACAGCAAGGCAGATCCTAGGACAAGTAGAAGTCGGCACCAGAGCGGGTAGTCATACAGGCAGGGTTCGGCAACAGAGCGGGTAGTCAGGCAGGCAGAGGTCATCAACAAAGCGGGTAGTCGTACAGGCCGGGTTCAGTAACAGAGCGGGTAATCAGGCAAGCCGAGGTCAGGATCCAGGAATCAGGCAGACAGGCAGACACTAGGCCATGACACGGGAACACAACACTAGCTGCAATACTACAGCACTGAGCTGTTGCACTCTCCAGACTTAAATAGGGCGTTTTGGCGCGCAACGCACAACGCACAGCGCGCATGCACAAAGACACATGCACGCCGCACGCAACGCGCAGCGTGGGCATGCGCAAGTGCGATCGCGCACGCATGCGCAATCACGCGCACGTACGCGCGCCAACGCATTGTCAGAACAAACATGCATAACAACCATCCCTGTGCACGCGCAAAACACAACGCCTACGTCAGTGCCTTCCGGCGCCAACGCCTGCGCCGCGCAACGCAACGCACACTGGAGAGCACCGACAGACTGCCAGCATCCGTACGTGCCGACCGCCTCGCCTGGACAGGTAACTGACCGTGACACCAAGTCCATAAGTCAACTATTTATGGATTTTTTTTTTACTGTTTTTTTTTTTCAATTTGTTTGCTTGGTAACTGGGGTGTGGGTGGGAGGGGGTTTGGAAGTGATTTAAATAATTAATTTTATTAATTAAAAAAAATCTGTGGTATGCAATTCAATTTTTCGGTTTACCAGAAAGTGTTTCCCCTTTTTTTCTCCCCACCAACAGAGCTTTCTGTTGGTGGGATCTGATCACCCCCTCCCCCCCCCCCCCAGTTGTTTATTTATTTTTTTTACAAATATTTAATGTATTTTATTTTCAATAAATGAATTTTTCTTTTCCCTTTGCCTCCCTCCCACCCCGCGCCAGCCAATCATAACGATCGGCTCTCATAGGCTTCAGCCTATGAGAGCCGATCACTCCCCTCGCACCCCAGGGGGACAGCCGTGTCACACGGCTGTCCCCAGTGCAGTGCTGCTGCAGATCGCAGCGCTGTACACAGTAAAAAGATGGCGGTTTCGCCATCTAACAGTCTCCAAGCAGCGAAAATTTACGTGTTGCACCACGCATAAAAATGTATGTGTTTATGTCCGTGATAGCTTCATGCACCAGCAGGAATGCGTGTAAATGTACGCGTGGCAGCCCGCCGACCGCATGCGCAATCACACGCACACGCGCAGACGCATTGTGCATAACAACCATCCCTGTGCACGCGCGAAACACAACGCCTACGTCAACGCCTTCCGGCGCCAACGTCTGCGCCGCGCAACGCAACGCACACTGGAGAGCACCGACAGGCCGCCCCGCCGGGACCCTCCGGATGCCGCCAGGGGCTGGCTTCTCAGGGAATTCCCTGAGGAATCTGTTGATTAATCAAGAGGCATGGATGTTGGCTTCCGGTACCCATGAACTTTTCTCTATGCCATAACCCCTCCATTTAATGAGGTACTGGATCTGATTGTATCTCTTCCTGGAGTCCAGGATTGTTTCCACCTCATATTCTTCTTCTCCGTCCACCAGAAGTGGTGGTGGAGGAGTCGTTCTTCGGCCCGGGAAGGGATCTTGACTAGAGATGTAGCGAACGGTTCCCGAACCGTTCGCTGGCGAACATCTCTGAAAGCATGGGGCTTTTACTACTTCCGGGTCGCTCTGACCCGGAGTAGTACGCCTGCGCTGCCCGGCAAAGCGCGTCCTAGATCGCGCTCCTGTTGCCGGGCACTCTCTGCGCATGTGCGTGACGTCATGAACGACGTCACGCACATGCGCAGAGAGTGCCCGGCAACAGGAGCGCGATCTAGGACGCGCTTTGCCGGGCAGCGCAGGCGTACTACTCCGGGTCAGTGCGACCCGGAAGTAGTAAAAGCCCCAGAGATATTCGCCGAGCGAACAGTTCGCAACATCTCTAATCTTGACTAGTGGGTTTCAGTAGTGATACATGGAAGACCGGATGAATCTTCAGATTGTCCGGAAGGTCCAATTCATATGCCACTTGTCCTATCTTCCTCTTGATAGCAAATGGCCCAATCGATTTAGGGCTCAGTTTCTTGGATGGACAAGCCAACTTTAGATTTACAGTGGATAGCCAGACAGTATCCCCTTCTTTAAGATCAGGGTTACCTCTCCTGTGCAGATCAGCTTTCCTCTTGTAACTCTCCTGGGCCCGGGCCATAGTTTGTTGTAGTATTTGATTGTTATCCTGTAGATTTTTGATCAGGTTATCTGCGGCAGGAACTGAGGATTCCGGAAGAAGATTCGGCAGAAATGATGGATGAAAGCCATAGTTGGCGAAAAACGGGGTTTGTTGCGTACAGGCATGGAATTGTTGTAAGCGAATTCAGCTAATGGTAATAGCTGAACCCAATTGTCTTGAGAGGAAGACAGGAAACATCTCAGATACTGCTCCAGAGTTTGGTTGGTACGTTCAGTTTGGCCGTTGGACTGAGGATGATAAGCTGACGAAAAGTTCAATTTGATATTTAGAGACTCACACAAGGCCTTCCAAAAGCGAGACGTAAACTGTGAGCCCCTGTCAGAGATGATATCTGCTGGAACTCCATGCAACCGTACGATTTCTCTTATAAACGTGTTGGCCGTTGTCTGTGCTGAAGGTATGCCCTCCATAGGTAGAAAGTGAGCCATCTTGGACAATCGATCCACCACTACAAAGATAGTATTACAATCTTCAGATCTTGGGAGCTCCACGATAAAATCCATTGAGATGGAGTGCCAGGGTCTAGGTGGGACTGGTAGTGGATTTAGTAGGCCCCATGGTTTGGATTTCGATCCTTTAAACCGACAGCACGTGGGACAGGAGTTAACACACAACTTGCAGTCCTTTCTAAAGTTTGGCCACCAGAAGGAGCGATGCACCAGATCCTGGGTCTTGGTTACTCCAAAGTGCCCTGCCAGTTTGTGGTCATGACAAGTCTCAAGCACTACTGGACGAAACTCTTCTGGAACAAATAATTTATCATTCCACCACCAAAGTCCCTCTTTTTTCTTCATTGAGTCCTTGAATTTTTCCGGTGGATCGGCTGAACCCTGGCGAAACTGGTCGGCTAAGGCTGGTTGAATAATCAGAAAATTCTGGTCGGACAAGATTGTATCATGTGTTCCTGCTCCTTCATCCTCAGGAAACATGCGGGATAAAGCATCTGGTTTAGTATTCTTTGCTCCTGGTCTGTACGTAATGTGAAATATGAATCTTGAAAAGAAGAGTGCCCACCTGGCCTGTCTCGGGTTCAATCTTTTTGCGGTCTTTAGATATTCAAGGTACCGGTGATCCGTGAAGATGAGTATGGGCTCCACTCCTCCAATGCTACTTTGATAGCCAGCAATTCTCTGTCCCCCACATCATAGTTTCTTTCTGCGTCCGAGAGCTTCCTTGAGTAGAATGCCACTGGGTGCAGTAGTGCTTTTATTCCTTGTCTTTGAGATAGCACTGCCCCTACCGCTGAGTCGGATGCGTCCACTTCCAATACAAATGCCAGTGTCGGGTCCGGATGTTTAAGAACAGGAGCGGATGTAAAATGTTGCTTCAATCTATCAAATGCCACCTGGGCTCATTCCAAGAAAAGTGTGTATTCTAGTGCGTGAGTTGGGTAATGGGAAGAATTATAGCAGAAAAGTTCCTTATGAAGCGTCAATAAAAATTGGCGAAGCCCACGAACCTCTGAACTGCCTTCCTGTTGGTGGGGGCTGGCCAATCCAGAATTGCCTGAACCTTCTGAGGATCCATTACAAATCCCTTGTCTGATGTAATTAGTCCCAGGAACTGTATTAATCTCTTCTCGAATTCGCATTTTTCAGCCTTGTCAAAGAGTTGATGCTGCCTGAGACGAGCGAGTATCTGGCACACCTGATGACGATGGGTTTCCAGAGTTGACGAAAATACCAGGATGTCATCTAGATATACGATTATGAATTGGTCAATAAAGTCTTTCAACACATCATTGATAAAATACTGGAATGTTGCTGGAGCGTTGCAGAGTCCGAACGGCATTACCAGGTACTCGAAATGTCCAAAACGAGATCTGAACGCGGTTTTCCATTCGTCTCCCGCTCTTATTCTCACCAGGTTGTACGCTCCTCTTAAGTCCAGTTTTGAAAAAATTTTGGCTTCACTGAGTTTTTGAAAAAGTTCTGGCACCAAAGGCAATGGATAACGGTTTTTGATGGTGACCTTATTTAATTCCCGATAGTCGATGCAGGGTCGAAGTGTCTTATCCTTCTTTTGCACAAAGAAAATCCCCGCACCAGCAGGAGAAATGGATGGGCGGATAAAACCCTTCCTCAGGTTCATTTCAATATACTGTCTGAGAATTTCTTGTTCAGGGTCAGAAAGCGGAAACATTCGTCCGAACGGAATCTTGGAGCCGGGGATTAGATCAATAGGGCAATCATAGGGACGGTGAGGTGGTAGACAATCTGCTCCCTTCTTGTCGAATACGTCAAGATATTCGTGATACTGGGGAGGAACGGTGTTCCGAAGTGCCTCTGATGTGCAAAGCAGCGGACCAGTGGAAACAGGATTCATGGGTAAACAGCAGCTCCCACAGTAAACTGAGTTGAAAGAAACCACTCCTGTGTTCCAGTTGATGAGTGGATTGTGTGCTTGAAGCCAAGGTAATCCTAAGATTACCGGAAACATTGGAGAAGTCAGCAGGTCAAATTTGATTAGTTCTTGATGTTTTTCAAAGATCAGGGCCGTGGCAGGAATGGTTTCCATGGTAACTGGTCCAGAGCTGACTGTTGATCCATCAGCTAAGTGGATATGGAGAGGTTCTTTGCGGTTTTGTACCGGAATTTGATGATTAGTGGCAAAATTAATGTCCATAAAGCAACTGCAGGCTCTGGAGTCGATGATGGCAGTGGTTCTAATGGTTCTTCCTGGGAACTGGAACAAGATAGGAATGATAAAATGGTTAGTGGCTATTGCGGGGCCACCGGAAGGTGGGTCTCTAGAAATGCGACCCTCACCTGCAGGTCGGACTGGACAAGTTCTGATCAGATGACCGGCGGCTCCACAGTAGAAACACAGATTTCCTTGTCTCCTTCTGTTTCTTTCTTCTGCTGATAATGATGGACGCATGACTCCAAGCTGCATGGGTTCACCTTGATCCCCTACTTCAGCAGGCACTGTGGCGGAGGAGACTGGAAAAGCAGGGACCCATGATGCACGAGACAAGCCACCTGCATTTCTTTCCATCTGGCATTCCCGAAATCGTCTATCGATTTGGATTGCTAATTCGATCAACTCCTCAAGGGTAGCTGGTATTCCAACCCGAGCAAGCTCATCTTTCAGGGACTCCGATAATCCAAGACGGTACTGGTGTTTAAGTGCTCCCTCATTCCAGTCAGTATCAGCTGACCATCTGCGGAATTCTGACGTATATTCTTCTCTGGGTCTTCGGCCCTGGCGAAGATTGCGCAGCCCCATCTCAGCTGTTACTTGACGTTGTGGATCATCATATAAAGTAGCCATGTGAGTGAACAGGGTCTCCATTGATGTTAGAGCTGGGTGTTTCTGCTCCATTAACCTGTGAGCCCAAGCTTGAGGTTCTCCCTGGAGTAGGGCAATAATAAATCCCACCTTTGTTTCTTCAAGAGAAAACGTACGTGGTTGCAAGGCGAAGTATATTTGGCAGGCGTGCTGGAAGGCCCGGAACTTAGATCTGCCTCCTGAAAAGCGTTCCGGTGTAGGTACCCGGGGTTCGGGCGCTGCTGCGGAGGCTGCTTCAGGTGCAGGGTTGATGGGTGGAGCTAACTGAGATGCAGCGGCAGGGGCAGATGGCAGATTGGAAGCAGGTGCAACCGAGGACATAGTGTTGATTCGGCCTTCCAGGCGTTGATGTCCGGCTTGTAGCTCCTTAAGGGCTTCAGTCAGAGCAGACACTTGATTGCAAAGGGTGCTTAACACATTTTCTACCTCAACGGTCTCCATTGTTGGCTGTAGTATTATGTCACGAGGCTCTGGTGACGGAGACCGTTGTGCTGAGTGTAGCGACCCTTGCAGCTTGACACCTGGTATTCCTGGAGTTGTGACAGGAGGACCAAGGTATACAAGAGGCAGGAGTGCTCGCTGGAACCGGAGATCAGGTAAGCAGGCTGGAACCACGGCACTCCTCACTGGCTGAGCCTGGTAGTGCAAGGACTCAGAGACCAGTGTAGTAAACAGCAAGGCAGATCCTAGGACAAGCAGAAGTCGGCACCAGAGCGGGTAGTCATACAGGCAGGGTTCGGCAACAGAGCGGGTAGTCAGGCAGGCAGAGGTCATCAACAAAGCGGGCAGTCGTACAGGCCGGCTTCAGTAACAGAGCGGGTAATCAGGTAAGCCGAGGTCAGGATCCAGGAATCAGGCAAACAGGCAGACACTAGGTCACGACACGGGAACACAACACTAGCTGCAATACTACAGCACTGAGCTGTTGCACTCTCCAGACTTAAATAGGACGTTTTGGCGTGCAACGCACAACGCACAGCGGGCGCATGCACAAAGACACATGCACGCCTCACGCAACGCGCAGCGTGCTCATGCGCAGACGCAAATGCGCACGGGCGCATGCGCAATCACGCGCACGCACACTCGCAGACGCATTGTCAGAACAAACATGCATAACAACCATCCCTGTGCACGCGCGAAACACAACGCCTACGTCAACGCCTTCCGGCACCAACGCCTGCGCCGCGCAATGCAACGCACACTGGAGAGCACCGACAGACTGCCAGCATCCGTACATGCCGACCGCCTCGCCTGGACAGGTAACTGACCGTGACACCAAGTCCATAAGTCAACTATTTATGGATTTTTTTTTTACTGTTTTTTTTTTCAATTTGTTTGCTTGGTAACTGGGGTGTGGGTGGGAGGGGGTTTGGAAGTGATTTAAATAATTCAT
The DNA here is from genome assembly GCF_040937935.1 of Hyperolius riggenbachi. Lineage (NCBI taxonomy): Eukaryota > Metazoa > Chordata > Amphibia > Anura > Hyperoliidae > Hyperolius > Hyperolius riggenbachi. Next base: position 363,850,857 of record NC_090647.1, on the reverse strand, counting down.
TTTATTAATTAAAAAAAATCTGTGGTATGCAATTCAATTTTGCGGTTTACCAGAAAGTGTTTCCCCTTTTTTTCTCCCCACCAACAGAGCTTTCTGTTGGTGGGATCTGATCACCCCCTGCCCCCCCCCCCAGTTGTTTATTTATTTTTTAAAAAATATTTAATGTATTTTATTTTCAATAAATGAATTTTTCTTTCCCCTTTGCCTCCCTCCCACCCCCCGCCAGCCAATCATAGCGATCGGCTCTCATAGGCTTCAGCCTATGAGAGCCGATCACTCCCCTCGCACCCCAGGGGGACAGCCGTGTCACACGGCTGTCCCCAGTGCAGTGCTGCTGCAGATCGCAGCGCTGTACACAGTAAAAAGACGGTGGTTTCGCCATCTAACAGTCTCCAAGCAGCGAAAATTTACGCGTTGCACCATGCATAAAAATGTATGTGTTTATGTCCGTGATAGCTTCATGCACCAGCAGGAATGCGTGTAAATGTATGCGTGGCGGTCCGCCGACCCCGAGGTCGGCAAAATCAAAACTAGCTGGCGGCGGGGGACCGGAGCAGCAGTGAGGGACTATGAGGGCACAGGATGGCTGCATGGGGCTGGTAGAAGCCCCAGGTAAGTGAAAGTCATTTTTTTTTTTTTGCCTGACGATTCCTTTAAGGAGAATGGGAGCATTCATGTCACACCGTTTACCATTGTTTGGCATCATTTAGTCAAGCACAGGGCTCGATTGAGATTTCCCCAAAGCTTCATGCAGCTTCTGGAGTGGGCAGCGTCTTCAGTTACAGTTTATCTCCCTATGGCTCAAAAACAACAGCGAACGATGACAAATCCTTTTCTGCGCTGTAGCAGAAAAGTGTTTGGCCGCAGAGAAATAAGTCGCCGGCCATCTGAACCCGTCCTTAAAGTGGACCTTAACTCTTGCACAGGACAGAAGGAAAACAGTGAGAACTACAGACAGTATGCATTTAGAGAATTTAGTCTGTCTAATTCTCACTTATCTGTGACTAAGCACAAATTGTAATTTGATCCCTCAGCTGTGTCAGCTGCCTGCCACGGAAGAGGGTTTATTGGTAAACACAGGATGTTAAAGTGAACCTTAAGTGATCAAAAGAAATTGAGTTTTACCCACCTGGGGCTTACCTCAGCCCCCTGCAGCTGATCGGCTGCATAGGGGTGCTATTTTGGCTGGGAACGCGTAGTATCAGCCGCGTTCCCCAGCCTGACGGGTCCTGACGGCGAAACCGGAAGTGGTCGCCAGCGGGACCCGGAGCATCAGAGCGACTCGTCGTGGGCACCGATCAGCTGCAGGAGGCTAAGGTAAGCCCCAGGTGAGTAAAACTCTATTTCTTTTAATCACTTAAGGTTCACTTTAACAGTATGTGTGCTTCCATAAAAGCAGGAAGTCTAAACACTGTAGATGTATTGCAAGATTTGCATCATCTGTAACAAAAGAAATGTTTTTCTTTAAGGGCCTGTTTCCACTACACGCAGATTGGATGCAGAATGGATGCAGAAAAACTGACTCCAATGAATGCCTATGGGCCTGTTTCCACTAAACTCGATTATTCTGATGCAGATTTTCCCATAGGCATTCATTGGAGTCAGTTTTTCTGCATCCATTCTGCATCCAATCTGCATCAAATCTGCGTGTAGTGGAAACAGGCCCTTATAGACTCCAATGAATACCTATGGGAAAATCTGCATCAGAGAAATCACGTTTAGTGGAAACAGGCCCATAGACATTCACTGGAGTCAGTTTTTCTGCATCCATTCTGCATCCAATCTGCGTGTAGTGGAAACAGGCCCTAAGGGTTATTATGTTGTTGAGTATCTTATAGAGCAGAGAGGAGTTCTGAGTTAAAGAGGAACTCCAGTAAACATTTTACTGTTGGCAGGTGATGTAGCTGCTGCATGGTTTTTGGCAGTTGGAAACAGCTGTAAACAGTTATTTCCCACATTGCAACAAGGTTCACGGACAGGAAACTGACAAAAGTTTGAACTTTTCTTGTGGTAGGGGTTTCACCACAATATCAGTCATACAGCGCCCCCTGATGGTCTGTTTGTGAAAAGGAATAGATTTCTCATGTAAAAGGGGCTATCAGCTACTGATTGGGATAAAGTTCAATTTTTAGTAGAAGTTTCTCTTTAAGGTCCGCTTTAAGTGTGAGGTGTTGAGAGTTGATGGAAGCATGTTTTCAAAACTCAAAAATTACACATGACGAGTTCTTCCACAGCAGTTGACATTCAATGGCATAGGTTGTGAGATGAAAGAATCATTCATTCAATTTGTTCCTAGCAGAACACAATATCAAAACTTTTAAAAGCAAGGTGAAAGAGCATCCTGTCAACTATTCCATTCATGGCGTTGGTACTGCAGTAGCAAACTTGAACATGCTGGGTTTCAACCACAAGTACAACTTTGTTAATCTATAAACCATTGTAATACAAAAATCCTCCCCACAGTACCTGAAACTGTTAAAGAGAAACTCTGACCAAGAATTGAACTTTATCCCAATCAGTAGCTGATACCCTCTTTTACATGAGAAATCTATTCATTTTCACAAACAGACTATCAGGGGGCGCTGTATGACTGATATTGTGGTGAAACCCCTACCACAAAAACTCTGAGGACCTTGGTACTCCTGGCGGTTTCCTGTCTGTGAACCTTGATGCATTGTGGGAAATAACTGTTTACAGCTGTTTCCAACTGCCAAAAAAGCATGCAGCAGCTACATCACCTGCCAACAGTAAAAATGTCACCATGTAATAAATGTCAGAATGTAAATCAGGGATTTAAAAGATTTTACAATGGGCAAACACTGACTAAATCATTTATATATAATTATTGTAAAAATGAAGCACTTTTTTTATTACATTATTTTCACTGGAGTTCCTCTTTAAAAGCAGCATTATAGAGGAACCTGTCAGCTATTCCATTGTATGATGTTGGTACTGCAGTAACAAACTTGAACATGCTGGGCTCACACCACAAGTACCACTTTGTTGACTAATAAGCTGGTGTAATACAGAAATTATCCCTGATTCCACAGTGCGTTAACATATATTATAACTTGTCAAGCAAACGCATATACATATAAATACATGAAAAAAATAATACAAAACCAACCAAGGTGAATATATAAACCATGAATGGACATAAAGGAAGTGTGAAATGGTGGTACTAAAACCACAGAGGTACAGCAAGTCATCATTTTGAATCAGACTTGGCAGAGCTCCAATCGCAGCAAAATTGACTTACGTATTAAGATTTTACAAGCAGTAAAAGCCCTTTGGCTGGCAAAAACCAACCACTAGGATAATAACAAATTATTAGTAAATATATAACAAATGAAAATAGTGGTCCCGATTCTCACAACACACATAGTTGTTTGGGTTGAAAAAAATAATTGAGTTCAACCAGAAAATAAGGTACTAGCCTACACATTCACATATCTTAGCTAACCCAGAGGAAGGTGAAAACTCTTTACAAGGGTTTGACCCCTAATTCCTGGATCAACACCGCTGGCAATTACCTAGTAATTATAGCCATGGATGTCCTTCAATGCAAGGAAAGCATCTACATCCCCCCTTAACCTCCTTGGCAGTTTCGGGGTAAGCTGCGCAGGAGGTTTTCTCCAGCCCTGCTGGGCCAATTTGTTTAATTTTTTTTTGCTGCACGCAGCTAGCACTTTGCTAGCTGCGTCAGCACACCGATCGCCGCCTCCCCACGCTCGATCGCCGCTATCCGTCGCGCCGCACGCCCCCCCCCCCCCCCCAGACCCCGTGCGCTGCCTGGCCAATCAAGGCCAGGCAGCGCTGAGGGGTGGTTCGGGACTCCCAATGACGTCCCAATGTCGGTGACGTCATCCCGCCCCGTCGCCATGGCGACGGGGGAAGCCCTCCAGGAAATCCCGTTCTTTGAACGGGATTTCCTGATCAGAGATCGCTGCAGGCGATTGAAGAGGGCGGGGCCCTGGGCTCGCTACATGATATAGGAAAACATTTTTTTTTTAAAAACTGCGGCGCTCCCTCCTGGCAGATTTTTTTATACCGCCAGGGGGGTTAAAGGAAACACGTGACGGGGAATACAACAATCTATACATAGCTGGGACTTCTTTCAGGCCCTTTTAGGCTGATCGCTTCCTCGACGTCCTCCCATGCCGCCTGCATCCTCCGCTAGCTGCCCTGGTATTCCTCCAGTAGGGGCATACTGCACATGAGCGGCCCAGCCACACACTCCCTTTGCTCTCTCGGGAGCATTCTGCGCTTGCACAGCACTACTGCGCAGGCACCAAACACTCCCGGTGACGGGAGCGCGATGGAGTGAACGCGTAGACGGACTGCGCATTCCCCGACTGGAGGAATTACTGAGCCAGCTAGCAGAGAATTCCAGACAGCTCGGGAGGACGGCAAGGGAGTGAACAGCCTGAAGGGGGCTGGAGGAGGCCCCAGGTATGAATACATTTTTTTAGTCCCCCGTCAAGTACACTTTAGATGCAAATAGAGAGTTTGCCATAACTACTTCCTGTGGTAAAACATTCCACACAAACATCAAAGGATTTAAATGTGCAATTAAACTTTAAACTCTTAACACAGTTCTAAGTTGTTGTCTGGCAGCTGTGATTAGTAAGGACAAGGCACGGACTGAATTTTCTCAAAAGATTGTACTCTGTAGCCATGTAGATCTGCGTGGTTGGGACGAGGGCAGCAGGAGCATATCGGAGGGGAACAGAGAATGCAGTGTATGCAAATATGCCTGGAGCAATGTACTGCCTCATTTGTCACAGACAATTTGCCTCGGTAAACCTTTAAATAAGACCTTAGCTGCTTATGTGCAAGTTTAGATTTAATAATGCTGTCCATAAGTATGGGCCATGGCATACACTTGATGTCGCAAGCGATATTCACCTCGATGGAAATGTTGATCGTTTGCTAGATCAAGTGTTCTAACGTGCACCATTCGATTTCTACAGGATTTCAGCTAAAATAAACTTTGCCCCCTTTAGCTTTGTACTAATTGGTGCACAGGTGCAATATAAATTGATGTGGTCGCCTGCTGTTCTTGGCTCTTGTCCCACCCATGAATATTTGGCGGAAAAAATAAAATAAACAATTGAATTTCAATCTATTTTTGGATTGGAAACTTGGATTGGTTATTGGATTGCAAAACCTTACAAATATCACCTGAATCATATCAGAAAATAGTTGTGGTTGCTAAAATGAATGAATTAATAGTTAAGTGATTGTAGTCAGGTGCATACACACAGGCAGAAGGTTTTTTCATCCAAGCTGGGTTCGATTTGATAAAAAAAAAGAAAAAACCTTCACTGCAGTATGCCATTGTCAGGGGCCTGAACGGAGAAACAGGGTTTGACCACAGTTTGCAGTATACAGACACTGGAACCAGGAATTAAGGTGCAAAAATAATGTTTTATTGCAAATGCAATAATGCAAGCATACATACAAGCGTGAATGTAAATACCATACCATATATGCACAGCACACAATATATACACAAATAACCCGGGAAGCAGTGACAAAATATATAACCCCTAACTATCTAACTATCTATTTACAAACGGTGTGCACGAGATATATATGTACAAGCAATTATATACAACAACGCGGTATCAAAAGGAGCAGGCAAAGACAGGTCAAAACGGAATAAAGTCAGCAACAGGTAATCAGATACATACAAGGTACAGAGGGGTAAGCATAAGCAGAGTCAGGACAAGCAGAGGTTCAGTAGCAGATAAACAGATCACAGGGCAGGGTACAAGAAACCAGGTATCAGGAACAGGGGTGACCAGAGACTCAGACCTGTAACAAGGAAGTTCTGGCAATGACTTGCAGGAAGAGGCAGACTTATATAGTCCATGTAATAGGAAGCAGCTGGTGGTAGTTGATCAGAGACACATTAGAGGCCTCTGCAGGCCATACAAAGAACTGCAAGTCCTTAGATGCAATGATAAGCCACCTGCTGGTGGATAGTGGAAGTCCAGGGCAGTCCAACTCAATACCACCACCAGCAGGCAAGAGATGATACCACAAGAATCGTAACAGTACCCCCCCCTGAAGGAGCGGCCTCAGGACGCTCCACAGTGTCCTTAGAAAATGTCCGCCCGGGTCCCACAAGAAGGCAGACAATCCACACATTGGCCAGGTGGTTCGCAGAGGCCAAGCTCGGGTGGGCAGGGAGGGAAAACACTTTGAAAACTTGATCTTTGGATCTTGTAACATAAGCTGTAGACGTCCAGGCAGGATGGCAAGTTGGAGAAAAGACTGTACAACATCAGGCAGGACCCAGAAAGCAGCAACAAATACAGGAGGCAGTAGAAGGCAAACCTGGGTGGGCAGGGAGGGAAATAATGCCAACCAAATCCAGACCAGCATTTTTTGGACAGAGAGCAATGTAGAAATCAGGATCTCAGGAAACTGGAGGATATCAGGCAATGTATCAGGCTGGACAGGAGACTGGCAGGCATAAGGCTTGGCAGGAGACTGGACAGGACCATTAGTCTGAGCAGAAGGCTGGACAGGATCATCAGTCTGAGCAGAAGGCTGGACAGGATCATCAGGCTGAGCAGAAGGCTGGACAGGATCAGGCTGAACGGGAAACTGGCAGGCACCAACAGGCTTGGCAGGAGACTGGCAGGCATCATCAGGCTGAGCAGGAAACTGGACAGAAACAGGCTGAACAGCAGACTGGACAGGATCATCAGTCTTGGCAGGAAAATGAGCAAGATCAGGCTGAACAGGAGACTGGCAGGCACCAACAGGCTTGGCAGGAAACTGGCATGCATCATCAGGCTGAGGAGGAGACTGGACAGGATCAGAGTGGACAACAGGTTGGCAGGTCTCAGACAGAGCAGGAAACTGGCAGACATCAGGCGCTGCAGCAGGCTTGGTACCAACAGGGCAGACAGCAGTCTTGGAAGCATCAGGAGCGTTGATAACAGGAGTCTCTAGTGGCTGGGCAACAGCAAAAGTCTGTGAAGGCTGGGCAGCAGCAGAAATCTGTGGAGGCTGGGCAGCAGCAGAAATCTGTGGAGGCTGGGCAGCAGCAGACATCTGTGGAGGCTGGGCAGCAGCAGACATCTGTGGAGGCTGGGCAGCAGCAGACATCTGTGGAGGCTGGGCAGCAGCAGACATCTGTGGAGGCTGGGCAGCAGCAGAAGTCTGTGGAGGCTGGGCAGCAGCAGAAGTCTGTGGAGGCTGGGCAGCAGCAGAAGTCTGTGGAGGCTGGGCAGCAGCAGAAGTCTGTGGAGGCTGGGCAGCAGCAGAAGTCTGTGGAGGCTGGGCAGCAGCAGAAGTCTGTGGAGGCTGGGCAGCAGCAGAAGTCTGTGGAGGCTGGGCAGCAGCAGAAGTCTGTGGAGGCTGGGCAGCAGCAGAAGTCTGTGGAGGCTGGGCAGCAGCAGAAGTCTGTGGAGGCTGGGCAGCAGCAGAAGTCTGTGGAGGCTGGGCAGCAGCAAAAGTCTGTGGAGACTGGGCAGCAGCAAAAGTCTGTGGAGACTGGGCAGCAACAAAAGTCTGTGGAGACTGGGCAGCAACAAAAGTCTGTGACGGCTGGGCAGCAGATTGCATAACATCAGGTGAAACAGAAGGCAGGAAAACTTCAGGCAGGTTAACAGGTTGGGAAACTTCAGACAGGGCAACAGGCTCAGTAGTTTCAGGCAGGGCAACAGACTGTATAACTTCATGGATCTGGACCTTTGGCTTAGTACTTAGCTGGGCCGTTGGCTGAGCGCATGGCTGAACCGTTGGCTGAGCGCTTGACTGGACCTTTGGCTGAGACCCTGATACAGTTTGTGCGAGTTGGCACTGAGACTGTGCGGACTGGGCCTGTGCGAGCTGGAACTGAAACTGAGTGGGCAGGATACTAGATTGAAATTCTGTAGGCTGTATGCCGTTTTCTGCAGACTGGATGCAAAACTCTCCAGACTGTGAGCAGGATTCTGCAGGTTGACTAGAAGTCTCTGCAGACTGGAGGCAATATTCTGCAGACTGGGAACATAGTTCTGCAGACTGGATGCAAAGCTCTGCAGACTGTGAGCAGGATTCTGCAGGCTGTTTTGAAGTCTCTGTAGGTTGGAAGTGAGGTTCTGCAGACTGAGCACAAGGCTCTGCAGATGGAGGCAAAGTCTCTGCAGGCGGAAGGCAAGGCTCTGCAGACAAACACACGGCTGGACTGGATTCTGGAGCATACCAAGTCTGCAAGAGCTGTGAGAGGAAGGCAAGAGTTTGTATAACAGGTGTCACCGAAACATTAACCGGAGGCTGCATCAGACAGGAGTTGGATGGAGGCTGCACAGGAGGTGAGATGACTGGAGGCTGCACAGGAGGTAAGATGACTGGAGGCTGCACAGGAGGTAAGATGACTGGAGGCTGCACAGGAGGTAAGATGACTGGAGGCTGCACAGGAGGTAAGATGACTGGAGGCTGCACAGGAGGCGAGATGACTGGAGGCTGCACAGGAGGCGAGATGACTGGAGGCTGCACAGGAGGCGAGATGACTGGAGGCTGCACAGGAGGCGAGATGACTGGAGGCTGCACAGGAGGCGAGATGACTGGAGGCTGCACAGGAGGCGAGATGACTGGAGGCTGCACAGGAGGCGAGATGACTGGAGGCTGTACGGAAGGTGAGATGACTGGAGTAATGGAAGCTGTAGGAAAGTATTTGCGTCTGGTTTTGGTGACCACTCTGGAAACTGGAACAGCAGGTTCTCTTGATATAACTGGATACTGCCAGGACCAAGGTGTGGATCTGATAGCGGTTTGTAATGTTGCTGATTTTACAGGTTTTTTAACTATTGCAGGTTCTGAGTTCTGGACACAAGAAGAGATACATGGAGAATGAGCAGAAGGAGGAGAGTGGAAACAGGAAGAAAGGATTTCACGCCAGGCAGTAATCAACATAGAAGCAAATTCACGCTTACAGAGCTTATGCAGCATCAATGACTCAGTTGCACGAACACAGGCAGACACATACAATTCCCCCTTCTCAAAGTAAGATTCATAAAACCCTTGTTTGTCTCTCTTTAAATAACCATATAAGTGATCAATCTGATCAGAGTTAAAAATGAAATCAAATTGTTTTGTAATGGGCGATTGGCATTTAAGCTGTTTAGTAGCTGTGGGCTGAGGATTCTGAATGTGACAGACATTCGGAGGGTTAACTGAAGAATTTCTTACTGGCAGGACTTCTAAATAGGCAGCAATTAAGGCAGAAGCGGATTCATACTTGCAAAGCCTATGCGCAATCAATGTCTCAGTTGCACGTATACAGGCAGACACAAAACCTTCACTTTTGTCACAGTAATACTTAATAAATCCTTCTCTATCCTTTCTCAGAAAATCAAACAAATCATCAATCAGTTCAGAGTCAAAAATAAAATTAAATTCTTCTTTGCTGGGAGACTGACTTTGCAGCTGTTTAACTGCAGTGGGCTGGGAGTGAGTGGCATTCAGAGGGTTAACAGGAGGTGTGCATAATGACAAGATTTCTGAATATGCATTGATCAAAGCATGGGCTGACTCAGGCTTACATTTTCTGTCAGACAATAGACTCTCAACCGCACATTTACATCCAGAAACAAATGCAAAGCTTTGCTTAATGTAAAAGTCAAAAAATGCTTTTCTGTCTCTCTTCAAATAACTATAGTACATGTTAACTTGTTCAGAAGTAAAATCAACCTGGACAGGACTTATAACAGGTAAGGCAGGAGCTGTGGAACCTGCAGAGATAATTCTCTGCCATGCATTTAGCAGAAGGGAGGCTTTCCCATACTTGCATATTCCCTGAGTGATCAGGGACTGGAGGGAATCTATGCAAGCCTGCACGCTCTGTTTACCTTTGTTTGAGTAATGATCAAGAAAATATTCCCTGTCATCCTCAAACAAGTTAATCAGAGCTTCTATGGCATAATTGTCAAACGGTGGATCATAATCACTGACTACACCTTGGTCAGAATCAGGTTGCATGCAAATATTTGTCATTTTTGGGTATGCAAGATCATTCCAGATCCTGGCTAAACTTTCAATATCTTGTGTACGAATTATTCCTAATTTGACATAACTATATGTCTGGCTAATCAACTGCTGCAATTCAGCTTTAGAGAAATCAGCAAAAACTGCACGACACTCAGCTTTATCCTCATCAGCAAGCAATGCATAATAATCAATTTGTTGCAGATCCATTTTTGGACGGAACAGCCAGGTATCAGTGTGCAGTATAGCTGCAGTGGTCAGTGTATATATGGCCAGAACTTACTGTCAGGGGCCTGAACGGAGAAACAGGGTTTGACCACAGTTTGCAGTATACAGACACTGGAACCAGGAATTAAGGTGCAAAAATAATGTTTTATTGCAAATGCAATAATGCAAGCATACATACAAGCGTGAATGTAAATACCATACCATATATGCACAGCACACAATATATACACAAATAACCCGGGAAGCAGTGACAAAATATATAACCCCTAACTATCTAACTATCTATTTACAAACGGTGTGCACGAGATATATATGTACAAGCAATTATATACAACAACGCGGTATCAAAAGGAGCAGGCAAAGACAGGTCAAAACGGAATAAAGTCAGCAACAGGTAATCAGATACATACAAGGTACAGAGGGGTAAGCATAAGCAGAGTCAGGACAAGCAGAGGTTCAGTAGCAGATAAACAGATCACAGGGCAGGGTACAAGAAACCAGGTATCAGGAACAGGGGTGACCAGAGACTCAGACCTGTAACAAGGAAGTTCTGGCAATGACTTGCAGGAAGAGGCAGACTTATATAGTCCATGTAATAGGAAGCAGCTGGTGGTAGTTGATCAGAGACACATTAGAGGCCTCTGCAGGCCATACAAAGAACTGCAAGTCCTTAGATGCAATGATAAGCCACCTGCTGGTGGATAGTGGAAGTCCAGGGCAGTCCAACTCAATACCACCACCAGCAGGCAAGAGATGATACCACAAGAATCGTAACAGCCATACTGCCGACGTACAACATACAGAGTCTGACACTAGCCCACACATGTACCTGCGCAGTAATATGCTAGCTGTTTAACATATATATACTGAATATGAATATTTCTCTGGCCAGAGATTTAACCACTTCACCACTGAGGGGTTTTACCCCCTGACCACCAGAGCAATTTTCACCTTTCAGCGCTCCTTCCATTCATTCGTCTATAACTTTATTATTACTTATCCCAATGAAATAAACTATATCTTGTTTTTTTCGCCACCAATTAGGCTTTCTTTAGGTAGGACATTATGCCAAGAATTATTTTATTCTAAATGTGTTTTAATGGGGAAATAGGAAAAAATGTGGGAAAAAATTATTATTTTTCAGTTTTCGGCCATTATAGTTTTTAAATAAAGCATGCTACTGTAATTAAAACCCATGAAATGTATTAACCCATTTGTCCCGGTTATAAAACCATTTAAATTATGTCCCTATCACAATGTTTGGCGACAATATTTTATTTGGAAATAAAGGTGCATTTTTTTCAATTTTGCATCCATCCCTAATTACAAGCCCGCAGTTTATAAAGTAACAGTGTTATACCCTCTTGACATAAATATTTAAAAAGTTCAGTCCCTAAGCTAACTATTTATGTTTTTTTTTATTGTATGTTTTTTTTTTTTAATTACAAAAAAAAAATAAAAATTGGGGAGTGTGGGAGGTAATGAGTTAATTTATTGTGTAAATGTAATGTTTGAATATGTAAAATGCTTTTAGGGTGTAGTTTACTATTTGGCCACAAGATGGCCACAGAGTGTTTGTTTACATGCGACCTGTAAGCGTCCGGAAGGACGCTTACAGGAAGCAGTAGGAGGCTGGGAGACTCACAATGATCTCGCTGTTTCTGAAAGAAGCAGCAGATCATTGCGGGGGCTAGATCAACGAACGGGAATTGATTTTCCCGTTCATTGATCTCCGGGCGAGCGGGCGGCGGCGTGCACGAGCGGCAGGTGCGCGCGCACGAGCGGCAGGAGCGCGGACAGCGGCGGTAGCGCGGAAGGTACGGATTTCTCCGTCCCTGGTTTTTTAGGGGGGAAAAAAGGGGCGGAGAAATTCGTACCGCTGGGGGTAAAGTGGTTAAAACACGTTAATTTCACTCATCCGCGCATTCATACCCAAAGTGCACCGTGCCTAGCAGCAAATAAATAGTTGGGCCCCCCCTATAACATAATATAACGTAATATAACATCTAAGAAAGTGGCAGGATTCCAGAAGATCAATAACAAACATTCGGCTTCTGGCTTACAATTAAGAAGCGATCTCACCAACTTGGGCACTGCAGGTTGCTCCACCTACTGTACATGCACAATTTATACTTTTCCCTCTATCTTTCTTGTGCTCCCCCTCTCCCCTGTATCTTGCCCCCCCCCCCCTTTCCCATGTGCAGTCCTTTCTTCTGTACATAAAAAACAGTCCCTGCATGTGCATCAGCTCCACTCTCATTTCATGTGCAGCCCCTTTACCATGTGTGACATCTACTTCACAGGTCCCTTGGGCAGCAGCTCCCGCCTTCCGGAAGTTAACCAAGATCAACAACCTCCTTTTACCTAAGCAGCAATCCTATCTTCTAAAGGAAGCAGCCACCCTTGGGAAGCCGCAGCCCTAGACCATGGCCTATGTGGCCTTTGCGAAAATGTAGTTCTGCTTGCATTTTCCAGTAAAATGGAGTAACTGTACATACCTGCAGTGAAAACATATTGGGGGAGTGTCGTCACACTGAAGAACACGTATGTCTTCTATCATTCCCAGAATATGCTCAACAGACGAGGGTACATCATGATCAGGCCAATTTTTATAATGAAACTGATAAACTATTCTTATTTCCTGCATAAAAATACAACAGAGAGAATGTTTTTATAATGTAAACCAATTTGACAAACTTCTGAATACTCATAATATAAAAAAGCTGCAAGATATCAGAAAGTGTATGAAAAAAAACTGGTAAAATGATTAAGTAACAGCATGAGTACCGGTAATTAGCTGCACAGAATATGCCCCTCTAAAGCTAATTTCACATTGGGGTGTTACATTGTGTTGTGCTATAAAATACACATAATGCAACCAAAAACATCATTTGATTTGATAGCAATGTATTGCAGGTAAAGGACCAAGATTGATTAACATTATGCGCACCAATGTGTGTAATTGCACGCTCTGCACTTTAACTTAACAACAAAATCTGTTGCATTGAATTGGAACTCATGATTTGTTTTTCTCTGCATGTGAAATAGTGTTCTGTTCCTTGATGTATTCTGTGTGCCCTAGTGTGTACTTGAATTCTGTATGCGCCAAGCCCAATTCCGGGCAGGACTTAGTCGTGTTTGGCACAATAAAGATTCTGATGTGAACTGTTAATAGACTTTCAATTATACCACCATATACTGCAGTGCCCCAAACACAGAAAAGGATGAAGATGAAATAGGGCCCTAGGCAAGATAGCACTTTTTGCCCACCGCTGATGGTCACCTGGCTTTAGATTTGGTGGGGACTAGCATCCACCAGGCCCCTAAAATCTCTCCAGGCCCTAGGCAACTGCCTAGAATTGCCTTCTAGATGATCCGGCTCTGCCAAAACAGTGTTAATTACAGTGCAACACACCATAATGTATTAGTGTAAAAGTACCCTTAGGGCTTAAAGCGGACCCAAACCAAACATTTTTTTAATTCAAAATATGTAGTTGCACCACGCTGACTCATACAAAGATAAATAAACACTCCTTTAAGCCTATGAGCATTTCAGTGCATGCTTTTCACCCTTCTCTTTTCATAACTAGGGTTATACAGGTGGCAGCCATTAGCAATTCCTCCTTTGCTGGACACCACCTACTCCACCAGTCTGCCGGATTCTGTACCGGCAATATGAAAGGAAGGGAGGAGTTCCTCCAATAAATGTAAAATATTTTATATTTGTCATCATGCAGCTGAAAAAAGGCTGCTATTTATTATTATAATTTAGAAAATAGATTTTATTTCTGAAATCTTGTATTTTTAATTTGGGTCCACTTTAAACCCACGAGAAGCCTTTTCTAAGCGCTGCAGATTTGAAAAGCTCTTGCTAATGCAATGCTATGGGGGATTTTAAAAAAACAACACATCGCTCAAGTGGGATTAGCATTACATTAGCAAGAGCTTTTCAAATTACAAGTTCTTAGAAATGACTTAAAGAGACACTGAAGCGAAAAAAAAATGATGATATTATGATTTGTATGTGTAGCACAGCTAAGAAATAAAACATTAAGATCAGATGCATCAGTGTAATTGTTTCCAGTACAGGAAGAGTTGAGAAACTCCAGTTATCTCTATGCAAACAAGCCATTAAGCTCTCCGACTAAGTTAGTCGTGGAGTGGGCTGTTATCTGACTTTTATTATCTCAACTGTTCCTGGACTATTTACTTTTCCTCTGCTAGAGGAGAGGTCATTACTTCACAGACTGCTCTGAAAGACTAATTTTGAATGCTGAGTGTTGTGTAATCTGCACATATTATAGAATGATGCAATGTTAGAAAAAACACTATATACCTGAAAATAAAAGTATGAGAATATTTTCTTTGCTGCTAATCTTCTAGTAATTATTCATAGTACACAACCAATTCACTATATCATATTTTTTTTTGCGTCAGTGTCTCTTTAATAATGTACTGCTAGTGGGTTCCAGGCCTTAGGGACAGTTTTGAATAATGTGTTTAGCTTGCATGTGTTTTACTTTGTTGCATGTAAGCAAGCAGAAATACGGGTTGCCTTTGATTCCTGTAATGAATAGATCTAAACTGAAGGGATTAACATTTTCTCAGCAGAAGTGGACTATCACTTTAATCGCTGAAAGCGAGAGACAGAATATACAGTAAATTTAGTCATTTTTCTTAAAGGGGTTCTTTCGTGAATGAGGAAAAAAAAAAAGTGGTTTATGTATAAACTATTAAACATCCTTCTAAAATAGTGTAAAAAGTTTTTTTTAAAAATGGTTTCATCAATACAACATGTATTGTAAGATGGCAAGATGGCGCCTGAGGTCGGCTGCCGAAGCACACAGGCTCCGCAAAGTTTTTCTGTTTTGTTACTTTTTATCACTTTTTTTGTTACTTTTGTGTTAGTTTAGGTTAGATTAGTCACTCACTAGTTACGTAGTTTAGCTAGTTTTTCACTGGGCTGCGCCAAAGTCATCCAGCAACGCAGCAGACCGCGGACCCACACAGCCACCCACGTGGAGAGTCTGGCAAGCTTGAGCGGCCAAAAACTTCGGGAAGCTCTCAGCAACAACACCGCTGCGCTCCTGCAACCTGGCAATGCAGCAGACCGCGGCCGCGGACCCACACAGCCATCCACGTGGAGAGTCTGGCAAGCTTAAGCTTGTGCGGCCAAATACTCCGGGCAGCTCTCAGCAAAACACCGCTCAGCTCCTGCAACCCGGCGGGAGACATCCGGCTCCCAGTGCTGGCAACAGATGCGCACATGTTCGAGGTATCCAGGCACGCCAGAACCACAGCACCAACCCCACGGCTCCTTGCTCCGGACCAGCGCTCCTGACTCCACGCCGCTGCTTCAACCCAGCGATCACCCGATCTCAGCCTCCAGCGGCTGCCCTCACGAATCCCAGAGACTTCTCCAGCGCTCCTGCCATAGTCCTAGGCAGGCCCGGCCAGTTCCCACAGGCCCCAGAGACTGACCATCGGCAGGTCCTGCCGGCCACCAGTGTCTCTCCCAGCGCTCCTGCCTAAGTCCCGGGCGGGCCTCACTCAGACTGCAGCGACCGACCTCGAGGGCCCAGCCTGCTCCCCGCAGTCTCCAGCGACTTCGGCCGGGCATTTCCTCCTCTTCAGCCTCCTCCATCGGTGCTGAAATCTGCAATACAGATACGAACCGCTCCTCCACATGCCCCGTGGTTACCATACCCAGCCACTCTGCCCTGCTACTTCTGGCGTTACCTGCCGCTGCGCCCTGCTGCTCCTGGGTTACCTGCCCCGGTTGCTCTGCAGGTCTGCCCAGTGTGCCAACCTACAACCACTGCTCTGCTTGACCCTATCCTGTTCTGCTGTACTGCCTGGGCTGCTCTGCCATGAACTAGTTTGCTGAACTAGTAGGCAAGCTCCCAACACAAGCCTGCTACTCTGCACTTATCAGCCTATATGCCTTTCTATGCTGCTGTATGTTCCGAACTCAGGGCCGGCCCTAGACTTTTTGCCGCCTGAGGCAAAATTTTAAAAAAAATTGCCGCCCTAGAAGCCCCCCACTGAGCTTGAGGGGTAGCGGGCAGGAAGGGGGTATTGGGCCTAGCGGTGGGGAGGGGGGTCGGACCCCCCCTCCCTCGCCTGGGTCCCCCGATCTGTGCTCCCCTCCAGCTGTAAAAAGTTATGTACCAGCGGCAGCGTATAGATTAAGAGGCAACGGGCGGGGATCACTCACCTTTTCCGCGTTCCAGCGAGCGCTCCACTGACGTCACTTCCTGCAATGCCGCCCAGTAAGTGGCCGGCGTTGCAGGAAGTGACGTCAGTGGAGCGCTCGCTGGAACGCGGAAAAGGTGAGTGATCCCCGCCCGTTGCCTCTTAATCTATACGCTGCCGCTGGTACTTAACTTTTTACAGCTGGAGGGGAGCGCAGATCGGGGGACCCAGGCGAGGGAGGGAGGGGTCCGACCCCCCTCCCCACCGCTAGGCCCAATACCCCCTTTCTGCCCGCTACTCCTCCAGCTCGGCGGGCGGCCCCCCCACCCACAGACAGGCGGGTGCCGCCCCCCCAGATGTGCCGCCTGAGGCAAATGTTTCACCCCGCCTCATGAGCGGGCCGGCCCTGTCCGAACTTTTTAGACCCTGTATGCTGCTTCCTGAAATGCTGTATGCTGCTTCCTGAAATGTGCAGTCAGCCCTTGCCTGCTACCTCCAAGCCCAGCACCATGACCACAATCACGAGTACCCCCACGCCATCGGTAACCCCTCACATCGCATACTCAAGGGTGCAACTCATCCAGTGGGAAAACTGCAGGGCTCCCCAGCCAGAGGACGAGCACCTATTTAACTCAGTCTGGAGTCACATCCAGCAAATTACCAGGTATCGCCCAGGGGCTAGGGGGGTCCAGCGAAGACGGGGCTGTCGGGCGGGTGCTCAAGTTAGGCTGAGGAAAAAGGGCCTGGGATCAGCCATCCCCTCGGCCCTCCTAGGGAATGTCCGCTCCCTGCCAAATAAACTGGATAAACTCCGTCTCCTCAGCGACAAGCGGGAGATCAGTAGCAACACCCCTGTACTCTGCTCACAGAGACTTGGCTGCATGAGGATATTCCAGACAGTGCCCTATCCCTCACGGGTTTCAACCTCATCTGGGCAGACCGCGACTGCTCCCTCTCAGGCAAAAGGAAGTGTGGGGGGGGGGGGGGTCTGCTTTTACATCAACTCCTCATGGTGTCCGAACACGTCGCTTCTAACCAGGAAGTGTACCCCTGACCTGGAGCTCCTACTACTCAACTGTAGGCCTGTCTACTCACCCAGAGAGTCCTCATCCTACGTCCTTATGGGGGTCTACATCCCGACTGATGCAGATGTCAAGCTGGCCGAACGGGATCTAAATGATATAATCACACAGTGGGAGACGTCCCTACCAGACTCTTTGTTTATTGTAATGGGCGATGCCTCGCTACCATCAGCACGTTACCTGCCCCACCAGGAGTGACAGCACACTGGATCACTGTTACACGATCCTGAAAGACCCCTACAAAGTAATCTCACGGGCAGCACTGGGTTCATCCGACCACAACCTCATCCACTTGATCTCGACCTATAGAAGACGTCTGGAAGCAGCAAAACCAGTTCTCAAATCTGCAAAAGTGTGGTCAAACGAGGCAAAAGAACAACTTCAGACCTGTTTCGACAACACAGACTGGAGGGCACTGGAATCATCTAACCTGGATGAATGGGATGACACTGTCACTTCCTACATAAGATTCTGTGAGGAAACCTGCATTCCCTCAAAGTCCTTCAGGGTCTATCCGAACAATAAACCCTGGTTCTCCAACAAGTTACGTAAGCTGCGGAAGCAAAAAGAGGCTGCACATAAGTCCGGCTCCATAGAGGACTTCAGGATAGCAAGGAACTCCCTCAACAAAGAACTGAGAGTGGCTAAAAGGGAATATGCAGATAAGATGAGGAAGAACCTAAGCTCAAACGACCCACGGGCTGCTTGGAGGGGGCTCAAGGTGGCCACAAACTACAAGCCTCCCCCTCTCCATGCAACACCAAGTACTGAGCTAGTTGAGGAACTGAGCAGCTTCTATTGCAGGTTCGAGGACCTGACAGACCGACAGGGGTACCGCCACCCCCCCCCCCCCCCCCCACTGCCCTCTCTCAAAGCCCAAGCTCTCCCTCCCCAGTAGTGAGCGAGGCAGAGGTTCTGCGTCACCTGTCCTCACTGGACGCCAGGAAAGCCTCGGGACCGGATGGGGTGTCCCCAGCCTGCCTGAAAACCTGCTCACGGCAGCTGGCCCCCATCCTCACTTCCATATACTCCAAGTCCTTGAGAGATGGCAAGGTACCTGCATGCTTTAAAAAGTCCACCATTATCCCTGTCCCAAAAAAACATGGAGTCTCAGAGCTTAACAATTTTAGACCTGTGGCCCTCACTCCTGTTGCTATGAAAACCTTTGAGAAAGTGATCTTATCCCTCCTTAAGAACTCCACACTGCACTGTCTGGATCCGTTCCAATTTGCATACAGGTCAAATAGGTCCACCGACGACGCTATCAATATATGCCTGGAGTACATCACCGGCCACCTGGACAGCCCAGATTCATATGTCAGGATGCTCCTCCTGGACTTTAGTTCGGCTTTCAACACCATCTGTCCTCGTATACTGCATGACAACCTAGAGGAACTCAGTGTCCACCCCTCCGTCCGCTGCTGGATCACGGACTTCCTTACAGACAGGTCCCAAGTAGTTAAGCTGGGCAACATCTCGTCCAGGCCAAGGATTACCAACACTGGAGCCCCTCAGGGATGTGTTTTGTCACCCTTCCTGTTCTCACTCTATACCAACAACTGTACGTCTAAGGATAAATCTGTTAAGGTCATCAAATTTGCCGATGATACCACCATTGTTGGCCTCGTAAGGAAGGGAAATGAACAGGCCTACCGAGACGCGGTGGATAGAATCTGCCACTGGTGTGGAGCAAACAAGCTGGTGCTCAATACCACCAAAACTGTGGAGATGGTCATTGACTTCAGAAGGCAGAGGACGACCCCCCCCCCCGCCCAATTCTCATTGACGGGGCTGAAGTTGAAATCGTTTCCAGCGTTCGACTCCTGGGCACAACCATATCTGATGAACTGAGCTGGAAGAACAACACCATCACAACCCAAAAGAAGGCCCAGCGGAGACTCTTCTTCCTGCGCCAACTAAAGAAGTTTGGTATGGCTCAAGAACTCCTCAAATCCTTCTACTCCGCCACCATAGGGTCTGTCCTTTGCACCTCGATACTCGTATGGTACGCTGGCGCCACCGCCAGCGACAGATACAAAATTCAGAGGGTCATCAGATCAGCAGAGAAAATAATTGGGAAACCCCTCCCCCCTCTGGAGCTCATCCACAACTCTAGGTTGTGCTCTAGAGCAGCAAAGATTGCCAATGACCCATCACACCCAGGTCATTGCTTCTTCCGACGGCTCCCATCGGGTCGGAGGTTCCGGGCCATCCCCACCAAGACATCTAGGCACAGAGACACTTTCTTCCCCGCAGCGGTGAGGCTATTGAACTCCCTATAAATCCCATGGCGCCCCCCTCACACTTGTACTTTGCCGTCACCACCCATGGCCCAAGAGTGTTTACGGTACTGGGATTCTTCTGAGTACGTTGTGCTGCTTCTTGCTGTGATACTGCCTCGGTTTTCCTTGCATTGTATATTTCTGCTGTAACTTAATGTTGTGCACTGTTCTAACGTAATGTCTCTACTGTAACTTATCTTTGTGAGCTGCCCTGTGATGCTAAAACCAATTCCGGGCATGACCCAGTCATGCTTGACGAAATAAACGATTCTGATTCTGATTGTAAATAGTGACGGATAATGGCTGGGAGGCTAATCCATTTGTTAGGGGTGGTGTTTTTTTTTACTTTCTTTTCACAAACATAACTCCTGCCTAAGTAGTTTTCAGTGGTATAACCCACTTCTATCAGGAATCGCCGTTATAGCCCTAATGGCTTAGCTCCGCTGAGCTGCTGAATATGTGTTTACATTGAAACCAGTGGCCGTGCAGAGACTCGTTTGTGAAAAATATTCATAAGGTGCTGGGAGAATGAATCGGTCCCTCTACACCATATGATTCTTTGTCAGATTCGATTCAATTTAATTTGATTCATTGATTTTATGTGATTCAATCTGACATGTCCGATTCATGATTCGATTCAATTTGAATCGAATCATGAATAGGACATGTCAGATTGACTCAAATCAATGAATCAAATCAAATTGAATCGAATCGAATCTGACAAAGAATCATATGGTGTAGATGGGACTGATTCATTCTCACAGCACCTTATGACTCTTTTTCACAAACGAGTCTCTGCACTGGTTTCCTAGCAACAATGTAAACACATATTCAGCAGCTCAGCGGAGCTATTTAACGGCTCTGCTAGAAGTGGGTTATACCAGGGCTTTTCAACCTTTCCACTAATTGTACCACTTTTATTGCCTGAAAACGTTCAAGTACCACCAGTGTGCCTGCACAGTAGATTGGATGCAAATCGGGCTTGGCTGTTTCTGCTGGAGCCTGAACGGAAGAGCAGCTACTGTGCATGCTCACACCGATGAGGAGAACTATGGGGCTCCCAGCACTGGATCTCATCTACTGAGGAGGAAGGGGGAAATCTCTTTAGGATACAAAGGCCTCCCCTTCCCTGAGGGAAGTACTCCCAGGGCACTTTTTTCTTACAGGTATACCTTAAGAAAAAAAGGCATTTGGGAGGGTAAAAGTAGGAGGCATTGGTGGGGAAAAAAACTACAAATGGATTGCTAGCCTACAGATTGTCAGTATTGGCAATCTAGAGGTAGATTGCCAATATAGGTAGCCATACAAGTCCCCCCCCCCCCACCACGCGTTTAATTATAGGTAGCCTGGCCCCACCACCTGGGAGCTAGGCAGTGACTCACCACAAAGTTCGGCTCCCCCCTTGCTCACTCCTTGCTGTGCTGCCCTGCGGAATAGTTCACACCTCATCATCGGTAAGGTAGCCTCAGTGAAGAGACAGCCAGGCAAGCGGTGCATGGCGACGGCGCGTATACTTCAAATGAGCAGTGATGTCACTTTCTGTATCTGCGCCATCACTGTGCACCATTGGCCTGGCTGTCTCCTCCACACTAATCTGAGGTCTGAAGTATGCCGCAGAGGAGCACAACAAGGAGCGAGGGAGGGGGAGCCAAACTTTATGGATGCAGGACAGAACCAGGACAAGTGGCAGGTGGACAAAAAAGTGGCAGGCAAATCTGGTGTGTACCACCTGGCCAACAGCAAAGTACCACCGGTGGCAAGCGTACCACAGGTGCAAAGCCCTGGTCTAGAGAGGTTAGCCTGTCTAATTAGGCTTTATCAACAAGTAAACAGCAAGTGTAAATTAGGGCTGTCAGGTGTGCCACTCTGTGCCATAGTTTGGGCTAATATGTAAACACAGGAGGTTAAAGCTGGCCATACACTGGCCCGATTTGCCGCCTTTTCGACAGCAGATTCGATCACTGGGATCGAATCTGCTGCCAATCGTTCACGCTACACGCCGAATTTCGATCCATTCCGTCCGATCCCGTCGATCGCGCCGTGCGGAAAATAACCGTCGATCGCCCACGGGTAAAGAGCGCATCGCTAGCGACGTTCGAGTGCCCGACGACCGACGCAATAAAGCCGCATACATTACCTGCTCCGCCGGCGCGACTCCCGTGTCTCCGCTCTTCTTCTCCGTCTCCGCTCTGGTCATGCTTCCCTTCTTCCTGTCCCGGCAGGAAGTTTAAACAGTAGAGGGCGCTCTACTGTTTAAACTTCCCCCAGACAGGAAGAAGGAAAGCATGCCGGAGACCAGAGCAGACCAGAGCGGAGAAGAAGAGCGGAGACCCGGGAGTCGTGCCGGCGGAGCAGGTAATGTATGCGGGATGGGGGGAAGCGGCGGCAGCACCACCAGCACCACAGATTGTAAACGGTTTCAGGCTGAAATCGGTTCACAATCTGTTTGCAGTAAAGGTAGCCATACGATCCCTCTCTGATCAGATTCGATCAGATAGGGATCTGTCTGTTGGTCGAATCTGATGGCAAATCGACCACTGTATGGCTACCTTAACCCTTTTGTGTTCCTAGGACACCAGAAAGTAAACACTGCAGGGTTTTTGTAAGATTTCTAAAAGTTGTAACAAAGAAATGTTTTTCTTTAAAGTCATGATGCTGTTGCTTCTCTTCTTAGAGCAGAGAGGAAGCTCTCAGTTTAGGTCCCCTTCAAAAGCTGAAAGAACCAACAGGTTTTGGACGAGTCCATCTCCTCACGATGGAGTCTCAGGGTTTCCCTTTGTTTTCAAAAGCATTTTCTGAGCGGCCATTGTTAAGTCTGACTGCCAAAATAGTGTGCGAGTAGGGATGCTGGCTGGTCCTATTTTGGCAGTTAGACTTAGCAACTGCTATTTAGGAAATTATTTTAAAAAACAAAGAAAACCCTTTGTATCCCCAATGAGGAACTCGACTAGTCCAAAACATTCTGGTTCTGAAAGATTTTAACTGCTTACTTTTTCACCATAGTGGTCCTTTAAAATGGTAATTTGATATCAACCGTGAAGGTCAGAATATACTGCTGCATTGCTGAGCTTATTTCAGTAATGTGTTACAGACTCTCATGTGCTGTGCAGCAGTGTGTTCTGACAATGAGCTGCTGTATGCATCTCTGTGCCAACACACTGCTGTCTCATTTCAATTAATACTGCCATGCAGAGCAATACATCAGGCGCGGAGCTAGAGGGGGTCGGGGTAGGACAAGTGCCCCGGGGCGCCGGGTCCCCAAGGGCGCCCAGCTGAGCTTCGGGTTTTTTTTTTTTTTTGCGGGGCTGAGGGGAGCAGCGCAGAGAAGAGAGAGAGCTGTGCGGACGGTGGGGAAGGGGAGCCATCTCCCCCCTCCTTCCCTCACCTTAGGTGCTCTCTCTCTCCCTCGCTGTCCCCTCCAATATCTGTCCGGTGGCTGGCAGCGGCGGGCGGAACTCACCTCCGTCTCGCTCCAGCGCCGGCCGGAAGTTCGGGTGCGCAGCGGCAGATCCATCCGGCGCTGCGACGAGATGGAGGTATGTTCCGCCCGCCGCTGCCAGCCACCGGACAGACATTGGAGGGGACAGCGAGGGAGAGAGAGCAGCTCTTCCTCTTCTCTGCGCTGCTCCCCTCCTGCTGGGGAGGGGGACACCTGGCTACCTACTCTGGGCACCTATACTTCTGGCTACCTACTCTGGGCACATATACCCCTGGCTACTGGCTACCTACTCTGGGCACATATACCCCTGGCGACCTACTCTGGGCACATATACCCCTGGCTACCTACTCTGGGCACATATACCCCTGCCTACATATATTGGGCACATATATCCCTAACTACATATACTGGGCATATACCCCTGGCTACCTACTCTGGCCACATATAACCCTGGCTATCTACTCTGGGCACATATACCCCTGCCTACATATAATGGGCACATATACCCCTAACTACATATACTGGGCATATACCCCTGGCTACCTACTCTGGGCACATATACCCCTGGCTACCTACTCTGGGCACATATACCCCTGCCTACATATACTGGGCATATATACCCCTGGCTACATATACTGGGCATATATACCCCTGGCTACATATACTGGGCATATATACCCCCTGGCTACGTGGACTGGGCATATATACCCCCTGGCTACATATACTGGGCATATATACCCCTGGCTACATATACTGGCCATATATACCCCCTGGCTACATATACTGGGCATATATACCCCCTGGCTACATATACTGGGCATATATACCCCCTGGCTACTTATACTGGGCATATATACCCCTGGCTACATATACTGGGCATATATACCCCTGGCTACATATACTGGGCATATATACCCCCTGGCTACGTGGACTGGGCATATATACCCCCTGGCTACATATACTGGGCATATATACCCCTGGCTACATATACTGGGCATATATACCCCCTGGCTATGTGGACTGGGCATATATACCCCCTGGCTACTTATACTGGGCATATATACCCCTGGCTACATATACTGGGCATATATACCCCTGGCTACATATACTGGGCATATATACCCCCTGGCTACGTGGACTGGGCATATATACCCCCTGGCTACATATACTGGGCATATATACCCCTGGCTACATATACTGGGCATATATACCCCTGGCTACATATACTTGGCATATATACCCCCTGGCTACATATACTTGGCATATATACCCCCTGGCTACATATACTGGGCATATATACCCCTGCCCATATATACTGGGCATATATACCCCCTGCCTACATATATTGGGCATATATAACCCTGGCTACATATACTGGGCATATATACCCCCTGGCTACGTGGACTGGGCATATATACCCCCTGGCTAAATATACTGGGCATATATACCCCTGGCTACATATACTGGGCATATATACCCCTGGCTACATATACTGGGCACATATACGCCTGACTATATATACTGGGCACATATTATTCTCCTGGCTACATATACTGGGCATATATACCACTGGCTACATATACTGGGCACATATACCTCTGGCTACATATACTGGGCACACATACCCCTGCCTACATATACTGGGCACATATACCCCTGGCTAACTGTTCTGTGGACATCTCTACCCCTGGCTATCTGTTCTGGGGACATCTATACCGCTGGCCACCTATTCTGGGGACATCTATACTGCTGGCCACCTATTCTGGGGACAACTATAGACCTGGGGCTACCTATTTTTGGGGAACCACGTCAGATTGAGTGTATTTTGGAGAACTGCTGCCAGGTGAGAGGTGTCTACAATATTAAGGGGGCATTCTACCTATTTATGTGAAATGCTGTCTATTTATGTGACTCATGACTGCTGAATTTGTCTTTTTGGGGGCCTCATGGTTACTGAATTTGTCTTGTTGGGGGCCTCATGATTTGTTGGGGGCCTCAAGATCGCTGAATTTGTCTTGTTGGGGGCCTCATGATTGCTGAATTTGTCTTGTTGGGGGCCTCATGATTGCTAAATTAGTCTTGTTGGGGGCCTCATGATTGCTGAGCTGGTTATGTTGGGGGCCTCATGATTGCGGAATTTGTCTTGATGGGGGTGGGGGCTCATGATTGCTGAATTTGTCTTGGAACATGCTGGAAGGTACATACTGAGGGAGGGTGGGTGAGCGTGAGCCTGCTAACCTCCATATACATTTGGCTCCACCCATAACCACGCCCACATTTATTATGTGACCACGCCCCTTTTTGGCGCGGCGCAACGTTGACTTTGCGGGGGGGGGGGGGGCGCATTAATAGTCTTTGTCCCTGGGCGCTGAAAGTCCTAGCTACGCCTCTGCATACATGTGCCATACATTTTTGTAAAGAGAAGTAAATGGCACTCCAAAAAATTGGTACAGAAAGCTCTGTAATTCATTCTGTAACTAAAATAATCCAAAATTCCAAAGCAACAAAGTACCTCTTTATCAAGAAAAAAAACAGTGCAAGTTAATCTGAAAAACAACTCCGCAACAATAAATCACCATAATGCTCAATAAATAAATACATTTGAAGTAGCCCAAGAAAAAGAGGGTCACCATCGTGGAGGAACACAAGTACCAAGCACTAAGGTAAGAGAATGTGTGGACAAGTTTCATAGGTGGCTAAAAGTGCTGCTAGCCTGGAAGGAGAACCACTGTGAAAGTTGAAGCCAATAAATGGGTCATTAGACTGGGAGCAAGATAGGAAGATAAAACACCAACATAGGCTTTTTCCTCCACTCCCTCTCTACAGTTATCCATATAATAATTCCTTTTTTTGTATAGCGCTTTTCTCCTGGTGGACTCAAAGAGCTTGCGAGGCACCCACTAAGAGCGCACTCAGTAGGCAGTAGCAGTGTTAGTGTCTTGCCCAAAGAACTCCTTACGGAATAGGTGCTGGCTTTTACTGAATAGCAAGAGCCAAGATTTGAACCCAGGTCTCCTACGTCAGAGGCAGAGCCCTTAACCATTGTACTATCCAGCCACCATATCTGACACCTGTCACTGTTAAGGTGGTCACACACCATACAATAAAATGATCCGATTTTACGGCAATTCGATAAAAACGATTGGCTCTCCCGAAAAATCGAAAGCTTTTTTTTCCATTCGACTGAAAAATCCGATCGGATTTCCCGTTTTTTTAGATTTTTATCGATCCGGAATGTCAGATATTTTTCTTCAATCTTTCTAAAGATTGTATGGTGTGTGTTACATTGTCAATTTATTAATATACACACCCTAGCAATTTTCTCAGTGTTTCCAATCATTTTTATCATAATTGGGGAAAAATTGAACACAGGTGTGTGGTACATTGGTCATATTATTGAAATGTTACAATCAGTCAGAAAAATTAATTGCAATTCTTAAATTGAACAGATTTTAAAAAAATTGTATGGTGTGTGGCCACCTTTAGAGATAACCAAATTGTGCAAATTGTGATGCAAATGTAGCCCTCAAAACACAAAATGAAGTGGCAAATCAACATTCAACATTGAGGATCTCAAGGCTTGTGTTTGAGAAATAAATAAAATAGGAAAGGAAGAAGGAAACAATTGGAAAAGGATAGTCGAAAAATGGAAGTTGAAAAATGACAGTTGGAAAATAATGGCAATCGAAAAACAGTTCAGAATCGGCTGTTGGAAAATGACAGTTGAGAAATGGCAGTTTAAAAATGACAGTTGAAAAACAACAGTTGAAATTTGGCAGTTGTAAAATGACAGTTAGAAAATGGCAGTTGGAAAATTACAGGTGGAAAATGACAGTTGGAAAATGTCAGTTAAAATTTGACAGTTGGAAAATGACAGTTGGAAAATGACAGTTGGAAAATGGCAGTTGGAAAATGGCAGTTGGAAAATGGCAGTTGAAAAATGACAGTTGGAATTGACAGTTGGAAATGGCAGTTAGAAAATGGCAGTTGAAAAATGACAGTTGGGAAATGGCAGTTGGGAAATGGCAGTTGAAAAATGACTGTTGAAAAATGGCAGTTAAAATGTGACAGTTGAAAAATGACAGTTAGAAAATGGCAGTTGAAAAATGGCAGTTGAACATGGCAGTTAAAATTTGACAGTTGGAAAATGGCAGTTGGAAAATGACAGTTGGAAAATGACAGTTGGAAAATGACAGATGAACTTTTAACTGCCATTTTCCAACTGTAATTTTTCAATTGCCATTTTCCAACTGTCAAATTTTAACTGTCATTTTCCAACTGTCATTTTCCAACTGCCATTTTCCAACTGCCATTTTCTAACTGTCATTTTTTAACTGCCAAATTTCAACTGCCCTTTTCTAACTGTCTTATTTAAACTGTCATTTTCCAACTGTCAAATTTCAACTGTTTAAAGGACCACTACAGTGATAAAAGGGAGCAGTTGAAGGAGAAATTCAGTGAGAGGCATATTGAGGCTGCCATAGTTATTTCCTTTTAAGCAATGCCAGTTACCTGGCTATTATGCTGATCCTCTGCCTCTAATACTTTTAGCCACAGCTCCTGAACAAGCACATGCAGATCAGGCGTTTCTGACATTATTGTCAGATCTGACAAGGTTAGCTGCATGCTTGTTTCTGGTGTGATTCAGACACTTCTGCAGAGACATAGATCAGCAGGGCTGCCAGTCAACTCATATAGTTTAAAAGGAAATTAATATAGCAGCCACCGTTTTCTTCTCACTTAAAAGGAGTTCTTTTGCATCCTAAGAATCAAACAAGCTGACACTTACCTGGGGCTTCTATCGGCCCCCTGCAGCGGTAATGTCCCACGCCGTCCTCTTCCGATGTTCCCTGCCGTCTGTCCCAGTGTACGAGTTATTACACTGCGGCTGTGCAGTAAGCGCCTGATGACGCGAGCAGGAGCTAACATCATTCGTCTGTTTAGACGAATATTAAACTGGGACCGGCGGCGGGAAACGGAGGATCGTAGGAGGACGGCACGAGACATTACAGCTGCAGAGGGCCGATAGAAGCCCCAGATAAGTGTCAGCTTGTTTGATTGATTTTTAGAATCCCACAGAACCTCATTAAAGAAGACCTAAACTCAAGCACTGCATTCAAGGAAAAGAAATACTACTGCGCATGTGCACACACCGACAAGGAGATCTTTGGGGCTCCCAGCGCTGGATCCCCTCTACTGAGGAGGAAGGGGGAAACCTCTTTAGGATACAAAGGCCTCCCCTTCCCTGAGGTAAGTACCCCCCAAGGCACTTTTTTCTTACAGGTACACTTTAAGAAAAGAAGAGGGCATATGGGAGGGGAAAAGTAGGAGGCATTGGTGGGGAAAACGACTACAATTAGATTGCAAGCCTGCATATTGTCAGTATTGGCATTCTGTATGTAGATTGCCAATATAGGTAGCCTTGCAAGTTCCTCTCTTTCCCCTCCCCCCGCAAACATATTAACTGCCCGCTGGGAGACTTGGGCGCAGGATACAGCTGGTATACGGCTATTGCTGGAAGCCGAATTGCAGTGTTTAAAAGCAACTTCAGCACTGTCTTCTGATGGCGCCGAAGTTGCTGACTGTGCACCGCTATAGCCGTAATTCCTATTTCGGCCTATGATGGCGCTGGCTGCACCCAAATCTCCTGCACTGTTATTACAGTGTTCGCCCCCCTGCATAATTATAGGTAGCCTGGCCCCACCACCTGGGAGCTAGGCAGTGACTCACCACAAAGTTCGGCTCCCCCCTTGCTCACTCCTTGCTGTGCTGCCCTGCGGAATAGTTCACACCTCAGATCATCGGTAAGCCAACCGCAGAGAAGTGACAGTCAGGCAAACGGTGCACAGTGACGGCGCGTATACTTCAAATACAGGAAGTGAGCAGTGATGTCCCTTTCTGTATCTGCACCATTACTGTGCACCATTTGCCTGGCTGTCTCTTCCCCACTGATATGAAGTCTGAAGTATGCTGCAGAGCAGCACAGCAAGGAGCGAGGGAGGAGGAGCCAAACTTTGTGGAGGCAGGACAGGATCAGGACAAGTGGCATGCGGGCAATAAAGTGGCAGGCAAACCTGGTGTGTACCACCTGGCCAACAGCAAAGTACCACCGGTGGTACGCGTACCACAGGTTGAAAAGCCTTGGGTTATACCACTGAAAACTACTTAGGCAGGAATTATGGTTGTGAAAAGAAAGTAAAAAAAAACCACCCCTAACAAATGGATTAGCCTCCCAGTCCTTCATAGGTCACTATTTACAATACATGTTGTATTGATGAAACCATTCATTTTTTAAAAAAAACGTTGTACACTATTTTAAAAGGATGTTTAATAGTTTATGCATAAACCACTTTTTATTTTTTTCCTCATTCGCGGAAGAACCCCTTTAAAAGTTTTTGAGTAGGTCAGATATCCTGGAGGGCCTTTTTCCACTGATTGCGCGTTGATGCTGTTTTGGAACACACGTGATTTTCAGATCGCAAGGATAATCGCTTTATCAAGCAAATCGCATTACTTCCTCACCACTGCAATGCAATGCAGTTTTAGTTGAATCACAGAACTTTGCTGTAGCATTTTTGGTGCGATTGCCATTCAGTGCAATTAAATTGGGACTTTTCAGTTGCACCATTTTTTGATGAAAAAATATTGAGTAAGTGCCGAGGTAAATTATTGCATTCTCTCCGCACTTGCAAATAGCAGCAGAGTAAAGCCTCATACACATGAGGCACAAATGTCTGCAGTTGTAAGCAGACAAGAGACAAAGCAGCGACAATTCGTCGCCAGGTCCCTCTGTGCGACAGCTGTACACACGTAGCACAGAGGGACAGAGATGTGGCGGAAGCTGTCTGCGGAGGGTTCGTCCCACTGCCGGATGTTCCCTTCACTGCCTGTTGTCTCTAGTCCCTAGTCCGCATACACACGTCGGTACGCACGGTGGACTAGGGACGGTTCTTGAGGCAGAAGTTGCCGGCGATTGAACCGTTCAATCGCCGAGCGACCGAGGGACCTGGCGACAGTTCGTGGCGCGCGCCTCATCCACATGTGCGAACTGTCGCACGGATATGGGGCGCGCCACGTGTAACAAGCTACAGTTGTGCCCCGGATGTATGGGCCTTTAAGCCCTAAAAGTTTATAGATGTCTGGGGATTGGCAGGAGATTCAAGTGCGAATTTGCAGCTGCACAGGTGCCACATCCATCTCCAAGATGAACATAAGACTTCAGTGGAAACTGTGCCTATAGGTATGTCAACAGAGGGTGCAAAAAGGAACTAGAGATCCAATAATATCCACTGTAAGACTGAACATCTTTCAGCAGGACATTAGAGAATAGAGATGGTTAATGACGTTAATAATTCTGAAACTGTGCACATTTTATGCAGCTTGGTACTAGACCAAAATCAACAGCTGCTGCAATGAATTGTTCTAATTCCAAAACGCAGTATGCCCAGAGGAAAGCACTACTTGTGTTTTTGCAATTTTGCATTGCAGGAAAACGCCTGCTATTTTAAAGTCAACTGAAAGTCATCATTTCTACTTTGCTCTAAAAGATTCCTCACAGCTTGAAAGCTACTATCCCAGAATTTTTGTTAGCAGAACATCACTGAAATGGTTAAACAAAGCACTTTGTCCTGCTATTCAGCTTCAAAGCTGCATCCAAACTTGAGATAACAGTATCATTGTTTGCATTCCAATGTTGATACATGTGTATAAACACAGTTTAACAAGTGAAAAGGAGCTCTCTGTGAAGCTCTCTGTGCTTCAAGCACACAAACGGCTCAGAACAGCTAATTAGAAGTTTGAATAAGGGCCCTTTTCCACTTGCAATCGCTAGCGTTCACGCTGAACGCTAGCGATTGCTGAATCTCAATTACCGGCGATTCCCCAACGTTCGCCGCCGCGATTTTGCTATGCTATGCACTGCATAGCAAAATCGCGGCAAATATCGCTCCGCCGCGCGTTTGCGTTCCTGACAAAAACGAATCACGGTAGTGGAAATGACCTACCGCGATTCCTATGTTAAAAAGCAAACCGTAGCGATTGTAAAATCGCTAGCGGTTTGCGTTTGTGCGATTCAGCCAGCGCAAACGTGCTGGTGGAAAAAGGCCCTTAAATGCAATGGCAGGTTTCAGGGCAAGATAAACTACACTTTGGAAATCTGTAATTTGTAAACAGACAATATTACTTATGGACAAAAGCAAATATGATAACTGTATGAGTAATAAAACTTAGGGAAACCCATTTTTATTGAATGTTATGTTGGAGTTTCAGACCACTTTAAGAAGTGTGATCCCTGCCTAAGAGCCAAGGGCCCCTATTTCCCTTTAATTTTTCTCCTTAGTTTTCTCCCAAGACATGTTTTCACATCTAACAAACAAAATACATTTCAAGCACTCAGCAAGCCAGAAATACTCAAAACAAGTCTGATATTTTTTACCTACTTTTTTTTTTAGTACTTTTTCAGTTGCTAGGAGCTTAAAAGTTATTATGTCCCGGGACAAGCAGAGATACAGGCCCATATGCAATTCACTTTTACTCAACAGAAAGCAAGAAAATGCACAAAATAATTTTGATAGTACTTATTCACCTACTTTTTGGTACTTTTTTTCATTGAAAAGTGCCAGAAAGTTATTTAAAATCGAAGATAAAAAATTATCTCTTAGGAGAAAACTTCGGTGAAAAAGAGAATTGCATATGGCCAAAGAGTTACACGAAGAGTTAATGCCTTCTACACACAATAAATACTGTAGACTGTCCTTGGCTGTGGCGGCAATTCGGGCCACCAAGAACCTAGTGTTTGTATGGTGTCACGCGTTACTACAACCCCAGTGCATCGGCAAGAGATCCACATTGCTGGATCTCTTTGTGCAAATGCCAGCTGAGTCTATCTCTCTCCCTCCATGTACACGTCTTCCCTCTGCCCTTAGTAACTGAAAGCATAGCTAGCCTACAGGATAGTGAACTGTTGCACGAGGGGTTGAGTTCCGGTCCCTGTGGGCAGCAGTAATGGTGCGTGTGGAGGAACCTTTATTCATTTAAGTAGTGGTAAATCATGAGTTAATGTAGATAAGGAGAGATCATGACTTAGTACAGATTAGGAGAGACAAACGGCATGTAGTCCCTTACACACCCCAATGAGTTCTGGGTCACCATGAGCTTGCTGGTTAGTCTGTGCCTCTCGGATTTACAAGCCCTACTCCATAGAGCCAAATTAATCCATGCCATGCACTGATGAGGATCAAACAATCCGAAACAGTCTGTATGCATGTTGGATTATTATGGCTCTGTACATATTAACAAGCTGACACATCATTGCATTCCAGCGGTTCTGGAGGTGTGTTTAGCTTCTAAGGGTACAATGGTTAATTTGCATATATTCAGCAGTGGTGCCTGGGAGACATCTCGAGCTCACTCCAACCTGAATTATCGCAAATTCTTTCTGTTTTAGGAAAGCAAACTTTTGTTTTTCTTAACATCTTAGTAAGGGGGCTTTTAGGACCATTGTAGTCCCTTACACACCCCAATGAGTTCTGGGTCACCATGAGCTTGCTGGTTAGTCTGTGCCTCTCGGATTTACAAGCCCTACTCCATAGAGCCAAATTAATCCATACCATGCACTGATGAGGATCAAACAATCCGAAACAGTCTGTATGCATGTTGGATTATTATGGCTCTGTACATATTAACAAGCTGGCACATCATTGCATTCCAGCGGTTCTGGAGGTGTGTTTAGCTTCTAAGGGTACAATGGTTAATTTGCATATATTCAGCAGTGGTGCCTGGGAGACATCTCGAGCTCACTCCAACCTGAATTATCGCAAATTCTTTCTGTTTTAGGAAAGCAAACTTTTGTTTTTCTTAACATCTTAGTAAGGGGGCTTTTAGGACCATTGTAGTCCCTTACACACCCCAATGAGTTCTGGGTCACCATGAGCTTGCTGGTTAGTCTGTGCCTCTCGGATTTACAAGCCCTACTCCATAGAGCCAAATTAATCCATGCCATGCACTGATGAGGATCAAACAATCCGAAACAGTCTGTATGCATGTTGGATTATTATGGCTCTGTACATATTAACAAGCTGACACATCATTGCATTCCAGCGGTTCTGGAGGTGTGTTTAGCTTCTAAGGGTACAATGGTTAATTTGCATATATTCAGCAGTGGTGCCTGGGAGACATCTCGAGCTCACTCCAACCTGAATTATCGCAAATTCTTTCTGTTTTAGGAAAGCAAACTTTTGTTTTTTTTATAAGATAAGATAGGGTGTTTATAAGATAATTCCTGAGATAAGTTTCTGTGAATCAACCCATTTGACACTTAAGCCCCATACATACACTCAACAGCGGTCTTTTATGCTGGGAATACATGGCTCGATTTTGAGCCATTAAGATGGCTCGATAGATAATTTCCGACATGTCCGATCACCATTTGATCTTGTTTTGGCTCAATTCATCATTGAAGTGAATTGAAAAAAATATAAGAAAAACAAGCGGAAGATAAGAGAATCGAGTGGGCAAAACGATCGGGCGCTGAATTGAGCGCCAGAATCGAGCCGTGTATTCCCAGCATTATGCAGCACAACTTTTGTTGTGAAACAAGTTGCAACTACTTAAAAAAGTATTTTGCAATTGTTCAAATAGCAGATAAGACTAATAAGAAGTCAATACAACTGTTGGGTTGACTTCTTATCAGTCTTATCAGCTTTTTGAACAATAGCAAAATAATTTTTTTTAGTTGTTTCAACTTGTTTCACAACAAAAGTTGCTTGACAATTGTGCTGCATAAAAGACTGCAGTTGATTGTGTGTATGGGACTTTAGGCTAAGTTCACACTATGTGCATTGTGTAAGAACCGCACTACCATGCAAAATGTGCATATTACGGTATTCTTCATAGCATGAACAATTGCTATGTAGCATGCACACTATTGTACACATTATCCTTAAATGCCCTGTAGAAAGTTTATGGGCAGTGCATTCACATGCAGCAATGCAGTGCATACCAATGAGACCAATGAGCATAGTGTGAAGTCACCCTTACTGCACCTCTGCAGCAGTTGGGATGAGAATAGACCTGCAAAGTAAAGAAAGAGATGAGTGGGGACAACTAAGAACCATTCCCGGGAAGGAAGGATGTGTTTTTTATGTAAATGCCTGGAAATACACTTAAAAAATATTCATATATACAGTATTTCTTAGTAAGTGGATAAAAACAAAAAAAAAACAGTTTAATCTTACACTTCCATAAGTTGCTACCAAGGTCCTGATAATGTAGTCCTTCTTTTTCTCCTCGTGACTCTGTAAGAGTTAAGGTTGGTGCAGAATGTAAATAGCAGACATGGTGATGTGCTTCCTATGGTAGATAATCAAACTATACAATACTCACACATGTGATAGAGAATGGGCCACACTTTAACACTTCACATCCTGCCTCTGCCCAATAGCGTTCACATTTTTTCTGGTGAAACAACAACAGACATTTAAGATATTAACGCATTTTAAAAATTTGCATGTTAAATATATTGCTATATAAATGCTTATTCATTGCACATGCTATAATATGCCAGTTTCTAATCACAACATAATGTCATGCAGGAGACCCCATAAGATCAACTCCACTCAATACTAATATTTCAGTTTTGTGCTGTTGTTGATAAAATAATCTGCCATTTGTTAATATTTCACAGTTCAGTTGTTAGTTGTTACCACCAGAAATTCCTGGTGTGATCTGCTATAGCCATAGCCAATCAGGTGTGGAGTCTTTTTATCCCTCACCTGGTTGCTGCCACACACGGTTGACACAATCTGAACCAAACAGTTTATCTTGGTCTCATTGGACCACAGAACATGGTTTCAGCAATCCAAGTCTACTTGTCTTCGGCAATCTGTTTGTGGGCTTTCTTGTGCATCATCTTTAGAAACAACTTCCTTCTAGGATGGCAACCATGCAGACCTATTTGATGCAACATGAGGCATATGGTCTAAACACTGACAGGCTAACCCTCCACCCCCTCAACCTCTGCAGCAACACTGACAGCACTCAAATTTATGTTTACAAAATAAAACCTCTGGATATGATGCTGAGCTTGTGTATTCAACTTCTTTGGTTGGCCATGGCAAGGCCTGTCCTGTTAAACCGCTGTATGGTCTTGGCCACCGTGCTGCAGCTCAGTTTCAGGGTGTTGGCCATCTTCTCATAGCATATTTATTTAGAGCAAGAATTCTTTTTTTAAGATCCTCAGAGCGTTATTTGCCATTAGGTGCCATGTCCAACTTCTAGTAACCAGTATGAGAGAGTGTGAAAGCCGTAGCACTAATTTTAATACACCCGCTTCCCATTTACACCTGAGACCTTCCAGGGGTGTAACTATAAATCACTGGGCCCTCCTGCAAAACTTTGGATGGGGACCCCTCTCCCCCGCCCTTCTCCAGCATCACTACAGTACAGAGCACTTGGGAAAGGGGTGGAGAGGCTGGGGGTAGAGCAGTGCTGTACACAAGACCCTGCTTAACACTGAATAAAGACGGTCTACAAATCTTTGTCTGCAACACTTTGTATGACACATTATCAGTGACTGAGCAGATGCAGTCATTAGAACAATTGTGCAGAGAACAGAAAGTTTTTTTCCCTCTCTGCCCTTAGTTGTCAGGACAGGGAAAAGAAATGTCTCCCCCCAGTGGGCCCCATGCAGCTTCTGGTCCCCCCTGTGGCTGCATCCCTTGCAGAGTCTATTGTTACGCCCCTGATGCTAATGAGTAACATGACCACAGGGAGAGGAAATGTCTTATAGGGCATAATTCTGACATTCTTCATGTTGGGGTTTACTTACGTTTGTTGCCAGTTATTTACATGAACGGCTGCGTGATGAGTTATTTTGAGGCGACAACAAGTTTACATTTTAGCAAGCTATACACTGACTACTTTATATTGTATTAAAGTATCACATCTTCAGTGTTGTCCCATGGAAAGATATGATATAATATTTACAAAACTGTGAGAGGTAAATTAACTTTTGTGAGATACTTTCTGTTTTCTTAGGGTTTGGGAGAAAACATGAATACCTGGTGGAAAACCATGCAAACAAAGGAGAATATGCACACTTCATGCAGACAGTGTTATGTCCAGTAGCCCATCGTGCTAAAAATGGAGTCCTAGTCACTCAACCACAATGCTGCCATACATCATTATTGCCCTACTTATTCCCAAAGGCTTGTTCACATCTGTTTTGCATTTCTTTATATTATGATGCAAAGGAGCAATGTCATTATTATGACCTAGGTTACATTACTTTCTCTTCCATCTAGCAGGTCATTACAAGACAGAATAGACCTAGCCCCAGTCTGCCAAATAAAAGATCCCATTTACAGGCACTTTACTTTCTGCTTAGAATGGGAAAACAGGTATGTTTTAGGGTCCATTTTTACCACATGGATTTTTGCACATGCAAATTTGCATTAGAGCACATGGCACATGAAAGCATATAGTTGTAAGATCTCGCCGCTCATGGCGGCAGAACGCCGAGAACCACGCTGAGGCGCAAGCTTCTGGGTCTCAGCGAAGCTCTGATGTCAGTGGAGCGCATGACGCTCAGTTCCCATTGGCTAAGCGGTGGACACGTCCTCAGTACGCGCTCCGTCGCTGTAAACCGTGACAGCTAGTATGCACAGTGTGTCAGCTGACTTGCTGACGTTGCAGGATGATTGGTTACTTTTGGATTCCTTTTAGTTGATTGGTTAGTCCTAGTATAAAAGTTAGGTGAGCGCCCTCTGTCATCGCCCGTGGTAGCCTCTGCTGGGCTTGTTGCTGAGACTGCACTCACAACTGCTAATCTTGTGCCGACTTAGTCTGTATCTTGACCAAGCTTATTTTCAGTTTGATCTCCTGTTGCCGACTCCTGTTTGTTCCTGACCACGCTCTCTATTGGATTACCCGTTGCTGACTCTGCCTTGTTCCTGGACTTCCTTGATTGCCGCCTGGATCAACCTCTGCTTGTTTAATGGACTATTTTTATGAACTCTGCCTGGAACGACTCGGATTGTACTGATCACGTTTTCTGGAAAGTGTGTATCTATCACCAGCTTGTCATTCCCTGGCTATCATTTGGACTGCCTCCAAACACCAGGCCTCAGGTGACGATATCTGAGTTTACATTGCATCATTGCATATTATTCTTACACTTGTTCGGTGAATACTATCTGTCAATCTGTATGCTTCATCTGCCTGCAGGGTATTGTAGAATTGTATTAGGTAGGAGTTTTGTGCAGGTGTTACGGGCTGGGCTATAGGTCAGTCACATGAGCATACAGCCTAACCTATAGTTATTGACCAGGCAAGCCTGACAATTATATTGCTTTTCTATGTGAATTTTGGTTGCTTGAGAAAAGTGACTGCATGCAGCAATTATCCGGATGGGATTGTTTTTTGTACGCAATTCGCACATAATATATTTCAAAAGGAAAATGATTGTGTACTTAGGTGTATGCATTATTTGGATGCACTTTTTGGAAATAAGAAATGTATATTGTGCAAAAAGCACTAAAAAACAACAACATGTAAATAAACAAAGGCATTTTAAAAACGCACTCAAAGTAGGGAAAATGGGCCCTTAATCTTGTGCTTATTTCTGCTGCTTAAATGAATGTGGGTATGAGTGACCAAAGGTGCATGGGTAAACATCCGAGCCCCTTGATAATAACCTCACAATCAGAAGGGCAAACAAATATTTTGGAACTGATGTACCTTGGCAAGACTAACTACTACATCACTGTGCACAATGTTGCAGCATTCATAATTGACTAACTTAAATGCCAGTTGCTCCATGTAGTAATTGTCCAAAGGAAATCTGTACTCACCTTCCCCATTTCAAACTCCATACAGGCCATCACTATAATCTGTGTAGAAAAAAATAAAAGGGAAATATAAGGTTAAGATATGGAATACTTTGTAGTGGAGTGAAGCTCCATACTGCAGTTGGAAGGATAAGCTGATCACTTAGCTGGCTTCATGAGAGATGAGTAAAACTGACTCTCCTCTTCACAAGACCTATCCATATTTTGATGTCTACAGCAAAGTGAAAGTGCACCTTCATGAATGCCTGACCTTTACTATAAAATTATGGCTAATGTGCATACCATTATCTGTCCAAATTTCTACAAAAGCAATTAACTAAAATTGGCTTTCCTTATGCCATTAAAGTGAAACTAGCTACAGGTTAGATACTTACCCATGTACCATAAAGTCTATCATAGAGTCGGGGTCCATCCCATCTCTGTTAGGTTGAATACCTCTTCGGCACTTCTTGTGCAGGCTTCAGAAGTACACGAGTCCATGAGTATTTCCGAAGATGAGCAGCTCCATACTGTGCATGTGTAAGTCCAGGCTCACACATGTGCAGTACGGGGGGTGATGTGTGCGCAGGAAAGATGTGGCAGTCATTGGGAATACTTGAGGACATGAGTACTTTTAAAACCTGCGAGGACTACCAAAGACTCAGCCGGTCATGTAAACTCAACGGTGGGCAGTGGTGGAATAACGGGATGGACCAAGGACCAGGAAGGTTCTATAGTATCCAGAGCCTTCCATCTACATAGGTAAGTATCTAACTTGAAGCCACTTTCCTTGCTTCAGGTTCACTTGAGGCTCCTTTCAATTTTATAGTGTAACATTGCGCCACGGTACTCTCCCTTGTCAACGCTCTTCGCATTGGTCATTTATGTATATGAGACAGGCCACAATACCCGCGATGCAACGGAAGTGGTTCCGGTGATGCCGAAGCTGAAGCGCGATAGTAAGAAAAGTAAGTAAACAAAACAATTGTCCTTTATATAGTTTATATACAACACAAGCGTGTTGGAAAATACTGGTCCAGAAAAGAGTCAGTCACTCCTGGTTCCCCTCCTCTCTATGATATTGAAACAGCAGCAATAGAGCTAGTGCCACACAGGTTCAATGCACAAATCACTGTTAACCTCAAAGAGAGAAAATACAATTGCAGTCTCTCAGAAGAAAAAATGTCTCTCAGCAAAATCCTAGATCCATCTTCTATGAACACATAGCTTCTCAAATAGGACAGCCTCCACCACACCTGTAGTACAGGACTCACCATCCACTCTAACCTACTGGTGGGTCAAAAGTAGCCTTGGGACAGTTGCTGGGTCATTGCCCACCTCCCTGCATTCTTTATGTTCCTCCTCAGTCAATCACTTCTGAGTAGTCAGCATAGTGTTTCCATTACCTCAATAAGTAGCCTTACATAGTGTAAAACTGCTTCACATTTATTAACTTTAAAATTGAATTACACTCACATTCCACAGACTATATGAATAGCACAGAGTTTTGTTTGGATGGGCTCTACCGCGTTTTGTTAGCTCCAAGCAGGCCGGTTCAGTGTTGCCGTTGCACGTACATCCAGCACCAACTCATGTGGGACGCCAGCCCCTCACGAGCCAGGGCATGCAGGTCTCATTTCCGTGTCCAGGCTTCTCCCAATATGTTTCATCAGAGTGAGTGTGGAGGCTGTCCTATTGAGAAGCTCTATGTGTTCATAGAAGTGCATCTAGGATTTTGCTGTGAGTCATTTCTTCATTTGAGAGACTGTAATTGTATTTTCTATTTTTGAGGTTAAAGTGAACCTCCGGACCAAAAATCTACTCAGCAGAACTGAAAAGGCATGGTGTGTCTTTAACAGTTTCACAGCATCAGAACTTTGTTTTTCTTACCAAAGCATCATTTTTAGCTGCATTTTTAGCTAAGCTCCACCCATCAAAGAAAACTGCCCAGGCTTTTTTTCCCTGATGCTGTGCAAAGCATGATGGGATTTCCTATGTTGTTATTCATGTTGCCTAGCAACTGGGATCAGCACACAGGACAGTTGGAACAGTGTCTCATGCTACCTGTCACCTCCTTTGAACCAAAAAGATGGCTGCCCTCATGAAATCAAACATTTGCCTGTTCTTTTAAAACAGGGTGGGTAAGAGATTATATTACCTATCTATTTTAATTAACATAACTAATGTAACTTAATGACAGTATGTTTGTTTAGGCTAACGTTCCTCTTTAACAGTAATTTGTGCATTGAACCTGCGTGGTGCTACTTCTATTGCTTCTGTAAACAATTGCTCTTGATTGTTTCTTGAGAAAATATAGTGTGTGTCCAGCTGTCTGTCCTGCATACATTTAAAAGCGGTGCATGTTAAAATGGGTGTGAGACTTGCACGACAGTAGCATACTGCTAAAGTTACTGATATTCTTCCAGGTGCTTTTACCTTTAGTGGAATATTGGTAAATGTATCGATATTCTTCTAACGCTTACCCTAACCTAATGCTCACATTACCAAACCCCTAACTACACCTAACTCTAACCCCCTCCCCTACCTACGATAACACTAATCCCCTCCTACACCTATCACTAACCTGTTGCACTATTGCCGCTATCTATAGTTGCTATCCTCTGTCTCTCTCCGCCGTTAACTAATGCTGTTGCCAGCTACTGCCACTAATCAGTGTGTTGCTAAATAGTACCCGTACTCTGTAGCAAATTTCCGCTTTTGCCCCTAAATGGAGTTGGGCAACATAGTAGTCATACTACATAAAAAAAAATCACATCTGCTTCTGCCTCTAAAATAACTCTGGTACCTCTGCTAATTTAAGCCAGAGTTTGGCTATACAAAAGCAGAAGTGCTGTTCCTAAATTAACTTCCCGGCGCTGCCATAGCCGTTCTTTGTACAGCGGCTGATCTACACCCAAATTAATTGATTCAGTTTGTCCATGTTATTGATGACATTGTCAATATTGATGACATTGTGACAGATCACTAATGATTGGTGTTACTGTGTTCTTATTGTTGTGTCTGCAGCGGGGTGGCTTCCACTCATCCTTCCTCCTCCCTTCTCTATAGAATAGGACAGTTTGCTTAGTAGAGAGCTGAGCAGTATGTCTATACAGAGACCTCAGTTGAACAATGGCGCCTCCTTTATAGTCTAGGCAGGATAAGTAATTATAGTTTAAGGCACAGTTATTGAAAGAGTACACTTGTCTTTACTCATTAAGCCTGGAGATTTTACTGTTATGCCGGGCATACACGTCTCGATAATGCGCCGGTATCGAGCCAGCGGCTGGATGCCGGCGCGTTCCCGCTGGTCCGCACGAGCGCGTAGACCGATTCCCGCTCATCCCCGCGGGCACTTCCTTATCAGCACTTTGTTTTTTGCATTGTCCGCCCGCGGGGATCGAACGCGGAATCAATCCGCCGCGGTGATCGGACACGTCGGATATTATCAATCGAGCCTCTTATCGATCGAGCCATCAGCGGCTCGATTGATAACAAGAAACTCGCCGTGTATGCCCAGCATAAGGCTAATTTTCCATTGTACGCACTGTGCGTTTTGTGGATCATTAGTGTACTGCAAAAGGTAAGGGATCCCATGGTTATCATTGAAATCACAGTATCTTGTTTCCACTGATTCAATTTGATTTTACCGCAAGTGTTGTGTGTGCAGCATTTTTCCTGCATTTATATGAAAACATACATGTCAAGCTCTGGCCTATGGAGCCATCAAATTTAGCCCCCAAGTGGTTTCCCCACTTTGCATTATGTTTTACCCATTCGAGGCCACCAGGGAAGCTGTATTGGAGGTGAAGTCCTAGATGTATTGGAGGTGAAGCACTAGACACCAGTTAACTGTATAGGAGAGGGAGGAAGCCACCAGACACCAAGGAACTGTATAGGAGATGGAGGACCACTAAACACCAGGGAACTGTATAGGGGAGGGCGGACCTGAAGACACCAGAGAACTGTATAGGAGAGTGAGGAGGGCCACTAGACACCAGGGAACTGCATAGAAGAGGGAGGAGGGCCACTAGACACCAGGGAACTGTATAGGGGAGGTAGGGGGCCATTAGACAAGGAAGCCACACGCCAGATGCAGGGTTAAAGTGAACCTCCGGACTAAAAATCTACTCAGCACATAAACAATTCGTATTAGAAGTTCTGCACCTGGCTCGCAAACAACTCACTAAAAACTGGATAACACCCATGGTTCCCACTTGCACAGATTGGATTAAATCAGTCAATATGGTACTACCATACCGTAAAGCTAAATATCAGCATAGAAATGCCTCTGCCAAGTTCGAAAACATATGGTTTGAGTGGAATAACTCTAGACATACTAAAATCTGAGCATGTCTTGCATCCTCAAAATTCACAATTGCCAACACTTATACCTTGAGATCGGATCCCGCCAAGCAAAACTTTTTAGCTATTTACCTACCTTGACTGGATTTTTGCTTGTCCCTAGGTTAAATGGCGCTATGTTGCACTGAAAAGTTTAATGTTCTCTGTTGGAATTAATGATGTACCCGAAAATTGCTATTCTACCGCTAGCATGCCAAGTTTGTTGTCATCATGTTATCTTATAAACTTTCAGCTCTACCTGTAATGAGTGTTTTTATTTCATTCTGTTGTGTTGAATGCCTCTGGCTAAATAATGTATGTTATTGCTATACACTCTCTATAGGGTGTCGCTTGTACTCTGTATTTTTTTTTATCTGCTGAATTCTAAATAAACTTGGCGTGTTTAAAAAAAAAAAAAATCTACTCAGCAGAACTGAAAAGGCTTGGTGTTTCTTTAACAGTTTCACAGCATCAGAACTTTGTTTTTCTTACCAAAGCATCATTTTTAGCTGCATTTTTACCTACGCTCCACCCATCAAAGAAAAAAAGCCCAAGCTTTTTTCCCTGATGCTGTGCAGAGCATGATGGGATTTCCTATGTTGTTATTCACTTTGCCTAGCAACTGGGAGAGGTGCTCAGGACACAGGACAGTTGGAACAGTGTCTCATGCTCCCTGTCACCTCCTTTCAACCAAAAAGATGGCTGCCATCATGAAATCAAACATTTGCCTGTTCTTTTAAAACAGGGTGGGTAAGAGATTATATTACCTATCTATTTTAATTAATATAACTAATGTAACTTAATGACAGTATGTTTGTTTAGGCTGGAGTTCCTCTTTAAAGCAATTACACACAAATGCAATTACATTATAAAAAAAATGCAATTACATTGTGTAAAAAAAATAAATAAATAATGATTTTACGGAAATCACATTGAAATGCACAAAATTACGTTTTAGAGTCAATAGACAATAACACATTTGCTTCACAGAGCGTTTGTGATTGCAATTTGCAGTGGAAAGCGAGCCTTACAATGTATAAAGTACTGCTGCTCACCAAGTCCCACCACTTGGAAGTTCAGATGGAGCACCAAAACCA
This sequence comes from Hyperolius riggenbachi, assembly GCF_040937935.1. Lineage (NCBI taxonomy): Eukaryota > Metazoa > Chordata > Amphibia > Anura > Hyperoliidae > Hyperolius > Hyperolius riggenbachi. The sequence goes on along the minus strand of NC_090647.1, from coordinate 363,807,378 downwards.
CTAAAACATATCCTTACAATATTTTATGTATTACATTAAAAAATATTTTCTGTATTTTTCCTTTTTAGTGCTAAGCATAGTAAATAGAATTTATATGCAAGAGAATGTTATATGTTTCATTTAACCAGTCTGCAGATTTATAATTTTTAGTCACAAGACAAAATATCTTACCCCAACATTGTACTCCCAGATCATTCTCCAGAAGTCCACAACAGTGTGTGGAAGGGGGCCCTGGGTGGCAATGTAGGCCCGGGGACAGTAAACACCCTGCAAGTAAATCATACAAGAAGTAATAAAGCACTCACTCACACTGCTATCTGTTCTAGCACAGTTTCCAAATGCTTTCTACGAGGTGTGGATGTAAATGTGATTTAGAAATGTGTGCCTAGAAGCTATAAGCCTGGATTTATATGTAACTGCAAACACCTGGAATACTGCATATAGCTGTTGGTAAGTGTGGTGTTCTCTGAAGTTGTATGATAATCCATGAGATTTAATGTTAACTTCCTTCATTTCTCTGCATTCTCTACCTAATTATCTCCAACAAAGCTGATCCTTGCATTAAATGACTGCAATAACTTGTAGCCTATGGCTAGTCTTTTTACTCCAAATTAAACATTTAGTCATCGATTTCTGTTCTGCGTTGAAAAAGTTGCACAGTAAAACATGTACCTTGATAAAATTAGCATTGATAAAATCTGTATCTTCATCCGATGTGATCAGAGAGAGCTTCACACGACTGTGGTCAACTGGAATAAAAAATAAATAGCTAAATGTCGTAAAGCAGAAGAAACTTGCAAGGCAATTACGGTACACTTGTTAATATAAGATTACACTTGTTTCCACGCAGCACATGTTGCTAGCATAACGCACATTATAGAAGCAACTCGTGTATTACCTACATAATTAAAGTTGCATCTCTCCTTGCCCTTAGTTGTCAGTCTCTCCGGAGGGGGCCCCCTGTGGTTTCTGGCCCCCCCTGCAGCTGCATCCCTTGCAGGGTCTATTGTACGCCCCTGCATGGCAATTTTACCAGTACTAATTCTGAGGGAACATGGTGCTAACCCATTAGCACCATGCGCACGTTGCTTGGTAACGCGCTTTATAGCCTGCATTACCATAGCAACGCACACGTTCTCACAGTAACCCGCATGGCTCTATGAGGTTATTGGGTGGTACTTCTCCAGCGCTAGTACCACTAAAATTTCACCGCAGTTTGGTGAATCGAGGCCCAGAGGTTTTATTTTATAGGGGAATGTTTTAGATTGTTTAGAAGTGCAGCAGCAAAGTTTTATGGTATCCTGGTTCGTAAAAGCATTAGCATTAAAGAGCTCATTTTTGTACAGGATTAAAAATGTCCACCAATATCCTTTATGTGTTCAAATGGCCCCACCATAGCAGCTTCATTCTAGAGACAAAAGGTGTTATTTGTAGAGATCTTTAGGGTTGTGTAACGATCAGTGTAACACAGAGAGGATCTGATTACCGGTGATCTGCAGTATCACCAAGAATGTAGATATATACCCGATTATTCATGATCTGCAGTATCACCGATAATCAGATTTATCTCTAACCTCTGGACACCTGAGTGATGAGAGTGTTTTGGTGCAACAGTAATACTTTGAGGACCGCACCTGAATAACAGGTGCTAGAGCAATAAGGAGTATTGCTCTGCAGCAAGTTCAGAATCAGAATCAGAATCATTTTTATTCGCCAAGTACAACAGGAGTCATACTCAGAATTATTTGTGGTACACATGGCATAGGCAAACTACAAACTACATAAGACAGGCGAAACAGAAGCGCAAGACAGACATTTACAGGTGTGCTGTGGTACATATAACAATTACATTTCCAGGAGGTCATTGTGGCCTACAAAAAACAGAAATTTAAGGACCGTTCAGATTCCGCCCAAGGTGGTAGCAGCTGGGAGATTATGCTCAGCTAAAAGGGAGTCCCTAACTAGTTTAGATGAAGAACTGCTTGTGGGAAGAAGGAGTTTCTGCGCCTGGTGGTTTTGGATGGGATCGTTCTATAGCGGCGACCCGACGGGAGAAGCTTGAAGTACCTGCTGCCAGGGTGGGAGGGGTCGCGAGAGATCCTAGTGGCCCTCGACTTCATCCTAGCAGAGTGAAGGAGATCAAGAGGTGGCAGTGGAGATCCGATGATCTTCTCTGCATCATTTATGACCCTCTGCAGTTTATACCTGTCGCAGTCCGTCGCACCAGCATACCAGACAATGACTGAGGAGCAGAGGATTGATTCAATGGTTGCGGTGTAGAAGCTGGTCAGCAGCTCCCGCGGCATGCCAAATTTTTTGAGTTGGCGCAGGAAGAACAGTCTCTGCTGCGATTTCTTCTGAATTTTGGTAGTGTTCTGCCCCCATTTCAGGTCATTTGTGAGGGTCGTACCAAGGAACCGAACAGATGGTACTCTAGAGACCTCGGAATCGCCTATAAGGACTGGTGGGAGAGGAGGGGGGTGCCTCCTGAAGTCCACAATCAGTTCAACTGTCTTTGCAGCGTTAAGTACTAAGTTGTTATCCTTGCACCAGTTGCAGATTCTCTCCACTTCGCTGCGGTACTCTTGCTCTCCATTGCTGCCGATTAGACCAATGATGGTGGTGTCATCTGCAAATTTTATGACCTTCACAGAGTCCGCAGTTGAGGTGCAGTTGTTGGTGTATAAGGAGAAGAGGAGTGGGGACAGTACACATCCTTGCGGGGCTCCAGTGTTGGTGGTTCTCACGCTGGAGGAGCAGTTGCCCAGCTTGACCTGTTGCGTTCTTTCCGACAGGAAGTCCTTGACCCATCCACTGAGAGTGGGTTCGACTCCGAGCTGCGCCAGGTTGTCAAGCAGAATGTTGGGGCAGATCGTGTTGAATGTTGAGCTAAAGTCCAAGAACAGGATCCTAGCGTAGGAGCCGGGACTGTCCAGGTGCTCTGTGATGTATGCTAGGCTACCATTTATAGCATCCTCAACAGACCTGTTTGCCCTATATGCGAATTGGTGTGGGTCAAGGAGGGCGTTTGTGGAGCTCTTAAGGTTGGCAAGGACCAGTCTCTCCAGGATCTTAATGATGTTTGAGGTTAGGGCCACCGGCCTGAAGTTGTTGAGATCCGTGCTGCCTGATTTTTTGGGAACCGGTATAATTGTAGACCTCTTGAAGCAGGAGGAAGTTCCTTCCGTTAGTCTGAACTCTCTGCATGGAGGAGTCAGGCCGAGAGTGGGAAGGACAGAACGTGAGTGACACCAATGGAGGAGTGTCACTGACAGATCTGTGAACTATCTCTCAACAGGAGAGATAGTTCTCGAGGTCGGGCAGGCCAGTCGTTAACACACGGACAGATAAAGTACAGAAACAGGAGACAGAGGCAGAATCTTGAGACTAGCCGAGTTCAGCAACAGAGTATCAGAATGACAAAGGTACAAAATCAGAGATCAGAGGAATGGTCAGGAAAGCAGAAGGTCATAACAAATAATCAACAATTCCTAGACTAAGGTGTGAGTTCCTTGGTCATCAACACCTTGAAAACTGGCCTAGATAATAACACAAATGATAACAGAATTCCCTAGACTAAGGTGTGAGTTCCGTGGTCATCAACACCTTGGAAACTGGTCTAATGTAACACAGATACTGACAGGGTCTGAGTGCTACCACGTAGTGATCGCAACGCCAGACACCAGAGGAATGACCAGCACCCAGTATATATACACCAGCGCTCTCCTGCGCCTCCCCTAAGTGCTGGACCAATAAAAACTGAAAGAATTGTCAGCTGACCGGCCTGGTCAGCTGACACCCCTCTGACTGTTATAAATGCTCTGCCTCTCCGCGCGCGCACGCGTCCTTCTGAATCTGTGTGGACTATCAGTCCCAGCCACACCAGACATGTGTTGCAATGCCTCTGCTGTTTTGGATGCGGAATCCGCCGCACCGCTGTCTGAGCGTGCGGCGTTTTCTCCGCGTTCAGCAGTACAGACAGGAGTAGGCCTATGCGTGCAAACCGCCGCGTCGGACGCAGAATCCGCCGCCCCGTTCTCTGGGCATGCGGCGGCTTCTCCGCGCTCCGTCAGGCCAGTAAATGCAGGTCCCTGCGCGCAAGCCGCCATGTTGAACGCGGAATCAGCCGCCTTACTCTGAGTACTTGCGGCGGCTTTTCCGCGTTTTCTCACAGTACCCCCCCCCCCTGAGGAGTGGACTCCGGACAGCTCCTACCCGGTTTCTCAGGATATAGAGCGTGGAATTCCTTCTTTAATTCATCCGCATGCATGCGGCACTCAGGTACCCATGTTCTCTCCTCAATACCATACCCCTTCCAGTGCACTAGATACTGTACCATGTTCTGCACTACCCATGAGTCTAAAATATTCTCTACTTCGTACTCAGGTTGGTCGTCTACCATCACAGGAGGAGGAGGAGTGGCACCCACATGGACTGCTGGTTTAAGCAGGGACACATGAAAAGATCTTACACCACGCATGCTGGCAGGAAGATCAATGGCATAAGTAACATTGTTGATCTTCCTGGTTACAGGAAAAGGGCCCACAAACCTGGGACCTAACTTGGGCGAGGGTTGTTTCACGGTCAAATGACGAGTGGAGACTCAGACCAGATCTCCTGGTCGGAACTTCCACTCCAAGGATCGTCTCTTGTCAGCTTGACCTTTCTGACTTTGAAAAGCCTTCCCCAAATTACTTTTTACGATTCCCCAAATGGCTTTAAATGATTTTTACCATGCCTCCAGAGCTGGAAACGGAGTGGAAGCTACTGGTAAAGGGGATGTATTGCTATGTTTTTGGTGTTGCTAAGGCCTCACACTCGACTCACACCAGCCTATAGGCCGGGTAAATACATAGCTTACAACTTCACACTGTATTAGGATATTTATTCAATTATTTACATGATTTACAGGTATAGCAGTGAATCATGGATAAGTAATAGAGTAAAGAATCAATACATTACCGGATATTGCATCATCACTCCGTATCGGGGGACCAGCGATCGTCAGGAGGCAGCGCATACACAACATCACACAACTCGTCAGTAGTGGAGAGTCCCATCAGAGCAAGGGGAATCTCTCTGTCTTATACTCATAGCTCCACCCATTTTTACTGTTGCATCTTGGGGATGCTCAGGCATGAGCCTCCTTATGGTTGGATGACTTATAGTCAATATTTTCATGAACAGGACTAGTTCTAGTTAAGTCGTGCAATTCCTGAAACAGTTAATTCAGGGTTACGCGCTTCTTGCAACACAATGTTATATAACCATATCACGTGCCACGCATGCTCAGTACTTGTTTTGATAGGGTGTAGTCGGCCGTCAGCCTATCCACAACGTGGAAGTATGATTCATCCCTCGTGATTATTGCATGATCATGGCGCGAACACCATGTTTTCATAACCTAAAATAACCTTTATTCTGTTAACGGTTTTCTATGGAGAATGGTCTCATCACTACTAAAAGATACAAGATATATCCTCTCTACCTACAGACTAGCTTGCTAATGTGTTTCTTACCTAACAGCCAGTCATTCACACAGACTCTTCAGACTTGTATCACAGGGGAGAACTTGGGCAACTTTCCGGTTACCACCTGAAATGGAGAAAATCCAGAGGAAGAGCTTTTCAAATTATTGTGCGCAAATTCTGCATATGGCAAGAACTTGACCCAATCATTTTGCGCATCCGCAACATAACACCTTAAAAACTGTTCCAACGACTGATTAACCCTCTCCGTCTGACCATTAGTCTGTGGGTGGTAGTCCGACGAAAATGACAGTTCCATGCCCATTTGATGACAAAATGCCCTCCAAAATCTGGAAACAAATTGGACTCCCCAATCTGACACTATGTTTTCCGGAATGCCATGCAGTCGGAAAACGTGGATGATGAAAAGATCGGCCAACTCCTGGGCCGAGGGGAGTCCTTTCAAGGGCACAAAATGGGCCAATTTACTGAAACGGTCGACTACCACCCAAATGACCGACATGACTTCTGACCTCAGAAGCTCACCCACAAAATCCATGGACAAATGGGTCCACGGTTCACTCGGGGTGGGCAAAGGCTGCAACGTTCCCACAGGTGCCAGATGGGAGGGTTTGCTTTTAGCACACACGGTACACTCTCTAACATACTCCTTGCAGTCTGTTGCCAGAGAAGGCCACCAAGCACACCTAGCCACCAAGTCTTGTGTTCTGGAAGCCCCCGGATGCCCAGCATTCTTGTGCGAGTGGAACAATTGCAAAATCTGGAGGCGAAATGGCAGTGGTATAAACATAACCCCTTCAGGCTTCCCCTCAGGGACATCCTGCTGGAATGGACTTAAAGTCTCCGTCCAGTCTTTCCAGGTTTCAGTGACTCCCAGCACAACTCTCTGTGGGACAATGGTCTCTGGGTCTGAGGGCTGTGCTGTCTCCGGCTCAAAACATCTGGACAAGGCATCCGCCTTAATGTTTTTACTACCCGGAGTATACGTAATTACAAATCTAAATCTCGAGAAAAACAGTGACCACCGGGCCTGTCGGGGACTCAATCTCTTAGCCCCCTCAATGTATTCCAAATTTTTGTGATCAGTGTTAACTGTAATCGTATGTTCTGCTCCTTCTAGCCAATGACGCAATTCCTCAAAGGCCAATTTAATGGCCAGGAGCTCCCTGTTGCCTATATCGTAGTTTTTCTCTGCTGGGGAAAACCTCCGAGAAAAATAGGCACACGGGTGTAACCTTCCCTGCAGCCCAGAGCGTTGAGACAGCACAGCCCCTACCCCAACTTCAGAGGCGTCAACCTCTACAATAAATGGATAGGAGGTGTCTACGTGTCTCAAAATGTGTGCAGAGCAAAACAGTTCTTTCAAAGTGGAGAAAGCAGCTAGGGCTTCGGGGGACCAGTGGTTGGTATCTGCCCCTTTCTTTGTGAGACTGGTGAGGGGTGCTACAACTGTGGAGTACCCCTTTATGAACCTTCTATAGTAATTAGCAAACCCTAAAAATCTCTGAAGGGATTTGAGTCCTACTGGTTGAGGCCATTCCAGGACAGCAGAGACTTTGGCGGGATCCATAGAAAGGCCCGAGGTGGAAATTATATATCCCAGAAAAGCGACAGATGTCACCTCAAAAATACATTTCTCCAATTTGGCATAAAGTCTGTTTTGTCTAAGCCTGTGCAGCACGAATTTGACATGAGACCTGTGCTCAGAGAGGTTGTCTGAAAAGATTAGTATATCATCCAGGTAAATTAAGACAAATTTACCCAACACCTCTCTGAAAACTTCATTGATGAGTTCCTGAAAGACGGCCGGGGCGTTACACAACCCGAAGGGCATCACCAGGTACTCGTAATGCCTGTCGGGTGTGTTAAAGGCCGTCTTCCATTTATCGCCCTCTCTGATCCGCACCAGGTTGTATGCACCCCTCAAATCCAATTTCGAAAAAATCTTAGCATTGGTGACTTGGGTGAATAAATCGTCTATCAAAGGTAATGGATAACGATTTTTAACTGGGATCTTATTCAGTCCCCGGTAATCAATGCATGGCCGAAGGCCTCCGTCTTTCTTTTTTACAAAAAAGAAACCTGCTCCGGCAGGCGACCGGGAAGGGCGAATGAATCCCTTAGCTAAGTTTTCACGGATGTATTCTTGCATGGCCACCTTTTCTGGCCCAGACAAATTGTAGAGATGACCTCTAGGGGGCATACAACCCGATCGGAGATCAATGGGGCAATCGAAAGGGCGATGAGGAGGTAGTTTATCGGCAGCTTTGGGACAAAACACGTCCGAAAACTCAGCATATTGTTTCGGAACTCCCTCCACATGAATCCTGGTCTGGCCTAAGGTCACCTTCACTAAACAATGATGAAAACAATGGGCGGACCAGCTCGTTAGCTGACCAGTGGCCCAATTTATCTGAGGGGAGTGAAGGTGTAACCACGGCATGCCAAGGATGACTGTGGAGGTTGTCATGCGCAACACAAAAAACTGCAATTTCTCTCTATGCAGCACCCCTATCGTGACTTCCACCTCTGGTATCTGGGACAGAGGATGGTTACGCTGCAGGGGTGAATCATCCACTGCCGTAACCTGGAGGGGTGGTTTTACCGGGGTGAGCGGAATACCCAATTTCTTTGCAAATTCGTAATCCATAAAATTAGCCGCTGAGCCTGAATCAATGAAGGCCTCAGAGACTTCAGATTTATCATCCCATGTAATCATACAAGGAAGAAGTAACCGCTTATCCTCTAGGGGTAAAAATTGCACGCCCAGGGTACTACCCCCAATCTGCATTGGCTCAGGGGGAGGCAAGACGGGAGGAGGTGGAGTCACAGGAGACGCAGCATGGGGTACCATTCTCACATGGCTACTACCCCGGGTCTGCCTCTGATAGCGCAGCCGGCGATCTATCCTGATGGCCGATGAAATGGCCTCATCGATGGACTTAGGTTCAGGCTGACTCAACATAACATCGGAAACCTCATCTGACAACCCTGATAAGAAGCAATCTAAAAGGGCAAAGGTCTCCCACCTGGCTGATACTGACCACTTCCTAAATTCAGCAGCATAATCTTCCACCGGACTTTTGCCTTGACGTAACTGTTTGAGCTTCCGCTCAGAAGTCGAGGCAATGTCTGGATCATCGTAAATTATAGACATGGCTTTAAAAAATTCCTCTACCGAGGTTAGGGCCAAGTCTCCGTCAGGCAGACTGTACGCCCAGGTCTGAGAATCACCTGATAGCAAAGTTTTAATAAATGTAACCCTTTGGGCCATAGTTCCTGAAGAATCAGGTCTCAACTCAAAGTATGATAACACTCTACTCCTAAAATTTCGGAAGTCAGATCTGTGACCAGAACATTTTTCAGGTACAGGCATGCGTATGTCTGTGCTAAGAGGAGATTGCACTGATTGAAGTTCCTGAACCGCCCCAAATATCTGACATGTCTGGGTCTGTTAGTTCAAAACTGCCGCGGAAAGTTGGTTTACTGCGGTGGTCAGGACTTCAACATGGGTATACAGTGCGTCCATTTGGGTTTGGTCTGGCGTTCTGTAACGATCGGTGTAACACAGAGAGGATCTGATTACCGGTGATCTGCAGTATCACCGAGAATGCAGATATATACCCGATTATTGATGATCTGCAGTATCACCGATAATCAGATATATCTCTAACCTCCGGACACCTGAGTGATGAGAGTGTTTTGGTGCAACAGTAATACTTTGAGGACCGCACCTGAATAACAGGTGCTAGAGCAATAAGAAGTATTGCTCTGCAGCAAGTTCCTTCCGTTGGTCTGAACTCTCCGCAGGGAGGAGTCAGGCCGAGAGTGGGAAGGACAGAACGTGAGTGACTCCAATGGAGGAGTGTCACTGACAGATCTGTGAACTATCTCTAAACAGGAGAGATAGTTCTCGAGGTCGGGCAGGCCAGGTCGTTAACACACGGACAGATAAAGTACAGAAACAGGAGACAGAGGCAGAATCTTGAGACTAGCCGAGTTCAGCAACAGAGTATCAGAATGACAAAGGTACAAAATCAGAGATCAGAGGAATGGTCAGGAAAGCAGAAGGTCATAACAAATAATCAACAATTCCTAGACTAAGGTGTGAGTTCCTTGGTCATCAACACTTTGGAAACTGGTCTAGATAATAACACAAATGATAACAGAATTCCCTAGACTAAGGTGTGAGTTCCGTGGTCATCATCACCTTGGAAACTGGTCTAATGTAACACAGATACTGACAGGGTCTGAGTGCTACCACGTAGTGATCACAACGCCAGACACCAGAGGAATGACCAGCACCCAGTATATATACACCAGCGCTTTCCTGCGCCTCCCCTAAGTGCTGGACCAATAAAAACTGAAAGAATTGTCAGCTGACCGGCTTGGTCAGCTGACACCCCTCTGACTGTTATAAATGCTCTGCCTCTCTGCGCGCACACGCGTCCTTCTGAACCTGTGTGGACTATCAGTCCCAGCCACACCAGACATGTGTTGCAATGCCTCTGCTGTTTTGGATGCGGAATCCGCCGCACCGCTGTCTGAGCATGCAGCGTTTTCTCCGCGTTCCGCAGTACAGACAGGAGTAGGCCTATGCGTGCAAACCGCCGCGTCGGACGCGGAATCCGCCGCCCCGTTCGCTGGGCATGCGGCGGCTTCTCCGCGCTCCGTCAGGCCAGTAAATGCAAGTCCCTGCGCGCAAGCCGCCATGTTGAACGTGGAATCAGCCGCCTTACTCTGAGTACTTGCGGCGGCTTTTCCGCGTTTTCTCACAGGTTGTAATTAGGAAAACTGTTGTAGATTCATTATAAATGATATTCTGTTGTCACTCTTGCCAGAGTTATATTGAATAAAACTGAGGATTTCTGAAAAGTTATTGAATTACCAGTGGTTAGATTGTTCTCATAATCAAGTGACATCGTTTTGTAGATAAATCCAGGCTGTCCAATATGTTTAGTATTAATTTTGGAAATCATCATTGTATACAGGTTCTGGTGTGCTGGAAAAAGTGCATAAATAAACCAATGTGTGTATATGGTGTACTTACAGTTTTAGACGTTTTATATTTATTTTTTTGATTGAAAAAAATGGGCATGGCTAATGACGAAGAGAATTCTCTTTGGTTAAAAGTCAGGACCAATCGGAAGCCTTGACTAGAGGCTCAAAGACGCTTTGCCAGGCTCCCTGAATGGTGTAGCAGGAGAGTCGGCATGAAGAAGGAGTGGTGTGTGTCGGTGGCAAAAGACAGTGGTTTCAGCAGGCAGTGGTGAGAAAGGGTTATTTCTAAACCCTTTTTTTCTACACGAAATAGTTAGGGAGTCAGAAATAACACAAAAATATAGTGTACTATGTACTGGTAAATGGATATGACAGGTAAGTATGTATTTATACTCACAAAGGTGGGTTACCGTCCAGGTAACCACTATGTCAGCAAGTGGGGAGATTAGACCTGTCCCGACTCAGGATTAAGAAGTCACTCTCTGTAGATAGGAAGTAAGGGGCAACACCCCTCCACCAAGGGTGGACTCAGGAACTGTATAAGCAGAAAGAGGCGATAGAAGGATAAAATATACTAAAATTGTTAAAACTAGAGGAGGCAGTGGTGGACTTACCTCCTCCAAGTAGACACACACGAATGTTGTGTATATTCAAACAACAAAAGATTTATTTATATACTCCAGGAAGTGCAACGCGTTTCGCGGGCATCCCTTGCTTCATCAGGCAATACAAAAGGAGCATAAAATTCAAACAGGTCTGGTACAAAGCTCAGCACTTAGGCGCTGAGCTTTGTACCAGACCTGTTTGAGTTTTATGCTACTTTTGTATTGCCTGATGAAGCGGGAGATAAATGTGAAACGCGTTGCACTTGCACTTTCTGGAGCATATAAATAAATCTTTTGTTGTTTGAATATACACAACATTCGTGTGTGTCTGCTTGGAGGAGGTAAGTCCACCACTGCCTCCTCTCGTTTTAACAATTTTAGCATATTTTATACTTCTGGTGCCTCTGTCTGCTTATATAGTTAGGGAGTCAGAAATGACCCCCTTTACCTGTTCAAAACACAGGCATCTAAGGTCTAAGATGTTTCCTCATATACTTTGTAATTTCAATAGTTTTTGAATGGAAGACAGGTTAACTTTGCACATTTTTTAAAAGACAGACATGGCAGAGATGTCCCACTCACATGGAAGGATGTCCTTATAGCGATTCTTCTTGAAGTTTTCAGGGTATTCTGCAGTCTTTGTGGTGCAGTGGTTATCTATCTTGTGTTTTGCAGATTGCCTTTTTAGATTCTGGTATAAAGTAAAAATACTTGTTATTGTTTTTTTTTGGCAGCACTGTAATTGATGTTAATGGTTTATCCCATTTAAACCAGTTACAAACTCTGTACTGAATGATTAAAAGCAGTTTAAATGTTAAAGCAATGTAAATGCTTTATAAATAGCTGAATTTGTATATATTATCTTCACACACGTTGCTCCCTCCTTTGCAACACATAGATGGGGAGGGATGCTCAGTTAGCCCATCACAGTTGACTTCACTTCCCAGATGTTTCAGGATCAAAATGATTTGGGTGGCAGTTTGGGAATGATTGCTTGTACAGACATTCTGGTCACCCTCAATCAAGCAGCATGTACTTATTTACGGAAAAGAGGGGCAAATACATGAACAACCCCATACCGGAGGAGCGTTAATAAATCAGGGGAAAGTGGTCTAACCAGGCATATTACTACAGGCAAGGCCAGCAATGTCATGGGGTACTTGTACATACATTCAAGCTGAAAAAATCAGGAACAATTTTTGTTGGCTGAGGAAAATCTAAAATTTCTACATATGGTGATTTAAAAGTGTGAGGTTGTGATTTAAAAGTGTGAGTTGATTACAAGAGGGAGAAGCCGACAGATGAAGCATCACTGCGATTCTTCTCAACAGAGTCCAATAAGCAGACTCAGGAGTGGTTTACAAAATATGGCAATTAACAGTTGGCCGAGATGGGTCAGGGGTTGCTGTACACACGCTGGATTCTCGGCAGATGCGGTCATTAACGTCCGTCATATGTAGCAACCCCACTTTCATGTCCAGGTGCCCTCTTGGTTTGTAGCTGCCCAAGGCCAAGGCCTTTGCAGCCTTTCCAGAAATCCAGCTCTACACGTTATAATGTGTTTGAACTGCAATGGAGACTAGACATACACGTTAATTCTAAGCCTATATGCAGTGAGTTAGAATAATGTGATTTGTTACAATACAAAATGTGAACAGGCTAATAGAATTATATGGGCAGTGGCAACACAACTGGTGAGGCTGAATATATGCAAAATATAAGACTGCCTAGTTGGCGATAAAAATATAAAAAAAAAGCATAATGGAGACATATTTACAGCTAATAAATCTTTCCGTTCAGCATTGAAAAAAACATTTACATGAAAAGTCTGTAGAAATATTGACGTTATATTTAGACATGAAAGCATGAAGTTCCATCTAATGTTATTCACTCTAAAGTAAAAACAGAAGTGATACTGTTTTTATTTTCAATACCTACCCTGACATCCATAACAACTGTTTAATGTTTACCTGAGATGAAAGCTTATCCTGTATTTATACATACCTGGGGCTTCTTCCTGCCCAAAATCAAAAACCAAGCAGCTTAGACATGTGCATGAAATTATCAGGCAGTAGTAGCACCTATGCTCCACCAATATAGAGCGTGACACAGCCCTTAATTAGGCATATGGTAAAACAAGAGAAGCTTTGGGCTCATAGTGTCAACAAGGAATTACAAAACTTTATTGATAATAGCACTGATATAAATTTTCTCCAAGAACTATATAAACATCACAATTGTCGTCAATAATACAAAAAGTTAAAAGCAAGAGCTCAGCAGATAACCTCATAAATCAGCTTATCTACAAATAAATGCACTCCCAGATATATAGCGTGTATGGCATCACATGCAACCATCATTCGCCCGCGCATTCACCTCTAAATGCACCGTGCCCGGATAAAAGGAATTGTTGGGGGGCCCCCTAGAGAAACATTCCTCTGCAAAAAGGCTTCATCCACTTTGGTTCAATAAGGGTGTCAGTCACATCCCATTGATATAGCCAGTCGCACATAATATTGAGCTGTAGCATAGGGGGATCTCACCAGCATCCAACGTAATGCTCTGTTTCATCCACAATGCCGCCTCACATGAACCCAGCAGATCCTACGGGTCCTGGCACCCCTGCTCAGTCGCAGCAGGGAATCCTCTTGTAATGATTCACCGGCAAGGGAAGGGAGCACGCCGGGCTCGGAGCAATAGCGGGCACACGCTGCTGTGGAGCGATCAGCTGATTGAGGCTCCGCCCACCGACGCGTTTCAAACCGCCCAGGTTCTTTCTCAAGGTGTGGCTAGCTCATAACATGTCGCCCTTTTCACCGCCCGTGTCACGCCCATCCACCAGTGAGCAACAGGAGGAGACACAAGGCACGAAGGGGAGAAGGAGGCAGAGGGGAGGGGAAAAGAGGATTACACACTCAAGTCAGTTCCTGGATATCCCACTCCCCCTATCATCGTAGCTTCGGAATGCAGCAAAGCCTCAGATATTCCCACCACCTGAAGCAGCAATATATTCCAGATGGAAGAGTTCAACACAAGGTGTGTATCAGTCACCATAATTACAGTTCCTCCCAGTACATTTCACATTCAGAATGATGTTCATGTTTCATCCAATGGCAATATACTCTTCCATTACTCATAGTCCCAAGGATTGCTTCACAATATATAACACTATTACGGGGCACACGGTGCATTTTATAACATTCACTGCGGGACCAAACATATTCACGTTCCAATGCCAGAGTGAGGTGACTTAGGAAGGATCCATTCATCACAGTTGTTAATTTTTATAGGCCCCATAAATGCCAAGGGGTCAACCATATCTTGCTACCTTCAAAAAGGGTGAGAGGTCCAACTTGGTATTCAGACCTTTAGGGCTCACCGTATCAAGTTTGAATATCCACATTGACTCTTTACAGAGTAACACTTCATCAAAATCACCTCTACGGCTGGAAATGTTAAGTTTATATATCCCTTTCACGGTTGTACCCCTCAGGCTATTTCCGTGGACCTCTCTGTAATGCTCTGCCATGTTGGTCTGACCCTTCCCACCTACAATGATAGCTAAGTGCTCCAGTACCCGCTCTTTTAGGGCCCTCTTAGTCTTCCCTATATATCTAAGATGACATGGGCACTCAATCATATACACTACCTTCTCACTGTCACAATTTATGAAAGATTTAATATCATAATTGGTAGCACCTAGTCTGCCCTGAAAACTTTTGGTCCTATCAACAAATGGGCATAGTTTACACTTGCCACACCTGAACATCCCATTTGGCACACGTTCCTGTAGCCATGTGTTAGTTTTTGCCTGTAACTCGCTGTGAACCAAGCGGTCTCTGAGATTGGGGGCCCTCCTCGCTGTCAACAAGGGTCGGGGGCCCACAACCTCAGACACCTCCCTTGACGCAGTCAGCACCGGCCAGAATTTAGTCAAAAGCCCCTGTAACCGCTCCCAGTGTGCCCCATACCTGGTGATGATACGTACATAACCCTGATCATCTACCTGTTTTTTATCCTTTGGGGCTAACAACCTGTCACGATCCAGGGACCATGCTCTACTCAATGCCCTCCGTAGGACCGAATGTGGGTAACCACGTGCTCGAAAGCGCCCGTACATTGCACGCGACTCTCTTCGAAAGTCCCCATCACATGAACAGTTCCTCCGTAAACGGAGGAACTGCCCATATGGAATTCCACGTTTCAAGGACCGCGGATGGTGACAATCGGCGTGTAAAATCGTATTGCCAGCTGTACTTTTACGATAAGAGGAAGACACCACTTTGTCCCCCTCAATTTTCAGCATCAAATCCAGGAACGCGATTTCCTGTCCGAATGTATATGTGAGCCTTATATTTTTTCCATTGATGTTTAACTTATCGATGAATTCCTTTAACTCATCAGTCGTTCCACTCCACACCATTAATACGTCATCTATATATCGAATCCAGAGGGCGACGTGTGCCCCGAACTCTGGAATGGGGAACACATCCTCGCGTTCCCACAATCCCAGGTGCAAACAAGCATACGCCGGCTTCTTCCTGCCCCATGAGGTCCGTGAAGTCCCTCGCCGTCCTCCTCGGCCCCACCATTCAGTCGTGCCTCTTCAGCGCATGCACGGCTCAGCCCTGTTACACTCGAGCACCTGGGAGCTTTCTGCGCCTACGCAGTACTACTGTGCAGGAACGCTCCTGAATTCTTGCTTGTTGATGGGGAATCAAATACTTATTTCACTCATTACAATGCACATTCAACTCTGAATTTGGGGCACTGGGTTTTGAGGGTTGTTTTGTTGTTATTATGTCTCTCACAGCTGCAATAAACCTACCATTACAATTATAGAGTGACCATTTCTTGGTCAGAGGGCAAATAGGCAAAATCAGCAGGGGATCAAATAATGTTTTTCCCTCGCTATATATGACCCCTGGCCAATTGTCCTCCAGGCTGTGGGGATCACCACTGGATGATAGGGACAGACTTGTGAATGTTGGGGGGCTTAAAAGTTTTACTGGGGCCTTCTATTATGTATAGTTAAACCTTGTGTAATAAAACCCCAATCAAATGACTGTAATAAGACACCAAGTTATGTACAAGCACAAGAGTCCAAGGAAAAAATGATTGAACTGATAAGAGTTTATACTGTTTCATAAACAGTATCTGTCTTAAGTGGGTGAGCTGTGCTTGCAGCTTGACCACTTCTTCAGCCTAATTTGGTATAGATTGGGATGTGTCTCACTGCCTCTTTTTACTTGTGAAGATGAACAGTACTGTCATGAAGTAGCTGGATAGTGTACTGGCTAGAGCACAGGAGACCAGGGTGCAAATCCTGGCTGAAGCTAGAACCTATTTAGTAAGGAGTCATTGAGCAAGACTCCCTTGCACTGCAGGGTGGCCTATTGAGTGCCTATAGTGGCTGCAGCTCTCTAGGGCTTTGAGTCAGTAGACAGAAGAAAAGTGCTACACAAATGTTAACATGCAGAGGTATATGGAAGCCGCCATATTTATTTCCTTTTAGGCTGCTTCCACACAGGGACGTTACAGGCGCACGTTAGTGCAGCCTCTAACGCTCCCCAACTCACAGCAATACAAAGTTAATGGGGCTGTTCACACTGCCCACGTTGCGTTACATGTAACGCTGCACGTTCTTCAGAACGTGCAGCATACTATAGCGTTCCAGCGGCTTAAGCCGCATTAGACTGTTTGCACATGCTCAGTGTTGGGGCGGAGAGGAGGCTGGGAGAGGCCGCTACGTAGCCGCGCACATGGCTACTCAATATGCACTGCACTGGTGGCCGCTGATTGGCTGGCGGTACCACGTGATGCGGAGTGTTTCACTCCGCATCACATGGTCCCGCCGGCCAATCAGCGCCACTCTCACTGCCCTAATGCGGAAAGAGCCGTTGCGCAGGCGTTGCGTTAGGGGACGTTATGTGACCATAACGTCCCCTATAATGCAACGTCCCGGTGTGTAACTAGCCTTAAACAACACCAGTATCCTGTTGATCTATTTGGCTGCAGTAATGTCTCAATCACACCAGAAACAAGCATGCAGCTAATCTTGTCAGAAACACCTGATCTGTATATGCTTGTTTAGGGTCTAATGCTAAAATAATTAGAGGTAGAGGATCAGCAGGACAGCCAATCAACTGGTATTGCTCAACCTCTTGAGGACTGCAGTGTTAAACCCCCCTAAAGACCAGGCCATTTTTCTGTTAATAAGCCACTGCAGCTTTTAGGCCTCGCCGCAGGGCTGCACAACTCAGCACACAAGTGATCCCCCCCCTCTCCTTTTCTCCCCACCAACAGAGCTCTCTGTTGGTGGGGTCTGATCGCTTCCCCAGTGTTTATTTTATTTTTTTATAAATATTTATATGTGCATTTTTGTAATACATTTTACTATTTCTTTCTTTATTTCTTTTTTCAAAAACCTCCCTCTGCCCCGGGCGATCGGCTGTCATAGGCTTCAGCCTATGAGAGATGATCGCTCTCCTGTGTCCCAGGGGGACAGCCGTGTCACACGGCTGTCCCCAGTACAGCACTCCCGTAGATCGCAGCGCTGTGCAGCCTAATTAGATAGCGGTTTCACCGTCTAACAGTCTCCGAGCGGCGATCGCTGAGCTCCGAGCTCCGCCTTCCAAGAAGAGATGTGCGCGCATCGGTGCGCGTGATCTCCTGCTAGCCCCATAGAAGGCCGTTCATGCCAATCGCTGTGGAGCGGTCCAGGGGCTGCCGCTGCATTCACGCCAATTGGCGTGGAGCGATCGGCTAGTGGTTAAAAGGAAATAAATATGGGAGCCTCCGTATCCCACTGGCTTCAGTTGTCCGTTAATATTATAAATGCAACTTTTTGTACCAGTAGCAGCATTTGTTTTACAACTACGAGTAAGCAATTTCTCGACCAGCTGAATCTCACATCCATCTACTCCCCTATAATCATTAATGAAGACTCAAAGGAAACCTGAAGAGAGCCTTTGGTTGATGTATGTTGGTAGTTTCTGCCATAAGTACATTCTCAATCCCTGGCCTACAGTAAGTATACAAATCGGGTGTTAGTCTGTCACCAGAAAGCACTGATGCAAAAAGATCTGCATGACAGGCAGATCAAGAACATGGGAATGGGGAGGCTGACAGGCTCCTTATTCCTGTCACTTAAAGTGGACCTGAACTCAGAACTTCCTCACTGCTCTAAAAGATATGCAACAACATACTAACCTTTAAAGAAAAACATTTCTTTGTTACAGCTGATACAAATCCTGCAATAAATCTGCAGTGTGCCTACTTCCTGCTTTTATGGAAGCAGAAATATTGGTAACATAATGTGTTTACCAATTAGCTGCTCTATCGTTGCAGCCACCTGACTCAGCTGGGGTCAAATTACAACTTGTGATTAGTTACGGAGGAGGGATAATTAAACAGGCTAAAATCTCTGAATACAAATAATGTGCATGTCTATATTCTTTCCTTCTGTCCTGTGCAAAAGTACAGGTCCACTTTAAGTCTTCCTTGACATTTTGCAGATGCACATCCAAGCTGAAAGTGTACTGTCATTTTAAAACCTTCTTAACAGTATGACCTAATGCAAGCTTTCAAAACTTTAAAGGAAAACTATCTATCAATTAAAGCAACTTTATTTTTAGATGCTGTATGTTGGCGCATATATTACCACAGATACTAGGAGCTATTTCTTTCCTACACAGCTCTGCCTGTGTGCTGTAAAACCATCCCAAAGCCGCCTCCGATTACAAAAGGTGTTGGCTCTGCAGAGCTGGACCATGTTCCTGCACAGGGGAGTTGCTATCAACCCCTCAGTGTATAATCTAGTGATCACCTTGCTGAAAAAGTCTTATTCAGGTGTTGGCGGTAAGGGGTTAAGTTTCCAGCAATGTGGCACATATGCAATTAACTTTTTCTCTTATGTTTTCTCCTAGGTGATATATTTAAACTTGTCAATAAAATGCCTTTTAAACCATCAACAAGCAAGAAAATACTCAAAATAATGTTGATAGTACTGCATTTGTTCTCCCACTTTTTGGTAGTTTTTCAATTGCAAAATGATGGGAAGTTTTTTTAAGTAGAACATAAAAAATTATCTCCTAGGAGAAAACGAAAAAAAGTTAATTGCATATTGGCCTGTGTGTTTATTGTCTTCACTTATCTGACTATTCACAAAGCCATTATCAGTATGTCTGTTATCAATGTTTACCCCCCCCCCCCCCTCCCAGCATGGATAGCACAGAGCAGCCAGAGCTTTGGAAGTCACAGGCTGCAGAACCAGAAGTGTAGCCTTTTAAACCATCAACAAGCAAGTGATTAAGATGTGGAATGCATTGCCACAGGAAGTCGTTATGGCAAACTCTTCACCTGCAATTAAAGGGGGCTTAGATGCTTTCCTTGCGTTGAAAGACATCCATGGCTACAATTACTAGGTAATGCCTAATGATGTTGATCCGGGGATTTTATCTGGTTGCCATCTGGAGTCGGGAGGGAATTTTTCCCTTTGGGGGCTGGTTGGGCCATGCCTTGTAGGGTTTTTTTCGCCTTCCTCTGGATCAACGGGGATGTGTGGGGGAGCAGGCTGGTGTTGTACTTTATACTGGTTGAACTCGATGGACGTATGTCTTTTTTCAACCAAAATAACTATGTAACTATGTAACAAGCAGCCAGTCAAAAGTGGTGTATACAGTGTCTGACTGCTAGTTATATTACATGAATATTACAGCACATTTAGCTACCTGTTACCTCCTCTGATCAGCTTGTTTTCCTCCTCAGACTCTCCTGCATGCTGTGAGGAGAACACAGTGAAGTATATTTATGAGCTGTGTGAGGACTAAAGGATTATTGTAAAGCAGAGAGAGAGAACTGTGGGAATAAATAAAGTGCCCCTAGCACTAGTGGTAATGTGAACCCTAATACAGAGTATTAAAAAAAGTTGGTTTTTATTGATAGTTGTCCTTTAGGTTTATTCTTCAGGCATGATATAAAACTGTCTTTGTGTGACCAAATCAGATTGCTGTATAAGCAACAAAATCATATATACATCTCTGTGTGTTACATTCACTTTTGTATGACTCTTATGCAGTTCTCTATTATGCCGTAGAAGAAACTTTAAGTCTTGCAAGCTAGTAAATTACCTACAGTACTGTTTATATAGTTAGTCAGTAAATGTATTAAATGGTATGACAAACAACACTCTTTGAGGGCCAGTGCACACCAAAAACCTCTAGCAGATCCGCAAAACGCTAGAGGTTTTTGAAGCAGATTTTCAGAGCAATTCTAGGCATGTTTAGAGAGATTTTCTAAACATGCCTAGCGTTTTTTGGAGCGTTTTTGTGTAGCAGATTTCATATTTTGTTACAGCAAAGCTGTTACTGAACAGCTTCTGTAACAAAAACGCTTGGAAAACCGGTTTTTCAGAGCAGTTTGAGCTTTTCCTATACTTTACATTGAGGCAGAAACGCATCTGCAAACCGCAGAAGTGTTGCAGGAGACATGTTTGCGGTTTTCTAAAAACCTCAACCGGCTGGTGTGCACCATCCCATAGAAATTCATTAGCCAACCTTTTTCACAGGCGGCAGCGGTTTTGAAAACGCTACCAAAAACGCTTGGTGTGCACCAGCCCATAATCATTTAAGAAACTGACATTTTCAAAATGTAGATTTTACTGCATGATATAAGTGGTATTTCCCATCTCAAAATATGACTTTAGAGTGGTGTTACCTCAACACATTAAAAAGGTTGACATTTAAAAATTCATCCTAACTTAACCAGTCTTTTACCTAGTAACGTGGTCTGTAACATTTACAACATTTATGCAGGGCTGGGACTCTGGACACATCCCCATAAGGGCACATTCCTCTCCAGCACTCTATTCACAAGGCTAGCCCCCCACCTGCTTCCCCACCCGCCCCCTTTCCTGGCACTGGCTGGCTGGCAGTATTATTACACCCATGGACACACCCGTCACCCACCCTCTCCCTCTATGTTCAATCGTGACATAGCTGCCATCACAAACCGGAACCCGGCACGGTCATCACAGGGATGACAGGAGTGAGCCAGCTGTGTGGCGCCACTAGGCAACAGCAGTAAACTGGGCTCTGCAGTGGCGCCAGCTTCCTGTAGATGACAGCATTCAGGACAGGAGGCAGTCGTCAGATAGAGGTTGCAGTAACAGTGAGTGCCTTGGTAAGACTGGCACTCTGTGGCTAGTGTACTAAGAGGGTAATAGGTGAGGAAACATTTATTTTGTATAAATCTGCCTGCTTAGGAGGCTTATTTCCCTGCAGTTAGACCCTTTTAGAACAAGCGTGGAGTGACAGCTGCTGCAGCAAGTGCGTATTAAAGAGGGTCCATATACCACTTTTTCTGCTGTCACACCAGGTCTATCGTACTACTAAGGATTTTCTGCAAGTATGTGGGACTTGAGGGGGGAGGGGGATGCACTTTCACATCTTTGCCTTGAGTGCTGGAGAACCTTGCCCTGGCACTGAGAATATGTATACTGGAGAAAGAAAAGGGACAGGCACTTAAGGATGCACAGTGTTGGTGGATAGAAACATCAATCTCCTATGTGTGACGCAGTTGCATAGCACATTTCAAGAAGAAGAGATTGGCACTGCAAGCATATTTTGGCTCACTTCTTCAGGTCATAGCAGAAGCCTTGGCCTGCTTCTTCAGGCCATAGCAGTGCCTAAGAAGTTTTCAGTTATGAGCGTGAGTGTCTGTAATTTTAGGCGCTCACACTCATGACTGAAAACTTTTCAGGCACTGTTATTTGCTGCACTCAAGGTCGGATTTACAGATCAGGAGCCTATAGACACATAAGCTCTGGTGCCCTAAACTCAACCGCTTAATGCAGGATTGTCACCATAAAAATCAAATTTCAACAGCAACTGGTCTGAGTGTACTAAGTGATAAAGATGCTAATCCTGTATTCAAAACTTTTCCTGCTGTTATGATTTGGAGTTATCACATACTTAAGGAGCACTGGCCTTTTAATAGTCAGTGCCAAACAGTTGCATGCTGGAGGTTCTTTTTATCTATAATATATTCCTTCTCTTCTATTTATTTCCCTGCCTAGCTGCCTATCTGAAACATGATCCCCTGATCACTTGTGTTTACAGGCAAGGCTAAGGTGACTCAGAGATTGGAGGAGAAAAGAAAAAGTAAAGGGCAGAAATGACATCAGGATTTAGCCTAAACTGTGGGCAAAAGACATGGTTCCCACCAGGAACAGAATTCTCTTCATTTACTATATAACATTCACTGAAATCAAAACATGGACAGTACAATACTAGTGTTATGTAAGTAGATCAAGTATTTATAGTATTTATCTACTTATATATGTGTTTTTTTCCCCTGGCATAGTATGGCTAATCCTACTGCTTTAAAACAGGCCACGCCCCTCACACCACATCTGCTTTTATTATTAAAGGATACATCTGGGAAATTGAAAAAAAAAACAGAGTTACTTACTTAGGGGTTCCTCCAGCCCCTGGAAGCCTATGTGTCCCTTGTCACAGCTCTGCTCCAAGCCGGTCTCCCGTGGTCTCTCCTGTTGCAGCCGCCGACCCCGTATAGGTAGTCAAATGTTACATAGTTACATACTTATTTGGGTTGAATAAAGACATACGTCCATCGAAATCAACCAGAAAACAAAGTACAACACCAGCCTGCTCCTTCACATATCCCTGTTGATCCAGAGGAAGGCGAAAAACCCTTACAAGGCATGGTCCAATTAGCCCCAAAAGGGAAAAAAAATTCCTTCCTGACTCCAGATGGCATTCAGATAAAATCCCTGGATCAACACCATTGGGCATTACCTAGTCATTTTAGCCATGGATGTCTTTCAAAGCAAGGAAAGCATCTAAGCCCCCTTTAAATGCAGATATAGAATTTGCCATAACTACTTCATGTGGCAATGCATTCCACATCTTAATCACTCTTACTGTAAAGAACCCTTTCCTAAATAAATGGCTAAAACGTTTTTTCTTTATGCGTAGATCATGTCCTCTAGTCCTTTGTGAAGGCCTAGGGACAAAAAGCTCATCCGCCAAGCTTTTATATTGCCCTCTGATGTATTTATACATGTTAATTAGATCCCCTCTAAGGCGTCTTTTCTCTAGACTAAATAAACCCAGTTTATCTAACCTTTCTTGGTGAGACCTTCCATCCCTCGTATCAATTTTGTTGCTCGTCTCTGCACCTGCTCTAAAACTGCAATATCTTTCCTGTAATGTGGTGCCCAGAACTGAATTCCATATTCCAGATGTGGCCTTACTAGAGAGTTAAACAGGGGGCATTATTAGGTAGCCCCCCTTTCCCCCATATACAGTGGGTTGCAAAAGTATTTGGCCCCCTTGAAGTTTTCCACATTTTGTCATATTACTGCCACAAACATGAATCAATTTTATTGGAATTCCACATGAAAGACCAACACAAAGTGGTGTACACATGAGAAGTGGAACGAAAATCATACATGATTCCAAACATTTTTTACAAATAAATAATTGCAAAGTGGTGTGTGCATAATTATTCGGCCCCCTTTGATCTGAGTGCAGTCAGTTGCCTATAGACATTGCCTGATGAGTGCTAATGACTAAATAGAGTGCACCTGTGTGTAATCTAATGTCAGTATAAATACAGCTGCTCTGTGAGGGCCTCAGAGGTTGTCTAAGAGAATATTGGGAGCAACAACACCATGAAGTCCAAAAAACACACCAGAACATCCCAAGGAGCACTGTTCAAGCGATCATTCAGAAATTGAAGGAGTATGGCACAACTGTAAACCTACCAAGACAAGGCCATCCACCTAAACTCACAGGCCGAACAAGGAGAGCGCTGATCAGAAATGCAGTCAAGAGGCCCATGGTGACTCTGGACGAGCTGCAGAGATCTACAGCTCAGGTGGGAGACTCTGTCCATAGGACACTATTAGTCATGCACTGTACAAAGTTGGCCTTTATGGAAGAGTGGCAAGAAGAAAGGCATTGTTAACAGAAAGCATAAGAAGTCCCGTTTGCAGTTTGCCACAAGCCATGTGGGGGACACAGCAACCATGTGGAAGAAGGTGCTCTGGTCAGATGAGACCAAAATGGAACTTTTTGGCCAAAATGCAAAACGCTATGTGTGGCAGAAAACTAACA
Organism: Hyperolius riggenbachi; assembly: GCF_040937935.1. Taxonomy (NCBI): domain Eukaryota; kingdom Metazoa; phylum Chordata; class Amphibia; order Anura; family Hyperoliidae; genus Hyperolius; species Hyperolius riggenbachi. Next base: position 363,783,141 of record NC_090647.1, on the reverse strand, counting down.
CTGCACATCACTCTGAACACACCATCCCCACTGTTAAATATGGTGGTGGCAGCATCATGCTCGGGGGGTGCATCTCTTCAGCAGGGACAGGGAAGCTGGGAAGAGTTGATGGGAAGAGTTGATGGGAGGATGGATGGAGCCAAACACAGGGCAAACTTGGAAGAAAACCTCTTGGAGACTGCAAATGAGTTGAGACTGGGGCGGAGGTTCACCTTCCAGCAGGACAATGACCCTAAACATAAAGCCAGGGCAACAATGGAATGGTTTAAAACAAAACATATCCATGTGTTACAATGGCCCAGTCAAAGTCCAGATCTAAATCCAATCGAGAATCTGTGGCAAGATCTGAAAACTGCTGTTCACAAACGCTGTCCATCTAATCTGACTGAGCTGGAGCTGTTTTGCAAAGAAGAATGGGCAAGGATTTCAGTCTCTAGATGTGCAAAGCTGGTAGAGACATACCCTAAAAGACTGGCAGCTATAATTGCAGCAAATGGTGGTTCTACAAAGTATTGACTCAGGGGGCCGAATAATTACGCACACCCCACTTTGCAGTTATTTATTTGTAAACAATGTTTGGAATGATGTTTGATTTTCAATCCACTTCTCACATGTACATCACTTTGTATTGGTCTTTCATGTGGAATTCCAATAAAATTGATGCATGTTTGTGGCAGTAATGTGACATAATGTGGAAAACTTCAAAGGGGCCGAATACTTTTGCAACCCACTGTAGGTAGTCAGAAAAGGCTATTATTAAGTAGGCCCCTCCCCCATATAGGGAGTCTGGTGTGGCCATTATTAGGTAGCTCCCCTCTCCCCCCATATAGGTAGTCAGATAAGGCCATTATTAGGTAGTCCCCATCCCCCCATATATGTAGTCAGATCTGGCCATTATTAGGTAGCCCCCTCATCCCCATATAGGTAGTCAGATGTGGCCATTATTAGGTAGCCCCCTCCTCCCCATATAGGTAGTCAGATCTGGCCATTATTAGGTAGCCCCCTCTCCCATATAGGTAGTCAGATGTGGCTATTATTAGGTAGCCCCCTCCTCCCCATATAGGTAGTCAGATGTAGCCATTATTAGGTAGCCCCCTCCCCCCATATAGGTAGTCAGATGTGGCTATTATTAGGTAGCCCGCTCCCCCCATATAGGTAGTCGGATGTGGCTATTATTAGGTAGTCCCCCTCCCCATACAGGTAGTCAGATGTGGCCATTATTAGATAGTCCCCCTCCCCCCATATAGGTAGTCAGATGTGGCTATTATTAGGTAGCCCCCTCCCCCCAAATATGTAGTCAGATGGGGCTATTATTAGGTAGTCCCCCTCCCCCCATATAGGTAGTCAGTTATGGCTATAATTAGGTAGTCCCCCTCCCCATATAGGTAGTCAGATGTGACTATTATTAGGTAGTCCCCCTTCCCCCATATAGGTAGTCAGGTATGGCTATTATTAGGTAGTCCCCCTCCCCATATAGGTAGTCAGATGTGGCTATTATTAGGTAGTCCCCCTCCCCCCATATAGGTAGTCAGATGTGGCTATTATTAGGTAGTCCCCCTCCCCATATAGGTAGTCAGATATGGCCATTATTAGGTAGCCCCCTCCCCCATATAGGTAGTCAGGTGTGGCCATTATTAGGTACTCCCCCTCCCTGCATATATGTAGTCAGATGTGGCTATTATTAGGTAGCCCCCTCCCCCATAGAGGTAGTCAGGTGTGGCCATTATTAGGTAGTCTCCCTCCCATATAGGTAGTCAGATGTGGCCATTATTAGGTAGTTCCCCTCCCCCATATAGGTAGTCAGGTGTAGCCATTATTAGGTAGTCCCCCTCCCACATACAGGTAGTCAGATGCGGCCATTATTAGGTAGTTTCTCTCCCCCATACAGGTAGTCAGGTGTGGCCATTATTAGGTAGCCCCCCTCCCCTCATATAGGTATTAAAAATAACAAAATTCCTTGTGGTTGTTGTACTTTTTGAAGTTAAGACAGTTTCAATGAAAAGTTGCAGAATGTGCAAAATGTAATAATCTAACACTGTTCAATGCTAAGCACAGGGGGAAAACACACTCACAAAATAAAGGTTTATTGTTATAATTTATAATTTTTACACATTTTCTCAGGTAAACATCAAATGCTGCTGTATTGCTCTCATAAAGTTTACACACAAGTCCCCCTTTAACGCTTCCCCTGTGATACATTGAGTATATATTACTTCTATTTGTCACACTAGCACGTAGCCCCCACAAAACGCTCCCACAACACACATCCTGTGCCCTTCAGTCTGACATTTCGCTTACACTATAATTTTGCTTCATGTTATTGTAGTCATACATTTACGGTATTGACTCATTTATTGATTTATTTATTGTTATTTTAATTAAGTAGAAAAATCTTCAGGACTGTTTAACACTTTTTGCTGCTTTTTTACTGTAAAATGTAAATGCCGCCTTCCTCTTTCTTCTGCCTAAAATAGTATTAATAAGGAAAACCCCTTCTCTGCATTGTGACATCTCTAATGTTCATAGCAGCATTGAATGAGAAAGGCTGACATTTATTTGCATTTATTACAAAACATACTGTGCCAATTAAAGAAACTGTTGTGAAAATATTGTGATTACTAAAATTACGAATTTTGTTTTTACAATATTCATTTATAAATAATTTACCTTATTTTTTTGGACTATAAGACGCACTTTTTCTCCCCCAAAAATGGGGGGGGGGGATTGCTGTATCTTATGGTTTGAATACAACAATTTTGAGTTGTCTGTCCCGTCCTGAGTCCCCTGTCTGCTGTCCCGTGTCCCCATGTGTCCCGTCTGCTGTCATGAGTCCCCTGTCTGCTGTCCCGTGTCCCCATGTCCCTCATCTGCTGTCCCATGTCCACTGTCTGCTGTCCTGTGTCTCGTCCTCTTAATCCGTGTGAGTCTCTAGGGGGCATCCATGTGGCTTACCAAATAAAGGGGCCACAGTGCAGAATTGAGTAGCAGTAATCCTCCATAGGAAAGCCCCTGGGTGATACTTGCACACAGCCAAAGTTTCTCTCCCTTCACTTCCGCTTATGTCATTAAAGTGGAAGTGAAGAGAGAGAGAATTCATCTGCATGCACGGACCCCCCAAATGGCTTTCCTACGGAGGATTGCTGCTTCTCATTTCCGCACTGTGGTCCCATTATTCTGTAAGCCACAGCCTACAGGTCAGCTGGGATGCTCTGCCACTCCCATCAGTGCAGGTAGTGATTGCTGCAGCTTTCAGATCCGGATGGCTTCCCCCTCCTCCCAGGTATAACCTGTCGCTCACTCCTGATCCGCATATTACAGCGGGGGCCATGGGTTCCACATGCATCTTCCGAGAATGAGGCCAGAAGATGATGACATGCTGGGGGACAAGGGAGGGGTGTCATGTGCTGTTGGGGGGACAGTGTGTCATGTGCTTGGTGGGGGGGGGTCATATCATGTGATTAGAGACAGACAGGGCAGGAGTGTCATTGCTGTTGGGGGATAGGATGTCATGTGCTGGGGGGGTATATCATGTGGTGAGAGACAAGGGACAGACAGGGCAGGGGTGTAATGTGCTGTTGGGGGGAAGGGGTGTCATTTGCTGAGGGGCCATATCATGTGGTGAGAGACAAGGCACAGACAGGGCAGGAGTGTCATGTGCTGTTAGGGGGACAGTGTGTCATGTGCTGGGGGGGCCATATCATGTGATGAGAGACAGACAGGGCAGGGGTGTCATGTGCTGTTGGGGGGGCAGGGTGTCATGTGCTGGGGGGCCATATCATGTGGTGAGAGATGAGGGACAGACAGGGCAGGGGTGTCATGTGCTGTTGGGGGGGCAGGGTGCCATGTGCTGGGGGGCCATTTCATGTGGTGAGGGGACGAGGGACAGACAGGGCAGTGGTGTTATGCTGGGGGGATAGAGGGACAGAGGTGTGATGTGCTGGGGGGATAGGAGTGTGTGTCATATGCTGGGGGGCAGGGGTGTCATGTACTGGTGGGGAAAGAAGCTGTTTTTACAGGGGAAGGGAGCTCTGACTGGTGGGGGAAGCCACCATAGACATGCCACTGCACACAAGACTCAGGGCAGGGGACACTGAGGACAGGGGACACACGGGACTCGAGACAGAGGGAGGCACATATGAGGACACAGGGGGCACATATGAGTACACAGGTGGCACATATGAGGACACAAGGGAGACACAAAAGGTACAAAGGGGACACAGGGACATATTTCTTTTGGGGAGGGGGGCGGGAGAAGATACTCAAGACGCCCCTGCACCATGGACGTTCCAGGTTTAGTATATTTTTTTTCCCCTTGTTTTTGTCCTCTAGACCTAGGTGCGCCTTATGGTCTGGAGTGTTTTATGGTCCGGTGTTTTATGGTCCGAAAAATTGCCCATTGTAAAATATTTCCTCTCCCTGATTTACATTGTTAAATTTATCACAGGTGGCGACACCTTAGGGCTCATTCACACTATGTGCTGTGCTGTCAGTTTTGATGCAACGCACATAGTGTAAGATTCATATGGCAACATGAAAGTTCATAGACTTCCATGTTACCATTCACACTACAGGTGTGCGTTCCCATGCGTTACGTTGTAACGCATCTGGGAACATTTTAACGCACGACGCACACGTTTCTCCGAGGGTACAGCTGCCGACCTCTACGCTTTAGCACACCATAACGTGCATTCCGTGCGATCACTGTGCGTTGCCAGCGCATGCACAAAATCGCATTTGTGCATACGTTCTGTAGTGTGAATGAGCCCTAAGTCCTGCCAGGGACATCTTTAGTACTCTGGAAGTTATTACTAATGCACAGAGAGATACTGCTTGCTTGTCAGTTGGAAACAACCATTATTTCCCACAATGCAATTCGGTACACAGGCACGGCTCACGACATCACACTGTGGGAGGAATTTCACCACAATATCCACCATACAGATGTCCCTGATGATCTATTCAAGAAAAGGTAAAGATTTATCATGGGAGAGGGAGTATCAGCTACTGATCGGGATAATGTTCAATCCTGATTTAAAGTTCCTTTTTAAACCATTTGATGCTGCCATCCTTCATATTATGAAGATGCAACAAGTGCACTGCTAATAGGCTTGATTGCCAAAAAGCAGCAAGGCCAAGTTTTCCCTCTGGGTTACCATGGGGCATGAGTATGCATTACAATGCAAGCATAAGCTCACCAGTGAAAGTTGACTAGTCTGATGGTGTCAGCACAGGCACAAGGAAGAAGGATTAGGGCTGTAGGCAAAGTCAGGACTTACAGGGTCTCTCTCATTAGACAAGTCACTGAAGGATCAAGACTGGTGGGGTTTTAACTATGCAGGTGGAATCAGGAATAGCAAGATTCTCCAAACTGACAAGGCAGGATCAGGGAAGATACAAGAATTGGAATATTTTAGGTTACAGGCAAGAGACAGAAGAAAAAGAGAAACATAGAACTTACATCTGTGCTCAGACACTTGAAAAGTGAACTACATACACATGCCATACTAAACCCTTTTGAGGTGGTCGGTCGAGGCTGTCTCAACTGAGAATCCAGTGGGTGCAAGGGTGTCCGCTGTGCTCATTTAAAGGTCTGGCATCCGGCATGGAAGCCAAAACTATAATGGAGCTAAAAATCAAAAGGAAGGGTGGTGCAGGTCCCTGTGGAGGAGTCATAGCTGCAGAAGCAGAGGTTGGTGGAGTATAACTCGGAGTCACATACAAATCAGTCACAGATGTAAAGTCTGGAGCCATGGAATATCTATGTTTGTGTCACAGCCTCTTTACTCTTCAATTTCCATTCCCAAATTTATTATTACTACAACCAAGAAGCAGAAATGTCCATAATAAAAGCTCTGACAGCAAATAAGCCTGATAGGGGATCTAACCCTGTCACTGTTTACCTGGGCACCGGGTTAGCACAGGTCCTTGTCTTTTTGTGTATTTTCACACTGCATATGCACATGCAAATTATGTTGGGCACAGATCTATAGTAGATTGGCACGGACCCTGCTGTGCATTTGCAGTAATGACTCCCCCTGTCACTGTCAGTCGCTGTGCATGCATGGTCCTCACATGCCTAAACTTCCCTAACCTAGACCTGGCTTTGCAGCAGATGCTTGAGTCTGCACCTCAGTAGTGTTTCATTCTGATAACCTGATAAAGTTTTCTTACTTCTCTGACCACCAGCTAGTTTACTGATTAAGCTGTCCCAACCACTGGCTTGTTCCTGACCATGTCTGCTCACAGCCTGCCTTTTATTATTATTATTTAGTATTTATATAACTTCAACGTCTTCTGCAGCGCTGTACAGAGTATATGTAGTCTTGTCCCTTAACTGCCCCTCAGAGGGGCTCACAATCTAATCCCTACCATACTTGACCTCAGCTTGTGCTCAACCTCAGTACCCCCATACTCTGTCCGGCACATCAATTTTGTGACTAGGCCTGGATAACTCTTTGTCAGGATCTCTCCTGTAGCATGTTCTGTCGCTTGCAGTGGAGCTGCAACTGGGCAGTTCTGACTTGTCTGCTTGCATTCGGTTGCGCATTCGCAGTGAGTCTAATTGTCATTTGCAATCACTTTGCAGTTCAGAGCAGTTCAGGATGCTGTCAGGATTCCTCCTATTGTTTGCTGCAGTTCAACTGCAGCCAGATAGCCATGGATTTCCTACATGCATGTTGTTGCATAGTACTGCATGTATTTGTTATGATAGTCTTTCAGCTAGCAAATGGTAATCAAGCCAGCTCAGGATTGAATGATTACCATTCAGCTGTGTGGAAATTTGCATACCTGCATCCATTGGCTGATGCCAGCATAAATGTCTGCCTCCCATTTCAGACTCTGCCCGTCATAGCGGTCAGTACACTGGTCTGCTAGGCACTTTGTCACTCTGTAATAGATCTGTTATTATAGTTTAATGTGACCTTATTACCTGTGCTTTAGCTAGTTCTTGATAAATATATATGCAGACTTGCTAATATATATTTATCCGTTAGTTGAGCCGTTTGTTATTTTTCTGTATTATTGTTTATTGCCATGTTTCCATGCCTGATGGACGTTCGCTACATCCGCGGTGGGTCAGTGAAGTCCACTATCCTGATAGCTTGGATTCTGCCATCACCACGTTAGTGACTGGAAGTATTCCTGCTACTCTAGTTTCTGGGAACGTAACTATAGGCTGCGGTTGCTATTAGTTACGTTCTTTCCTGTAGTCTTGCCTGTGTGGATGCTTGCTGGTGACTGGTTGTTAACCTGCTTGCTCTGCTTCTTTGGACATGACTGTGAGCTGCGGTTGCTACTAGTTACTCTCCAATCTATAGTCCTGTCTTGTACCTGTCTGAATGCTTGCTATCGCTAGGGCAGCGCTTAGACTTGCAGGCGTTCTGTCTATCTTTCCTGTATCTGTTTTGTTACTTAGCCAGAGGCACAGACGGCATCCGCCCTGGGCAACAGTCAGTCAGTCTGTCTGTTCGTTCTTTGTCTGGTTACTCAGACCATAGGCAGCGCAACATCGCACTGTGCTGCCATTGTGTCTTATTTGTAGCAATATCGGAAGCCCAGAGCTGCAGTTGCTCTGGGCAACCTGTGTAGCCTCTTCCATTATTCAGCTACTACAATACAATACAATACAATACAATAACATTTGTAAAGCGCTTTTATCCCATAGGACTCAAAGCGCATAGATGTGTCTCAGATTAATACAGGGTTGCAGGCTGGGTTGTGTTACAGAGGAGATAGTCAGATGTTCATAAATGCCAAATTGAAGTGGTAGGTTTTCAGTTTAGACTTAAATGCTTCCAGGGATGGAGCTGTCCTGATTGGGTGTGGCAGGGAGTTCCAAAGTGTAGGGGCAGCATGACAAAAGGCTCTGTCTCCAAAGGTTTTGAGGTGGACTCTGGGGGTGACCAAGGTGTTACGTCCTTTTGATCTAAGATTGTGGGGCGTGTGATGCAGTTGCAACAAGTCCTTCAGGTATCCAGGGCCCAGATTGTGCAAGGATTTGAATGTCAGTAAGCCAATCTTAAACAGAATTCTCCATTTTATCGGTAGCCAGTGGAGTGAGCTCAGGTTTGGTGTTATGTGGCAATGGCGGGGTTGGCTCGTTAACAGCCTTGCGGCGGCATTCTGTACTAATTGCAGGCAGCGTAAGTCTTTCTTATGCAGGCCTGTGTAGAGGACGTTGCAGTAGTCTAACCTTGATGTGACGAAGGCATGAACTAGGGTTGGAAGATCCTCTGAAGGAATTAGGTGTTTAATCCTTGCAATATTCCTTAGATGAAAGAAGGAATGATTCACAACAGCTGAGATTTGATTCCTGAAGCTTAATTTCCCATCAATCAGTACTCCCAGGCTGCACATACAGTCTGAGTTGTTCAGGTCTGAGCTCCCTATCCTTAGCGGTGTTGGTTGAGACTGGGGCTGCATTGCTGTTGAGCCCTGGCCCTCGATAACAAGAACCTCAGTTTTGTCAGCATTAAGTTTTATCCAGTTATTATTCATCCACTCCTAAAGCTCAACTAAGCATGCGTTTATTTGTGATAAAGGGTCTGTGACACCAGGTTTGAATGACAAATATAGCTGGGTGTCATCAGCATAGCAATGATATGTCAGGCCATGTTTTTGTATGATTTCTCCAAGTGGCAGCATGTATATGGTGAAAAGTAAAGGGGATAATATTGCGCCCTGAGGTACCCCGTATTTTAGTGTTACAGGGTTGGAGAGGAAGGGCCCAAAGGCTACCCTTTGTGTTCTGCCAGCCAGGAAGGAGTTGAAACACTGGAGAACAATGCCATCTATGCCACAGTACTCTTGTAGCCTGTTGAGCAAGATTACACGATCGACTGTGTCAAAAGCCGCTGAGAGGTCGAGCAAAATCAGGATGGAACATTGACCCTTGTCTCTTGCAATGAGCAGATCATTGCAAATCTGGGTGAGGGCTGTTTCACAGCTGTGATATTTCCGGAAGCCAGATTGAAGAAGGTCAAGGATGTTGTTTCTGGAGAGCCTGGCTTCAAGTTGGAGGTAGACAGCCTTTTCAATAACTTTTCCCAGAAAGGGGAGGTTTGAGACAGGTCTATAGCTGTTTAGAGCATCTGGGTCTAAGGATGGTTTCTTGATTAGTGGCCTGACGATTGCTTCTTTCAGAGTAGAGGGAAACCACCCTTCTTGTAAGGAACCGTTGACTATTTTGTGGAATGCCGGTGTAAATAGTTCAGGGCATTTCAACATGAACTTAGTGGGGCCAGATCGCAGGTAGTCTGGCAAAGGTTTGAGAGGATATCCAAGATGTCTTTTTCAGTGATTACCTTAAAATCAGACCATGGTGGTAGGCTGTTTTTGCACCTGTTATATTGCTCTGCATGGGTTTCTGTGGCTGCGAATTGAATGGCAGATCGTATGGAGGAGACTTTGTCTGAGAAGAAGTAGGCAAATTTCTCGCACAGTTCCTGTACTAGCCTTGTTGCTCTGGGTGGTCAGAAAGTATATCCCCCAGGCATTACACTTTTCTTCTTTTTGTCACAGGTGGGGCAATCCCAAGGTCACGACCTGGTTGCTAATGAGCAGCAAAGGATTCAGTCACTTACCAGTAGTGCCAGTGTCAACAGGCTTCACTGTCAGCCTTAGAAAAATCCTTTGCCACTATAAACAGCACTTCTACTTTCAGCATTACATAGCCCAGTATTGTTACAGCTAAAAATTGCACTTAAAGGAAATCTAAAGTCTGAAAAAAGAAGTTTAACTTACCTGAGGCTTCCTACAGCGCCCTGCAATCATCCTGTGCCGGGCCGTCCTTCTGCGACCCTCCAGCAAGCAGCGGCACCTGCTTCAAAGCGTGGAAGGCTACACACCTCCTCATCGCATCCCCACCTACAGCAGCATTCTGCACATGCACAGTACAGGAAAATTGCGGGAGCGCAATCAGTGTGCACATGGCTCGAGGCTGCACATGCGCAGTAGCCTCTGACTGGCGACGACTAGGCACAGGATGGCTGCAGGGGCTACAAGAAGCCCCAAGTAAGTTAAAGAGTTTTTTTTTCACTTAAATAACCCTTTAAGGCCAGATCCACACTATAAGCGTTTTTCTCAGTGGAAGGAGATGTTGCTTGCTTTTTTGGCAGTTGGACCCAGCTGTAAACAGCTGTTACTTCCCACAATGCAATGAGGTTCACAGAAAGGAAACTGTCAGGACCATGGTCCTGGTATCACACTGTGGGAGGGGTTTCACCATAATATCAGCCATACAGTGCCCCCTGATGATCCATTTGTGAAAAGGAAAAGAATTCTCATGGAAAAGGGGGTATCAGCTACTGATTGGATGAAGTTCAATTCTTGGTCATGGTTTCTCTTTAACTAATGATTTATCTCTCTTTATCTAATTTAGCTCACTATTTATCTCTCCTTATTTGACTTAACCACTTGCCGACCAGGGGATGTTACACTGATCGGTGCTGCGTGGGCTCTACAGCCCGCAGCACCGATCAGCAGTGCAGCAGGGCGATCAGACTACCCCCCTTTTTTCCCCACTAGGGGGATGTCCTGCTGGGGGGGTCTGATCGCCGCCGGCTGCAGTTGCTTAGCGGGGGGGGGGGCTCTTCAAAGCCCCCCTCCGCAGCGCTTTCAGCCCTCTCGCCAGCTCCCTTCCTCTCCCTTCCCCTGTGTGCTGCGCAGGACGGATTTCCGTCCTGCGCATTGAAGGATAGGCTTCAGCCTATCATATGCCGACGATCCCCGGCCAATCAGAGGCCGGGGATCGCCGATCTGCCTTACGGCGCTGCTGCGTAGCAGCGCCGTATGATGTAAACAGCGGGGATTTCTTCCCCGCCTGTTTACATTTTGCCGGCGAGCCGCCATCGGCGGCTCTCCGGCTGTTCACGGAGACACCCTCCGTGAACTGACATGGAAAGGCCGCTCGATCGAGCGGCCGTTTCCATGGTAACCCGCAGACGACCAGTTTACGCCAATCGGCGTTAGCTGGTCGTCAAGAGGTTAAAGTGAACCCAAACTCTTGCACAGGACAGAAGGAAAACATAGAGAAATACACCTTGTTTGTATTTAGAGAGTTTAGCCTGTTTAATTCCCCCTCATTTGTGTCTAATCACAAGATGTAATTTGATCTCTCTTCTTTGTCACATGACTGCCACGGCAGAGATGGCAGATAAGCTAATTTGAAAGCACAGACTGTTAACAATATGTCTGATTCCATGAATTAGGAAGTAGAAACAGTGCAGATTTATTTTAGAATTTGAATTAGCTGTTTCAAAGAAATGTTTTGTTATTATGCTGTTGCTTATCTTTTAGAGCTGAGATGACGTTCTGAGTTCAGGTCTGCTTTAACTCATGATTTATCTCTCCTTGGGGTTGATGCACAACATCGTGGTAACACTGTCATGCACAGATACGCATGGCAGTATTACCCTTATTTCCAGCAGCAAGTACTGCAAGTTATGCTATTAGCACAACTCGAGTAGGGCGACTGTTGCTATGGTAACACACGTTACCGTAGCAACATTACCTTAGCAACAGTCACACTACTCAAGTACCGCGGGATGCGCTTGTAGCGCTTAGAACTACTAGTACATGTATGCCTTTGCATGCTCTTTAGGCTTAGTTAACACTGCAATGTGTGAAAACCGGACAGTTGGAGCAAACAGTGCTGCTCCAATGAAAATCAACCTCAGCTGATGCCTTTCCTAGAATAAAATATAGTCTATGGAGGACCAGGAGATTATCCTGCAGGTTGGGACTTTGCCTTCCTATCACGTCCTGCTTACCAGACCAGATCCAACACAGAATCCATTGACATCTCCTTTTTTTATACTGGCTTCAATTTGGCAAAACTGACAAAATGTTCTGTTTTGCATCATAGTATGAGCTGAGCCTAATGCTGGGAATACACCATACAATTTTCTGTTAGATTTTTCTGTTAGATTTTTCTGTTAGATTTTCTGTTAGAATGCATAATTAGATTACTTTCTGTAGAGAATGGTCATTATCTCTGGTGCATTGTCTTCTGTTTATCTCCTGCTGAGTAGAACAATGCCTAATTGCTAGGCAGATAGATGGTTAGATAGATACATTTCCAACATGTTGAACTCTATCTATCTGGCAGGTAAATCTATCTGGCAGGTAAAACTAATGCTGGGCATACACGGCGAGGTGCGCTGTTATCAATCGAGCCGCTGATGGCTCGATTGATAATATCCGACAGGTCCGATGACCTGCCGGATAGATTCCCCGCTTGATCCCCGCCGGCGGACAATAGCGGGGAATCGAGCGGCTGATAAGGAGCGCCGGCAGGGATGAGCGGGAATCGATCCGCGTGCACGGGCGGACAAGCGGGAACGCGGCGGGAGTCGATCCGGCGGCTAATCGGCCGCCGGATCGACCCGTGTATGCCCAGCATAACAGAAAATTGTATGGTGTATTCCCAGCATTAAGGTGCCCACTAATGATACAATCTTGATTGTACAATCTTAACACATCTATGTAGTAGAAGGGTAAACTGAGTGAATATGCTTTGAATGGATATTTTATGTATACACTGTATATTCCTGCGTATAATGCTGGGCATACACGGCGTCGAGGGAGGCTTATCAATCGAGCCTGATGACTCGATTGATAATATCCAACGTGTCCGATCACCTTGAAAATCTTCTAAAAAGTCAGGGGTCGTATTATACGCCAGGAGTCCTTGATGCCAGGTGATACACCCTATCCTGTTACCGTCTCTTAGATCTCACTGCTGAAGACTGTAGTGAAGCGACGCAGGCGCACATGTGTGAGTTCTGAGAGGCAGAGAAGGAGGTACATAGGATACAAGGGTGGGCCAGAAGGATGAAAGAGGCGTGTTTTATGTGCACAGCACAATATATTCTTCCAAACCGCTCTGATAAACAGGTAGACAAGGAGAGCTGACCAATCCACTTAGGGAGAGTTGACCAATCCAACCAGTCAATCGCCTATATACTGTTGTATACTGGGTACCACATACAGTACAGCACCAGTATATGTTCATACATAGCACCAGTATATGATGTTTTTTTATTTTTTAATTGGTGTGTGTTGGAAGAGGGGTAGTCTTATACGGCGAGTATATCACAAACTCTATATTTTAACTGGAAAAGTTGGGGGGTCATCTTATACGCCCAGTCGTCTTATACACCGGAATATACGGGTATTTTATTTTCATATTACATAGGAGTGATAAGGTTGTACAATCAAGATTGTATCATTAATGGCCCTTTTAGAAGGACTTCTTTTGTTCATAGTTATTACAAGCAAATCTACCAATTCAAACATAAATAAATGTTGTCCATGGCCCTTGTTAGTTCATTGTTGAAAATACTCTATCATTTATGCTATAGACACAAAACTATAAATTACTGGGGAGGAAGTGGAAAGTCTTATCAGGGTGTGTAAACCGAGAACAGGTCTGCAGACCTTTGTGGTCAGCTAGTTGCATTAGGGTTGTTTGGTAATTGCACAACTTCTCCTATATGTAAAAGTCAAGACGTACATGCTGTGGTCCTGTGTAACACAAATGAGTGGGCTTTTTCATGAGAAATGTTGACTTTTCAAAGAACTGCAGTAATATAAGTTATGACAAACATGTCCAAGACAAGGTACTGTAACAGTCAAAGTGAGTTTAAGGCTATTAAGAAACACCTCCAATAGGCTTGCCTTATTGCAAGCACACATATTTTCCTATAAGCTATCAATTTATATAGCATAAAAAAGAATGAAAATGTGCATTTGCCACCTGTCTCCTCATAATTCTAAGGCTACTGGACTTATAGGGACACATGTAAGTATAACAAATAGGGGCAGCACGGTGGCATAGTGGTTAGGGCTTTTGCCTTGCAGCGCTGGGTTCCCGGTTTGAGTCCCAGCCAGGTCAACATCTGCAAGGAGTTTGTATTTTCTCCCCATGTCTGTGTGGGTTTCCTCCGGGCACTCCAGTTTCCTCCCACATCCCAAAAACATACAGATAGGTTAATTGGCTCCCCCCTAAATTGCCCCTAGACTGCAACACATACACTACACAATATAGACATAGAACTATGGTAGGGATTAAATTGTGAGCTCCTCTGAGGGACAGTTAGTGACAAGACTATATATACTCTGTACAGCGCTGCGGAAGATGTCGGCGCTATATAAATACTAAATAATAATAATAGCACTACTTGTCAGGAACCGGCCCCACAGCACACCTGCAGATACGGTTCCCGGCTGCGTCTTTGACCAGATCAATAGGGGAAGCAGCCTTATTCGAGCTAACACAAGGCTGTAACCCCTCAAAACTCTTGTCACTGCCACCACTAGCTCCTGCTAGACACTTCAACAATTCCCACTCTGCTGTTGAATGGCCTGCACGCAGTCTGGCGCTTTTGTATTTGGGTCAGCTTTTGCGCTTTAGGCCAAATACGGGAACGCCACAAACACAATACAATCACACAGTAGCAAGGCAATATCAGGCACTGAACTTGTAATGCAAATTACACTGCAGTCTCTCCAGACTATGAGTTTGGGCTAGTACAGCAGAAGTCAAACTTATTAAATAAAGATTTAATATTCCAGAAAAAAAGTGGAACAGTGCAGACAAGAATATATACAAAAGGATTTACAAAACAAAGTAAAAATTACAAAGACACACAAGACAGTTTGCATAAAAATAAAACGGGAATAAATGTTACCAGTACGAGGTCTAACTTGGTCATGGGAGGGCATGAATTTCTGATTTGATCGGGATCATCTCTAGCTATGCTCTATCTCCAAGAGAAGATGATCTGTGACTGTCCAAGGCTGACTTATATAGTCCGCTTTGTAGCCCGGGGGTATAGGTCCAGATATAATTTAATTTCCCAGATTTTACGCACAGAACGCTTGTCATATCCTTGCTGGCTGTGATATGGAAATTCCAAGGCTTTTCCTGTCCCACTTTGAACTTTGCAGACTCAATTAGTCCGATTGTATTTTGAGAACAACAAGTATCCTGTTTACACGTACAGACTTCAAAGCAATTCAAACACTTCATCTTTCCAGACTCAGTCTGATTGTATATTGGCTTGTTTACATATACACAAAGTTCAAAGCAATGCAACACCTTTTCAGCAGATCCAGGACAGAATAGAGAGTTGTTACCTAATTACCTGTATCCTTGCTGCCGACCGCAGTGTCCAGAGGACACTGAATGCTAATGTACTTTGTAATGTACAGACAATCCAATTAGCGGCTTCCTTCAGCCTGTTAACATACATACACATCTGACATAATACACAGCAGACAGAAAATGTGAAAATATGGCTTCCACGAGATACAATATGGCTGCTATGTTATACACAACCTTACACTACTTAATAGGCTGTGGTTGCAGGTAAAAGTTACAGTAAATGTTACAGCATTGTCTTTCTTGATTGGGGTCTCCTTTATCCTTCATTCAATGGTACCAATGGGTAAACCTGATCTGTTGCTTTTCTATCATTATAAAGTACGTTTGAGTCCTATGGGAGAAAAGCGCTTTACGAATGTTACTGTATTATTATAATATAGTTATTTTCTCTTTTTTAGTATGGTCACCACCGGTAATGCAAAAGCTTTGTTGAATCCTCAGAACCTCCCATATTTCTGCAGATAAGTGAAAGTAATATTAATGTCTGTGATTATATGTAAGGACAGGTACTCTTTCTATCCTGTTGAAAGATGAACCAGGGATGCCTTTTTAGTTAGAAGTTCAGATTAATATATATATGTTGCACTGCATTGAGCAGTACAAGGCTTGCAATTTGATTGATGCACAATAAATTTCTGCTGAAATCCACTGAAACTGAAACTGAATTTGCAGTGTAGTAGGAATTAATTATTATCCAATGACATTCCAATAGGTCACGGATGGATTAACTTAGCATTTTGGGCAGTGATCAACCCATGCATGTCTAGCCTTAGGGTCCATGGTTTTCCATATATCTGCAGTTGTGTGGTCATCAACATATATGTCTGTTAATGAAAACTAGAAATAAGCGCTCTTGGTGGCTTGAAAAAAGTGAGCTGAAAATCTTCTCTTAGTTGTACTTGTAAAAGGATATTGCAAGAGTGCTTATAAGAACATCAACCCCATGTGTGCAAAGCAGAAGTGTGAAAAAATAGAGGCAAAGTTGTTAATCTGAAAAGGAAACATATGTATACAGTATATTTGTGTATTTATATACTGTTGATTTATGCAATATTTATATAAATACTGCATATACTCGAGTACAAGCCCACCTGAGTACAGGGCAGGCAACCCCCAACTTTCTTCTGCTACATGTGACCTGAGGATGAGCTAAACTCCCCCTGTCTCCCTCTAGCCTCCCCCTGTGTAAATGACGCAGAGTGTACATTGGAAGCATGCTGGAATCTATAGTTACCTCTACTTGTTCCTGGTAGCCGCGTGTATCAAAAAAGGGAGCCTGGAAAAAAGGGCGCGGGATATAGCCGAAATGATAAGTTGTAATGTAAAACCATATTTTTCGTTTAATAGCTTGTAAACGAAAATGTAGTGCTAAATAGGTTGAATAAACGAAAATTAAATGGCAAAATACCATCTATAACAACAAACGAATTATGAAATGAAACATCAAATAGCGTCTATAACAAAAAAATGATATTTACACTTGTGTTAAGCATAGTAATAGAGTAGTAGATTTTACAAGTATTTTACTGCAATTATACCTAACTGTAGGCTCACACAGATCAATCCCTATCCCTAACCCCTAGACCCCCCTTTGTGTAAATATACATAATTTAATAAACTGTATATATAACATATATTGTACTGTAACTATACCTAACCCTACTCTCACACAGAACCCTCCTTGTACCAATCCCTAACCCTTAGACCCCCCCTGGTGGTGCCTAACCCTAACCACCCCCTTGGTGGTGCCTAACCTTAAGACCCCCCTGGTGGTGCCTAACACTGAGACTCCCCTGGTGGTGCCTAACCCTAACCACCCTACTGGTGGTGCCTAACCCTAACCACCCCCTGGTGGTGCCTAACCCTAAGACCCTCCTGGTGGTGCCTAACCCTAAAACCCCCCTGGTGGTGCCTAACCCTAAGACCCTCCTGGTGGTGCTTAACCCTAACAATCTCCCCTGGTAGTGCCAAACCCTAACCATCCCCCTGGTGGTGCCTAACCCTAACCATCCCCCTGGTGGTGCCTAACCCTAACCATCCCCCTGGTGGTGCCTAACCCTAACCATCCCCACTGCACAAACACCTTTACACACACATAAACAATAATATATTTCATCCTTAAAATGCTTCACTATAAATAACATGAATAGAATAATTTATATATTTGTAATAAAATAAATAGCCTTACAAATTTATATATTTGTAATAAAATAAATAGCCTTAAAATCACATACACATTAATAATATTATAAATAGAAAAAGGTATATATGTATAATAGAATAGATAGCCTTAGGCCCCTTTAACACTTAATCAGTTGCTCTCAGTTATAACTGAAAGAAAACTGATTTTCAAAGTAATGTCCATGTTTTTCTATGGCACCTTTCACACTTAACGCGTTTTAACTGAAATCTTCTTCCCAATGCACTGCTATAGAAAAAAATGCGTTCCAAGTAACGTGCACTAACGCGTACTAACGCACACTAACGCATACCAACTGATTAAGTGTAAAAGGGGCCTTACAATCACAAACGCATTAAAAATCTTAAAATAACGGTAATATTAAAAGCAATATATTAGTAAGTTAATAAAACTATAATTGACGCATTATACGCGTAAAAAACAAAGTTAATACCAAAAGCGATGTATTTGTAATAGAATAAGGTTGAAAACGATATTTAAGCATTATACGTATGAAAACAAATTTTTAATGATAAAATAAGTGATAAGTGTAAACGATAATTTACTTGTTACAGCCTTGAAAGCAAAA
Organism: Hyperolius riggenbachi; assembly: GCF_040937935.1. NCBI lineage: Eukaryota > Metazoa > Chordata > Amphibia > Anura > Hyperoliidae > Hyperolius > Hyperolius riggenbachi. Next base: position 363,765,204 of record NC_090647.1, on the reverse strand, counting down.
TTCTAAAACGGAAAAATAAGTAAAAGCTCCTATAAGCGAAATTTAAAAACGGAAAAATAAGTAAACCACACAGTTAAAATGAACTTGTAAACGATATTTGTAATAAAGCTTACTCTGTAAACAATAACTTTTGTTAACACGATCCCTGCAACCGCTATTTCTTGGGCGCCCAATTTTCCTGTTGGGCACCCAATAATCGATATTTTGCATTGCAGTCTATGGCGGCGCCCTTTTTGTCCACTAGCCATATGCGCCCTTTTTTTTACTGCTTCCCTGGTAGCCATCTTCTCATCTTCCTTGCAGTTCTGTACTCACCACTAGAGGTCCAGGCTTCACTGTCATGTGACTGCAGAGAAGCCTGGACCTGTAGCGGGGAGTACAGAGCTGCAAGGGAGAGGAGAAGATGGCTGGCAGGAACAAAAAGAGGTTGCAGGCAGAGTAGCCTGGAACCCTAGCAAGCTGCAAGTATGGGGAGATGGGAATATGGCTGCTAGGAACTAGGAGGGGTAACTATAGATGCAAGCACACTTCCAATGCATGCACTATATTTGGGGTCCGCATGCCTGACTCGACTATAAGCTAACCCTCCCCACCACGCACACACACACACACACACACGCACGCACGCACGCACACACACACACACACGCACGCACACACACACACACACACTTTTGTACTGCAATAAAACCTGTCACAAGTAAGAAAACCAAAATAAGAAAACCTGCATGTACACACACACACACACACAAATACACACCCAAACACTGTTGTAGTAGCAGCATCCCATCTTCCCTCTTTTTTTGGTCTATGTATGGTTTGTTCCAGTAGTCTACTTCTCATTGGTTTCTCCTGTTTCCTCATCTGACATAGACCTTGTTAACTCTGAGGGTCTTATTACTTCCACTTGTGCGGATTTACCATGTACCCAGCAGCGCTGTATGGTGCAAAATTGTAGTCCTGGAAGGGATCACTAACTTTGCCCTATGCAAAAACAAAGTAGGTTAAGGTGCCTGAGCAATCCTAGGACAGTTCTCAGCATTTTTATGTGAATGCAGTGATTCTAAAATAGGAGGAGGGGAAGGATGGGGCATAGTGGATAGCACTACCACCTTGGAGCACCAGGGTTCCAAGTTCAAATCTGAGCCAGGACAATGTATGCATATAGACTTTTAGTATTCTCTCTGTGTTTCCAAGGGATTCTTCCAGGCACTCTGGTTTCCTCCACATCCCAAAAACATACTGCTAAATTAATTGGTCCCTCACCCAAAATGGCCATTGGATATGATAGGGTTGCATGGGCAGGGAAATTCCGTGGTGTATGGGGAGCTGTGGATAAGCTAGACTAACACTGGATATGTAGTGTGGAAGAGCGGAGTTGTGTAATGTTGTGGGAGACACAGGAGGCCAGAACAGAAGCAGCTTAGAAAGACATTTAATGAGAAGTGGGGAAGTATATTTTTATTACTAAAGGAGGTTGCCTGAAAAGAAGAAATTGTTGGAGAGAGTTTATGTGATTATACTTCCCTATGCTTTTCAGTGTCATTTAAGCAACCCTGAAGCGACCTATAAAAAAGAGTTAGTTGCTTACCTATGGAGAGGGAAGGCTCTGTATCCCATAGAGCAGGGGTCAGGAACCTTTTTGGCTGAGAGAGCCATAAAAGCCACATATTTTAAAATGTAATTCTGTGAGAGCCATAGAATATGTTTCAAACTAGCACAGTGCACAAGCACAGCAGAGGGCTCACGTCCCTGTTGCCATGGTGATGTGTATACAGTTGATCCTCCGGGCAGCGGAAGTGTCAGACACGTCTTCTGCTTCTCTTAGGTTTCAGCAACATCAGCAATTTCCCTAAGAGCCAGACAGGAGAAATACAGACTAACAGCTTGTACAATTAGCTACCTGACTTGGAGGTTGATTCACTTTGTAGGACAAGATCCCCGCACTTTGGCCCAATAGGCTGCCTGTCAAGTGACACACAGCCTTTTGGACCAATCAAAGTGCAGGGATCTCGTCCTGCAAATTCACTGGAACTGACAGGGTCCAGGGTGGGACTATTGGAGCAGCTGTTAGTTTTGGAGGGGAGCGCAAGTAAGTTAGTAGCGCACGCCACAGCAGTAGTGTGCCTACTTTGAAAATTTTACTTGCACTGCTACACTAAGCTGTGCTGATTGAGCAGTGTAGCTTAGTGAATCAACCCCTACTGATCTGTCCGTGAGCCAGATACAGCCATCAAAAGAGCCACATATGGCTCCCGAGCCATAGGTTCCCTACCCCTGCCATAGAGCCTTCCCGGTCCTCTCTTTGTGTCCTCATTGCCCCACTGTACCCCCAGTAAAATGATTAAACCTCCAGGTCAAATATGTCTTTGGCCCTCCTCGGGCTGCCCGAATACTTGGGTCTCAGGTCCCCGAATACTACCAAAGATACCTACATCTGCTCTGCGCAGACGCCAGTATGGGTTCATGCATGCGCAGTCCAAATGCGCCCATCTTTGGAAGCACTCAGAGAAGCAAGTGCTTCCAAAGCCTTCAGAGGACTCCTGAAGGTAGTAAATTTGAAAGAAGACAGTGGAGGAACAAAGACACGGAGAGAAGACAGGGAAGACTCTATGGGATCTAGAGTCACTTCAGGGTTACTGTAAGCGCTATCCTATAAAGGCATATACAGGTTATTATTGGGCTGTTGTTGTAAAGAAAATACTGACCTATGCTTAAACAACACTATTTTTATTTTCCTGTGCTCCTACATTGGATTCCAACAACACCCTCAGAGGCCCCAAAAGTGCAAGGATATCTATATACAACCATAGGTATTTATTGTTTTACTGTATTATCCTGCAAAAGTAAGAAGAGGAAGCCTATTATAGTTTAGTATGTTTTTCAAAAGACAGAAATTGTTATGAAAATATTTTTTAAGTGCAGCTCATTTATTGAAAGAGCTCTTTTGGATTGCAGCTATATGTTACTGTGACTATGGAAGCGGAGCAAAGGTTTCTGGTACTGCTTAGATTTGTTCTCTAATAGACAGAAACTGTTTAGGGAAAATACACTATTGTTGTACATCTGTAATTTCAGTCACACTGTTCGGTACTACATGCCTCCTATTTAGAACTGGATCATCCACAAGGAAATACTAGGACAGCTGCCTAGGGTCTAGGGGCCCGGTGCATGCTAACCCCCATCACATCTCACTAAAAAAGCCAGGTGATCATTAGCAGTGGGCAAAAAACTGCTATCCTTCCTAGGACCCCATTTCATCTTACGGTAATCCTTTTTGTTTCTAATGGATCATTACAGAAGAAGATAATAAAATAGTTTAGTTTTGTTCAACTGTGGACTGAGACTGATGAGAGAAAATAAAGACTATCACCATTAGATCTACAACCCCACAAGGATCTTTACTTGGGAGTGTTTATACTGTAATTAATTAATATTATCATTAATGTTAAGCTTTAACATTAGGGGTAACTGATCACAAAGAGAACGATTGCATTAGTTACTGTAGAGTTGTCTATTCAGTAGTATGTAATATGACAGTTAATACTTCATAAGTTTGGGTTTGTTAAATCTAAGAGTACAAGAACATTAATGCAAGGTATATATAAACTGTTTGATTATATAAAAGTTTGAAGGTAAGAACAATCTATGATGGGAAGCAAGAGGTAACAACAGATTGAACTAATAGATTAGAGGGTTATGCAAAACAATGTGATTGTTTTAGCAAATATGAACTGGAGATTGCTCTCGCCATAACCGATAATAGACAAGAAAAGACAAATAACATTTATATTGCCAGTGTCAGACTGGGAGGTGGAAAAACTGAGGAAATCCACCTGCTGGCCAAGCAGCAGTAACCCTGTGTTATCAATCCCAATAGAAACCTGCAGCAAGTCTTCACTGTAAGCAGCAACACCTGATTACTGCTGCTTGGGCAGCAAGTGGATTTCCTCAGATTTCCCACATCCCAGTCCAACACTGTATATTGCGTTTTTCTCCTGGCAGACTCAAAGTGCTTGAGCTGCAGCCACTAAGGTGCGTTCAGTAGACTGTAGCAGTGTTAGGAAGTGTAGCCCAAGGACCTCTTACTGAATAGGTACAAGGCTTTACTTTGGACACCAGATTAGTTGGAAGCAGGCCTGGTATTACATTAAGCTATTACAGTAAGCCACATATTATGCATAAATGCTAGATTTTAATTGCTCAAAACAATTGTTTAAATTGGGTAAAAATATAGTGTGAGTACACTATTGATGTCAGCAATCTCTTCTTCAGCAGTCCACTGAGTTAGGGCCTATAATGCTATTACTAATGTAGTTTCCACTGTGAGCTGCAGCAGGTTTACCCCTGTTTCCCCCACCCCCATCCTCCTTACACTAAATGTCGACATAGTTTAACACTTACCCTGACTAATAGTACACAGTGCGAGAACCTCTCAACCAGAGACCAGAGATACTGAGGAGCACCAATCAAGAATCACCATACCTACCACCAAGTGTGGCTGGGTATGGTGAAAAACTGCTGGCTGTAAAAGTACTTTCCTAGCTAGAGTAAAAGTACTCTCCTAGCTAGCGTACTCTGTGTACAAATGAAAAGACTACAAGATTAGTAAAGCTTGGAAAGAGCTAGAACATAAGATCAGATTTGCAGACTTGTTTGAGTTGAGTAATTTGGGAAATTTCACAGCCAAAGTAGCAGCATTACAGCTAGGGGAATACCATTTCCTGAAGGATATCAGCAATGGCATCTATATTTTATCGTCAACACAGCTCATTTTTTTTGCAAGGACAGTCCCTGTTTTACTAGCAAGTCCCCCTGTACCTTTTTCTTCTTCTAATGTCCCTTTTTTAGCTTGTGTGAATGAACGTTTTAAACTAATAAAAAACGGAATCGATCCATTCTACGTATCAATTCTATCAATTTGATTGAATTGAATAGCAGCTTCCCTTCCAGTAGTGGGCCTGAGGGCCCTTTTCCACTAGCAATCGCTAGCGTTCGCGCTAAACGCTAGCGATTGCTGAATCGCAAGTGCAGGAAACTTCCCGGTGATTGCGTTCACGATTTTGCTATGCAATGCACTGCATAGCAAAATCGCGGCAAAGATCGCTCCGCGGTGTGATTGCGTTTGAGTCAAAAACAAATCACGGTAGTGGAAATTACCTACCGTGATTCCTATGTTAAAAAGCAAACCGTAGCGATTTCAAAATCACTAGCGGTTTGCGATTCAGCATCGCAAACACCGCTGGTGGAAAAGGGCCCTAAACGATCATTTCTGATGGATATTAGGATCGTCAAGAGAATTGTATCATTAATAGCCACCTTTTTTCTTACAATGCCCCTCCTTCATATCTTCTCAGAAAGTTGGGAAGTATGTGCCTGGTGCCCATATGAATAATGTGTCCTGTCTTCCTGATAAGCAACCCACAGTCACTGTCACACAGTCAATGATTTTGGTCAGGTGATAAGTCCCCCCATCCCTCATGTGTACAGTGTTGGACAAAGAAGTTGTAGGTTAGATACTCTTGTTAGATTCTTGTTGCTATTATCTGGTTTTTAGATGGGAAAGCCCACATGTCCGATACTAACAGGGTCTTTTAAAATAGAAAATAAGACAAAATATCTTCAGTGGTATCTCAGGCAGCTATGCAGACAGATTTTTAGTACTCATTTGAGGAGTTTTTCTTCACTTCCTGTCCTGGTGTCCTGGACCGGGTGATTAGGTCATGCTGAAGTCAGAAAAACGTTCTTGACAGGGAGACAGGCAATCACAAAAATCAGTGTCAGGGTCCAATCATCGCTGGTAACTTAAAAATAAACTGGAGGATCCAGTCAAATCCAGTCACATTATGAGTATACACATTAGTATATATTGTTCTGATTATGATTCACAATTTGAAAAAGATGGTGCTTTCCGCTTCTTTGTGAGTTGTCTGTTCATTTGGAAATCCCTGCTCACATAACTGTACTTGTGTCATGTGTTTTTCTGTGAAACAGTGGGGAACCCAGGCTCTTAAACTGATGTAAACAGCCACATTTGTTTTATTTTTTGATTGTAACCAGGAACCACTACAATGTATCTCTCATAACTCATCCTCAGCTTAAAGAGGAACTCCAGTGAAAATAATGTAATAAAAAAGTGCTTCATTTTTACAATAATTATGTATAAATGATTTAGTCAATGTTTACCATTGTAAATTCTTTCTTCTCTCTGATTTACATTCTGACATTTACCACATGGTGACATTTTTACTGCATGCAGGTGTCAGTGGAAGGAGATGCTGCTTGCTTTTTTTGGCAGTTGGACCCACCTGTAAACAGCTGTTATTTCCCACAATGCAATGAGGTATACAGACAGGAAACTGTCAGGAACTTGGTCCTTACATCCCACTGTGGGAGGGGTTTCACCACAAGCCATACAGAAACCCCTGAGGATCCATTTGTGAAAATGAAAAGATTTTCTCATGGGGAAAGGGGGTACAAGCTACTGATTGGGATGAAGTTCAATTATTGGTCACGGTTTCTCTTTAAAGGGAACCTAAACTGAGAGGGATATGAATGTTTCCTTTTAAACAATACCAGTTGCCCTCGAAGTCCTGCTGATCTCTTTGGCTGCAGTCGCGGCTGAATCACACACCTGAAACAAGCATGCAGCTAATCCAGTCTGACTTCAGTCAGAGCACCTGATCTGCATGCTTGTTGAGGGGCTGTGACTGAAAGTATTTTAGAGACACAGGATCAACAGGAGAGTCAGGCAACTGGTATTATTTTTAAAAGGAAAAATCCATATCCTTCTCATTTTAGGTTTCCTTTAAGCTCCTCACTGCTAGATCCCTACTGTGGTGCTATAGTGCAACATAATCAATGTTCTGCTCAGTCGAATATTATGGCTGAGCAGAGTGGGTCCCACAGAGGGCACTGGAGGGGGATGTAGGGGGGTTTCTTTGGTGATTCTTATATGGACCAAGAATACCTAGATGAGAAGTAGGGAGAGACCGGGAGCCAAATGGTGCAGTATCGTCAGGTAGAAGGAGGATAAAATTATATAGACAAATACCGTATAGGCGTATAGGCCTGCAGAGAATTGCCCGTTCCTGCTCGGTACTCCCAGTCCTGTTTGATACTGGATAGATGCTCTCTTGTAAAGCTTTTATCTCCAGGAGGTCTGACTGGTAATGGGTAGGTGCCCAATGTGTGTTCTTTTTTTAGCGTTTTAAAATATAAATAATAAAAAAAAAATAATAATAATCGTTTACCAGTTCAACTGGAAAAAAGTTTTTATACCAAAAATAATCTGACAACACGTTTTACAAGTCATCGCTCGCTTCCTCGGGTCAATACAAAATGCCTAAAACAATAAATAGGAATATAAATATATGTGTGTGTGTGTGTATACAACAGAACATGTATAGATAATCATATTTTACATGCACTTTAGTTGCAACATTATGAATGCATCTGATTAAGAAGAATAAATACTCTACTTTGGATAAATAATCCATTGAAGTACCAAAAATCTCTGCTGAGGATCAGAATTACCTCTCAAGAGCACATATAGTCTAATAAAATGTGATACCTAATTAGCAAGATGATTAGCATAACAAAGAATAAAAGTCCTTCTCTAGAGCATCTCAACTATCATAATATCTAATTGGCATATTGCATAGCAGCACGATTTTATACAATCGGGCTGCTATCTTTTGCATACAGCATTTTAATATATATGTTACGGCCAAAACCAGGCTGTTTCTAGAACTGACCGATTTGACGTCGGCCAAAGTCCAAAATGCTGGGAATTTCTGACATTGGCCGGCCAGTTCTAGAAATGGCCAAAGTCAGTCGGCCAAAGTCCAAAATGTACAAGTCCCGAGTCCTTTCCGACAGCACAAAAGGCACTCAGAACCTCGTCTCTGCTCTGAAAGATACAAAATAGCATAATAACCTTAAGACTCAAACACACTATAAGTGCTTTTCTGAGCGCTTGATTAGCGCTTTCTGAACAATTTTTCAAAATATCTCCCATGCACTTTCACTTAAATTGCAGTAAAAATCGCCATGGTTGCGTACGTGTACGTGGTGATTTTTTTACCGCAATTTTAATGAAAGTGAATGGGAATGATTTTTAAAAAGTGCTCACAATGCGCTAATCAATCGCAAGCGCTCAGAAAAGGGCTTATAGTGTGACTGAGCCCTTAAAGAAAAACGTCCTTTATTACAAAATGTATTTGTTACAGCGGATAATCTGAAGTGTGTCTACATCCTGCTTTCATGGAAGCAGACATATTATCCTGTGTTTACCAATTACATTCCTGAGCCGACCCAGCTGAGACATCAAATTTCAATGGTGATTAGTCACAGATGAAGAGGAATTAGACAGACTAAATTCATACAGGTGCATTTCTCTGTTTTTCATTTGTCCTGTGCAAGCGTTCAGGTCCACTTATGAGGGGACAGGGAGCGGTGAACTGCGCAGCCAAAAGAGGGAAGGAAGACAGAGAAGAAAGCAGACGGGAGGCAGAGATGCAGCGTCAGGACAACATGGGGTGGAGAGTGGGGAGCTCATCAAAACAACGCTGGATAACAGCCTGGGAAGTTGGAATCAATGGAGCTGAATAGCAGGGGAGACGGAGGCGGGTAACTCATCAAGACATCACAGGGGGAACAGCCCGAGCTTAGCCCAGGAAGACAGAAGCCTGGGAGTCAAATAGCAGGGGAGGGGAGAATGAGCCGAACAGCCAGAGAGACAGCGGGGTGGCGGACAGCCATGGAGACAGCAAGCAGACTGGAAGGCGAGGGTGAAAGAAGGGGGAGGCAGCAGGGACTCAGAACTTTGGGACTTGGCCGGCCACATCTAGCCAGAATGCGTTCTGGCCGGCCAAAGTCCACAAAAAGCCTCCATTTCGCAAACTGGCCGCTTCAGCCAGCCATTTCTAGCTTTGACCGGCCAGAACCCGAAGTGGCCAGACTTCGGGTTCTGGCCGTAACATATACAAGTGCATATATTTGCACACAGCAATGTTTTATAATTAAAACTTTTTAAGTGCACTACTTTTACAGGGGGTTTTATATAGGTGGTTTATGATGTTATATTTAAAGTTTTTGGGATGCATGGTCAATAACCATTATGTAAATGATATTACTATGCAAATTATTATTTTTTACACTTTCATTTTATGCTATATTTTATGCTATGCTAAGCAATGCTAAGCAATATGCCAATTAGATATTATGATAGGTGACATGCTCTGGAGAAGGTACTTTAATTCTTTGTTATGCTAATGATTTAGCTAATTAGGTATCACATTTTTATAGACTATATGTGCTCTTGAGAGTTAATTTAGATCCTCAGCAGAGATGATTTTTGGACTTGAATGGATTATTTATCCCAAGTGGAGTTGATATTATTATTATTTTAAACACATGCATTCATAATGTTGCAACTAAAGTGCATGGAAAATATGTTTCAACTAAAGTGCATGGAAAATATGTTGCAACTAAAGTGCATGGAAAATATTTTTTTTTTTCTGCATCCCTTGCTTCCCTTGCTCATCCTTGCCTCCCTTCCCTGTTTAATAGTCATGCATTTTGTCCAGATACTATATGTTATTATTACATTTATGTATGACAGGTTGCTATAATCTGATGCAGTATATTGTGCTTTTATGCAGATTTTGTTTTATATTTATATATTATTGTGGTATACTCCACTTTTAGCTTTTTGATGCTTGTACCTTTAAGGCTAAGACTCACACCTTTAGGGTGTGGTCCTGTATCCTATATAATCTGTATGAACACCTGTCTTGGCAAGCTATGATTAAGGAGCCACACATTGCTCCGATACGCGTGAGCTTTTTACTTGTACACTGGTAATGGATTAAGATGGATTTACAATAAAGTATTTTTTCTACTTCACCCTACCTCTTGGTGTAGCGGGACTTCCTTGGATATGCATGGAAAATATGTTGCAACTAAAGTGCATGTAAACTATGATTACCTATACATGTTCTGTTGTATACACACACACACACACACACACACACACATACACACACACACACACACACACACACACACACACACACACACACACACACACACACACACACACACACACACACACACACACATATATACGGTACCTATTTATTGTCTTAGGCATTTTATATTGACCTGAGGAAAAGGACAATGGCCCGTGAAACGGGTTGTCAGATTTCTTTTTGAATAAAAAAAAAATTCTAGTTAAACTGGTGTATATTTTTTACTATGTTTATTTATATTTTAAAACACTAAAATTGAACACACATTGGGCACCTCCATCCTACCCATTACCATTGGAGAGGGAGGATGCTGCGGTGACATATGTCACAGCACCACAATTAAAGCAGTATTAAAATTGTGTTTAACAAAAACCAGTTCAGGGGTACTTTAAGCTCTGTACTACATTCTAGATCTAGAGGGTTTTGCGGCCTAAGCGGTTGGTTGAGGTTGTCTCTGCTGGAAATGTGTATAATGGCCCTGATGCACCGCAGAGAGATCCATTTCAAAAGAGAGCAAATCGAGCACACTGTTCACCTTTTAACCCACCAGCTCAAAGCTGCTTCATCAATTCTCTTCACCCCTCCATAGCAACAGAACTATACAGAACTTGGCCCTAAACTCACCCCAGGAATTTACGTACCAATCCCTTTGGGCAACATTAATTGAGTGTGTGTGTGTGCCCCTGAACCACACAAATCTCTATTACTCCCAGTTGTTCTGTCACATCACTTGTAGGAACACTCGGGCTGGGAGCTATATAGAGCTATGTGGCTGGACACTGGTCAGTGTGTGAAAAGAGGAGAAAAAAATCTGACCCAGCGCTGGACGCAGGTGATGTAGACTGCTGTCTGCAATACTCTGTATATCTGGGAATGGGGAGAGAAAAGTGGGAACCCCCTTCTGATCCACATACTCATTCAGAGTCAGAGATTTAAAAAATCAAGAAAATTCCACTTTTGTTGAGAAAAAGTCAATGTGTTCAGTTCAGCTAGTGAGTTACAAAGCCAGGGGCCCCAGTCCAAAATGTCATTGTTTGCCCTCTCCCAGCATATGTATATATGTAATATCCACATAATACTGAGTTCCAAAAACTGCGTTGCAAGGGAAACAGTGTGAGAAAAGTGCAGGCATGGAATGAGGAACATGTTGGTAATAATTAACACTATTCAATATACATGTAGAGGTGCTGATAACCACTATATCAATGTTGAAGAGATGATTCACCAACTGAAGAAATGCTCTTGATTGGTTCCTCTGTCCAGTTATCCAGGTGGCTTGGCAACCTCTAAAGGTGGCCACTAACAGTCCAACCTCTAGCAAAAAATCGTTCGAGCGATCAGAAATTGTGATTGGAAGAAAATGTTTTCACTACACCATCATCAAACCAATCTTTGCTTCCTATCTATCACAACCAACAAGAAAATCTACTTTGTGGTTTGACAAAAATCCAATCGGACGACTATTTTTATATTCGTTCATAATCGATTGGGCTCATCAACTGAGGTTGTTTACAACCAATCTGATCAGAATTTCTGATTGCTCGAGCGATTTATCGCTACAAATTGGACTGTTAGTTGCCACCTTAAGGCAGGGAACACACTTGACTGTTTTTGTGCGCGTTTTCTGCAGAGAAAAACTGAGAACTCATGTTAACACACTTAATATGTTTTTCGCGCGCAGAAAAAAAAACTGACATTCTGCATGATGACTCTGCACATTTTTTCAGTTTTCTCTATCAATTACATCAACTGCTGTGAAAAAATGCGTGTGTTTTCCTGCATAGAAACACACTTGGTGTGCAGAAAAAGTACACAGAAAAAACACGCACAGAAAACTGACAGACAAGTGTGTTCCCTGCCTGAATCACTTGTTGCTAGTCCACTGCAGAGTACTGTTCACAAAGTTGCAAAGAGAAGCAAACTGCATAGCAGAAACATTTCCTTTACAGTCTGAAGATTAACCACTTGCCGACCGCGCACTCCTAACGCGCGTCGGCAAAGTGGTAGCTGCAGGACCAGCGACGCAGATCTGCGTCGCCGGCTGCAGGCTAATTAATCAGGAAACAGCCGCTCGCGCGAGTGGCTGTTTCCTGTCATTTCACGGCGGGAGGCTCCGTGAATAGCTTGCGGGCCGCCGATCGCGGCTCGCAGGCTAAATGTAAACACAAGCGGAAATAATCCGCTTTGTTTACATTTTTACAACGCTGCTACAGTAGCAGCGTTGTAGTAGATCAGCGATCCCCGGCCAATCAGCGGCCGGGGATCGCTGTCACATGACAGCGGGGAGCCTGTTAGAGGATGCACAGGACAGATCCGTTTCTGTGCAGCCTCACATCTCTCGGGCAGGGAGGGAGAAGAGGGAGAGGGGGAATCTTGCGGTGGAGGGGGCTTTGAGGTGCCCCACCCCGCCACCTACAGCATGCAGGAGCGATCAGACGCCCCCAGCACATCATCTCCCTAGTGGGGAAAAAAGGGGGGCGATCTGGTCGCTCTGCCTGTCATTTGATCTGTGCTGGGGGCTGTAGAGCCCACCCAGCACAGATCTGAAAAAACAGCGCTGGTCCTTAAGGGGGGGTAAAGGTTAGGTCCTCAAGTGATTAACATACCAGCCACGAAATGAGCAATGTTTAAAATGAACTCAACAGTGAAAATCTCTATATTTTTCTGATGTCATATTTAGGTTGCTATACTGAGAATTTGACTTGAGTTTTTTCATCTTGACAAGAATTTGAAAGTCATAAAAGTGCTGAAACACAGCGATGATATTTGCTTAGGTGTGCTTAATTCACTCTTATATTGGAGATACAGTGGGTTCAATCCAATTCACCTTTTTTCCTAAATTTCTCTCAGGAGATCATTTTAAATTTTCTGCAAAATTTCATCCAGGACCTTTTTTCCTGAACCCAAAGGAGGTCATTACTGGTATATACAGTGGTATGTGGAAGCTTGGGCAACTTTGTTAATCGTCATGAATTTCCTGTATAATTCGTTGGTTGTTACAATAAAAATGTCAGTTAAATATATCCTATAGGAGATACACACAGTGATATTTGAGAAGTGAAATTAAGTTTAATGGATTTACAGAAAGTGTGTAATAATTGTTTAAATAAAATTAGGCAAGTGTGTCAAAAACCTGAGCGGTTCTTGCCTTTTTCATGATTGCTAACTCAGTAAAGGACCAGCCTTTAAAGCGTTGCTATCATATAAATCCGGCATAGTGGGGTCTGAACCCTCTATAACAGTAATTATAGATTGACGGTATACCTTGAACTGAATCAGAGCACTCAGTATATGATTTTATATAAAACATTGTATTTGCTTATCATACAGCATATTTACAAAATATGAACAGTTCCAAGTAGTGTTTCCTTCTAACAGTATTCCATCTCATCAAGGCTTTAGAGCCAAGCAATCATCAATCTTCTAAGTACCGTATATACTCGCAAGCAAGCCGACCCGCATATAAGCCGACCCCCCAACCTTTTCCTGAAAAACCAGGAAAAAATGATTGACCCTCATATAAGCCGGGGGTAGGAAATGCTGGCCGTGTGATCCCCCCCAGTGTGTCCCAGTATAGTTAGTATAGTGCCCAGTATGGGTAGGTAGTGCCCAGTATAGCTAGTGAAGTGCCCAGTATAGCTAGTGAAGTGCCCAGTATAGCTAGTATAGTGCCCAGTATAGTGCCCAGTACAGCTAGTAAAGTGCCCAGTATAGCTAGTATAGTGCACAGTATAGGTAGTATAGTGCACAGTATAGGTAGTATAGTGCTCAGTATAGCTAGTATAGTGCCCCAGTATAGCTAGTATAGTGCTCGGTATAGCTAGTATAGTGCCCAAGTATAGCTAGTATAGTGCCCAAGTATAGCTGGTATATTGCCCAGTATAGCTAGTATAGTGCCCAGTATAGCTAGTATAGTGCCCAGTATAGGTAGTATAGTGCCAGGTATAGCTAGTATAGTGCCCAGTATAGCTAGTATAGTTCCCAGTATAGCTAGTATAGTGCTCAGTATAGCTAGTATAGTGCTCAGTATAGGTAGTATAGTGCTCAGTATAGGTAGTATAGTGCCAGGTATAGCTAGTATAGTGCCCAGTATAGCTAGTATAGTGCTCAGTATAGTGCTCAGTATAGCTAGTATAGTGCTCAGTATAGCTAGTATAGTGATCGGTATAGCTAGTTTAGTGCCCAAGTATAGCTAGTATAGTGCTCGGTATAGCTAGTTTAGTGCCCAAGTATAGCTAGTATAGTGCTCGGTATAGCTAGTTTAGTGCCCAAGTATAGCTAGTATAGTGCTCGGTATAGCTAGTTTAGTGCCCAAGTATAGCTAGTTTAGTGCCCAAGCATAGCGAGTATAGTGCTCGGTATAGCTAGTTTAGTGCCCAAGTATAGCTAGTATAGTGCCCAAGTATAGCTAGTATAGTGCCCTCCGCCTCACCCAAACCCCCCCCCCGACGGTGTTATTAGCTTACTGTGCGGCTTCCTCTATTCCCCTCTTCGTCTCCCGGGCATGTAAATAGTTCACAGCTCGCTCCACGGCGGCTGCTGTGTGATGACAGGAAGCTGTAGGCAGAGCGGTTTCCATAGTAACGGCGATACACATCGCCGTTACAGGAAACCGCTCTGCCTACAGCTCCCTGTCATCACACAGCAGCCGCCGTGGAGCGAGCTGTGAACTATTTACATGCCCGGGAGACGAAGAGGGGAATAGAGGAAGCCGCACAGTAAGCTAATAGCAGCGGCGGACGCGGGGCAGAGGGGGGAAAGGGTGGCTTACGACTAACGAGACTCGCAAGCAAGCCGACCCCCCAACTTTTGGCCCACTTTTGGGGGGTCAAAAATTCGGCTTGCTTGCGAGTATATACGGTACATTCAAAAAAAGAATGTAACAGTTGTGTTATGTAGAATAAGATCAAAAGTAGTCTCTGTATCAATAGCTGTGTATCTAGTAGCTGTGTAAAACTTGTAGTAATCTTCTTAAAAAAATAGCATAAAAAATAGCTTCTAAAAAAAACTCCTTGCTAACATCTTAACAGAACTTAATGCTGAAAAATGAATAAAGTAAATCACCAGAATATTAAGCATATTACCCCTTCTCTGTCATCTCTTCAGCATCTAGAACCACGTGTGCGAAGGTAGCTTCTGCCTCATGTGTCTTCTCAGGAGATTGGTAGGCTAGTGCAAACTATGAGCTTTCAGCTTCTACGTATATAGTGATTGGATGCAATATGGCTCCCTAATCTGGACTTTCCCTAAATCCCAGGTTCTAATTGGCTGAAACTTCCGTGCGTCAAACGCTATCTTTGTTTTGAATACTGTAAATAGCTGACATTTAAAATAACCATAACAGATTTTTGTTTATACCTATTGAAATTTGATTAGGTCATTTCTGACGCAATAAATTAAAAATGGACGTCACCTGCCATCTTGTCTGCTGGTTGACTTATTTGCCCCAGACATTTGGACTTTTAAACATTAAACAATGTCATTCATGACGCATTTCTGATAATGTGCCCTTCTGCTAATTAGTTTGGAATGTGTCAGGTTAACACTAACACAAACCAGTAACAGTCTTCAGCAATTTAAGGCTTATTGAAACATTCAGGGCTTCTAATATACTTATTTAAATATAAAGCTTATTATATAACTCTTCTTAATACAATTAATCATATAATATACTGTATAATTGTATATTAAAATATAATATACCTTATATATATATTTGTCTTTCTTATGAAGAATGCATTTAATAATGTCCACCGGCAGATGTCATCATTTAAACATGTAAATAACAAGCTGTATTAATAATATTAATTTTATAAGAGTATGAAACCGCCAGGTGGCATAATTGTCCTAAATACGGGACAATAGGAAAAACCTTGTAAAGTTCTAATATTTACATTCCAGAATGTTTCATAGTCAAAACATGGCATTATATTTTTGCTAATTTTATAAGCTTCACAGCCTGGAATGTACTGAGATGTCTCAGAGAAATATTTTTAAAAAAGTACTCCAACTTTACAGTTTATAATAAAATTTTGCATAGAACATTGAAACTTAAAACATACACATATGACAGCTTTTCCAGCATAAATGTACTGCTAGAATTCTGACAGGTGCATAAATTTGGGCACTGTTGTCATTTTATTGATTCCAAAACCTTTATAACTAATTATTGAATTGGCAAATTGGCTTGGTAAGCTCAGTGATCCCAGACTTGCATACACAGGTGAATCCAATTATGAGAAAAAGTATTTAAGGGGGTTAATTGTAAGTTTTTAATTTTCTCTGAAGAGTAGCAACATGGGGGTCTCAAAACAACCCTCAAATTACCTGAAGACAAAGATTGTTCACCATCATGGTTTAGGGGAAGGATACTGAAAGCTATCTCAGAGAATTCAGCTGTCTGTTTCCACAGTTAGGAACATATTGAGGAAATGGAAGACCACAGGCTCAGTTCAAGTTAAGGCTCGAAGTGGCAGACCAAGAAAAATTTCAAATAAATAGAAGCGACGAATGGTGAGAATAGTCAGAGTCAACCTACAGACCAGCACCAAAGACCTACAACATCATCTTGCTGCAGATGGAGTCACTGTGCATCGTTCAACCATTCGGCGCACTTTACTCAAGGAGATGCTGTATGCGACAGTGATGCAGAGGAAGCCTTTTCTCCACCCACAGCTCAAACAGAGCCGCTTGAGGTATGCTAAAGCACATTTTGACAAGCCAGCTTAATTTTGAAATAAGGTGCTGTGGACTGATGAAACTAAAATTGAGTTATTTGGGCATAACAAGGGGCGTTATGCAAAGAGGAAAAACATCACAACATTCCGAGAAAAACACCTGCTAGCTACAGTAAAATATGGTGGTGGTTCCATCATGCTGTGGGGCTGTGTGGCCAGTGCAGAGACTGGGAATCTTGTCAAAGTTGAGGGACGCATGGATTCCACTCAGTATCAGCAGATTCTGGAGTCCAATGTCCAGGAATCAGTGACAAAGCTGAAGCTGTGCCAGGGCTGGATCTTTCAACAAAACAACGACCCTAAACACTGCTCAAAATCCACTAAGGCATTCATGCAGAGGAACAAGTACAACGTTCTGGAATGGCCATCTCAGTCCCCAGACTTGAATATAATTGAAAATCTGTGGTGTGAGTTAGAGAGCTGTCCATGCTCGGAAGCCATCAAACCTGAATGAATTAGAGATGTTTTGTAAAGAGGAATGGTCCAAAATACCTTCAACCAGAATCCAGACTCTCATCGGAACCTACAGGAAGCGTTTAGAGGCTGTAATTTCTGCAAAAGGAGGATCTACTAAATATTGATTTCATTTCTTTTTTGTGGTGCCCAAATTTATGCACCTGCCTAATTTAGTTTAAACAATTATTGTACACTTTCTGTAAATCCAATAAACTTGATTTCACTTCTCAAATATCACTGTGTGTGTCTCCTATATGATATATTTAACTGACATTTTTTATTGTAACAACCAACGATTTATACAGGAAAATCTTGACGATTAACAAGGTTGCCCAAACTTTTGCATCCCACTGTAGCTAAAACCCCTCTTTCCTGTTATTACAAAAAGCATGCCTGCTGCAGAGGACTCCACTTACAGTATAATGAGGTGAATTCTTCGGCAGCAAGCATCCCTAAAGTTTACTGAAGCAGGTCTTCAGGGTGACAGGAAACTTGGGCAAAGGAGGCAATGCTGAAATTTTTGCACTTCATAGTAGCCCATTTTATTATTTGCAATTGAGGTAAATTTGGGCCGGGGCTGCCCACTATGCAAACTGTGGCTACAAATATCGGGCGCCCAAGCATCTGCCGCACCCGATATTTTTCCTGCACAACAGCGAAGGCAGCACAGTTATCAACGGGTTTGTGCCAGATGTGGACGGTTAGGGTTAATCGATGGGGGGGATAAGTTAGGCATCAGTGTGGGGGGAGGGGTTGGTTAGGGTTGGGCATCAGTGGGGGGTCAGTTAGGGTTAGGCATTGTTGGAGTATCGGTTAGAGTTAGGCATCATGGGAGAGGGGTGTATGTTAGTGTTAGGCATTGGTAGAGGGAGGTCTCGTGCAAGAATATTGGAATTACCACTACAACAATTTTGCAGATTTTCTACAAGTGGCTATTCCTGGCACTTCATATGATTCTCATATTATACACACTGTCATCCCCACACTACATACATTGCAACCATCCCTCACATGACATTTCTGTAGATCTCACAGCCGGCCTTGACATTACATTAGTCACATCATAGTCCAGCTCTCCACTGCATTTCACTACACCTCCTTCACACACAAATGTACAGGGATGCAGCTGCACTGCATCCCTCCCAGAGACACTTCAGTGCAGCCTTCTGCTTCGCATTTCTGTATAGACCCCCCCCCCACACACACACACACACACACACACACACACCACACACACACACACACACACACACACACACCACACACACACACACACACACACACACACCACACACACACACACACACACACACACACACACACACACACACACACACACACACACACACACACACACACACACACACACACACACACACACACACACACACACCACACACACACACACACACACGTTACAGTGCAGCCCTTCTTACTGCATTTTGATTAATCCCCCCAACACAATACAGTGCAGGCATCAATTCTACACAAATACTTCAGTATAGCCTATAGGAAAGTTTTAGGGGTGATTAATGGTGCCCAGAATCCCCCCTCAGACAGGGGCTGGTGCATTGTCTGGGGACTGGCACAAGTTGAGAATGTCTGCAGACATCCTACACTTCACAGCACTGTTCTGCTGCCTGCAATTTGTGGTGCCCCATCACAATTCTTTCCCGGCTACAGCTGACTTTGGATGTAGGCAGCACTGTGGCGTAGTGGTTAGCGCACTTGCCTTGCAGCTCTGGTTCTCCGGTTCACAGAGTTTGTATGTTCTCTGGGGGACTTCCAGATTTTCGGTAATTACTTTATAGCATCATTACTTGTCACTATCAGATAGTGGTTTGCCCAAGACGAGTGAAATGTGGCAGTTAGATTGGTAGCTGCAGTGATTGGTTCATATGAATCTCTTGCCAACCTCCCTTTCAGAGGGGCCAGTATCCACACAGATACCCTCTATGCGAATTACTATTAAGGCTTGGGAGGCAGCAAAACAGAGATTTGCCAATGCAGGTATTATGTCTCCATATGTCCCCCCTATGGCAAAACCCCAAACGGAGTCATTTCTTGGGAATTCCAGATGTACAGGTGTGGGTTAGATATGGGATTAAACAGTTGGGAAACTTTTGTCTTTCTCTTAGCTCAGCACCAGGTTTCAGTTACCAAGCACCATGGCCTTTAGATTTTTACAGGTACAGCATGCTTGAAAGGCTCCGTTTCCAGGAGCCTGGTCCTGGGAATCAGATCTGTTGGAGAGTCTCCTGATCCGCCAAAGGGTGGATATGCCACTTTCCAAGATTTACTCCACTTTGATATCACCCACCACTCCAAGGTTTACAAATGTCCGTTTAAAATGGTCACTGGATGTAGGTCCAATTTAAGATTTAGAATGGGTGGAGATTCTGGATAGTATGAGTGGGGTACTAATCTCTGCTTCTGATAGGTATGTTAACTCAAAATTGATATACCGTGCTTATTGTACCCCCCAACAGATACAGCGTTAGTCTCCTGACAGGTCTAGCTAATGTCCTAAATGTAAAGTCGCAGATGGCAAATTTTTTCACATGCTGTGGAAATGTCCCTCTATCGGGAGTTACTGGGCTAGGTTGGCTCGTGTTATGATGGAGGTGATGGGTGAGAGGATGGTGGTGGATCCAAGGACATTCCTTCTTGGTCTGTATGCTGATTCTACCCTCTACTCTCACCAGATTGCATTGGTTAAGATCATGTGTTTTTATGGGAGGCAGGAAATTTTTAGCAAATGGGGTGTTGATACTCTCCCCTCTATTTCCTCCTGGGCTAAGAGGTTGAACAAAGCCATGTTTTGGTATAAACTCACTTATCTTAACCACAACTGTCCAGATAAATTTAAGAAGATCTGGCAGTGTTGGACTGATTACGTAGATTTGCACGAAGTCCTTGACAGTACCTAGATTCTAGAGTTATTTGGTGTAATGATAAAGTAGAAGACTATACTAATGACCTGTATGTCATCTCAATATGATATTTATGTATGGGCTCACTATACTTACATCGAACGCACTGAACCCGTGGGTGGTGGTGGGGGGAGGGGGGGGGTTGGGAAGGGAGGTGAGGGAATTGGGTTGTCTGTTTTGTATTTTTGTATATGATTTAAAAATTGAATAAAAAAGCAACTTAATAAAACAGTTAAGGAAAAAAATAATAATGCATCAACTGCAGCGTGTGTACAGAGCATGGGGCAATGCTGGGGAGCTGCCCTTGCTGTTTGCTGGTAAAGAAGGAAGTCAGAACCTTGCAGTAGGCTTTACGTCTTCCTTTATTACATATGTTGGCTCTCCTCATTATTATCTGTATTCACAGGCTCCTGCAACACTAAATTAAATATACTACAGAGTCATTTGGATACAGATATCAATGCCTACAATTATCCAACCTCTGTAGTGATAGGAGAAGAAGCACAGAGGTAGGTCTGGATGGATAGGCCAGCTGAATACTTCCTGGTCTCAGGCTGCTCATGTGATAGCCCTCTTATATCCAATTACCTCTATTTCTTACTCTCCACCATGTCTTTCTCACCATCTCTCCATGGCATATCCTCTCTCCCCTTTACCCCCTGTATCTCCTCTACAGTACAATGTGTCTGTGTATTATCTCAGTATAGCCATGCAAAATAGAATATTGCAATCCTTGTCAGGTATTCTGTCTCTCCCTTTTCCCCACTCCTCAATCAACCTTTCCCCCACTCCTCAATCAACCTTTCCCCCGCTCTCTTCTATCTCTTTCTCCCACTCTTCTGTATCTGGCTCACCATCTCTCTCCCACCTTCCTCCCCCTAAAAAATTATGAAATTCAACGTTGTCTCATTCTAACTACTTTTATGTATGTATATAGCACTGACATCTTCTGCAGCACTTTACAGGATACATAGCCATGTCACTGACTGTCCTCAGAGGAGCTCACAATCCCAATCCCTACCATAGTCATTGTCAAATGTCCTACCATAGTATTATACTGTGCGTGGCTGAGCGACACATTTCAGGAATCCCACCTTGAAAATCCTGGGTTTTCCTGTCGCTCTCCATACTGCATTTTTCTGCTACAGACATATTACAGTGCAACCCTTTTTACTGGATTTCACTGCAAACACTCTACAGACACATTACGGTACAAACTCCAAGCTGAATGTAAGCGCATAACCTCTACACAAATATTACAGTGCATCATCATCAAAGTGATCATACAGAGAAATAAAGTAAAAGCAGTATAGCACACACCACGCAGCTCTGGTGCAGTGTCTGTTCACCCTGGGATTGACCTGGGGAACAGACCAGGATATTATTTCTCCCTTCTGATTGTATGCATGCCTTTTGTGCTTGAAAAAGTGCTAAAGGAAGCCTAAAATGGACTGGTGCCATCACACTATTGATTCACATTGGTTGGAACATTATATTGGCACAGAAAGCTCCTTGAAAATCTTTTGGATGTTTTCTAAATAAATTATTATCCCCTTTTTGCAATTCAAGGTAATTATAGGAAACATCCGAGCACAATAAAAATAAAACAAAAATCACTTACCTGGGGCTTCCTCCAGCCCCTGCCAGCAATCCTGTGCCCTCGCGCAGCTCCGCTCCCCGCCGGTGGCCCTGGGTCCCCTCCGGCGCAAGATGTCCACTGTGCCTGCGCGAGCGGCTCTCAGAGTCGACTGTGTACAGCAGACTGTACTGCGCAGGCACAGTAGTTATGCGCCTGCGCAGTACAGTCCGGATGACGTCAGTGTGAATCAGTGAGCCACATGGTGAAACGCAAGCAGATGCTGACTTCGCGAGTTCGGCATCTGCACTGGAGTAGACTGGGAGCCACCGGAGCTGTGGTGAGGGCACAGGACGGATGCAAGCGGCTGGGGGACGCCTGAGGTAAGTGGATTTTTTTACTTCTAATGTGCTAGGACCTTCCCTTTAAGGATTAATTGCCATGCTGTGAGGGCAAGACAAGAATGCTGTCTGCATTAGCAAAGCTGTCCTCTGTACTTTTAAATTGCTATCATCTGAAATTGCTCCCCAACAGTACATGTAATGAGCGAAAATAAAAAAAAAAAAACACAGAATTTCCCAGAACTACTTCCCAGATTTACATTGTCTGCTTTAATTAATGCACATTGTATGCTTAACACGTTGTATGTATCAAGCCAGATAAAGATATTTCCAGATTTACAAAATTGGCATTCTGTACCTCTTGGTCCTAATATCAAAGAGGTCTGCTCATTCTCTAACTGCAGCTTCAAAGCGAGAAAACAAATCTGCTTAGTTATGTTTCAGAACGTAATAATGTTTTCTTCATGTTTCGGTTTGTGCCCTGATTAATGTCATCTGAAGCAACGTTATGTTGATGTCATGGGAAAACCAAACTCCCAGTTTAACTCCTTAGCTACAGTTGCATGGCTATAAATACCACAAACTATAAAAATGATAGCCACACCATAAAATAACTAAAGATTTAAATGAACAATAAAAGGCGTACAGTACTGAAAAGTTAAAAAATCTGTCCAGCAAAAGCTATATTTTAGCACTTGCTAGGTTTGTTTTATCCTCTGAGGACTATGATGGCAAGCACTTGGCATAGTTCATTCCCCTCGCTGTCCCATGCCTACTGCTGCAGCAGTGATTACTTCTGCTGCATCCTGCATAGTCTTGGGATTACATAAAATAGTAAAAACAGAGCATTATGCCTACGGCCCAGTTCACGTTAGCGTTAAAAAGCAGACCATAAGCGGAATGGAACAGATACTGTACAAACGGAACGGATGCAAACAAATCCAATGTTAACCTATAGATCTGTTCACATGCATCTGTTTGTACGGATTCGTTTTGTACATTCCACTGAGTGGAATGCAACTTTGCTGCAGTACCATATTTTCTGGACCGCTGAGCCCAGTGGACCGGAAACGGAAGCTAAAGCTCTGCATTGGGAGCAATGAGAGAACAGAACATTTCTTTACACTAATGAAGAAACGGACCGTTCTAGGGCCAAAATCCATTGGAGGTTGGGGGCTTTGGGGGGATGTGGGAATACTCCAGTGGTGGTGGGGGTCTGGGGGATGTGGGAATCCTAGACTCCTGAGCAGGAAGGTAAAGGAGGGACAGAGGGAGGGTTTTTTTACCCAGGCTTCCGTCTCTTCCCCTTGCGTCTCATGTCACGTCATGTGACTAACACGCTTCCTGTTAGTCAAGTGATGTAAGGGGAAGAGACGGAAGCCTGGGGAAGAAACCCTCCCTCCCTAACCTGCAGCCCGGAGTGGCAACGGAGTGAAAACGGATCCGATCGACCGGTGATCAGATCCGTTTTTTTACGGATCCGTTTTCCAGTGTGGACCAAGCCATACGTATTCGGTGAATAGAAGACTGGATCTGCTTTACCGGATTCCTTTGGCTTTAAAATACAGAGTGAACCAGGCCTAACACACTTCACAGAATTAATGCATATAAAGGTCTGTGCTTTATAGATGAATGGCTGGAGAGTTGTGAGTATGATTATTATGATTTATATGTTTTTATATACCAGATTCTGTAACTTTCTTATTTTTCCCACCTTTGTTGGTGGTTGTTTGTGCATTTTCGTATTTTCAATAAAATCTTTAATGCAAAAAAAAAAAAGATGTGAACATTTAGTGTCAGTCATAGCTAGAACTTGCCTGTGATCACTATTTTTTTTTCTCTACAAGAATTATTATTTTTATTTAGGATTTATATAGTGCCATCCTCTTACAAGGCGCTGTACATAGGAATAATAAACAAGGGTGCATAATATACAGATGTTGATATACATGACAATACAGACATTAACACAAAATAATACAGAAGTAGAATACAGTATAATAATAAAAGTGACAAATGTATAGTGATTAATAAAATACAGTATTTTACAAGACACAAATGTTAGAGAATCCTGCCCTTGCAAACAAACTTACATTCGAAAAGAAAAAGGGAAGAAACAAGACGTGGGAATAAACATACAGTAAGGTTTACAGCCAGAGTTCTTGTATTTGTGGACTGTGTTCAGTAAAGAGCACAGCTTGTCCAGAGGCTGAAAGTAGAATGTCCTATGTTAGATTACCATGTATGCTAGTCTGAAAAGGTGTATATTAAGGCAAGGTGCACAAATTGCAGAAACACTAGTGTTGCGTAAAACGCTGCGTTTTTGCCATTGTGTTGTGTTAGCTAGCATTACAATGAAAATAAGAATCAGGGACTCTATGAAAGTGCTGTTTAATAAAATGATTTGTGGTTTAAGTTTATTTTCAGTTAAGCTTTGCTTTATAGTGTACACAAAGTGACATGTGACATGATGAGATAAACATGTGTATGTACAGTTCCAAACATATCAATAACTAGGCTGTTTCTTTTTATCTTTTTCTGCCTGAAAGAGTTAACCTCGAGGTATGCAAGTGACAGCTTCTCTATTGTCAGACCATTGTTTGATTATAGTGTAACCCTCACTGATAAGTAATTACAGCCATAAAACGTATTCCTGCAGAGAAGAGCTTCTGAGAGCAGGGGATGGATAAAAAAATGTCAATAGTTAATGTATTTTAGCACTTAATAGACTGCCATTGAGCAGAAACAATAAAACATTAAATCTACATCGTAAATGTTTAAACATAAAATAAAACAATGGGATATCCCATTATTATCATTATATCCCGTATTTTAGGAGTAGGAGGTTGGATACACTAGTTTACAGTTAACTCAGTTTTTGTAGGAAGTGTAAACTGATAGGACAGCTGCAGCCAGATTCCACACACATTGGAAGTGGAAGTGAGAAGAGGTTGTGGTAAGGGTTGGATTTATGATGTCATACATCAGATAGTCATAACAAATACACTAGTATATGGGGAAGATTATTGCAATTCTATGAGATGCAACCTGCCATGAGTGGCAGATCCTGCAAATAAGCCTTTGATGTAGCTGGGAATGGTTCCTGATGTGCAGGACCTTGCAGTAGATTGTGAGTTTCTGCATATCGCAGCTGCTCGTCTGGTGGACAGGATGCACAACTTCCTGCTGTGATGATGAGGCCGCATTATGCTGAGGAGTTCACACAGTGCAATATGCAAGCTTTGTGTATGAGGCCCTGAATATTAATGTTAATATTTTAGTTATTCTTGTAACTGGACTCAGGTCTTATCCCCTAATTGTCATTAACACGTTTGTTTTTAAAGTTTACAACACTAATGGTTGGGATACAAACTTAAACAGATTTGGACCTTGCGCTTTCAAATATGTGCATGAGAACATGAGTTTCATGTATAAGAGGCCTAAATCAGACCAGGCTGTATCACTTATAGCCAGTAATCAGAGTCTGCCTTCCAATTTCAGACTATGGCCCAGTGCACACTAAAAAATTCTAGCAGATCCGCAAAACGCTAGAGGTTTTTGAAGCAGATTTTCAGAGTTATTCTAGGCATGTTTAGAGAGATTTTCTAAACATGCCTAGCATTTTTTGGAGCGTTTTTGTGTAGCAGATTTCATATATTGTCACAGTAAAGCTGTTATTGAACAGCTACTGTAACAAAAACGCCTGGAAAACCGCGCTGATCTAGCATTTTTCAGAGCGGTTTTCCACTTTCCTATACTTTAACATTGAGGCAGAAACGCCTCAGAAATCTAAAAAATGCTGCAGGACAGGAGTTTGCGTTTGGGGCAAAAACGAACCGCTCTGGTGTGCATCATCCCATTCACTTTCATTGGCCAAGCGGTTTTCCCCCTGCAAGTGTTTTCAAAAACGCAAAACGCTTCAGAACCGCTTTGGTGTGCGCCAGCCCTAATAGCGCCTATAAGCCGATTTCTATCGGCACACAACCTGTTTGTACTTCAGACACTTTGATGAAGAAGTTCTAATGTAACATATGTCACTTAGATAGATGTCAGATGTAACAGATGTCACTTAGATAGCACATACATTTATTATTGATGCTATTAAGTTATCTATGTTTTTATTTTCTTTATGCCATAAAAAGGCCTATTACACTATTTCCCGGATCACAGTTTACTGAATTTCCAACAAATTTTGCAACACATTGAAATGGATGGTAAAAAAAAAACATGACAGAGTTTAATTATTGTAAACCAGGAATATTTTTTCATAATATAGTATAATGAAAGAAGAGTACTAAGTTGGGAATTTACAGAAAGCTAAAACTATGCAGCAGCACTGCATATGAATAAAAAGAAAATTATAAATAAAATAAGGCATAGAGGTAGATTCATCAACCTATATTGCGCTGTGAAGCACAAGTTAAATTGCTTACCATGAGGTAAATGTTACGTTCGTTCTTAAGGTGCGCGTGCTTATGTATTAGCGGATGCGCTAGTCAAGTATCGCAATTGCGGAGCTGCATTAGTGTGCGTAATTGACAAGGAGTGCATGCACCCAGACTGTACTGCGCAGGCGCAGTAGTTTTGCGCCTGCGCGATACAGTCAGTGCGACTCCGTGAGCTGCATGCTGAAGTGCAAGTAGATGCCGACCTGGCAAGGTTGGCATCTGCACTGGAGGGGACTGGGAGCCACCGGAGCTGCGGAGTGCACAGGTCAGCTGCCAGGGGCTAGGGGGAGCCCCAGGTAAGTAGATTTTTGCTTTTTAATTTTCCTGGACCTTCCCACTAAGTTTTTTCCTAGGTCTGGGATGGCCAAACCTTTTAGGCTAAGGCCATATTGCCGTTCTTGAAGGTGCTTGTGGGCCAAACTAGCGAAATGAAACACCATTTTTGCGGATTGCCTTTACTCTTTGCCAAAATATTTCCCCAGGAAATAACCCATATTCTGTGTGCAGTTAGCACAGTGTCAGCTGCTAATCAGTGGCTGTTACTGTTGCTGACACAGTGGCAGCTGCTAGTCAGTGCCTGATACTGCTGCTGGACCCTGCATGCGGCACCACAGCTATGGCCTGTGGACCTCATTGAATTAACAACTGTAGAGGGATTTGGGGGACACCGTGACAGGCTGCATTTGGGCCCAGGCTGAGATCTGGACATGCCTGTCCTAGGTGATGTTTTCACATTTTATCAATAAAATGCCTTTTAAGTCACTAGCAAGCAAGAAAATAGTCAGAACAATTTTGACAGTACTTTTTCAACTACGTTTTAGTACTTTTTCAATTGCAGAGTGTTGAAAAGTTATTTTTTAACAGAAGATGAAAAATAATATCCTAGAAAAAGTCAGTTAGATTGGTCTCGTAGGGCCCAATTCCATGCGCTTTTTCTCCTAAGTTTTCACCTGGGAGATCTCATTTTTCATTTTCTGTTAAATAATTTTTTAGCAATCCACAGTTGAAAAAGTACCAAAAAGTAGGTGAAAAAGTAATATCCGGAACTCAGGCATATGGACGTCTCAGCATGCATGCCTGAGGGAAATAACGGAGACAGTGCTTCCCGGGGGTTTACAGGGCACTGTAGGGTAGAAACTACCATCGGGCCTCCAGGTAACGTCTTCTACCCAATGTACACAGAGGAGGCTGGAAAGCCCTTGAGAGCTACAGGAAGTGTAGAATACAGAGCCTGGAGGCTTGTAGTTATTTTCTACTGAACAGGGAGGGAGATTAGTACTTTTTCATTTGGTTCCTCAAGCAACCGGCAAGCACATTATCTGGCATCAGGCAATCCCCACCTGTGTGCTCTATTTTCTTGCTTGTTAGTGGCTTAAAATGCATTTATTGATAAGATGTAAAACTATCATCTAGGAGAAAACACAGTGGGGGTGATTCACACAGCTTTTTCATCAGTTTTTAATCTGTTTTCACCTTATCTATGTTACATTTTTAATTTTTTAAGAGCAATATATATATATATATATATATATATATATATATATATATATATATATATATATATATAGTAAGAAGAGTAATATTGAAAGGAAGTTAATCAGGGGCAACTTACTGAGTGATTATTTTGCTTGTAAATGTGCTGAGATGTTATTTATATATTTATGAGAAGTTTCGGGAATTGACCCCAACGTGCTTAAAAAAATGACCTTTTATGAAATAAGTATGAAAGTCAAACTAAGATATCTCCAGACTCCTGAGTCTGTTTAATGACTGCTTTTACCTACACACATAAGATTAAAGTTGCCTGATCTTCATTTTCAGGGGACATTCGCATGTCTGTAGGTTCTTGCTGGCAACACCAGCTGAAGGCATTTGGGGACAATGCTATAGGGCAGGCTAGAAATATTTTCTGCTCTAGTCTTCTCACTAATAAATTACATTTTTCCCGTGCCTTGCACCACACCTGACCTCTTCCCTCTGCATACAATAAACAGGCCTAGCATGCATACATCAATAAGTAAAATCTCCTAAGCTAGAGAAAACAACGGCTGAGAATTCAGTTACAAAAAGAAAGTAACATCTAATTAGCATCTGTGGTTAGTTCTATGAAGTAAAAGAACAATCTTACCATGAAATCATTTGCTAGCTCTTCCAAATTCTCTTTCTTTCTCTGGTAGCCTTCAAGATAACGTTGAAGAATTTCTTTCTGCTCCATCTTGTGAGGCTGGCAGCAAATGTGGTCGCATCGGATAGATGTTTATGAGACCATCATATAGAGGCAAGCAGTGTGTGGTTAACAAACATCTCAACAGGAGAAACAAGTATAAAGTTTTAAACGGAAGTTATTACTGACAGCTACTTGTGGTCAGACAAGAAACTGACAGGGTCCTACTGCCTTCCACATTAGCTTGAACATTTAGCAAGCAAAAAGTTATATTACATTAAATATTTATTATTTTGGTGCTAAGAATGTTCAGCCTATCACTGTATTATTTGTGTTTGATACAACAGCTGTTAAAAGGTAGCAGCAACCCACTACTGATTTGACTCACTAAACGTGTCTTTGTGCTACGACTGTATCTTGTTACCTCTTCCTCTTTCTCACCATAAGCACTGTATTGTTTGTTGATGAAGAATGGTAAAAAGCTGCTCTGCTGAATGCACATAAGCTATTTTAGTCCTGAAATACAGTAAGATAGCCATCTTTTGGTTACACGGTAGTGCTCGCCTACCTTTTCATATTCTCTTTCAGCTTACATTACTTTTGTATTTTTTTTTAAGAAAGTGACAAAATACAAAAATAAGCATACTGTATATTAATTTCTAGATAACATAAAACTGTTACTGCTACAGCAACACTGTTAAAAAGAAGAAAAAAAATGTACCAAAAACTCTCTTTACACATAGCTTTAGCCAAGGGACCAATTCAATAAAAACTGTTCATATTTAAGGTATGTTTTAACAGATTTTTATGTTCATAGTTATCTCATGAATCAGTGCTAGTTGAGTAACTTTTTGCAACATTTTGCGTAGCGATTAACACCTATGTGCCAGTTCACACATACACATACAATAAGTTAACAGATATACACAAATGTGTGCAAAATGAATCCCGTAAAATCCAACATTCCAATCAACAAAATTCTGTATTCCAATCAACAATAGAATAGTTTACATCAAATTTCTCCACATGCTGTACTGAGCGGTTTGTACAGATGCTATATTTTGCTGATGGAAGGAAGTCGCAGAGAAGGGTTCATTCCCTCGCAAGTCATGCAACTGCTGAAGTGCGATCCTTATTGCTAGCATCCAGTGACAATTGCAAATTGGAATCGGAAATCGGATGTGATGAATAGCGGAAAAGTCGCCGCATGTTCTGACAGTAAGGCGGCTGATTCCGCGTCTGATGCGGCGGTTTGTCCGCGTCAGCATGCGTCTGGGTTGTCTGGAACTGGTGGTGCACATGGGAGGAATGGCGTGGGGGCTGCCGCGTGTTCTGACAGTAAGGCGGCGGATTCCGCGTCCAGTGCGGCGGTTTCCCCGCAGCAACATGTGTCTGGGCTGTCTGGACCTAGTAGTGCACACAGATGGAGAGCTACGCGCGTGCGCGCTGCAAGACAAGCTCTTTATACCAATAGGAGGAAGATCAGCTGATCAGGGCGGTCAGCTGATCCCTGCTCAGTCAGTGATTGGTTGATGGGAGCTGGGCGGCGCTGTGGAGCGCTTTACTATATATATCTCTTGCTGTTCAGTTGCTGGTTGTCTGGCTTTGCGAATGCCTATGTGTTAGCACTCAGACCTTAGTCAGATCCTTAAGTGTGGTGGAACCAGGAGGACCTGGGAATCCCCACTTAGCCAGTTACTGTATATCATCTGTGTTTTTCTCTAGCATAGTTCCAGGGTGTTGAGATCACGGCCCTCACACCCCAGACTAGGAATACGGTATATCATCTGTGTTATTCTCTAGCATAGTTCCAGGGTGTTGAGATCACGGCCCTCACACCCCAGACTAGGAATACGGTATATCATCTGTGTTATTCTCTAGCATTGTTCCAGGGTGTTGAGATCACGGCCCTCACACCCCAGACTAGGAATACTGTATATCATCTGTGTTATTCTCTAGCATAGTTCCAGGGTGTTGAGATCACGGACCTCACACCTCAGACTAGGCCTTGTTCCGATATCTGTTATGACCTGTAGCGTTCCTGACTATTTTTCTGATCTCTGATTTGGTACTTTGCATATCTGATACTCTGTTGCCGACCCGGCCTGTCTGACCTTCTGGCTGTCACCCCCCGCAGGGTGTCCAGCCTTTCCGCAGGGGTCCCCTGCTCTACAGAGGGGACACTGCTCCTTATCAGTCAGGGACTCCCTCTCCAGGTGTCCTTGACTGCAGTAGAGTCTTCTCTACTTATTTGACCACCTGCTACCCCGGTGGTCCAAAGGTTACTGTTGCACCAAAACACTTACACATTCAGGTGTCTAGAGGTTAGACATATTTGATTATTGGCGATTCTGCAGATCCCCAATAATCAGGTATATCTGTATTC